>NC_133398.1:25989458-26614458 GCF_047511655.1 Castor canadensis | reverse complement strand
AGGTCAACTTACATTACTGATGGAACTACCATGTATCAGATGAAGAAACACAAAGGACATTTGCCAGAAGAGGCGCTGTGATTTTCGATCATTTTATCCACATCCTAGCATGGTGCTCAAAAGACAACAAATGCAGTAAAGAATTTTAGATGAGTGTTGTATAATCTTTTGCTTTCAGAAATCTTCATGCACAGTAAGCTTAATGTCTGCCTTTTCCTCCTTGAGTCAGGGAAACACTGTATAATATTATAATTCTTTGATTTCCATTGTGCACTTACTAGGTCCAAGACATATTCAGGAGTGCTCTGAGAAACATAAGAAAATTTGGCAGAAAGAATGAGTGAATAGACATCTGCTAAGTATGAGAGATTGAACTCACATTTGTTTTTCTTTTCCCCAAACCCTCTAAACTGACAGTAAAAATTTACAAATAAATAAATAAAACATGAACCCACAAAAAAGAAAAGGAGATGACAGACAGCCCCAAAGTTTTGGAAATGGACACCCAACATGGGGATGGGAAGGGCATATAGGAGAAAGAATCAACCAAAAGCAAACCAATTGGTGCCTCAGGATCCCCAGCAGTCACAAGAATTGAGGGTGTCACTGCCTCTGAAGGTCTGAGTGCTAAGTGAGGCTAAAAATAAGACAATGGTTAGAGACTTTCTAAGGAGTGAACAACTTCCCAGGCCCCCTCTCCAGCCCTTTGTGGCCAGGCAGCCAGCTCTCTTTCTCCCAGTGGAACACCAAAGTAGTCTCCCCTAGAGATGTGGATACAGAGATAGATATTCTGGACTTAGGATGACCAGGCACCACTGAGGACGGAGTGAGGCACCACAATTACACTGGAAGACAAAGTGAAAGATTACTTAATAAACTCAACTCCACCTGCTTCTTCATGCTTCTTCTCAGAAATACTGTCATTCAAGCTTAAAACTGCACAGAAGAGAGAAAAAAAACTGGTCACAAAGCATCAGGGATAAGAATGGTACCATATTCTCCATAACAAAGCTAGCAGCTTTATCCTGACTTACTCTCATTCAACCCCACCCCTATGTAACTCCAAATGTGTGGTCTATTGCTTGATTTTATACATAGGCTCCCACAAGGTATTGGTGTTTTCTGCCATTAAGTATAACATATCCATTTGGCCATTGGGATTCAAGAAATTGCCTTGACTCTCAGCCTAAAAGGATGTTAAGGAGTTGCCTTAGCATGGACTGTGCCCCAGGACCCTTTGTTCCTTGGATAGTACTTTATTCTCAATTCTCTGTTCTCTTTTCATTATTGCTGAAATGGCAATCGTAGTGGCCAATCTTAAATATGTTCCTGATCCCTGCAGTGTAGCCAAAGGCTGATTTCATCACTTTCTCCTTTTCATGTTTAGTGATTGGACAAGCAATTGGATCATGAGCATGGTTTCATGATTAAATAAATGGCCTGGTGACATTTAGAGTAGCAGCTA
This sequence comes from Castor canadensis, assembly GCF_047511655.1. Lineage (NCBI taxonomy): Eukaryota > Metazoa > Chordata > Mammalia > Rodentia > Castoridae > Castor > Castor canadensis. The sequence goes on along the minus strand of NC_133398.1, from coordinate 26,612,993 downwards.
TCCAGATCTGCAATCACCATAAAACTGCAGATACAAATAATGAACATGGGGTTGAGTCATTGGGCTCAGAGACCATAGATACTAGCTCACCATTGCCACATCAGTCTTTGATTTCCCCTTCATGGCTGCATTTGGGGGCTAGATGCCTGCTCTTCAACAACTATGAAATGGAGACAAGAAGGTGCATTTAAAAATCCGCCATAGCCCATGGAACTGCTGTCACCAATGTGTTTGACACAGACTGAAATGCTTTTGTTACAACTGTCTTTTTAATGGATGAGAAGGAGGAGGAATAAGAAAAGGAAAAAAAGAAAAAGAAAGAAGAATCCTATCTTTTTAGGACCATCACCTTTGCTTTCAACCAACCAATCGAAAAGTCAATCCATATGATTTAAAAAGGAAAATGGGAACCTAAGTCTTCTATGCCAGGCAGAATTAAAGGAATAATGTTCTAAGAACTCAAATAGATACAACCCCATCCTGCCTCTGATTCCTGGGCTTTGCATTTGGAATTGGGCTTCTTGCTGTTGGAACCTTGCCACTGGCAAGACTGTCTCTACAAGGAAGAAATTTTCACAATTACTAAAGGCAAGTGCTTAGTGAATCTGATAAAGAAGCCTTGTTAACTGAAAGGGAATGGAGAAGAAGTGATTGAGGGAAGGAAAATGCTAAGTTTTTTGGGGCTGTGGTCACTTGAGATACCTTGCAGAATATTCAGATTGAGGTTCTCATGAACACTGAAGGTATCACAAGACAGCTAGAAAACCAACTCAAAGGATAGATCAGATTTAGGCTGATAGGTTTGAAATTCATTTGATTAGCAGGTAAATGTAAAGCTAAACCCATCAAAGGATAAGGTAAAGTGTTAATAATAGAAACCTGTTACAGTCAGGATAGAAGTAGATTATGCTGTACTAACAAAGAACCCCCAAATCTCAGTGATTTAATACACCAAAGGTTTATTTTGTGTGTTTGTTTGTTTGACAACAGGGTCTCTCTCTGTAGCTCAAGCTGGCCTTGAACTCATGATCCTGCTGCCTTAGCCTCCCTAGTGCAGGGATTACAGGGGTGTACTACCACCACACCTAGCTCCTCCCCATTCTCTACATCCAGAATTGACTCTCAGCATCATCACACTCTGGGATTTGGCTGAGAGTAACCACCCACTTGGAGCTTTGCTAGTCTCTGTAGCACAAGAAAAGGAGAGTCTCATAATGAATTAAATATTGTAGCCCAGAAGTGACAGACACTATTCTGTTCATAAATCAAAGAATAGAAGTTGTCAAATGGTGTCACCCAATCACTGGGGAAGTATTAAGTGTCTTCTAGCCATTCATCTGGAAAAAGAGAAGTACTGCCATCAGTGAGCTACATCAATGACTACCCAGGGCCTGGGACAGAAGCCATATGAACATGCTATTTCACAGATGCTAAAACGTGGCATGGAAAAAAGATAGAGAAAGAACTGCTGGACATGGGGGACTTCCAGCACATCAGGAGACATGGACAACCAGAAAGAAGGAGAGTGAAGAAAGAAGTAAGATGCCAAGGCAGAACTTTCAAACAGAAGGGTGTACCATAGAGATTTATGGAGAAGACCAGCTGGCTGTCTTACAAGGGGAGTTTCAAGATGGCAGTCACTTCCTTGATGGATTGCTCAGGGTCACAATTTCTGCCCCTCAGCCTAACTCCTGTCTTACACCAAACCTTAATTATGATACACACATTCGGCTGCCTTAGCCTGTGCCACTAATCTTTCTAAATATCTAATCCCTTCCCCTTTACTCTGATTTCATTCTTAGCAAGCAAATTTCTGCTTATGGTTTGGCTTTCCCTAAAGGTCTTTCCTTAGTAAGAGAAAGTACTAGTCATATTGAGAATTTCAGACCACATGACAATCCACCGCTCATTAGGTACAATAAAACCTGGCATTCTCACTTTGCATTTCAGCATGATGACCTTGGTGTATATGAGTTTCCCACCAGATGGTTCCCCTTGATATTCAGAGAAATGTAAGGCATACAAGCCTTTTGTGTAATATCTGAATTTTCTGTAATGAGCTTTTAGAAGTAAGGAAAAATTCAATAAACATAAGCTTCATATTGAAAAAAGAGGGAGGAGTAAAAAGATGTTCAACAAGAGATGAAAAATTAAATGAGAAGTCATGAGTGGAGACTGTAGCTTCAGAAACCTAGAGTTTAGAGAACTTTATTGTTTTTGCCAAATTGAAATAGGACTGTAACTGTTTTCAGATGCAACTTGACAAAATTATACATTAAATTTACTGATGGTGGAAGGAAAATACCAAACCTAAATAAATACATGTCAGAAACTAAACATATGCCAAATTTTTGTATTTTTAAAAGTAAGCATGCTAAGGATTTCTAAATAATAAAAGCACAGAGCTGTATTGTGACATTATATATAATATGGAGTGTAATATAGTAAATTGTAACATATTCTAATGTTAGGAAATAGAATTCAGCATGTAAGACCAAACTGTTGAGATTATTAACTAGCAAAGGAAAAAAAGATGGCTTACATACTGTTCGGTGGAGAAAAATAACATGATGTTATAAAGTGTATGGATTATCTTACCTATGTTACAAAATAGAAAAAACTGGAAAATCTCAAGAATGGGTTGGAAGTGCTAGTGTGACTAGATCTGATTTTTAGTTTTTTCTTTAGATTTTCCTGCAAATTTCAAATTATCTATAATGGGCTTAGAATTCTTTTATGACAATGTAAATTACTTTTATAGAAAAGCATGCTTCCTTTAGTAATTCTGTTTTTCAATTATTTTTGTTAGTTATACTGGAATTAAAAACTCATTAGATACATTAAACATAACATTTTTAAATGCTCAGGGTTTATATACTCCCGACTGCTTTTAAAATGAAGTCGTAATTAGATGGAATAAGGGAATTGAGACTAGAACGGCTCTCTGAGGGTAATTGCAAAGACATGAAACGCCCCCATTCAAATACTGTGAAGTACTTACCATAGAAATAGTAGGCTTGTGGACAGATTTTATAGAATTCAACCAATACATATAAATTAAATTTTGACTTTGGATTGTCTCATAGATTTTAATATGAATAGAATAATTCCCAAAATTCAAATTGAGCTAAAAGTTTATTTGTACATTATATGAAATGAGATGATGAGCAAACCAATATTGGAAACAAGATTATAGAGGAAATAGTTCACCTGTCCAGGAGAATATAAGTAGTGAAAACTGTTAAACCATTCATTACATACATGCAACATATATATATATATATATATATACATTTTTTTTTTTGGCAGTTCTGGGGTTTGAACTCAGGGCCTACCCCTTGAGCCACTCCACCAGTCCTTTCTTGTGATGGGCTTTTCTGAGATAAGGTCTCATGGACTATTTGCCATAATCTCTATTGTAATTTCTGGTGAATAGGATCTGTCAACCAAAAATTTATTTCTTTATTATTTTAAAGTTTATTTATTTATTCATTTACTTATTTCAGTGCTGGGGATTGAACCCAAAGCCTCACACACCCACCACACACATTTTTTTTTTTTCTGTTCTGGGGTTTGAATTCAGGGTCTGCACCTTGAGCCACTCCACCAGCTTTTTTGTGATGGGTTTTTTCAAGATAGGGGCTCACAGACTATTTGCCCAGGCTGGCTTTGAACTGTGATCCTCCTGATCTCTGCCTCCTGAGTAGCTAGGATTACAGGTGTGAGCACCTGCACTGGGGGAACTTGCAATATTTATGTTAATTACCAATTATATGTTGCAGTACCCTTCTAAGCTCCATTTGGCCACAAAGAAGAACTGGAAAGTTTCTTCCTATTTCATGGATTTGACTTTCTCTGTGGAGACTGATGCAAGTTTACCTGAGAATAAGGGGTCAGAGTATAGTTTGGGGATCAAGGGAGTTTTGCAAAGAACAGGAGAGCATGTCTGGCAGGAAAAAAGGAGGTATCACTGTGATGACTTGAAGGTTGACACCTACCTGTGGGTTGAGATGCTCCAGGTACTCAGTGACACTAATTGAATGATTCCACTGAGCAAGTCGGACTCCTAGGGTGCAAAGATGGAACAGCTGATTTTCTCCTCCAGCGGGGAGAAAATCTGTTTTTTGTGATGCTCTGAGCTCTGACCATTTGAATTCTCTTTTTAGTTAGCTCTTTCCTCCCATCTCAATGAAATAATTGATCATCTCTGACTATATAATGTCCTTGGGTTACTTCCATCCCAAATTACGAATGGAATTTAAATTATTACTTTATAATTAATAAGTCCAGAACTAAGGTGTCTCATTAGCATAGTAGGTAGTGTGTTAGTCTAATAATATACTCAGAACTATTATAATAAACTCCAAACTTCATTGTAAACTTAGGTATGCTAAAGGCTAAAGGAACTACAATGGAGAATTTCCCATTAGTGCCACTTACTCCTGACCCCAACTCTGTCCCTCCAACACCAGGATGCCAATATATCCTCCAGGATGGAAGTTGATATGATAAGAAGGGGAAGGGAGGAAAGGTCACATTTGAGTGACACAGAGATAAACTGGCATAGCTGCCCTGTGGATCTCTGTGGCTGAGATCTCAGGCTGAGGTTATACTCTCCTCTAGCATCTGGAGCCTCCTTACACCCTCCCTGCTGGACCCTTCCCACTGGAAATCCTTCACTTCTCCTTAACTAGCCACTTACCATCTCCCTCTGCTTCTCTATCCAGTGACACCTCCAGCCCTTTTGTGCCAATGACACTTCACCATTTATACAAGCTCTCCTCTCAAACAACCCAGACACCCTGTGTCCCTTCTAGCTTCAGCCCACTGCAGTATTGATACACTTTGCTTCTGCAGTTTCTTACACAAAGACTTTCCCATGGCCTGAATCAGATACCTGCCTATGTCCCCAAGCTTCAAAAGATACCTGTCAAGCTCTCCTTGAAGCTCTCATATGAGAGAGGCAGGCAGAAAGAACTCACAGCTGAAGGCAAGTGAGGATAAGGATCCCAAAGCTGTTTTCATTCACCTCTTCAGATGTCATTAAAAGGTCTGCTAAGACTTTGCCCTGGAATGTGACAGAAGTTGGCATCCTTGGCCTTGGGAACTTATGAAAACTGAGAGAGTCCTATTTTAACTGTATCATCCTTCTGCGTAATTTCTCCAGTTGTGATCAGCTTCCCGATGAAAGACAAAGAAGAGAAGATAGTTGGGCTCAAGTCATGAAAGAAAGAATGAAGGAAAATGGAGTGGCAAAGAACTTTGGGTTCTAGCAAGAATGGTTGAATTAATGCCCCACTGAATCAAAGATGCAGAAGGAAGTCAAGATCAGTGGACTAAAGGGCTCAGGAGGTTGGAGAATGTAGAAGGAACAGTTGAGTCAACATTCTGGAAAGTCCATTTAGTAGATAATGGGCTAAAGAGAAAGGAGATGAGAAACGGTGGAGCCATGTTTGGGGTGTGGGGCCTAAGGACTGACCAATGATTATGAATTTGGCAGAGTTGGGGTAGCGGGGAGGAGAGCTGGTGTTTCAGGGCATAGTGATAAACTCCATCTTGAATAAGTTGAACTTGAAGGACTTGTGAGACAGCCCAGTGGAAACATCCTCAGGAGCTCAGAACAGGATTCAGTTGTCCCTTTCAGAGGTGGGCCAGATTGAGAGGAGTCACTGGACTCAAGAACTTCACCAAAGAAGTGAGTGGAAAGAACGAAAAGCAGAGGCAAGGATCACCTGGGAAAAAGTGTTAGAGAAAAGAGAACCTGGTAATAAGAGAAAAACAAGCTGTCTGTCATCCAAGAGAAAGTGCTGCATCTGAGTCACACTAGTACATTCTGACAAACAATTCAGCCACAAATACACCCCCCCCCGCACCCTCACTTCCATCCTAATCCCCTTTATTGCTTGGTTTTATAGCTAAACCTCCTACCTCTTAAAACTCAGTCTCCACTTCTGTAAAAGGCAGCTAGCAATAATGTCTGGCTTCCAGGCTGTGTCAAAGACACAAGGGAGGCATGGAGTGATGTGCCTGGTGCAGCGTATGAACTCAACAGATGTGGGCGACTTGGATGAACGTTGCTGTTACTGTGTGTAATGTTTGCTTCTGCTCCATCAACAGTCACTCCCCCACAAGATGAGAATGTCAAACTTATTTCTAACTGCTTTGTCATTTTTTCATGTCTTTCTAGCCCTTCTCTCTGATGCAAAAGGTATTGAGAAAGCGAGAGGAAACCAACACCAGGTTGTTGATACCCTGCTATTGTTCAAGTAAGTACATTGCCATTGGGATATTTGTTTGACTTTCAGGTCTACGCTTCAGAAATTTCTATTTCCTCTTACGGGTATGCCTGAAGTTTAGTGGCATCGCCCCGATTGGATGGTGGGTGCCGAATTATGACATTTCTTTGTTATATCATTTCTATTGCTGGGTAATAAATTATCATAAGCTTAATGGCTTAAAACAATGCTGGCAGGTCTGAAATCTGGGCACCACACATCTGGGTTCTCTAGTCAGGGTCACGCAAGGCTGAAATCAAAATGTAGACTTCTTTGGAGCTCAAGATCTTCTTGCAAGTCCACTGTTAGAATTCAGTTTTTTGTGGATGTAAGACTAAGGTACATGTTTTCTTGCTAGCTGTTGTTTTGGGACATGGCTCAACTCCTAAAGCATGCTCATCTCCATTAGCAGTTCACTACAAAGTCATGTGCTTTCTTCTAGGATAGCAGGAATATTTCTGTTTTCTTCCTCTGCTACTGTTCAGAGAAAACATTCTGCTCCGAAAGGACTCACCTGATTAGGGAAGGCCCACCCAGCTCACTTCCCCTTTGTATATAATGGATAATTAAGAGAGTAATAGCCCATCAGATTCATGTGTTCCACCCACATATGAATGCTACAAAGGCAAAGATCATTGGAGGCCATCTTAGGATTCTGCCTCCCACATTTCTAGAACAGGACTTTTGTTCCCTTAATAGCACAAAGTGCAGCAGGGGGTGAGAGGAAGATAGGTTAGAGGTTGTTTTTAAGCTGCTCATCCTTGAGTCCAGCACTATTAATATAGCACCACCAGTCACATGTGGTTATTGTACGCTTGAAATGTAGCTAATCAAATTGTGATGGGCTGTACGTGAAAACGGCACACTGGATCCCAAGAATTAGGACCAAAAAAATTTTTAAATGTAAAATATCTCATAAATATTTTTATATTGAGCCAAATGTGGTGGCCCAAGCTTATAATTCTAGCTACTTAAGAGGCAGAGATCAAGATGATTGCACTGTGAGGCCAGTCCTGGGGGGAAAAGTTCACGACACCCCATCTCTATCACTGATTTGGTGTGGTGGTGTGCCCCTGTCATCCCAGCTATTCAAGGAAGCACAGGTAGGAGGGTGGTGGTCCAGGCTAGCCCAGTCATAAAGCAAGACCCTATCTTAAAAATAACTAAAGGAAAAAAGGATGGTGGAGTGCCTCAAGTGGTAGATAGCGTGAGGCTCTGAATTCAAACCCTAATACTGTCAAATAATGTATATATATTTATATTTTATATTGATTACATATTGAAGTGACAATATTTAGGATATGTTGATTTAAATAAGCTGTGTTATCAGACTTAATTTCACCTTTTTCCTTTTTTGAAGTGGCCACCCGAAGAGTTAACATCACCTATGTAGCTTATATATTTCTATTAGATATCACAAGAAAAACATAAAACCAAAGAAAGCAATCAACGCCAAGAAAATGATAAGCACTCTCAACAGTACCAAGTGCCACAAGAGGAGAAGCCGGTGGTGTTTGGGGGACACAAAGAGGGAGTGTCCGTTTAGCGGGAGAAGAGAGTGATAGAAAGGCTGCCAGGACTTGGTTTCCCAGTCATAGCAAAGTCCAGCACTTTCTTGTGCAAAAATCCTTGCTCATATGTAGGAAATCACTATATGATACTGTGGAGCAATTGCTATTGCGTTTTTATCTTAGGTGACACAATTCACAGCAGACTTTATTTTAATTATTATTATTATTATTTTTTTTTTTTGGCCAATACTGGGAGTTGAACTCAGGGCCTCTCACTTGCTGGGCTGGTACTCTACCACTTAAACCAGGGTTCCCACCCACAGCAAGATTTTAAAAGAATTTTAAAACAAATGCTTAGTACAAGTTAACACTTTTCTCCATCCACCCACCTCTTGGTCATCTTTCTCCTGCATACAGCGCACCTAAGCTGACCCTCTCTGAGCTACTTCCAGGCTCTGTCCTGGGAGAGGAGCTTGTCTTCAAACTTCCTCACAGGCAGGGGTTCCCTGGCTTTTGATCTCTGCCAATAGAAGGCAGCTATTGCCAGATTAATTAGAGAGAATTTAATTACCCTCATGGCCTTCCCAATTAGTTCAAAGAGCTTTCTTGGCTTCCTAACATATAAGGAACCAGAGAAAGAAGGAAACATTGAAAAGTGATCTATAATTTTTTCCTAAAGTGGCTTTTTCCAGAGGGAATTTCCCTATCAATTATCTTTTTGGCCTATCTCCCACTTCCCATAATTCCCCATGTGAACATTTTGTACTCACTAGACAAATTCTTTTTTTTTTCAGTACTGGGACTTGAACTCAGGGCCTTGTACTTACTAGGCAGGAGCTGTACCAATTGAGTCCCTCTGCCAGACAAATACTTTTATATACAAATAGTTAATACTATTAAGTACTTGCTATGTTATGCTAAATACTAAATCTATAACATCTCCAGAGCAACTCAGAAAACACTGACCGACTAGCCCTACTGTCCATGGGTGTCACCGCCCAATGAAGGAGGTAGCCCTGAATCAGATAATCATAGGGAAGTCGGTGGTTACAAACTGCAATCCATTTACAAAGCAAGGTGTTAGAGTACTAAGAAAGACATTAGCTCTTGAACCTGGCCAGGACTCAGAGTCAGGGAATACTTCCCTGATGAAGTAGGAATTCAGCGTTGAGCTGACAGACAGGAAGTTAATAACTAAGAGCAAGTGGTTTGCAGCATAGAAGGAACTGTAGAAAGGGCAAGGGTTGGGACTGAGCCAGAGCTTTCCAAAGGAATGAAAGAATGTGCACCTGAGGAACAGTAAGCAAGTGAAAGGACAAAAAATGAGGCTTCAGAAGTGGCCACAGAGACCTGGGCGTGTAGTTCAGTGGCACAGAGACTTCTTAGTATGCACAAGACCCTGGGTTCAATCTCTAGCACCAAACAAACAAAGGAAGTGGCAAGAGTTTGGTCATGCAGAATCCTGTTGTGGAAGTTGAACCTTATCAGGTGTAAGTATTTGAGAAGACTTTTCTCGTTCGTTTGGTGCTGGGGTTTTAACTCAGGGCTTCACACTTGCGAGGTATGTAAACCATGCCTTCAGCCACTTTTACCATACTTCATTTTAAGCTGTCTAGGTGATGTCACAGTGTCAGCTCGTAAGGGCCGATCTACCCATCTCTTCCCACTAGAACTCAGTTCTAGACAAACTCTGAATGAAATGACAGTTTATACTTGCTGTTGGTAAGGAATAGGCAGTTGGTGGTAGCAGACAGAATGTAATGCATTTTTCACAGAGAATGTTAAAATGTCCTTTTATTTTATGAGGGAAGTCATGAGGATGAATTTTATGTTTTGCTACTTTATGTAATCAAAAGCTGTGATTTCAATGTAACCTTGAATTTATAAGCTTCATTCATCTTTTATTTCCTTATGCCTGGAATGATATTATCCCTTGCAGGGATAAAATATTATTTTATGAAATGAGGCCTTTTATAATCAAAAGATGATTTATACTCATTTAGGGTTTTAGTTTTCTAAGTTTCATTGTCAGGGCATAAGGACACATACACACACACATCAGCCATCTGCTTGCTAGTGGCTTCTAATTCATAAAATGGCATTTTCTCTCTTCTAGTGTTCAATCAGCGCTGACACTGGCGAGTGATTTTTCACCACCTGAGGCTGAGTCTATCGTGAAGCAGTATCTAAGAAGTCAAATATCTGTATAAATTGCATAAGCATTGTTTATATCAAAAATTTATCCCACCAGGGCATGGGATGCATTCTCCAATTAAAAGCTAGATCCTGATTTTCTACAGCTACCCTGAACGGTGAATTAATATGTATAATTTCTCTGAGGTCCCAGGAGATTCCCTGACTTTCCATAAAAAATTCAAAAAGAAAAAAAATCAGTATTGATGTTATCTCATGAATCCCAGTTTTTTATACCATAGACATTTTCAATACCTTTTACAGTTCAAGTTATAAATTTCCTGATTGCAAAGATTTTCATTGTTGCTTGTTTTGTTTTCTCTAGACTGCAATACAACAGTGTTCCCCTTGACAAAGGGTATAAGGAAGAATCCTCCAGCCTCATGCCAAGAGGCTACAATACTTCCTCTTCTAAAATATTCTGTATGACCCATTTATTGCTTTAAATAAAAGTGAATGGTCCACACAAGCTAGTGTGGACTATCATTTGAAATCTCTCCAAGGACTTGTTACTTTTAAACACCCCATTACAGTAATTTATTGTGATACCTCATTCATTTGTGTTACTGAGGGTTGAGCCCAGGGCCCTAAAGGGCTATCTGGGTGTACATGGCCACATATTAGCCATATTGCTCTGAGAAACTTTTTAATATGGACACAAATTTTCAAATACACCCAAAATTGGGGAATGAACCACCACAGGTCCCTAATTATCAGCTCCTTGTCAATCATGTTTTATTTCTACCTTCAAACCCTTTCTAGTCACTCAATCCCATTTCAGATTCCCAAGAGGCATTCACAGGAAGTTATGGAATCCTCTGGGGCAATAACAACCCTCACTTTCCCTCTTGGAGCTGTAGAGTTTCTTGTTTGCACTCAGGATTTTTCATCAATCGTGTAAGAGAGGGCTTCATTTTCAGCTCAACCTAAAATGACTCATCAAGTCAAAGGGATGGGATGGGTCATTAAGGTCAAATGACACTTTCAAGGTTAACCTGCTGCAAGTACCAAATATTCCAATACTCACTGTAGACATCCTCAATTTGGAGAGTTTAAATTTAAAGCAAATTCCAAAGTATATAGTTTAGAAGTAAAACAAACCACTGGGCAGGGGGAGAAGAAGAAGAAAGAAGAAGGAGGAGGAGGAGGAGGAGGAGGAGAAGGAGAAGGAGAAGGAGAAAGAGAGGAAGAGGAAGAGGAAGAAGAAGAAGAAGAAGAAGAAGAAGAAGAAGAAGAAGAAGAAGAAGGAGAAGGAGAAGGAGAAGGAGAAGGAGAAGGAGAAGGAGAAGGAGAAGGAGAAGGAGAAGGAGAAGGAGAAGGAGAAGGAGAAGGAGAAGGAGAAGGAGAAGGAGAAGGAGAAGGAGAAGGAGAAGGAGGAGAAGGAGAAGAAGAAAGAGAGGAAGAGGAAGGAGAAGAAGAAGAAGGAGAAGAGAAAGAAGGAGGAGGAGGAGAAGGAGGGGGAAGAGAGGGAAGGAAGAATACAGTTAGGGAGGGAGAGAGAGAGAGGTTCCTTCCTGCAGATACTCTGCATTTATTAGTTTTTTTTAAGGAATAAACAAGTCCTTAAGAGGTACATACTAGATTGAGTATTCAGAAAATACTGGAAACAATTAATTATGAAGCAATAGGTGACTATGGAACTAAACTATAAAATATTTATATTCATACAGTGGAATTGTATGAAGCCTTGCAGAATGATGGCAACATGTTTGTGGTATATTAGGTTAAGAAAGTAAATCTTTAAATAAATACATAGTGAAAAGAACAATCTATAGCTTAAAAGAGACTCAAGAGAAGAAATATTAAGCAATTGCAATGTACTGTACTGCCCTTGTAAGTCTAAGTATGCACGCACAAAAAAACATTGAGGAAAATGAACTCTGACTAGTGATTGAATAATACAATAGCATTTTTGCAGTTATTTAAAATATGGTAATGGCATGTTATTATTTTTAAAGTTCTATATTTAGAAATGAAATGGTGTGCTGATAGGAGATGTCATTCTGTAGATAAAACCAGATTGACCAGGTTTGAGAGTTCATTATATGTGACTCTGCTTCTGTACCTGTTATAAAAATATTCACTGCAAAAAGGTTTTCTTTTAAGTTATAAAATAGTATGTAGGCCATGTGTGGTGGCTCATACCTGTAATCCCAGCTATTCAGCTCACGATGGATTTCCATTGTGGTTCAAGGCCAGCCTTGGCAAAAAATTAGCAAGTCCCCTCCACCTCAACAAATAAGCTGGCAGTAGTGACGCATGAATGTCATACCAGCTTAACAGAGGGCTTAGGTAGGAGGATTGTGGTCCGAGACTGGCCCAGGCAAAAAATAAAAGACCCTATCTGATACAGAACATAAAGTAAGAAGGGCTAGAGGTGTAGCTCGAGCAGTAGAGTGCTTGTCTAGCAAGCATGAGGCCTTGAGTTCAAACCCCAGTACTGCTGAAACAAAAAAAAAAAACACACAATAGGATGTATATTGTGAACCTGTTTCACTTAGGTATCTTTTATTCTTTCACGTGAAAAATGTCATTACTTAATATACACGTTTAATACACTTTAATAGACATGATAAATGAATTATTTGGCAACTTGAACTAATTAATGCTTGACATTAATCCTTCAAAACTTGCTGTTTCCCTAGTATTTCTAACACACCACTGTTAACAGTTCATAAACTGTTGAGGATAACAGTATAAGATGAAGTCTCATGTCATCTCAATTAAAGTTGTTGATCTTCTGTTGTCCTTTATATCAGTTCTGAAGTGACTTATCCTGTGACCAAGATGCCCAACAACTCATCCTGGAGCTAGCCTGGGCATAGCACAAGGCATTAGAAACCTTTCAAGTTTTAATACAAAACTAGACTTGCATAAAGCAAACAAGGAAGAAAACTGGATCACTTAACAGATGAGTCTAGAGAAAAAGCAAAAATCTTTTTTATATAAATGATTGGATAATCTAGGCAACTTTTGAGGGCCATTTTGCTTAAATTAGTTTTAAAAAAAAAGTAATTGCCCTGGGTACCAATTTTGCTCTGTTCCAGTGGATAGATTTACCTTATTCCTTGAGGAAGGAAAAAGTAAGTCATCAAGAAATAACATTTCCATCTCCTAAAAGATATTTGAGCTTTCAGTGGCTTGTCCTGCAAGTGAATGTGAGGATACAAAATGAAATTAGGATAAATTAAATATAAAGTATGTATCATAGTAGCCTCTGATGAATTTGCACTGCTGTGTACTTGCTTCTGCTTAGAATCTCAACCACAGACCTCCTGTGCAGAAAAGACAGCAGTGTGAAAATGAGATGCCCTCCTATGCTCCAAATTGTTTAGCTGACTAGAAAATTCTGTTCTGCTGTTACTGTTGGTCCTCCTTTTTGGCCTCTCAACTATTGGCAGTGAGCCCTTATCAGGTAATAAATTCTGTCCCACTCAGCCAAAGTTCACCATCTGTCCAGAGTGAGTCTTTGTTGGATCAGAGAGTGGGGTATTGTGGATCTTACTGGCTTATCCTATAGCCAAACGATGGATGCAATGAACAGCAGCCTTCCCCTTCCCCAATAGCACTTCAAGACTTTCCTGATTTCAGCCTTGGTCCACACCCAGAGAAAAGCACCTACTCAGCCTTCTGCCCTTGGAGGCAGCCCATATCCTTGTTCCTGTAGTAACCAGAGGCAGAGGACTGGCTCCCTACATAGGAGAACACCTGGAACCACACTGCCCCCTGCTGGAATCCTCCTGCTGTGAGACTCTTCCATGTAAGGCATCCAAAAATTTCCTTGGGACCAGATTGAATAATAACTCATTACATTTGTGAAAAACCCAATTTTGATCATGCACTATTTCCCAGTGGTATGCTGGATCAGAATCCAACAGATGAATTTCCAGATTTTTGCAAGTTGGACTGTTAAACACAGCCATTACTAAAATTTAAATTAAATGAATTTATGGTTAACATACATTAAAAGCAAAGTTCATAAATAGCCAAACTTACCACTTCTTAATTTATCTTACTACATTTTACTATGATTATGTTCTTGGATTATTTACACCTATGTGATCTGTATGGTGGAAATGATGCCATCTGGCAGACCACTATTGAATTCCACCCATCCTTTGACTATGGAGATAAGTGTGTAGCAAAAATCAACACAAGCCTTCCATGAAAATCAATTGATTAAATGGAACTTAAAGAGTATGGTGTATTTTATTTCTAAAATTTTTATTAGCATTTATCAATCATATAAAATTCTTTGTATTGATTAAATTTACAGGTTTTTTTTCTCCCCCAGAGAGCCAGTTGTTAAACGTTTCCAGCACCCCAGTGCATCCCTTCCTCCTGCTCTAGGGCCAGTTCTAGAGTCTCTCTAACTCTCAGTTCTGCTCACCTCCCATATTGATGTAGGGTCTGTTGAAGGGTGGGAGGCTCATCCCCAATGCACTCTTGGTTTATCTTCTTTAGGCAGAGGGGCACTGCTACCCATAACATCCAGGGCTCCCTATGCTCCCTGCCACACTCCTCCTCCAGGGAGGTGGACTGACTTGCCTGGTTGGTAGGTTTGGAAGTAGATTTGAGGCATGTATAGACTGGCTCTTGTCCTTTTCTTTGGAGCTACCCATAGGAAAGACATTATCCTCCAGAGGGGAAGCCTGCTCTGTGCTGCCTGAGGCCAATGAATAAGATGGTGAAATTCTGGATTGGAGCCTGTTTGGAGCTCCACTTGCTCAAAGATGGAAGCTATGCTTGTCAAAGTAGCATGGATCATCTGACTCCTTTTTCTTATTTCTCAATCAATTAAAAAATAGAACAGGAAAAAGGTGGGTTCTTTACTGGGCCCCTTCAAAGCTCCATTGGGTTCTCTCCATCAGCTTTTGTTTCTGAGATCCCAGAATGCCCTGTGGCTGTGTCCTATGTATTGTTTCATACTGTATAAGCCCTTTCTAAGAAAACCAACTACCAATTTTATTTTATTAAAATCCCTTCTATTTCTAGTATAAATATATATTTGATAATCATAATTCTTCCACATTTATGTACTTTTTTCTATATCAGATATAAAAATCTCATGTAGCTCCTGAAATATAAGTATCATCTCCCTTTACAGATGAGGAAATAATGAGCTAGAGGGTATAAATAATTTGTCCAAGGTCACAGTGACCATGCCAGTTGAATTCCAAGACCCTTGCTATTATACTTTTCCCCTCCCCTTTTCTTTGTCCCTCCACTTCCATCTCTCCAGTCTTCCCTCCTGAACTCTCTCTTTTCTTTCTCTCTGTGTCTCTCCCATCCCCCATCACAACCTTCCCTCACTGCCACATTTTCCATCCCTTTGAAACTACAGAAGACTAAAAAGGCTTTTGAAACCTCAAAGCCTTTTCAGTATGTAAAAACTAACGTACATAGTTTGAGAAGAATCAATTTAGAATGTAACACATATGTACATGGAAGCAATGCTAGGAATCTCCCTGCATAGCTATCCTTACCTCAACTAGCTAAAACCCTTGGCCCTCCTTATTAACGTTTATACTCTCTTCAACATATATATATATATATATATATATATATATATATATATACACTATCTCAATTAGAGATAAGGGCAAAACAGTTTCTGCTTGGAAGGGAGGGGGTAAAGGGAATGGGTGTGAGGAAAGGGAGGGGGTGGGAGGAAGTGGGGAGTAATGACCCAAACAAACAAAAAAAACTAACCTACAAAATCTTGTTCTGGCAACTGGGCCCCTAAGAAACCTGGCATCAGGAAATAGGAAAACTGTAGCTGTCTTTTTAGTATCCTCCTCAGGTTTCTCATGAGGAATGTCTAGCATCCCTTCAAAGGCCTGGGGGAGGAGGTCACAAAGAAACCAGTGTGTATAGAGAGGCCACAGCACTTCACCAAGTTAGACCTGCTCAGTCTTGACCTGGGGCTGGGCTCTAAGTGCAAAAGGCAGACTTTCCTCAAATGGAGTGTGTGCTCTTATCTCTGAGTCAAGGTTCTTCTCCCTGAGGTCAATAGTTGTATAACAGACTCAGGGATTGAACCGAGAGTTTAGCAATTACTTGGGAAATAAGAGAAGGAGGAAGAGGAAGAGAAGAAACAAGTATACTGTTGTACTCATTATATGTAATGGAATTCTCAGTGGGGAGAATATCGCCTCCAAGGGCGTGAAATTGGTTCTGAGAGAGTAAAATAATCCCACTTTAGGGGCTAAGGGGATAACTCAGTGCCAGAGGACAGGCTCAGCAGAGGCTCTGGGTTCAATCCCCAGCATACACATGCAAAAGTCTTACTTTTTTTACGTGTAAACCCTAGATACATATTTAATACTTAAACAAGTACACTGTATATGCATAGTATTAAAATCTCAAGGAGGAGCTGATTAAGAAAATATGTCTAAAAACAGCTTAAGGAACAATAATGTGTTAGTCAAACTGTGACAAAATACCTGACATAAACAACTTTAGTAAAAAGATTAATTTTGTGCACTTGTTTCAGTGATCTCAGCCCCTGGCTCTATCAATTCTAGGCCCATGGTGAAGCAGAACATCATGGCAGTGGGAGCTTGTGGCAAAGGCTTCTTACCTCATGGTGGCCAGGAAGCAGAGAGAGAGAGAGAGAGAGAGAGAGAGAAAGAAACAAGAAAGGGCCAAGGACACAATACCCCTGCAGTCCTACTTCAGTGACCTACTTCCTTCAGTTAAGCCCTACCCTCTAAAATTTCTAGCATCCTCTAACATAGCACCACTAGCTAGGGACCAAGCCTTCAATACACGAGTCTTTTGGAGGGTGCACATCATATTCAAACCATAGCATTTCATCCCTGATCCCCCAAACTATCATGCCTATCTCATAATGCAAAACACACTTGGTCTTCTGAGCTTCCACCAGAATAATCCATACGCTGCTTATAGCACTCTAGGGCTTCTCTATCCCACATCTCCAAACTTTTCCAAAATTTTTCCCCCACAAACTAGTTCCAAAGGCTTCTGGTCAGATAGTCACAGCAACAGCCATATACCTTTGGCACCAATTTTCTGTGTTAGACCTTCCATCACTGTGACAAAACACCTGACATAAACCATCTTTCCTACTTTAAGTAGGAAAGATTTATTTTGGCTCATGGTTTCAAAGATTTTAGTCCAAAGTCCCTGTCTCTGTTGAGTCTGAGTCTATGATTAGCAGAACAGCAAGCATGTAAGAGAGACTGCTACCCCATGATAGGCAGGAAGAAGAGGAAAAGAGAGAGAGAGAGATTAGGAACAACATACCACCAAGGATCTTCCCATGACCTACTTCCTCAAGATGGAATCTACTTCCTCAAGGTTAGGTTCCACCTTCTAGTACCTCCCAAGGTTTTCTAGCACCTCCTAAAATAGCACCACTAGCTGAAGACCAAGTCTACAATACATGAGACTTTGGAGGAAAACTTTATATCCAAACCACAACAATGTAAAAACTGGCTGAAACACAAATAATAAACAATGTATGTAAAAAAAAAGCACACATAGTAGTGTTCGGCATAAGAGAACTGTAGTCGCCATAGTATGGTTAGTTGTTGTTAAGAGAAACCATGTCACCCTCTCATGGTTAGCACTGCGAAAGAGGTACTGTGGTAGTTTAAGATGAAGTTAGTGTTAGACTGAAAGATGCATGGAAGGACTGGCAGAAGACAGCTTACCAAATCAGCATAGGTTTTATTCAGGAGGAGGAACCTATAGAAGGGGTTTCCAGCAGACACTAACTAGAGCTCACTATTGTTCACAAACTAGGGTAGTTAAAGGAGGTTAGTGGGAGAAGTCTCAGGAAGGTCACTGGGTGGGAAAATAATCAACCCTCTGACCCTCCCAAGATAACGGCTTAAGGGTGGGTGTTTGTCATTCTTGGAGGACAGGTGGGGAGGTTCTAGAAATGGTTGAAGGTGGATGTGTGTTATTCTTCAAGGCCAGATGAAGAGTTTCTAGTAAGTCACCTGTGAGGCAGATGGGGTCTGGTCCTTACATGACTGCCCTATTTTCACCCTAACCTTTAGCTTATGGTGAGTCTTGTCTGAACTAAAGGTCTGAACTTTCTGGGGTTGTGGAAAGCCAGCAAATTCTTGCACACTAGAACACCAGGAAACACTTTTTAAACAATGGTGTGAAAATACAAAGAATGGAGAGCTGTGGGTGTCGCAATGCCCATTAATACTATGAAAAATGGACATGCCTAATAAAATGTATTAATATGAGTTTGAGAAAAATGCTAGTCATCTCCTCACGCATGCTGCATGTATTTTGCAAGTTTGTAGAACACTGAATATCCAATGGTTATTCTTAAAACCTATGCTTGTATTACCAGTAGTGTTTCACATACGATATCTTATGAACTCAACCAATAATGCTGCAAGGTCAGTACTATATCCCTATTTGAAAGATAAAGAAGCTGAGGCTCGCAAGGTCCACTTATTTATCTGTCCTCATTAGCAACCCAGCAATCAGTATCAGAGCAAGCCTCCTTTCTACTACACTACACCAACTCTCTAATACTTCTTTCCTACAGAGGAGGACATGAAATGGTAAAGCTTTGAGAGAAATGCTTGACATTGGGGACTCCATTGTGAAGAATATGACAGTAAATAGATATAACCTAGCCACACAACCAGGGGGTGATCTTCACTGAGTATGAATCTAGCATGCAGCAGAACCTACTGAGGCTGCTCAAAGATGTCCACTGCTAGGGAACATGAAAACTCATCAAAACAGAGCATGGTGGGGCTAGTGGAGTGGCTTGAGTGGTAGAGCGCCTGCTTAGTAAGCACCTGAGTTCAAGTCCCAGTTTCACCGAAAAAACCAAAAATAGAGTATTGTGAAATAGAACAATGAAACCTCTTCCAATTGCTTTAAGTGGGTCAGGGAGGGAGTTGATGGGGGAGATGGTGGAGGTGATCTAATCAGTGTACCATGCAAGCCTATTCAGAATTGTCACAATGAATCCCCTTGTACAACAAATATATCCTAATAAAAATGAAAAAAAAATATAGAGAGTATGGAGGCCTCTTGAGATGCTGTGAAATTTGGAATATAAAAGACTAAGGGGCTCTGAGTTCATACCTCAGTGCTACAAAAACAAATGATAAAAGACCAAGGGGTACAAATAGTAAGAAAAATATGGGATTGGCAGAGTGGCTCAAGCAGTAAGAGCGCCTGCCATCAAGCAAGTGTGAAGCTCTGAGTTCAAAACCCCAGTGCTACCAAAAATAAAGAATAAAAATATGATATAAAATGAACAGGAATGTGCTGGGTGCTGGTTTTTATTTCTGGACCATGGCTTCAAATGTGGAAATGAAGTATAGTTGGCTAAGAATGGAGAGTCTTTTCAAAGACTGCAAAGAATGTGTTTAGTCAGAGACCAACTCATCTGGCCAAAAGGGCTGTAAATGGAAAACAGATGAAAAGGGAAAAAAACACCTAACTAAAACTAAAATGGTTTCCATGCATGACATTAAGGAGGGCTAGGAAAGGAGTCCAACAGTGAGGCAGGTTCTAAGTAATTCAATGAGAAAACAATTGGGAAGGACATCAGAAGCAAAATGTAGGCAGCAGATGTCCAGATAATAATGCACATAGTAACCCTGCGATTATCCCTGTGGTGACAAGGCCTCATAGATACCACTGAGAGTTGATGGGATGGAACGAATCCACAGGAACTTAGCGATGGCAGGGGGAGCTGTGTACAAATGACGTGTTGGGAGGAGGTGGTGCAGCACTGAATGCTGGGACAACAATCAATTCAGAGGAAACACTTGGATGCAGACGAAAGGAGATAGGAACAGAAGTGACGCTCTTCTGGAAGCAGAGATGGACCACCCGGAGGAAAGGTACAAAGCTGGCAGACACATATGATCAGTGAGGGTAACATTCTGATTGCCTCATTCAGATAAAAGCTAAGTGTTTCATTTCCCTTACTAATCATTTTATGTCCTAGAAGATAGAGGAAGGAATAAAATAACTTTTCTCTGATTGATTTTGATCAATGTGAAGAAGCCCTTTGGTAGAATGGATGGGATGAGAACCTGGAGACTTTGCCTGTCATGGTCAAGGAAGGGCAAGGTTGAACTGGAACAAAGGTACATATAAGACTTTAGGAAGCTAGACTTCAAAATATTTTTTAAAAAATATGGCATAACGGTACAAATTTCCAAAAAAGAAGGCAGTACCAGGAAGTGTTCAGAAGCATGACTTTGGGCAAATCCAATGAGAAGAAAAGAAGTGAAGTTTTTTTGGTTTTTTGCAGTAATGAGATTTAAACTCAGGGCTTCATGATTGCCAGGCAGGTGCTCTATCACTTGAATCAGAGCCATGCCCTAAATCATTTTGCTTTAGTTTATTTTTCAGATAGGGTCTTGTGCTGTTGCCCAGGCTGGTCTTGAACTGTGATCCTCCTATCTTTGCCTCCTGAGTAACTGAGGTTACAGATGTGTGATGTCACACCCAGCCTCAAGAGGAGATATTTAAAGATACTGGAGTGATGGTACAGGAACCTTTAAGGGAGGACAGAGAATGGACTTTGAAAAGAGTGGCGGCAAATGACAGCTCTGAGAGTAGCAAAGAACAACACAAAGAGTAGCAGAAATGTTAGATTCCAGGAAAAATAAAAGTATGCAAAAAATAAAAAGGACCAGAGAAGTTTTATGAGACTAATGGGATTGTAGGAGTGAGCATCACTGTTATGGCAATTGTAGAGGCGGTCCACAACAAATATGCCATTTTATGAAGTTCAAGAGTAGGCAAAACTAATCTGTGGGGACAGAGGTTATAATAGTGGCCGCCAGGATAGATGGGGCAGTGACCAATAGATAGTGACCTCCTAGAATGATGTCATACTCTTGTTTTTCTAAGGGGGTATTGGTTATATGGGTATATACACTCATCAAAACTCATCAAACTGTCACTGGATGTAAATACATTACATGTTTTGTAGTGGTGTAATTACAATGGTATGAAATGAAAAAGAGTAACTTTTCTCCCATGACCTGACAGTAAGTAAATCAAGTGGACCTAAGTAGTCAAGGAATTGGACAAAAGCAAAATCCCCGATTTTGAAGTTAGCAGTGCTTTCCAAGTAGACTGGCCTGGCCGAAACCCTCAAGTTGTTCATTTCCTTCTAGTGAGAAACACCCCGTCTTCCACACAGCAGAGAGGGCGTGCTGGTTCCACTGTCAACCAGTACCAGTAGTTCTCAAACTTCTACACACACATCACCTTGGATACTTACTAAAAATGCACATTCTGGATCTTTCCTTGCAGATTTTCATACAGTAGGTTAGGCTAGTGTCTAGGACTCCGCATCTGAATGAACATGCCTGGGGAAATTGATATAGGTGGTCTATGGACTTACAGTCTGAGAAACACTGTTACACAATCAAATTATAACCCACATCCTGTTTGCTCTAATTTCAGGCTCTCCAGGCAACCTTCTGATATGAAATTCTTTTCCATGGCTTCACAGAAAAAATACACTGCTTATGTCACCACATATAAGTCAGTGTGACAGCATTCCTTCTCATTCTAAAGAGTAAATAGTCTTTGGTTTTGAATGAATCTGATGAACTTGGTAAGTAGTGAATATAGTTACCTTGTGACAAGAAAAAAAAAATCATTCTTCTGGGCTTGGAAGGGACAGGAACATGGCTTGTGCCAAATTTATGAAGTTAAAGAATATTTCCAAACTCTTTAAAGAAATCCTAAACCAAACATTATAATAGCTATTATGTTTTTAAAGCAATTGAACTTAATAATAAACATATATCTTCATTTAAAACCTAATTTGATGAATTTTAAAATGTCTCATAATTTATATTTGTTATTTTTAAAATAAATGTGCATTATTAATTTTGAGAAAATGGAGTATATTTAAAAATCATCAGTCATGACTCATACTGATTTCTTTTCTTCAAGTCACTTTCCTATGTCTTTGTGTATATGTATTTATTGTGGTGGTGGTGGTGGTGTTTTCCTTCATTATAAACCTGGGATTATTCAATGTAAGGATTTCCTACTTGGTGGCATTATAACATATTTTAACAGTATTCTCTCTCTTCTCATCTGTTTTTATTTTTCTTCTTAGCACTTATCACCATCTGACATAATTATTTTGCTTATTTATTTTCTGTCCTCTCTTGAGTATTCTTTCAACAGAACAGAATTTCACAATGAAAACCACACCTACAACAGTACCTTGCATGTGTTAGTCACACATGCAATGTGTATTCATTCATGCAAGTCACACATGAATGTTTATTCATTCAGTCCAGGTTTACTGAATGAATAAACAAATGAGTGAATGGCACTGTACTGTGTCAGTAAACATGCTTCAAAATCATGATTTACAAAGAAAAGCAACTCTGTCAAATGAATATAACATTATTTGCTTAGCCATTCTTCTCATGCAGAGTTCTTGAGCCATTTTTACCTTCCAGTTGTTACTATCATGATAAATGATGACAGATAAACCATGTTTATAAAAAGGGGTTCATTTGTTGAATATATTCTTAGGACTGGGGTTTGAACTCAGGGATTGGTGCTGGCACTCTACCACTTGAGCCACACCTCCAGTCTATTTTGCTCTGGTTATTTTGGAGATACGATCTCATGAACTATTTATTTTCCTGGGCTGGTCTCAAACTGCAATTCTAATCTCAGCCTTCCAAGCAGGTGGGATTACAGAAGTGAGCCACCAGCACCTCACTAGGATTGATTCTTATAAGTAGAGTTACTCTGTCAAAAATTGCAAAAAACTTAGACCTTTTTCCATATTGCCAAATGACTTTCTAAGAATATTGACAATTTATAAGTTTACAAGCAGTATGGAAAAATCTCTATCTCTTTGGATCTTTGTTATCATTGAGTATTACCTTTTAAAAAATCTGGACAAGTAAGTAAGTCACCAACTATATTCTTTTGTTGAACTGATTCATAAGTTAACAATAAAGGGTATTATTATGTTATGTATAAAAGATTTTTGCAAACACTTGCCCCTACTTCATCATTTGCTTTTCTCTTTTGTGGTTCTTTTAAATAGGCACATTATACATTTTTATACTATTTAGTCTTTTACTTTGTAATTTATTTCATTGTTATTCTCAGAAAGCCATTCCACATTTTTAGATAAGATATTTACCTCCTCTTACTCATGATTAAAAGTATAATCCCTTCATCTGTTTGGAATGTATGAGATGCCTAAGTCTAACTTTTTTCTTGTGGTTAATTAATTATCTCAATATAACTTAATGAGTGATCTCCCTTCTTTTGCTGTGGGCTGTCATTTTACCATATGATATTTTTTAATACGGAAGGCCGATTGTGGAGCATTCAAATCTGATCCATTAACCCATTTGTCTATGACAGCTTTCAGCTTCATATTAATTTTAATAGTCAAGAAGGCCTGGTGCATCAAATTGTTCCATTTTTGGAAATTTCCACATGTGATAACTAATATATTGTTTTTACTCATATTGAATTTGGATACTAGTGAAGTGGAATCTTTTTTTTTTTTTAATGTATATATATTGACCACTTTTATTTCTCATTTGTTTGTTGCTTGCCCATATAATTTGGTAAGTTTTCTGTTAGCTAATTCAATACTTTCTTACTGACTTACAAGCATTCTCTATTAATCAGAGCTATGAATGTACAGAGTTTATTTTTTCTTTCATTCTAATTTTTAAAATCTTTTTCATGAATGAAATTAAGCCAGAGCATACGCCCCTCCTGTAACTGGCCAAATTTCTGAAGCTTCCTGCCACTGAAGCATCCATTCTTTTCCCACTGATTTGAAACATCACCTTTATCACATTGTTTGTATGGTCTAGTGGTTAATAGCAGAAACTCTTGGATCAGATTGCTGTCATTCATACATCATTAAAGCTCTTTGCCATGGTTTTCTGTAAGGGTGCATGTGAATCAGAACATGCTAAATGACACATAAGGGCCAACTATTGTTATCGCACTGACTAAAAGCTCTCTCCTGCTGTGATTTGTTTGTTTTCACTTCTTGCTTTCTTTGGTGGAAACAACCACCTGAGTAAGACTGAACTTCTGCTCTTTGAATATCTTCAGCTACTCACCTCCCAAGAAGCAGTTTAGAAACTTCCTCAAGGAAGGAAAATAAATGGAGCTCTCTCAATTCTTTGCTTTAATGGATCCACCCCCATCCCTGCAATACACACAAACACACACACACTTAGAACACTGACAAACATTCCAGCTTCTGTCCTTGGGATACTGCAGGAAATTACTGTGGAGGTGTCATGATAAATTTTTGATGGCATGCTCAATTTGTCCTGGCGACCTGAAGGGGCACCACACCTACTAATCTCCTTAGAATCCAACTTAGGAGCTGTAGCAAATCCCTTACTCAGCAAGAGCATCTAATAAAGTGAAGATAAGAAAGTCTTCTTTTGGTTCATTCTCACCCTTACCTCCCAAGCCCCAGTGCCCAGCTCTGAACTTGGAATTTTCTTCCTTGAACTTCTAGGAAGATCACCCTGAGTTTTTGTTATTGTCACTTTTCCTGTCAGTCCGCTAATAGATGCTTTCTAACTTTCACAACTTAGCTAAGTAACAATGCATCCAAAACTTAGTGGCTGAGAACAACGATTTATTATTATCTCATGATCCTGTGTGTTGTGTTTAGCTGAGCAGTTCTTCTCCTGCTCTCACTTGAGGTGGCAGGTGCTCTCAGGACTTGCATCCACTGGGTACAGCATCACTCTCATTGTGTCCTGCTGATTGAGGTAACTTCCCTGTGGGAGGGGACTGCACAGAGGCACAAATACCAACAAGCTTGGTTCACTGGAACTATTATGTGTAACTACCACAAAAGTTTGTTTTGTTTTCCAAAGTGGTTATTTTCTTGGTTTTTGCTGTTATTTTTTTGTTTTTGTTTTAACTAAGTAACTAAAAAAAAAGAGATTTAGAAGAGAGAAAAGCAGTGATTTTTTTCCAGTTTTAATTCACCATTTTAAAGTGGGAATCCAATATTTGTATTGAAAATGACCATATAAATTACTTTTTCATACCTTTGTCATTCTTTTTTTACATATGTTTTGTGTAATACATTTACAGTCTCCTCACACTCCAATACTGTCACTTAATTGAAAAACTATTTTTTCTTTGAAAATAAAATCCATCAAAATAAAAGTAGATTCAGTTCCTTCCTTTAATAAGCATTAAAATACCTATTATGTACAGGGGCCTATAATCACAGCATAGACAAATATTTTGTGATTAATAACCATAAGCATCAGTTTTAAAAAGTACATTGTTCCTCTGTTAAATACACAGAATTATAAGGACCATAAAGGATTATAAGACACAATGCTGTCCTCAAGGGGCCTTGCAATATGGAAAATTATCAAATATAATCAAAATGGACACATATTAGTCATATGGGAAGGAATGAAGTTGAACTCTTATCTAACAATATATACAAAAATTGACTCATAATGGTCAAAGGCCTAATGTTCTAAAACTAAAAAACTTCTGGACAGGCACATATGGTAAAATTTCATGATGTTGTATTTGACAATGATTTCTTGGATATAAACCAAGAACATAGGCAGCAAAAGAAAAAATATGCAAGATATATTTCATCAAATATTTGTAAATTTGTGCATCAAAGGACACTGTGCCCAAAGTAAAAACAATGAGAGAAAGCATTTGCCAACCACATAGGAGGTTAGCATCAGAATGGAGAGAGCGAATATATACAAAAGCAAACAACTCAATTCAAAAACAGGCAAAGTATTTGAACAGACATTTCTCCAAAGAAAATACACAAATGGTCAATAAACACAGAAAAAAATGTTCAGAATTACTAATGATTAGGGAAATGGAAAGGAAAATGGAAGGGAAATGTAACCACTTGACACCCATCGGGATAGCTATTACCAAAAAACAAACAAGCAGAGCATGGTGACTCACAACTCAGATCCCAGCTATTCTACTGGGGAGGTTCAAAGGGCAGGATTTCAAGTTTAAGGACAGTCCAGGCAATGAAGCAAGATCCTGTCTCAAAATAAAATTTAAAAACAAAAAAAAGATGTGCATGTGGGGGGAGGGGATAAAAACACTAGCCTAGCATAAATGAGGCCCTAGATTCAAAACAAAAATAAACAAAACAAACAAACAGAATCGAGGTATTGTAGCTATGTCTACAATCCCAGCGCTAGGGAAACTGAGGCAGGAAGATTGCAAATTCAAGGCCAGCCTGGGCTGTATAGTTACTTCTAGGCCACTCCAGGCTACTTAGCAAAACCTGTCTCAAAAACAAAACAAACAAACAAACAAAACCCCCAAAACAGCCAGGGAGAGTGGTATCTTCTGTAATCTCAACACATTTGGAAGGCTGAAGCAGGAGGATCTTGAGTTTGAAACTAGCCTGGGTCTACAAACATACCACCCTGAATGCGTCTGATCTTGTCTGAAACTAGCCTCGGCTACACAGGAGACCCTGCCTCTCAAAAACAAACAAACGATAACAAAAACAGAAAACCCATGAAGATATGGAGAAGCTGGAAGACTTGGACATGCACAACCGTGCAGCCCTGATGGTAAACAATATGACAGTTTCTCACAAAATTAAACACAGAATTAGTTTTTTATTCAGCAATTCTACTTCTGGATATATTGAAAAAGAAATATGAAAAGACATTTATATAGCCATATTCACACCAGCATTAGTGACAATAGCCAAAAGGTGGAAACAACCTGAATATCTGTCAATAGATAAATAAATAAAATATTGTATATATACACAATGGAATATTTTTCAGTGTTAAAAGGAACTGACATGCTGATACATGCTTCAACACAGATGAATCTTGAAGATATGCTAAATGAAATAAGCCAGACACAAAAGGACAAATATTGTATAATTTTATCTATGTGAGGCACCCAGAGTAATCAAATTCACAGAGAAATTACCAAGTCTGAGGAGGGGGGAAATGAGGAGTTTTTGTTTTAGTTTAGGATGAAGGAAAACTTACAGAATTTCATATGGGTGTGATTACACAGCAGATGAATATAATTAATGTCACTGAACTGTACATTTAAAATTATTATATTTTAATAAAAAGTAAAAAAAAACTGAACATAGACTAGAAAGTGATCAATGCTATGAAACAATACAAATAGTCTTTCCCCAAGGGTTTTCCTCAGGCCCCCTATCTAAAATTGCAATCTTATTCCCACCCTGGTTTTTCTTATCCCCTATCCCCTATATCTGCTTTATCTCATGACTTATCACTATCTAATACTCTATAAATACAGAGGCTGGGAGAATGGTAAAGTGCTTGCCTCATAAGTGCAAGGCCCTGCTGAGTTCAAACCCCACTGCCACCAAAAAAAACAAAAAACAAAAAACAAATTCATCTAATTTTCTATAAATTTCATTTCACTTTTATTTTGTTTTCTTTTTTAGAATGTAAGTTCCATAAAGGTAGAAAATTTTGCCCAATTTGTTTGTTGCTTTATAGTTAGTGACTACAGCACACAGTAAATACTCAAAAAATGTTTTTTGAATGAATGGATAAATGGCAAGGGAATTGAAAGGAAGGGAAAAGACTTCTTTAGCAGTTAAAGGAAATCCTCAATGAGAATGTAAACTTATCATTACCACGTCTTCATTTTCTTCCCTTGGTGTACTGATACCCTTTATTTTGTTGTGATGTGATGATTCTCTGGGGTGGCATGCTTTGATTCTTTGTCTTTATCTGCGTGCATTTTCTGTAGGTTTTTGGTTGGGGTTACCAAGACATTTTTATAAAGTATCTTGTACTTTTACTAGTCTATTTTAAGCTAATAACAACTTTGAATACAAAAGCTCTGCACTTAACACTCTTTATATCTTTTTATTTATGAAATTGTTAACAAGCTACTGTAGCAAGTTATTTTTAATACTTTTATGTTTTAACCTTTACACTAGAGTTGTGATTTACCAGTAAAGTATTCTGAACCTGACCATATACTTTAATACCCCTGCAGACACCAAAATCTCAAGCCCCTTAGAGATGGTGCAACACCTGCATAGAGCCTACACACATCTTCCCAAACACTTCAGACCTTCTCTAGATTACTTACAATATTGCATACAAAGTAAATGCCGTGTAATGGTTGTTACACTGCATTGTTCAGTGAATAATGACAAGAAAGGGGTCTACAAATGCTCAGTATGACACATTTTCTTCCAAATATTTTTGATCCACAGTTGGTTGAATCTGTGGGTGTGGATATGAAGCACTACTTTTACATTTTGATGTTACTAATTAGAGACTTTTCATTTCAGCTTAAACAATTCCCTTTAGAATTTCTTGTAAGGCAGGTCTAGTGGCGATGAACTTTCTCAGCTTTTATTTGTCTAGAAAAGTCTTTACTTTGATTTCAGAAGAACAGTTCTACCTGGTAGAGCATTCTTAGTTGGCATTTTTTCTTCTTTGTATTAATTATCTCACTCTAGCCTATCCTGCAAGGTTTCTTGGGGGAAATCCACTAATAACTCTATTGAGGCTCCCTTGTATGTGATATGCTTCACATAGAAATTGAACATACCAGTAAGGATTTATAGGATTTAAACTCTTGAGAAGGCAGGAGTGATTTTGCTTATCAGATTGGCAAAAAAGAAAACTGAAGAATTATTAAGTGTAAGTTAGGGAGGCAGGAGAAACAGCTACTTTCAAACAGTGTGTTAAGGAATGTACACTAACATAGCAATTTGGAAGAATTTTGATAGAACTTATGAAATTTTAATACATTTTCTCTGTGACCCAGCTACTTCTCTCCTTTGTATCTCCATGGAGAAATTCTCAGACATGTGCACAGGAAGGGAAACTGAGACATAATAGGTTAAGTAACTTGACTAAGGTTATTTCATAATAACCTTGAGGTTAAAATAACCATGAGGATTAAAAGTCAGTATGTAAGGCATTTAGGAAAGGATCTAGCTGTGTACAGTGGCTCATACCTGCAGTACCAGCTAGTCAGGAGGCAGAGATCAGGAGTTCAAAGCCAGTTTAAAGCCAGTCCTTGCAATAATTAAGCAGGACCCTGTGCCAACCTGGTATGTTGGCATGCACCTGTCATCCCAGCCTTTCTGGGAGGAATAAATAGGAGGCAGGAGATGCTGTTCAAAAAATAAACTAAAGCAAAAAGGGCTGAGGGCGTGGCTCATGTGATAGAGAGCCTGCTTAGTAAGCATAAGGCCCTGAGTTCAAACCAAAGTACTACCAAAAAAAAAAAAAAAAGAAAAAAGAAAAGGTAGTAGTCAGGCAAATAACAGGCACTATATAAATATATGCCCCCACAGAATTTATTGTCTAAGTATATTTTTTCTTTGAATTTTGTTTTGCCTAGACAAAATGCTTTGATTTCCAATTTGTATAAGTAATTAATAAAGATCTTAAACTTTTACATGTCAGAAATATATTCCAGTTCATTTCATGTGAATTTTTTTTGCTTATATTCTTTTTTGATAATAAAACAATGAAGTTTTGTGTGGTCAATTCTATTACAGATATTTCTCTCTTTTTTATTAGTGCATTGACTAATAAACAGTATTAATTGTACAAAGGGCATTACGGAGGATTTGAAACTGAGTCAGAGATTTGATGAACGCTTGCTTCTTAATTCTTCTTTCTGTTTCTGCAGTCTGATTCTACGCATTTGCTAATATGCCTGGAATTTATGTCAGTGTGTATCTATACTTTTTGCACTAGTTTTCTACACCTGCTAAAACAAATTACCTCAAATGGAATGGATTGAAACAACAGAAATTAATTGTTTCACAATTCTGGAATTCAGAAATCAAGGTGTTAGTAACAGAGTATTATGCAGCCATAAAGAATGAAATCATGCCATTTTCAGGAAAATGGATGGACTTGGAGACTATCATATTGAGTGAAATAAGCCAAGTTCAATAAGTCAAATATCACGTTTTTGCTCATATGGGGAATCTAGGTCAAAAATGATAAAAAAACAAAACAAAACAATAATAATGGTACTTAAGTGCAAAAAGGACAGTGATGGGGTGCTCAATGGCAGGGGGAAGAGAAATAGAGAAGGAATAGGGTGTGAAAAGGATCAAAGTATGTTTTATCTATCTATATATCTATGGAGATGGAATTAAGAAACACATCAAATACTGTTCTTAAAGAGAAGGAAGAAGGGTTAAGATAATGAAATAAAGGAAGTAAACTTGCTCAAAATACACTGTATGCATATATGGAATTTTCTCATGAACCCCCACCCCTGCTACTGATGAATCTTAAATTTAAAAAAGAAAGAAGTCAAAATGTCAGCAGGGCCAACTTTCTGAAGACTTCCTTGCCTCCTCCTGCTTCTGGTAGCTAACAGTGCTTGGCCTTCCTTAGGTTACAGCAGCATCACTCCAATTCCTGCCTCTGCTGTCACACGTCACCTCCTGAGTCTGTATCCCAAGTCCTTTCTTGTTATAAGGACACCAGTCACTGGATGAGGACCAGCTCTCATCTAGCATGACCTTATCTTAACCTTACTATGTCTGTGAAGATCCTATTTCCAATAAAGTCATATTCACAAGTACCATGGGTTAAGACTTGAACATATCTATTGGGCAGACAGAAGGCAACCCCCAATGATGTTTAAGTATCTAACAATTTTCTTCCAGCACTTTTCCCTATTAAAGATTATTAAATAATGCTTCATTGTACCATCACATCCTATATTAAATGGATACTTACTAGGATCAATTTTAGGCTATGTTTTTTTTTTATTATTTTATTATTCATATGTGCATACAAGGCTTTGGTCATTTCTCCCCCCTGCCCCCACCCCCTTAGGCTATGGTTTTTGACTCCACTCTTTCTATTCTTATGCCAGTAGGAGAAACAGCTATATCTTTAAGTTGTTTATAGTAATTTTGACAAGTAGTTGAAAATGAAGACTTTGTGAAATGACATATAATGTAGCAACACAACCAATTTATTTCCACCTGCCAAACATCTGTGATGTGACCAGCAGATTCTTCTTTGTTTCTAACTTTCTCAGAGCCACTAGTTTTGTCTCAAAAGCTACATGGAAGAGAAACAGTTTTCCCTCTTTAGAGGCACATCCTATTCACAACCCTCCCATGGGTTTTTTTGGTTTTATTTTTAATTAAACCACAATGTGAGCTACATCTACTTTATAATAATTTGGAACTCTAATGAGGAACCAAAGAAAGAGTGAGACAGATTGGGAGTGCAAATGGGAACCAGAAACTATAAAACCAACTTTACTTAACAATAAATATGCAAGAATAGATATCAGTGCAACAATTGCTATCTGAACTTCACACAACTTTCCTCACCCAACTTTTAGTCCTAGAGCTTCTCCTCCTCTTCTCTTTCTCCTTCTTCTTTTTTATAAATCAGGGCCTCCCTATAGAGCCTTTGTTGGCCTCAAGCTACAATCCTACTGAGTGCTGGTATTACACAGATGTTCTACTACATCTGGCCCCGGGGCTCTGCTTACTTTATATGTAGTAAAACACAGACAGGGTTAGATTGCAAAAATACAAATAATTAATATGAGTCCATGAAAAAGGAACCCACATTTTCCATTTGAAATTCTAAAAAAAAAATTTTTTTTAGCAGTACTGGGGTTTTAACTTGGGGCCTCACACTTGCTAGGCAGGCACTTTGCCACTTGAGCCACTCCACCAGTCCCTCAAATTCTAAAATGTTTAATCCTGAGAATGAAGCCTACAGAATTGTTAATTTGTTCAAAATTTATGTTAAGAGATGCTACTATGTTAATTCTAATAGAATTTTCCGAACATTTTGCTAAATATATAGATTAGATAACCAGCCATGAAACAGAGATACAGGGAGAGCTGAAAAGATGTATCTCCTGTCCATTTCCCACCCACACAGAGCTGATCAAGCCTTACTGGCTGCCTGGAACACTCCTCAATCGTAGCACATAACACAAATCTTTTACTTGTTCATTTCTTCTGCTGAGCAATTCAGGGCAGAGATTCAGTCTTGTCTGATACTAGCCTGACAAGTAAACACAAGAATAATTGATAATAAACAAATTAACAAATGCAAGTAACTTCAACAAAGGGCCAGCTATGATTTTAAGCTCAAGAGATAAACCAGGCATACTTGAAATAAATTAGTATTAAAACCAGCTTTAACTGGAGGTGGGAAATCTTAATGGACTGAGAAAAAGAATGTTAGGGGGGCTGTTTATACTTACTCAACTTTAGTAGAAGATCTATTTCACAATTTATTGCTAACAATTTTTTTACGCTTGCGAAACTGATGAGAAAATCAGTTCAAATAAGAAAAAGGAATGTGGAGTTGCATAAAGGATACTGTTTAAACATAAAAAAATGCCAACACCAGGCCTTTGACCCAATAGCTGGCTGACTGTGCCATGAAAACAATTTTCCAAATGCTAGTTAGGTGACTAATCCAAGAAAAGTAGTGTTAGGGGTATTCATGTAGAATGAACAATGCTTTGATGCATATAAGAGTTGAAATCCTAGAAGAATCACCTACATGGCTAAAATGCTTTGCCAAAGATTGTAATGAATGTAAACTCACCAGCGGACGATAGAAATATCACTCTCATCCATTCTTGATATTACTGGAGGTTATTAAGTCTTAATTGTTTAATATGTAACAATAATATCACCTTATTTCAATTTGCCTTCTTTAACCAGCAGCTAAGTTTTCCTTTTATTGTTAATTGAGCACTTGCTTGGTTCCAGGCACAGGTACTTTAAAGAATGTGAATGATGGCTAGAGGCATGGCTCAAATGGTAGAGTACCTGCCCAGCAGGTTATGAGGCACTGAGTTCTTGAAAAAGAAAGTGAATGAAACTAGGTATGGTGACCCACACCTCTAATCCCAGCACTGGGGAGGCCAATGCAGGAGAATCTCAAGTTCAAGACCAGCCTGGGCTACAGATAAAGACCACCTGTCTCAAAAAAAAAAAAAAAAAAGTGAATGAGCAAAGCAGACAAAGATCCTTGTCTTGTAACAGAAAAAACACAACTCTAAACAATAAATTATGTAGCATGCTACTAGATAGCTTTTTTTTTTGGTTGTACTAGGGGTTCAACTCAGGGCCTCCTGCTTTCTGGGCAGGCACGCTACCACTTGAGCTTTTGAACTACTCTGCCAGCCCTTTTAACATTGGTTATTCCATGCCCTGCCTGGTTTAGGCTGTGATGCTCAGATTTGTGCTTCCTGTAGCTAGGATGGCACTGTGCCCAGCCATTGGATTAGATGGAGTCTCTCAGACTCCTTGCCTGGGCTGGCCTTGAACTGTGGTCCTCCTGAACTCCAACTCCCAAGTAGCTAGGATTATAGGCTTGAGCCACCATGCCCAGCCAAGATAGTATATTTAAAGGAGGGTGGGTTGGGTAGGGTCAGGAGAAAGCAAGGATAAGGAGCATCAGAGAATGCTAGATTGGGAAGTGTTGGGCATTTTGTCATATTAAACTTTGTGATCAAAGGGTCAGGACAGGGTTGATTGAGAAAAAAATGAGAAGCAGTGAAGGGAAAGGCAGATATCCATGAAGAATATTTTAGGAAGGGAGGACAAATGCCCTAGCCAGAGGGGGACATGGTCAATTGGAGGGACAGCAAGGAGGCCAGAGTGGGTAGAACAGAGTATACATGGGGACATGTACAGCTAATGAGTCAAAGAAAAGAGGGGAAGACAAATCATGGAGGCCTTCTAGACCATTGTAAGGACTCAGGATTTTACTGAGTGAAGCAGGGAGTCATTACAATGATCTGATTAAAAAGACCTGCCTACTGTGTTTAGACTAAATTACTAAAAGACAACAGTTAGAAGCATGTTGGGCCCGTGAATGGAGTGATCATGGTGGCAAGGATGAAGGCTACTGGGGGGAGGGGGGGTGCCTTGGCATGCACTCGCACCAAGCTGATATAGCTATGGTCACCTCTGAAGGTCCAACCTTCAAGACACCAATGCTGAATTCCCAATATGGCACTTCTTTGAGAGATCAACTGGCCTGTCAGTGGTGAATTGACTGCATCAGGCCCTTTGCATCCTGGAAGTTCACGAACTTTGTTCATATTGAAGTAGATGTTGTTCCTGGCATGTTTCCATCTTCTGCCCATAGAGCTTCAGTCTCTACCACCATACAGTTTAGAGTGGTAAGCATAGCAGAGAGTGAGAGGAATAGCATCTCACCCAACACAGAACCTGACCAGGGACCCACTAGGAAGTGCACTGCCCAGATTACCCTTTAAGAAAAAACTGAACCGGAGGTGTGGCTCAAGCCAGAGTACCTGCTTTGTAAGCATGAAACCCTGAATTCAAACCCCTGTCCCACTAAGAGAAAACTTATCTATGAGACTTAGCTGCGGGAACTGCAGTTAGCTGTCAGCTCTTCCTGAGCAGTCAGGAACCAGAGCATGGTAGACATAGCAGAGTCCAGCAATTTTGTCCAAACAGTGATTGCTATAATAGGCAGTATTTACTCTAGAGCTGCCCATTGGGTTGGCTGAGACTTTGTCAGAGCTACACCATAATGTAAATTGTTCTCTGCCCAATTCTCCTTCCTTTCCTATTTTTTTGCACAGGAAAATCAGTATTATGGTTTGAAGCCTTTCCTTGCAAATTCTGCTTCATCCCCTTTATTTCTCACAGTTGATACCACTCCCCCACCAAAAAAAAAAAAAAAAGAAAGAAACCTCAGTGTTTACTTCCCCAGGGATTTGAATTTACATAGTGATGGAATTTCTTCTAAATAAGAGATTTCACTGGGCTAAGAAATTTAGGGTGTGGGTAGCAGGAGGTCTAAGCTCGATGATAAAAGACTGTCAAATATCAACTGTTATGGCTGAAATTGTATGAAATTGTTTTTAAAAAGTATTTTTGAATTGTGGTATGCTTCTTAAATGCTTTTAATAATAAGTTATAAACTTTTATTATAGTAAGAAAATATTTTTGTACTTAACAAAATGTCACCATTCTATAAACATCTAGAATTTAGAAAGAAGTTTTATGAACATAAAATTTGTGCCATAAATCACGAATCAATTTATAAAGGATGAGACATTGGCAAGGGTACATATTGTGGTATTTTTATTATTGTTTTTGGTAAGACTGGGATTTGAACTCAGAGCTTTGTTCTTACATAGCAGGTACTCTCTAACACAAGAGCCGTTCCTCCAGTCCATGTTGCTCTGGTTATCTGGGAGATGGATTCTCATGAAGTATTTGCCTGGTTGGCTTGGGAACTGTGATTCTCCCAAGAAGCTAGGATAACAGGTATGAGCCACAGGTGCCAGGCACATGTTGTGATTTTTATTTTTACTTGTGGTACTAGGGAATGAATGTAGGCCTATGCATTCTAGGCAAGGGCTCTACCACTGAGCTACCTCCCCAGCACTGACATTTATTGTTGTGTTCTTTCTACTCTGGTTTTGTGGTCTCTCTCTTGAGAGTGGCCATAAGCTAGAGAGCCACTAAGAGAGCCCCATGGGGGGTTAGGTTCTGGTATACCTGTCAGGTAAGACACAGTGAGATGAAACCAAAATGTACAAAACAGAAGACATTTATTGCTTACAGTTCCCAGAGAAGTTAGGAGTGCTAGCAGAAGGTCTATAAGAAGTCTAGAGGCATTAGGGAGTGTGATCAGCAGGTAAGGAGTGGGATTGGGGAAATCTATAGGGCCATGAAGTTTGTGGGTGTTATCCCTTAGGCTTTCTCATAAGGATTGGATAGTTTGAAGAAAACATACCCAAAGGGAAGGGAGAGGTGCTTATTTGCATGCTTCTGGTATTAACCATTAGGTTTTGGTTTTTCTTTTGATTATTGTGGTACTGGGGATTGAACTCAAGGCCTTGCACTTGCTCAGCAAGCACTCTAACACTTGAGCCATGCTCCCATTCAACCATTAGGTTTATTGTAGTGCACAGCTGTGGGATATAGGTTTTGAGAAACTGAGATGAGGAATAAGCAGGCTATACTGCAAACGACTACGTAAGGGAGAAGTTTTAACTAGGCAAAAGATGATGGGGTGCAACTGGGTTTCAAGTAACTTGTTTCAGATCTAGAAGTGGATGCTGAGGCAACAACTTTATTCAACAAATTTATGACAGTATGTGCTTTTCCTGTGGAAGGACTCAAGTTAAATACTGGTATTTTTCTGAAGAGGATCCAGAATCAGACTTGATTATATTTCCAACACAATGCCTAGTCCAGAGTAGGCACTCAGGGAGTGTTTGCTGGATAGACTGGTATGCTGCAGAACACCTGACTAATGAGTCAGGGTAGACACTTGAGTAAGGACTACAGGATTGAAGGGAGATCCCTAACACAAGGTAAGTCTTAATTTGGTAAGTCTCTTGCATCACACATTAACTCCATAGGCAAAGCCTGTCCTGTCAAATCAACCTTCAATAAACCCAGATTCTATTCACTCCTTACCATGTGGGTGGCTTCCTCCCTGACACAAGTCACCACTCTCAACTGGTTATTGCAATAACTTCCTGACTGTTCTCTCTACATCCTTGCCTCCTCTAGGAAGTTCTTCATACAGAAATCAGAGCAATCCTTTCAAAACATAAGCCACTTACTTCTCTGCCTTTAAGTCACCAATGACTTTCTGTGTTAGTCAGACTTAAAGTGTCTTTACCAGAGCTTTCTGCTCATTGCCCCATTTCCTTTATTTATATCTCTAACATCATCGGCTTCCCTGGCTCCATCAACTGACATCTTTGGAACTGCACGCTGACTTCTTTGCTTCTCTCTACTCTAGTATCTACCCAATCCAGATTTTTCTTGATTAGCTTGTATATCAATCTGGATTTCAGCAGAAAAAAAATGATGTCACATTCAAATTAGGTATTTTATGAATTGAATTGCCTCCTCCCTCCCCTACCAAAAATAATAATAAAAGATACATGGAGGACCCAAAACCCCAGTACCTCAGAATGTGACCTTATTTGGAAATGAGGTCGTTATAGATGCAATTAACTCGATGAAGTCGTACTAACATCACTGATGGTGAGTCCTTAATCTAAAAGTTATGTCTTATTTTTTCAGAAAAACCCCATGTCTGAGAATCAGCTACCAAAGGTAGAAGAAGCCAAGAAGCTGAGGAAAGGAGGCTAATCCAAAATTGAACAAAATGCAGTTTATTAGGTGTTATGGACAGAAGGGTGTTTTGGGAGGCAGTAAGACAGGAGAATTCCTGTACCCCAAGGTGAGAGGAATGGGTTTATATGCTAAGCTAGCCAAAGGCAGGCCTCAGCAAATCTGAATGAATCTGGGCTTTCTCAAATATTATGAACATGTCAAACATTCATTAAAAAACAGTCCAGGTCATGTACAAACTGCTTAAAAGACTATCTAATGACTGTTTTTATCCTGGAGGATCTGGTCACTTAGGTCAGTGGTTGGTTAGGTTAAGCTGGATCCCTCCACCTTGTAAAAAGAGACACAGGGACACAGACACAAAGAGTGAGTGCATCACATGACGATGGAGGGAGAGACTGACCTGTTGCAGCTACAAGCCAAGGACTGCCATGAAACCACCAGAAGCTAAGGAGAGACAGGGAAGACTTTCTTCCTGACAAATTCAGTGAGCACAGCCCTGCAAACACCTAGATTTTGAACTTTTAGCTTCCAGAACTATGAGACAATAAAATTTGGTTAAGTCTTTCAGTTTGTGATATTTACCTACATAGCCCTAGGAAAGTAATACAGGTGTATTCCAGGAAGACATAATAAAGAGAATCTTCACAGCAATGTGGGAGAGTACAGGGAAGCTACAGGAAGAGTGCAGGATCCTGAGAGCAAAACAGTGCCTTTTTGGCCTGATGGGGTGGGACAGGGTGCAGCTACAGAATCTAGATGAGCAGCCACCCTACAGAAGCAAGGATCCAGTGTCCACCGCACTGCCGACCACCAAAAGGAATGAGTTCCCCAACATCCCTCCCCTCTCTCTCTCCCTCCTGCTGAGTCTCCCCAGGAAGCCAGCTGAGGTAGTCCAACACAGGTCAGCCTTCTTGGGGCTAACTGCTGGGAGGAAATAGAGAAAGAAAAAATAATGGGGGCTGGGGAGAGAATGACATGTCTCTCACAACATTCCTTTTCCTGAGCACTACTAATCTTCATGTGCTTTTCTTCAGAAAAAGTGTACTTATCATCATCAGATATATTATATATACATTTTGATTTTTAGTTTCTTCTCTGCTTATCTAATCTATTATCCTACTAGAACACAAATTTGAGAATTTGTTTTGTTCCCTACTGTAACCCAGAACCTGGGACAGTTATGGAGAGAGTCTCAAATATTACTTGCCAAATGAATGAATTGTTTAAGTTTGGCATTTTTATTCTGCTGCTACAGTTTAGATATAGTTTGAATGTGTCTCCTAAAGGTTCACGTGCTGAAATTTAACTCCCATTGTGAGATATTACTAAGGAGGTAGAAACTTAATCCAACTAAGGTATTTAGAGTTGGGCCTTTGGGAAGTGATCAGAATTAGATAAGGTCATTAGGGTGGAACTCCCATGACTGAATATAAGTGACTTTATAAAAACAGGGGAAGAGATCAGGCAGACTGATACTTATACACGTCTGTGCCTCTTCCTATGTGATGCCCTGTGCCACCTTGGACTCTGCAGGCAAGAAAGTCATCACCAGAGGAGGGCCCTGGACCTTGCACTTCCAGAACCAGGCACCTACCTCTTTTCTTTAAAAAGTTACTCAGCCCCAGATATTTCATTATAATACAAATGGATTAACACACCTAGAATTTTCTAGGTCATCTTGTTCATCTCTTGTTCTCTCTGAAACCATCTGACTGATATTGAAAAAGGCAAGCAAAATTCCTTGGCTTGTTACCAAATATTTGGAATCCACTACTCCCTCTCCTACTTTCATCTTGGCCTAGTAAGTGTGCAGGAGAGACTTGAGGCCTTGCTGACAAGCACTTCATCTTGGAAGTCTTTGTGTTGTCGCATAGGGATGAGGTCTTACTATTTAGCATGTGAACTGTGTGACTCTGGGTTCAGACAACTACACACTATAAGGACTCATACAGTCTACCAACCTGAGCTACTGGCTCAAGACTGGGTATGTCTAGCATACAGTTTTTCTAGAAACTAAAAAGAAAACATAAAATAATTGTATCTTAACACTACACCTTAGAAAATTATATGGAGTGAACATTTTAAACTGACACTTAAAATTTACTGTTGTCAAGACTATTGGGGGGAGTATATTCCTGAATATAGCTAGAAAGCTTCTAAAGACACTCACAACAATGCTCACTTCTAAGGGGGAAGAGGACTTTAATTTCTACACTGTGTTGTTTTCCTTTGCCATCAGCAAGAAAAACCTCTTTTTAAAAAATATGTGCTAATGTATATGGAAAGACATATATCCCACCTCCCCTCCCTTTTCTTCTGCAGACAGATAGTAGTTGTAGCAGGACAACAGGAAGGTTTTAATATAATAACTTCGTACTGCATACTCCAGTTTTTAAAAAATATTTTTGCATTTTCTTAACTAAAGTGACTTAACTATTTTTCAATCAACACATACTGTACACGTACACTGCTAGTCTTGCACACAACAAGACTGACGCGACACCTGGCCTCATGTTGCTTACGACTGAGGTGGGAGTTGGTCAACATATGCTACTGTGCACTCCCTGTGATCAGACACTGTTCTAGGTGCTAGGGAGACAGCCACGAACAGTGAGTTCCCTTGCCAAGAAGCAAGTGCCTTGCCTAGAGAAAAGGCTTGAGCATCCAGTTTTGTGTATGGGAGCATTCTGAATTTCAGATTTTCAGATTAGGGATGTTTACCCCATAGTCTGTGCAAATATTCTAAAAAAAACCCTTGAAATTTGAAACATTATGGGGCCCAAGCTTTTCAGATAGGGATACTCAATCTGTATGTATTTATATTGTTAAATTTGCTGAAGAAGCCTAAACAACATAAGATTTGACTTGAACTCTGTTGTACGCTTCTGTTGTTCTAACAGAACACTGAAGACTGGGTAATTTATAGGGAATAGAAGTATATTTGGCTTAGGATTCTGGAGGTTGGGAAGTCCAAGGGCATGGCACGGGTATCTGGTGAGGGACTTGTGCTGTGTCACAACATAGTGGAAGGGAAGCAAGCACATGCAAGCCAGAGAGCCAGCTAACTTTTATCAGGAAGTCATACCCACTCCTGTGATAATGACACTAATCCATTCATGACCTAATCACCTCTTAAAGACTCCATCTCTTAATACTTTTGCAAAGGCAATAACCTGAGTTTGAAAGAGGACAGTCAAATCATGGAGAGGACCTGGGTATGGCATAGCTGTATTCCCAGCACTAGGGAGGCCAAGGCAGGAGAACATGAGTTTGAGACCAGTCTGTGCTATATAGTAAGATCCTATCTCTAAAAAGAGCCAACAAAAACCACAGAGAAGCTGGGCCCTGATGGCTTAAGCATGCAATCCTAGCTTCTTGGAAGCAGAGCTCAGGAAGATCGCTGTTCGAAGCCAGCCCAGGCAAATAGTTTGTGAGACCCTATCTCAAAATACCCAACACAAAAAAGGACTGTTGAAACGGCTCAAGATAAGAGTACCTCCCTAGCAAGCATGAGGTCTTGAGTTAAACTCCAGTGCCACCAAAATAAACAAACAAACAAACAAAACACAGAAAAGAACCTGAACATGGAGAAGTATTAGTCATTCAATTGTTTGGAAAGACAAGAGTTTCAAGCTTAAGTAACTTCAAGTACAAAGGCCTGGAGGACAGAACCAGCTTAGCCTGTTTGAGGATGAAAGAAAGGTGGAAAAGATGGCAGTGAGTGAGAGGGAGAGAGAAGAGATGAGTTCATAAAATTTGGCACAAGTCAGATCATGTGGGCTCTCAAAGGCCAGGAAGAGGACTGGTGGGGTGACTTAAGCGGTACAGCGCCTGTCTTGCAAGCATGAATAGGAGCCAAAATCAATCTTTCCTCCTTACAAGGTTGATTATCTCAGGTATTTTGTCACAGTGATGGAAGTTTGACTAACAAAGGTATTAAGCATAAATGTGACATGATCTGATTCATGATTTAAAATGACCACTTTGAGGTGGTGCATGCCTATAATCCCAGCACTCAGCCTGGGTTACATAGACACTTTCTCCAAAAACAAATCAACAACAATAAAAGACCACTTTGGCTGCTTGGGAGGTTATTAGGGGAAAACAGTGGAACTAGAGACTAGTTAGGAGGCAGGTGAAGACTAATGAATTTGTCTATGGTTCTAGAAGTAGAATGGAAAAGAAAATTGACAGGACTTGGTAATTGATTGGATGTGGTGATTGGGCAGGTGAAGAAGAAAAGTAAGCTTTTGTCTGAGTACCTGGATAGATGGTAATACCATGAACTGAGATGGGGAAAAATAGGAGAGGAACAGTTTGCAGGGGGATGAGAAACTCACAATTGTTCACTTTGGCCATGCTATTTTTCAGAAGCTTGTTATATTTCAAATGAAAACATTATTTAGGCAGTTGGCTAACTCTACAGCTATACAGAGAGGTCTAGGTTGGAGGTATTTCAAAACAAGGGACAGGATGAGATCGTCTGGTGACTAAAAGTAGATACACAGGAAGGACACAGTTCAGGGAGAT
Organism: Castor canadensis; assembly: GCF_047511655.1. Taxonomy (NCBI): domain Eukaryota; kingdom Metazoa; phylum Chordata; class Mammalia; order Rodentia; family Castoridae; genus Castor; species Castor canadensis. Next base: position 26,571,339 of record NC_133398.1, on the reverse strand, counting down.
ACATGGTATGAACCAGGAAATATCAGGTGGGTGGAAGTTGGTCAGGAGAAATTCCATGAAACAATTACATTCAAGCTTCTAGAATCCATGGAAAACCAAGCAGTGATATTCTTTCCACCAGATACTACGCTAGAGAAGTGAGTTACAATTGGCCAGTTAGTGGTCTAACTGTAACTGTCTTTCATAATCATTTTAAGGCAAATATAACAGGGGACCCTACCAAGTGACAGCACAGAGCAGTTGCAGTGGCTCACTCCTGTAATTATAGCTACTTGGGAGGTGGAGATCAAGAGGATCATAGTTTGAGGTGTGCCCAAGCAAAAAGTTAGCCAGACTCCATCTCAACCAATAGCCGGGTGTGTTGGTAAACATCTGTCACCCCAAACATAAATAACTAAAGCAAAAGGGCTGGGGACATGGCTCAAATGGCAGAGCATCTGCAAGCGCCTTGAGTTCAACCCCAAATACCAAAACCAAAAAAAAAAAAAAAAAACCCACAAAAAACAACAATAAAAAAGGCATCACAGTCAGGAACCCAAGGAGCACCGACTTTGGAATCCTTCTCCTTTTCAAATTCTAGGTCTGGCACCTTCTACTAGCTGGGTGACTCCAGTTACCTTACTCAACATTTCTAAGATTTTTGCATGCATTATTCCATTATTCCACTCCTTCCTCCGTCAATCAATGAGCCAAGTGACATTATCTCCATTTTAGTGCTAAGGAAACAGAAGCACGTTCATTCATCCCACTAACAGTTACTGTGTGCCTGCAATGTGCTAGGTATGTTTCTTAGATGCATGGGATATATAGATGAACAAAACAAAATTCATGCCTTTGTGCTGTTTCAGTCTGGGGTTTAGAGCAAAGGGAGAAAGATGATAAATATACATATTACCGTATATGTAAATTATACGGTAATCAGAAGGTGATACATATTGTAGAGAAAAAAATAGAGCAGGATAACAGAACCTGGTTAAATTGCGGTTTTAAGGTAGCCAGGGTAGACTTTACCAAGAAGGTAACATTTGAGCAAAGACTGGAAAGAGGGTAGCCAGGCAGCAAGTGCAAAGAAAGGTTCTTCGTGGGGAGGGAGGGGGCACAAATGCCTACTATCTACCAACAATCTCACCCGAGGGAGAGCAAGGCAGAGGTTGATGTATCCAGTTCTGGACGAGATGGGGAACCACCATAGGGCAGTTCCGCTCAGTGGAGTGACATAACGGCCTCCGTTTGAAATCCGTCCTTCTGTTTAGGCCCAAGGTCCCAAAGCTAGTAAGAGTATACAAAATGTGAATCCAGGCCGTCCGGCTCCGGCATTAGAGAAACACTCGTCACCACAAAGGCTCGCCCCGTGGCAAGCGCCCGGTTAGGGCTGGCCCACTACTGTGATCACCACGATCTTTTCACGTACACTCCCCCCGATCTACCGCCCTCGAGGTCCCCTGCTCCAGGCTCAACGTCCACTCAGCGCGATCTCCACGTAGCTCTTCCCGGGCTACGGATTGCGACAACCCGAGCAGCTGGGCGGAGTCTGGACGGACGTAGGCGGAGTGGCTGTGGGCCCGAAGCGCTCCGGGCTGCAGACGCGTCGCCGACGCCCGCCGTGTACGCATGCGCACGCCGAATCCGGCCCGCTGACATTCCAGAGCCACCGGCTGCCCCGCCCCCAAGGCCGGGACGGAGTTCTTGGCTGCGCCTGCGCACAGTTTCGCCGCACCTTGCGCCTGCGCACTTCGTTAGACCGGTCCCATCCCCCCAGGTTTTTCTGGTGGGGGAGGGGGCACGTCTCGGCGAGTCACGGTGATGGCGGCCACTGTCCTGTAGTGAGGTAGCGGATTCTCTGCTGATCTCGAGGAGCCTCTCGCGTTTTCTGCGGACTCAGCGGCCGGCGCGTGAAGAAGCACCGTGACCCGAGCTCTCGGGGAAGGCCGCGGACACAGCGGCGCGGCCCGGGTCGTGGGCTGGGGGAGAGGCTCCGCAGGGCGAATGTGACAAACCCCCACCCCCACCGTCTTCCTCCCGAGAGCGCGAGCAGCCAACGCGGGCGACCCCGGGGCCGCCAGGCCACAGACCCCGCCCAGCGGCCAGCACCCGGCGCAGGCCCGGCAGCGGAGTTGCGGCGGCACCATGCAGGTCACCCTGAAGACCCTCCAGCAGCAGACCTTCAAGATCGACATCGACCCGGAGGAGACGGTACGCGCGGCGGTCGGGGACGCGGGCCCGCGGGGACGGCAGCGGAAGCGCGCGGGGCCCGCGGGGCCTCGGCGAGGGGCGGCGCGCGGGCGGCGGGCGCGGTTGGGCCCCGACGGCTGCGGCCGGCGGCGCGGACCCTCCGGTGACTCCGCGGCCTTTGTGGCCGGACGCTGACTGCGTGGAGGAGCACAAGCCCGCGGGCACCGGAGGCCTCGGCCCGGAGCGCGTGGTCGTGGGGCCGGAGGGGGAGGGGAGGGGGCCCGGCCCGGCCTTCAGGTGCGGGGTGCGGGGCACAGGTGGGGGAGGGAGTTGTAGGCGTCGCCACTACCCCTGCGGGAGGACTGGTTAGGCGCTGGAGTCGGGTTGGTAACTCGAGATGATAAGCCTTTCACAAATGCCAAGTTCCGTCCGCAGCCGTGGAAGAGGTGAGTGGGGAAGGGTGGTGAAATTGAAAATGAATCCTCCGCATCCCCCTGCCGTCCCGTCGATTTGTTGTAACCCCTTTGTCGTTTTACGGTGGTCCTGCAACCACCGAACTCACACCCACGCATAGATTACACGCCGAGGCCTTTTGGCTGTGAAGATTTTTTTTTTTTTTTTTTGCCTATTAAGAGCCCTTCAAATCCAGGCTCAAACTCATCTCCAGATTTAACGGGTTCTCTCTCTCTTTCCAAGTCTTGGAACCCTGCGCTCTCCCCCGACTCTCCTAATAGTTTCAGGAGGTAAAAAGAACATAAAAACTTTTAAACTCTATTGCAGTGAATACCTTAAACTCCACAAGCCTACCTGATAAATTCCAGTGCCATCCTAGGCATTTCTGATTGCAAAAAGAGACTGTGTTGGAGCTGATACAACCTTATGCCAAGAATATCAAAGTGTGGATTTACTCGTATGTTCCGAAGTTGTGATGCTGTGCGCCTTTAAGATCGTCGATGCTTAGTTTACACCAGCAACTTACTGCCCACCTATATTTTAAAAAATAGTTGGTTTTACCTTGGATAGACATTAGGGGCCTTGTTGTTAATTAAGTAGACCCGAGTTCCATTTGTGGCTCTATAACTTGTTTGCTATGACCTTGGGCAGCTTACTCTGTTTCATCTTCTAAAATAGAAATAATACCTGCAGAGATGTGAGGATTAGATAGTATTTAGTTGGTGGTCCATAAGTGAAATCTATTTAATCAGTAGATACCTTTGAATAAAGAGAGTGCTATGTTTTACCTATCTTGTTCTTCTAAAGTCTTCACCATCTTTAATTGTAAGAAACGGAGCCGTACCCAACCTTCTTGGAATTGTGGCACAAAATTTTATTTCGAGTTATTTCATTATTTGTAGACATATGCTGTGTACTAAATTCGTAAAGGTACAGAAAGTGGCAGTTAGATATGAGAGACTTTTAAGTGTCTTTAAAAGTAATTGTCAACACCCTGTGGTCAGATATTGGAAATAGAATCTTTTTTTTGTTTTTTGTTTTTTGGCATTTTCTTTAGTGCTTAGTGTGTGTACTAGTAAGTTGAAGGATGAAGGTTAAAAGGCAGAGTTGATTTTAGGAAAACTCTAAAATGCGTCTTTGGCATTGGCTTTTTGGGATAATGTTGGTGCCACGGAACTTTTATCAGCTTATAATTTAGAATTCATTCCAGAATTGCTGAAACCAGAAGAAGGTGTTCTGTTTTGTTTCGTTTCGCTGGTAAGTGTGTGGATTCATTGCAGTTGTGCAATGAATCCACACTACATTGAATATGTGTGCTCTGTAAAGCTTGTATAGCCCTTTAGGCACTTAACACTTGTTACCTTAGAACTAATACCGTATTTGTATAAATTCCTAATTAAATTTACTGTTTTCCAGTTTATTTCCAGGGAGTACAGTAAGTTACAGTTTCAGAAGTATATATTCAGTTAGTGTCGTCTTCAACTTTTTGTTACTACTTGAATAAATATAATTTGTTGCTATTAATACAGTGTAAAAACTAAAACTAGAGAGTGTTTTTCAAGACGTCTGTTTTAATTTCAACTTTTTCCCTCACTGTGCTGAGGATCCAACCCAGGGTCTCATAACACATTAAGCAAGCGCTCTACCACTAAGCTACAGCCTTAGCCCTTAGTTTTATTGCATACCGAATTTTAATTAATACTTTCAATACAATGTTCAAGAATTCCAATAAAAAGTATAAATTAATAATGTGTGACACTAAATTAAGTGTCTTGTTTCTAATTTGTTGTGAAACATGTAACCAGGGATATTAGGAATAGAGCTAAAATAAAGACAGGATTTTAGTGAGACCTATAAGGGTATCTACAGTTTACAGATTTTGACCTGAGACGGTTCTGGTTGTTTAAGGTTTGACGTTCACTTTTCACCTAGAAGTGACTAAAGAAATTAAATAACTAAGATACTTTATATAGAGACTTATGAGCTTGAGGTAAGCATAAGCAAAAATGAAAGAAAGGATTGAGAGAGAAAGAGGAATTATGGAGTGATTCAGTTATTGAACATGTAAATGGTTAGGTAGCTCTGTTGGTAGGAGTGCAGGGACAAACCATTTCAAACATGGTTTGAGTCTTCTCAGCTTTATTCGCCTTTTTGAGGCTCAATGACTGAAGGGCAGAGTGGGAAAAACAAGGCAATTTGTTTTTAATGTTTTTATTGACTCTAGTGTGCAAAAGTTGAAAGTCCCGATTCCCCTTTCTTACAGCTAGCAACATTTTAAAGATTGTTACCTTTTTGGTTAACCTTTACAAAGGTCTTTTTTTTAAATTACATGATAACAATGCATCCCCCTCTTATAAAGTATTCATGTAATAAACAGTGGCACATGTTGCATGTGAAGTGGAGAGATTGGCATTTTGTGATATTTTAAGTAGATGATTTCCTGTGGAAAATATTGAAGAAAATTTAAGTAACCTACATACTAAAGCAATGTGAGATGCCTGATACACCACTACTCTTACAAAATTCTTAAAAATTCTGCATTTGATAACGTGGACATTTATAGGGAGCTGAAATTTACATGGTTTAAAAGCTCAGATTTGTTTTGTATTGCTGTAGATTAAAGTCAGTCACATTAAAGAATAAGATTTTTGAGATAGCTAATACAGTACAGTATTTTATTCTACTACTGAATTGATGACGAGAAAGAGTTTTTTTAATCTTGCAGTCTGCTGACCCTTGATGATGATTATGTCCTAAAATAATTAGGGGAAAATCTCAGTAAGTTTGTGATCAGTTTAAATGTAAAAGCTGAAATGTGGTTACATTAATATGTAAGTGACACTAACACTATACATGTTATGTTTTTGATAAGAAAATTAGGAAGATAGTTTTAATATGTATAAATAGCATATTTAGTGTGCTGTATATTAATTTGCAAAGAATTACCTCACAATAGGTGCTGGTGGCTCAGGCCTGTAATACCAGCTACTTGGGAGGCTGAGATCAGGAGGATCGCTATTTGAGGCCAGCCCTGGCAAATAGTTCAGAAGACTGTCTCCAAAATAATCAGAACAAAATGGACTGGAGGTGTGGCTCATGTAGTAGAGCACCTGCCTTGAAAGCACCAAGCCCAGAGTTCAAACCCCATTCCCACCCAAAAAAATTGTCTCACTTCAGGGTTTATCTCTATGATGTTAGGGATTATTATAAAAAACTGCTTTAGTACTTGTTCTATATACAGTATTTGCTAGCCATCACTTATTAGTGATTTGTTCCTGTTTTAGTTTATTATATTTTCAATTTAATCGTGCTGGATACAGTGTTTTACTACAGAAGTGTTCTAGATTATTAAGGCCTTGAGTGGCAAATATATTAAAATACCATATCATAAGGCTGGGGCGTGGCTAAGTGGTAGAGGGGCTGCCTAGCAAGAGTGGGACCCAAATCCAAACTCCAGTACCACCCAAAAAAAAAGGTTAAGAATCAAAATGCCATTTCACAAAGTGAAAAAAGAGTGGAAAATCTGGTTTGGTTTCTGGCACACTTTTGCCCTTTCAGTGTCTAGCACACAGTAGGCATTTAATAAAGATTTTTTTGAAGGAATACATTATTTAGGTAGATTGTCTAGGCATTGATCCCTTGGTGTAGTATGTTTGTTTGCATGTAAATTCATTGATTTAGAAATAATTGTTGAGTGCTTACATGTCAGGTCACTCTAGTGGAATAAGACAGTCAAAAAATTAAAAAACATTTAAAGACCTAGGTAATGCTAAGTGCTTTGCAGAAAAGTTGAAATAGGGTGCAGTTATGTGATAGTGTTTGAATGGTTAGTTTAAAATTGACTAGTTACAGAAGTCCTTTCTGAAGAAAGTGACATTTAAGCTGAGATCTGAATAATAATGAGTACTGAGAGGAGGAGAGTATTTACTGTTGGGGACTGTTAAGGCAAAGACATTTAAGAACATGTTTTGGGAATCAAAAAAGTGAGGTAAAGTGGAGGAGAATAGAGTTAGGCAAGGGGCCAGAGCACATAGGGTGTTAGTCTTTTAAGTCTTTCAGAGTGAATGGGAAGCTTTTGTAAGCAGCGAAGTATTTCATTTATAACTTTCAAAGACTACCTTGATGCAGTATGGAGAATGGGTAGTAAGGTGGGCAAGAGGAAAGTTAGGAGACTTGTGCAAATACTTGGACTTGTGCACCTGGGACCAGGGTAGTGGGAGTGGCGATGGGATGGGATATGTTTGGGTATAGATGTGAGGATTCTTTAATAGGTTGGAGTAAAGGAAGTTGAAAAATTGAGTAACCTAAATTCTACTATGTAAATTGTGTGAATACTTGCGTTCTTTACTAGGGTTTGAAAGACTTGAGAAGAGCAGAATTGGGTTGGGGTGGGAACTCAAGATTTAAGATGCTTATTAAACATTCAGGAAGAGATAATATTTGTTATGAGTTTGAGTTACAGAAAAAACTTTGGGCTGGTGAGTAGCTAGCGTTATTATATGGTTACCTTCAATCTATGGGACTGGATGAGATCTATAGCAGTCTTTTGAGTGCCTTTTCCTTGAAAGTTGGTCCCGAATCCTAAGTTATCCTTTCTATGTAATTAATTTAACTTTTGTGTTTCCATAATTATGGAATCTTAGTGGAAATGTTGCTTGGTAGTAGAATGAGACTTAGGGCTGAACCCTGGAATGCTGTAACATGCAGAGAGGAATAGAGATCAGTCAAGGAGTAATCTTGAGGTTGGAAGAATTCAAGAAAAGAAAATGTTTCAAGGAAGAGAAAAAAGGTCAACCATGTCCAGTGTTTGAAAGGTCAAAAGTAAGAGCAGAGACAATATCTTTGGTGTTGGCAGTTTGGAGGTCATTAGTGACCCTTATGAGCACTTTCCTAAGTAAAGATGGATCCAGAAGTGAGATTAAAATGCATTAGATGTGAGGAAGTAGGAATAGTACCTATGGATATACAGTGTTACTTGTCCATATCCTTTTTCCTGACATAGCGGTTTTTATTTGTAGATTTACAAGTACGAAGTTGAATACAGTAATTCTGAGCTTTACAACATGTTAGGTATTGTTAAAAAATAAATATTGTAAAAAATATATAATGGTGTATATCTTAAAAAGAAGAAATGAAAACTAACATTGAAAGTCCTTGGTAGTTTCATTATCCATGAAAGATGGTCTTGTCCATCCCTTGGCTTTCTGTTCTTTAATCTCTTCTTATCCATTGATCTTCTCATACTTTACCTCAAGTATTCAGTTCCATGACTAGTAACCACCCCTCCTCATTACTAGTAACTGGCTCTTCTTCATCCCTAGTAATTTGTTTTTTTCTTCTCATTCTACATTCATTCTCTCTTGATTCCAACTCTCACTGGCCCATACTCCCTCATGTTATCACTTCCACCCTTGCCAAGCTAAAATCAGGTCAGTGATTAAACTTACTCTCTTGGAACAGTTAGCATAGCATGACTGCAATAGCATGACTGCAGCCGGGGTGCCTGGGTTTCAGTCCAGCCTGAACTATTTGCTCTATGACCTTGAGCAAGTTACCCAGTTAGGGCTGTTTCCTCATCTGTAAAATTTGGGAAATAATACTGAAAATACTAACCTTATCGGGTGTTAAAGGTTCATTTGGTTTCCAATAATACGTATATAGTGTTTAAGGACAGTAACTGTGCTTGGCAATATGGACCCATTCTGTTTTGAGAGGCACGCATCCTCATACCATTTCTTTTGCTTGGAAAAAACCTTGCTTAAATTAATCTTGGAGTTTATTCTTGCCCCTCTGCAGTCAGAGACAAAAGCATAGCTACGTAGACTTATCTAACTTAAATTCATGGGTAAAAACCTTAATTGGACCAGGAATGTGCTTACCTGTTCGTCCATTCACTCTTTACCTGCCACAGGAAGATTTTATTTTCAGCTGATAACCCTAGTGTTTTTCTTACTGAGAATTTTGAAACAATCAGGACAGAGCTTCTACATGTCCTACTGCAGCAACCAACCCGCTATCCTTCACTTACCTAGGGATGTCTGCCTGTTGGGGGTGTGCTACTGAAGGCTAATTCCCCCCACTGTATCCCACCTCTTGCCACCTGTAAAGGACATCTGTATTATATTTGTGTAGCAATGAGCAGAATACCTGAGAGAACACCAGAAGGGAGGAATGATTTACTCTGCTCACAGTTTCAGAAGGCCCAGTCCATGGTTGCTTGGTCCCATGGCTCCATGCACTTGGGCAGAACATAATGGCAGCAGGAGTGTATGGAGGAGGAGGCTGTTCATCTCAAGGTGGACAGGAAGCAGAGAAGGGGGGCAGGAAGTTAGTAGAGACCAGGTGTAACCTTCAAAGGGATGCCCCTGGTGACCTACTTCCTTCAACTAGGTCACCTCCTAAAGTTTCCAGAACCTCCCAAAATAGCTACTAGCTAGAACCAAGACTTGAATACATGAGCTGGTCGGGAGGGGACAATTAATATTCAAACCATAATAGCATCACTCCATTAGATCTGTTTATTTTCTACACCATTGGGTTTTCCATTTCTAGAGTATGCAGATACTTATTTCCATCTGAATGAGACCCTTCCATGCCTCCACATCTCTTCTCAGCTACCACCCTGTATCTTTGCTCCTTCTCACAGCAAAACCAAAAAGCATCTCAATTCTCTTTACTTTTTCCACATCTTGCTCTTTTAAATACATCAGACTGTTGTTAAACTAAAGGGGGAGTGTATGTCTGCTCCTCTTTGTACTTGATCTTTATCCTTGAGCATAATACTTTAAAAATATCTTTCTTCATTTGTAAAATGAAAGTAATAATAATTGATTTTTTGCCTGCCTCAGAGTTGATACAAAAATCAGGTGAGGTCAAAAAATCAGGTGAGGTCATGGGCCTAAAAATACATAATGAATTAATTTCTGGTAATCTTTGAAAGAAATGTGCTAAATTTGAGCCTGTGATAGTAAAGTCCTGCTAAAGGACATTATACCATCTGTTCCTTTTTAGATAAATTCCTTGTATAGTGTCTCAGAAAGGCAGCTTCACAATTGCATGAATCTTATTTTTTTTTTAATTTTTTTTATGCATTCAAGTATTACGTTTTTTTTTATTGTTTTATTATTCATATGTGCATACAAGGCTTGGGTCATTTCTCCCCCCTGCCCCCACCCCCTCCCTTACCACCCACTCTGTCCCCTCCCTCTCCCCCCAACCCCTGCATGAATCTTATAAACTCCAAACACTGTGAAAACAATGCACCAGTAGAGTTAGATCAGCTACAAATAACTGATACATATGAACAAGTCCTAGATGCTTCACCAGGTAGAGAAAATTATTTCTCAGTTCCTTTCCCCCACACACTTCTGGTTGAATTAGATATGTCATACTTTTCTCCTTTTTCCTTCTTTTGGTAAGATCTTTTCTTTTAAGAGATCATTTTTGCCTACATAGAAACTTCAAAAACTAATAGGTATCTTGGTTTTGTTTTGGTGGTACTGGGGTTTGAACTCAGGGCCTCATACTTGCTAGGCACGTGCTCTTTGAGCCACAGCTCCAGCCCTGCTCTTTGTATTTTCTAGATAGGGTCTCATGACCTATATGCCTGGACTGACTTTGAACTACGATCCTCCTGATCTCTCTGCCTCCTGAGTAGCTAGGATTATAGGTGTGAACCACTGTGCCCAGCTTCTGTGTCTGTGTTGGTCTTGTTGAAATTATACTATCTGGAATGTATTTTAGAAGTGATTAAATTGGCATCTGTAGGTTGACCTAGAAATCCATTTTCTGCAGAAAAAATGGATTCTGGATTTTAAGTAATAGCCTTTTGGGCCATAACTCAAATTTGAGGGTTGCCTTTATTTACTGTCTATTCTCACACAGTTAATACTATACTATCAGTTACTGTTCCATAAAAAGAAAATTTCTTTTCCTGTACTATATTTTTTCATTTGTTGGGTCTCATGTTGAAGTTTTTCCTATTTGCACTGAAGTGAATAGGCATATCTATGATCAATTCTGTTTTTTAGAATTACCCAAAACCTTCTTTGGGGAACATTTAGAAAATATTCCTTGGTACCTATGCCTATCTGTCTGTCTGCCTCCCTCTCTCCCACCCTTCCTTCCTTCCTTCCTTCCTCCCTCCCTTCTTTCTTCCCTCCCTTTCTTCCTTCCTTTCCTTCCCTTCCTTCCCTTCTTCCTTTCCTTCTGGCTGTTTTGTGAGGTTCTTAGCATACTACCTGGCACATGGCAAGTACATGGCATGGTACCTTTTCATTCAGTCCATCTACTCAGGGTTATCCATTAATGCTTATACAAAGTTCTTTTTACTATATAGTTACAAACAGTATGGTTACAAAAGAAAGTAGAAAGATATGCTATAACATCGGGAAGCTGGTTTATGAATATTCATTTGCTGACCTAATCAATAAGAAATAGCACTAGAAACCTTAGGCCAAGTACTGTACAAGAAGAGTGACATGGCAGCACATTTTACTATTCTCATGAGAACATAATTTATACGATTTTGATACCTCATAGAGCCTAAATTTGTTGAACACAAGTAACTACAGTTGTGCATTGCTTAACAACAGGGATGTATTCTGAGAATATGTCCTTAAGCAACTTTGCCCTTGTGAGAACATTTTAGAGTATATTCACACAATCCTAGATGGCATAGGTCTTTTCAATGTGACTTCTTGATACAGTGAAGAGATGTAGTAAGGCATAACACTATACTGTTTCACAGAAAACTTTTTAATAAAGAGTTCACTTTAAAATAGTGATAAAGCCAGGCATGCTAGTACATGCCTATAATCCCAGCTACTTGTGACAGTGAGGCAGGAGAATCATTTTTGAGGCCAGCCTGGGCAACATAACAAGACTTGGCCTCCAAAAGTATAAATAAATAGTAAAATAAAATAATGATTTAAAAAGGAGAGTAACATAGTTTATTATTAACAATTACTATGTAGTATACATAATCACATGTGCTCTATTTTTCTTATGACTGGCAGGCAACACGGTAGATTTATTTACCCCACCATTACCTCAAATGATGTGCGTAATGTGTTATGTTACTAATGTTAGGAAGGTTGTGATGTCACTAGGTGATAGTTTTTCAGTTCTATTATACTCTTTATTTATAGAAGTGAAGATTGAAAGAAGAGACTTTAGGGACCAAGGCCTTAATGAGCATTAGGACAAGTGTAGTTCCAGTTGTTGGGAATTAGTAGGTATAGGAGATTGCTCACATAAAAAATTTCAAAGATAGAACATTGTTTGGATGACAAAGTTCATTCTGTGTCTTGATGACTTAAATGAATTAGAAGTAAAGATCATTGCTGTATTGAGGTAAAGGAGCAATGCCACAATTTTGGACAGGTCTTTCATACTTGTTACAAAGTCTAGTTTGGTTATTTTCTTTGATATAGTACCAAAAGTGGTATTGTTGTGTTGAATGCCTCTCCTCTTAAAATTTTTGAAGCATGTGCTATATTACCCTTAAAAATTTTATCATCTGATACTCCCATTTTGGGAGTATATCTCTTCATACTTGTCAACAGCAAGAATTGTTCAAAACTGTCTTCTATTGTGACAGTGTATTGGATTAATTTTCGTGTGACATCAGTGTTTGTGCTTTTGGTTATTAAGAGGTCAAAACTCTTATTGACTGTAATCATGGATTCCCTTTTTATCTGTTTTCCATTAATGCAAGAGCATTTTGTGCCTTTTTTCTTAATTTCATTTGCAGTTTTTCTTTTTTTCTATTTGAATTGCATGATAAGCTTGTTCATTTCCTTTGTATATACTAATGTACTGTGATTACTTCTTTAGCCAAACCATATACATGTTTTTGTGCAGAGTTCTCCTCATTACACTCTTAATATTCTTAAATCACAGTTTTGATTTTGTTGAAGCAAAAGTTATTTAGTAGTAAGTGATTAGGAAGGTTTTTTTGTGTGGGGGAGTGTTCTTTTCTCTGTCTTTTTTGATGCTCAAAGCTAGATAATGACCTATAATAGTTTCTGTTGTGTGTGTGTGTGTGTGTGTGTGTGTGTGTGTGTGTGATTTAATAGTCTTGCTTATTATAACTTGTCAGGAATGAGATTCCTGATATTTCTTTTAGGTAGTTCACTCCTCCCTTCCTTAACAGATCTCGTTCATGTTGCACAGTGCTGGCCTCAAACTCATGATCGTCCTACCTCAGCCTCCTGAGTGTTTGGATTATAGCTGTGATGCACCACGCTACCACACTTGGCCTCCTTCAAGTGTTTCTTTTATATTCATTTAGCATATGGTAATTGAGCAGTTAGTATGTGCATTACATAATGTTCTGAGAACTGGGTTCATTTACAGTAACACGTGGTTTGTAATTCACATGTGGTTTTGTTGAAGTAATTACTCTTGAGAAAATTGCATCTTTTTTCTTCCTCTATAAACAAGAGTTTGAAGGGAAATTTACCATTCACCATAGCACACTTTAGCTGTGCTCTGCCATCCCTTAATTGACTTTGGCGTGTCACTTAGCATATAGAATGTCAATTCTAAGTTTTTGAGCTTATGACTCCTTTACATTTAAGTTATTAAGAACTCCGAAATAACTCGTTTGTGCTTAAATTTATAAATTTTTACCATATTAGAAATTAAAATTGAGATGTTTTTATTTAAAAAATAATTCACTGTATGTTTTAATTAATGTTTTTGTGATAAAATAATTTTGTACAATAGCAGAGCAGTGAAAATGCATAGTGTTTTACTTTTTTTTGTAAATCTAATGTTTGGGTTCCTAGAAAATAACTAGATTCTTCTGTATAGATGCTTCTATATGCAGTCTTTCATTAACAAACACCTGAGAGAGTCTTAAGGTGGAGTGAATCATAGAGATGTTAATGAAGATGTGATTTAAAAGAAAAGAAGCAAAAAGATGGGAGGTGTGGCTCAAGTGGTAGAGCGCCTGCCTTGCAAGTGCAGAGTCCTGGGTTCACACCCACACCCAACAGAAAAAAACTTATTTTTAAGTTCTGAATCACACCTAGGTTAGAGCTTTACCACCTACCAGGAAAACAGTGTACTAAATTGGATAATGAATGGTGTGTAATTCATACTGAATTTTCTGCTCAGGTGATTTTCTGAGGTCCCCCACCCTTGTGGTGGTACTGGGGTTTGAACTCAGGGCCTTGTGCATTCTAGGCATGTCCTCTATCATTTGAACCATGTCCTCAGCCCTTTTTGCTTTTAGTTATTTTTTCAGATAGGATCTCAAATCAGGCTGGCCTCAGGCTGTGTTCCTCCTATCTGTGCCTCTTGCATAGCTGGGATTACAGGCTCCATCACTATGCCTCACTTGTTCTTTGAGATAGGGTCATGCTAACTTTTTTGCCAGGCTGGTTTCAAACCTTGATCCTCCTGTTTCCACCTCTTCAGTTGTTGGGATTACAGGTGTGTGCTACTGCACCTGGCCTAAGTTATCTTTTAAAGGTTTTATGTGTTAGGTTTAGCTTTGAAATTTGGAACAGTGAATGGTAATGTGTTGAGATTTTTGTGATGCTCCTGACATAGTTAAGGAAGATCAGTGTAGTTAGTTTATATGGTATTTTCAAAATGCACCAAAGCTTGAAATCAGAAAATTTGAGGTTCCAGCTACCACTAAATAGCAGTGTGATGTAGGTCAGGTGTTTTAACCTCATTATTTCCACTTCCTCATCCATAAAATTGAGTGGATATTTCCATTGGTCCTGGAGTTTTGAAGATTATGTTGACTCTTGCATGGTAACACATTTGAAGTAAATAAATATTCCTGTCTATTTGGGGGTGGGGGCAGTACTGGGGTTTGAACTCAGGGTTTCACAGTTACCAGGCAGGTGCTCTACTGCTTGAGCCAGCCATACCTACAACCTCTGACTTTTTGACTTTGGAAATAGACACCATCACTTTGGCTTCACGTTTGCTAGGCAGGCACTCTACAATTTGAGCCACTCTGCCAGCACTTTTTGTGTTGGTTATTTTCTATGCCAGGTTGTCCTTGAACTGTGATCCTCTGGATCTCACCTGCTCCCAAGTAGCCAGGATTAAAGGTGGGAGCCACTGTGCCTGACATTTTTTGGGGATGAGGGGGGATGGGAGATGGCCTTGCTATGTAGCACAGCCTGACCTTCAACTCAGTATTCTTAATACTGTCTCAGCCTCCTGGGTGCTGGGATTGTAAGCATGCACCACCGCATCCAGCTCTCTGTACTGTTACTTTTTAATTGTACCAAGAAACTGTCTTTGTATCTCTTTTTGTCAGATAGTTGTTCACATAAAGCTGGAACAGTCAGAAGTATTCTGGGAAGTTGAAGGAAATGGAATCTATCCCTTGAATCTTACACCTTTAAAAGTAATGAGGTTCCATTAAGGCACGTGGGAAAGCCAAGTCTCCTTGCCTTTTTACTGGTTTGACACCCTGCTTTCTGGTCAGTTCAAGAAGTTGATTAATTTTCTAACTACTTTATAATGAGCCTTTCATCAGAATTTTAGGAATTGAAGAGGCCATAAAGGTCATCCATTCTGGTCTCCTTTTAGAGATTGAGACTAATGCTGAGAGAAGCCAAGCTACTTGTTGAAAATCTTTTAAGTAGACCATCATTCTCAGCTGAACTTGGAACCATCTGTACAGCATTTAAAAAATACAGTACTCCACCCCCTGTTTTAATTGATCTTTATAAAAACCCTTGAGTGACTGTAATGACACATTAGAATGCTCTTGAAAATGAATCATTTGTCTTTTAACATTTACAGGTAGCCTTTAACTTTGAAGTATTATAAGCAACAACATTTGATTTCTTAGGTCTTTTAGGTTAGAAAGGTTTACTTTCTTGCTCTGTGGGAAATAAGCCCATAAACTTTTCTGTGAAACCAAAACTTTTTGGTTTTGAAACCTTTGTTTGAATTTATCAAATGAGAGAGAAAATTTTTTGTGTTGGTGAGGATTAAATACAGGCCTCCAGCATGCTTTAAAAGCTATGTATGTGTGACAGGTGGAATAAACCACATTTGTGCTTATTCCAAATAATACAGGTTTAAAAGTGAGTCTTGGTTATAATATGGAAAAACGTGATCTTTGAGTATCTGGAGGTATTAATAATTAAAAAGTATTAAAAACTTTATCTTGCATCATTTTTTTCAGTCTGCGTTGTCATTTTTTTGTTTAGGCTTTAAAAAATTTTATTATTTTTTTCCTGTAGGTAAAAGCACTGAAAGAGAAGATTGAATCTGAAAAGGGGAAAGATGCTTTTCCAGTGGCAGGTCAAAAATTAATTTATGCAGGTATGAATTAAATATTGAAATTAATATGCCTTATCTTGCTTACAGTAATAGTTTCAGTTTTAGAAATGTTATCTTACAAAATTATAGTATATTCAGATTAATTCTGTCCAGAACATGATTGTTTAAATAACAGCAGTGAAAGAACAACTATTTGTATATGGCATTAATATTCAATCTTCTCTTTATTTACATTTGCCCTGTATATTTTTCCATGAAGTGATGTTAGTTTTATTTAGTTTCGTGTTTTGTAAGCTTTTGTGTTTTTTATTAAGCTGATCATCTTGGTTTTTTTTAATCTGTTGGATTAGAACCATTTGCTGATTGTTAATTAATATGCCTGAAATAATTCCTGTAAAATTAAGTTTCAATGTATGTGTTTTTAAAAATAAATTACCAAAATTGATTGAAGAATATACAGAACACCCTGTCAGGAGACTATAAGTACTAGACATGTTGGCACATGCCTGTAATCCCAGTGTTGGGGAGGCTGAGTTAGAAGGGTTGAAAATTCAAGGCCAGCCTGAGCTACATAGTGAGACCTTGTGTCCGAAAGAGACTATAAGCAAGTGACAGGACTTAAAAAAAAAAAAGGATTAATACTTGCATTATATAATGATTAGTTGCAAGAAAGTTGTTTTTGTTTTTTTTTTTTTTTTTTTACTTTACCTGTAAGACAGAACTTATTTTGCCTTTGCCTTAGATAACATTTTGTTCTCTCAATATAGGTAAAATCCTCAATGATGATACTGCTCTCAAAGAATATAAAATTGATGAGAAAAACTTCGTGGTGGTTATGGTGACAAAAGTAAGTTTTAGCCTCAATAATGATAATGATCCCAAGTCCATAGAGTGGATAGTTTATAACACATCCATAGCATTATGTACTTAACTGGTATTAAGGAAGATTCTCCTAGGGTCATCCATAAAATTAACAATTTTTATATTCATAGTTTTAGTGTACTTTTACGTGAAATGAAGAATGTCTTAAAATTGGTTTTGCTGGAGTAGTTAGGTTACTATGTAATTATTTTAATTCTGTAGCTTTAAAGGGAGTTGATAAATTATTACTATATTTGATGAACTGTTCAGCAAAAAGGCATTTAATGTGGGCTCATTATTTCACTGATATTTCTTGGTAAAGAGGTAGCATTTAAGAAACTGGGAAAAAGGAAAAGGCAGCTAAAGAAATGTTAGAATGATTTTGTGAGGAAGTTTTTAGCAGGAACTTCTGTGATTTATTGCACTGAAATATATTTGGAGTGACTTACGAAAGTGACTTTTTTCTCTTAAAGCAGAGAATGAATATAGTTTCTTTAAGAGACTGCCCTATTTGTACACTTGTTTATTCAAAGATGCATAATCATGCATGCAGTGGACAGTGAAGTGCAGAAGTAGTGCCACCAATGATATTATTTCTGATTTTTGTTCGTTTAGTGATAGTGGGGTTTGAACTTAGGGCCTCATGCTTGGTAGGCTGGGGCCTCACCACTTGAGTCACTCTGCCAGTCCTATGGCTTTGGATATTTTTGTGATAGGATCTCCAGTTTTTGCCTAGGCCAGCCTGGAGCACTATCCTCCTATTTACCATTCCTTTGTAGCTGGGATGACAGGTGTGCACACCATGTCCAGCTTTTATTGATTGGGCTGAACTTTTGCCTGGACCAGCTTCCAAACTGTATGCTCTTGATCCCTGCCTCCCAAGTACCGAAGATTACAGATTTGAACTACCTAACCTGGTTCATGATGTTAATCTTCAGGATTGAAATGTCGTCATCTGAGAAAGAGCAGTAATAGTCTGCTGTTCATTACTATAATGAAATAACCTGAGACAGCTACTTTATAAGAAAAAGAGGTTCACTAGCTTAGTTTTTGAGGCTTAAAGTCCAACAGCATGACACAGGCCCTGCCAAGGGCCCTTCTTGGCTACAACACATGCAGCATGACACAGGCCCTGCCAAGGGCCCTTCTTGGCTACAACACATGATGGTGGGAGCAAATGTGTATTTCTCTCCATCTGTTGATGTGTAATAGTTCTCCTTATAAAGTCACCTAAATTCAGTAATGGGCTACCTGATGGTCTAATTTAGTGGCTTCCTGAAGGCTCCTCCTAAGCACCAAGGCCAGATTAATGTCATTAACAGAAGACTTTGGTTGGGAGGAAGAGGGTGTATAAACCATAGCAAGAAGCATTAATTGTAGTACTGAAAGGAAGTTTAAATGGATAATTGGAACCAGTTCATCAAAGATCAAAAGTGGAGTAAATGTGAGGGGTTTTTTTCCAGTGACACAAAATAATGGATAGTAGTAGAAAATAGAGCTGAAAAAATAAATTTTAATTAGTGTACGTTTTTGTACTGGGGAACAAAAAGCAACTAAATGACTTAAATTTATGGGACTTGAAAAAATTTTAATGCAATAAGGATCATAAGGATATGCTGTATTTAAGTACTTTTAAGTGTTACTGGACTAGGGGTATGACTCAAGCAGCAGAGTACCCACTTAG
This sequence comes from Castor canadensis, assembly GCF_047511655.1. Taxonomy (NCBI): domain Eukaryota; kingdom Metazoa; phylum Chordata; class Mammalia; order Rodentia; family Castoridae; genus Castor; species Castor canadensis. The sequence continues at coordinate 26,552,903 of NC_133398.1, read as the reverse complement.
CAAGCACAAGGCCCTGAGTTGAAACACCAGTACCACCCTCCCCTACCCCTGAAAAAGTTTAAATGTCAAACTTAAATTTAGAGAAGCAGAATCATACAAGGAAACTTCGTATCATCCAGTTTTGGATTTTTTTTCCAGTTGTGAATTGTGATCCAAAATTTACCAGTTTAACCATTTTTAAGTGTACAGTTGGTAGTATAAGATACATAGCAAGGACATTTTTGTGCAAACATCACAACCATTCATCTTCAAAACTTCATTTCCTCAGATTGAAATCATATACTTACTGTGTTGTAGCACATGTCATATTTCTTCCTTTGTTGTGAGGAGGGCAGTACTAGAGTTTACACACAGGGCCGTGAGCTTACAAGGCAAGTGCTCTACACTTCGGCTGCACCCCCAGCCCTTTTTGCTTTCATTTTGTGAGATAGGGCCTTGAACTTTTTGCCTTGACCAAGAGCCTACTTCTGCCTTCATAGGAGTAGCTGGGATTACCAGAATGCACCATCCTGCCCCACTTGTTTGTTGAGATAGGGTCTCACCAACCTTTTTTTTCTGTGCAGGCTTGGAACTGCCATCCTCCCACCTTCACCTCCCGTGTAGCTGGGATTACAAGTGTGCACCACCGTGCTCAACCCAATTTCTTCCCCTTTTAAGGGTGAATAATTCATTTTCTCTACTAGTTTTATATATAGAACATACCAGAAAGCATGATACACACACATTAGGATTTTTGAAGTGGGGACAGTACTGGGGTTTGAACTCTTGAATCACGCCTCCAGCCCTTTTTTGCTTTACTTTTCAGATAGGGTCTTGCGTTCTTGCCTGAGGCCAACTCTCAGACCTCTATCCCCCTACCTATGGCCTCCCACATAGCTGGGATCACAGCTGAAGACACCATGCCTAGCTTATTGATTGAGATGGTGGTCTCACTAAATTTTGTGTGATCTTTGCCTGATCACTTTTTTACTGGAGTGAACCACCCCATCCAGCTAGGGTATGTTTTGTTATTGGTCTTATTTCCTGTATTATTTTAGTAACTTTGACTATTCAGAATGTAATGGAAAGCAGAAATGGCCTCAGAGTGTTTGTTTTTAAGGAATAGAAACTTAGACTATTCCTTGTATTACACAGGATTGTAACAATGCCCATGGCTGTTTTACTTTGAAGTGAACAGTAGAGTCCAGCTATTAGAAGGGGAAGAAAGCTGTTACGGTTAAGCATTATGGAAGAAATGCCAGCTTGTAACAAAGAAAGGGGGAAAAGCTATTAAAATCAAAAGCAAGAATGACTTCGAAAAAGCAGAGGGGCTTGGTACAATTTAGACTAAGGCTTAAAGAGCTATTTGTGGAAATAGAGACCTTAAAAGCATGAATCACTACAATATTGATCATAAATAGTTAAGGAAAATATTAAGTGGGTATTAAGCATTTAAAATACATTTTTATCTAGGTTGGTTATTACAATATTTTGGTGCTTAAAAATTTAGATCTTCACCCTTGTGAAGCTCCAATTTATCCAGAAGGACTCATCGACTAAGAGTTTCAGCTCATTGGAGTTTTAGAACATTAATTTCAGAGGGAGCTAGGCATGGTGGAACACTTATGTAATCTCAGCACTCAGGAGACTGAGGCAGGAGGGTCACAGTTTGAGGCCATCCTGGGCTATATAGTGAGGCCTTGTCTCAAAAAAACAGTCTTCATGTATCATATTGGCATATTAAGCTGATTATGGAACTCATTACGATGCTCTTAGAATAGGAAAATAAGGGAATAAATGCTGTTGTTTTTTAAACAATAGCAGCTTCCATTCCTCAGCTTGCAGCAGCCGCTTTTTCCCCAATGCACTTTCTGCAGACTCAAGTCAAAGAAGACATAAGTCAGCCTGTTGGTTTTATAATTTGTAACTACTTAGGCTTGTAACAAATTTTGTTGACTTCTACCATCTTTCATTAAAAACTTTTGTCCTTAGAAAAGTTATGATCTAAACAAATAGTGAATATTGTTAGGTCTCAGAGGACTAAAAATCCTAGTATGCTTTTTATACATATTTGTTTTTTGCTCTGTGAAAAGCTTTATGGAGCTTGCAATTATTAGTTTATTTTGTCTTTATCTTAAAATATTATTAATCTGTTTGTACTTGAACCCGTTACTTGGTAGTCAACATTAGGGTTTTCCTCATCCTAAAATACAGCAGAGTATTTGACATGTTCGTTAGTAATTATACATCTATTTATACTTAGGTAAAGTTTTTTGTGGAGAACTATGTACTTTTGTGAGGATACAGATTCTGTGTTATTTTTAAATATTCTTTTGGTTCTTTTTCATATTAAATTGATAAGAAGGCTGAGATTATTGGATAAAGCAAATAGAGATTGATAAATTCTCTTAAGAACTTTGAAAACTAACAAAATGATTTGATTTGCTTATATAGATCATTTATTATCTTATTTTACAAAATCGGTCAAGTTACATGTTTGTATTCGCCTTGTAGCATCCTGTAATAGTAGTCTAATTAGAGATCACATAATATATTTATCTTAATTGTTTTGCTTTTTAACGTATTTAGCCCAAAGCAGTGACAACACCAGCACCAGCTACAACTCAGCAATCCAGTCCTGCCACCACCACCGTGGTTAGTTCCTCCACAGCAACCGCTGTGGCTCCGGCCCCAACCCCTGCACCCGCTTTGGCTCCCACTTCCACACCTGCATCCATTGCTCCAGCATCAACGACAGTGTCTTCTGAACCTGCACCTGCCAGTGCAACTCAGCAAGAGAAACCCATAGAAAAGCCAGCAGAGACACCAGTGACTACTACCCCAACATCAACTGACAGGTAAGACTGGTTTTTAGGAAATTGCATACCAGAATAGGTGTATAACAAGAATTTCTGCATGTGTTTATTTTGATTTTTCTTTTGATCAAATTACTATGTCAAATTTTTTCTAAACTTTGATTCAATCATATGCTTTTTTTCTATATTGATAGTTTACATAGGTAATAGAGGAGCTGTGCATTCCCAACATCCAGATTTCTATACTCTACAGTCCTGATACCACCAGCTCTAAGAGAAACATTGTGTCAGTCTTAGGAAATAGCACATGATTCACAATAACACTGAGTAATTGCCAGCAGTTGTTGATATTTCCCCTAACACCTTTTGTTGAACCTGTGAACTGTTTACATTTTTACTGTTGTATCTGTATGTTTGTGAAATTGTGTAAAAGTTTAAGCTTCTGTCTATATAGATTTTATTTAAAAATAAACTGCTGAGACACTTGGAGAAGCAAGAAAAAATTTCTCAAGGAAAGTTTGCAGTGAGAATTATTGAACAGTCTATGACCAAGATTGTTTTTTGACCTTAAATGATAATAAAATGACCAAAGCAAATGATTTCATCTGGCTATCTTGGCTGGAAATCACATAAAGCTATCTCTGCGTTGTCTAAGAGCATAAGCTATATGAGCCTTCATTGGCACTGCAGCATTTGGTTGTATGATTTAGTGCTATTCAGGACCTCAGTGGCAGTAATTATGCGAACTTTGAATTAGAACCAGACACAGTGTGAAAGTATGCAGTGACTGGAAACACTTGCTGACATGGAAAGTATATGGTAGTGAACAGAAAGAGTATACAGATGTGCCTTCTAATCCACAGGGGATATGTTCCAAGATGCCCAGTGGCCACCTTAAACCATACATAGTGCTGAGCTTTAGATACTATTTTTTATCCTATACAAATATGACTGTGGTAAAGTTTAGTTTCTAAATTAGGCATAGTAAGAGATTAATGACAATAATAAAGTAGAACAATTATAACAATATACTATAATAAAAGTTACGTGAGCTGGGCATGGTTGTACACTCCTGTGTAATCCCAGTACTTAGGGAGGTTGAGGCAGGAAGATTGTGAGTTTGAACCCAGAGTTGGCTACGTAGAGAGACATGTCTCAAACAAGAATGTATGTAGTCCCTTTCAAAATGTTTCATTGTACTGTAGACCTTGGCAACCTTTGCATATGATTTTTTTTTCTTTTCTAAGAGCTTTCATTTAAAGGAAGCAATTAACAATTTTCTTTGGCATATTTGATTTGCCACCATCACTATTCTTGCATGTTGTAACAAGGTAAAATGAAAGTTATGTGCACCCAAGCACTGTGTTCTTAGGTCCCACAACACACTTCATCAAGTTGCTCTGGTAACCTGAGACTGCTAAGTGAACAACAGGTGGGTAGCATATACAGCATGGATATACTGAACAAAGGATAGATAGATAGATGTTGGCACATGGTATTATTTCATCATACTACTCAGAATGGCACACAATTGGAAGCTTCGTAATTGTTTTGTTTGTTGTCAGTACTGGGATTTGAACTCAGAGCCTCACACTTGCTAGGCAGGTGTTCTACCACTTAAGCCAAATCCGCCAGCCCTTTTTGTGTTGGGTATTTTGAGATAGTGTTTCACAAATTACTTGTCTAGGCTGGCATCGAACTATGATCCTCCTGGTCTCTGCCTCCCAAGTAGCTAGGATTACAGACATGAGCCACCGGTGTCTGGTACAAATTGTTCATGGAGGTTTCATTTGATATTTTTGTGTCACTGTTCACTGTGGTTCGTGTTCTGCCCTAAGTGCGGCTTCTAATATTTGACTCAGTGAGCCATTTTTGTAGGAATCTTGAGTCATCTGACTCATGGCTGAGAAGACAGCACAGACTCAGGAAACATAATTATTTTCCCTGTGTTGACTAGAGTACTTTGCTTTCAGCGTCTGTGATACCATTGCCTAACTTAAGCTATCTCTGTTACATACAACAAGGAATGCCTTCAACCTATCGTTAGTAGATTACCCGGAATCGGGTTAAGCTGTTACATGAAAGGCCTGTTGATAAGTCTGTGTATGAAAGGGAACTTATATAAATCTTAACAAGTTGATTCCAGAAGCCATTCAAATCTTGTAAAATTGTTATATGTTAAGTCAGTACAGTGTCTTTTTGTGTGTGTTCGGGAGGGGTGAACTGAGGTTTGAACTCAGAGATCTGTGCTTGCAAAACAGGTGCTCTACCACTGGAGCCACACCTCCAGTCCTTATTTTCTTAATTGCTCCTTAGAAAAGCTCACAGTATGAACATTTCATAATTGGTCAGAACATTTTAATGTACTAATATCAATTTAAATTTTTGCCTTTATTATTTCCTGGGGGTATAATTTTATTCACCTATTCTAAAGAGGCAAAATTATTTTTTTAGATCTCCAAAGCATTGTGTAAAGTGAGGTGATGGTGGCCAGTGATTCAGGGAAGCAGGCAGTTAAGAGTCCTTATGCAGACTTTGTACAGCAACTACTTAGTTTTATTTCTCAAAATCATGCATCTCAGGGAAGGATGATATGGAAAGGAAGAATGAAGCTCAGAAAAAGCACCTACTCAAATGTGCCTTAGTCCTTTAGTCTGTAAAACAGCTAGTATCCTGTAAAAAGCACAAAACCCAGTGGATAAAATCAGGATGTACACTGGTATGAATATGTAAAGTGTCAGAAAATTTAGCCATCACTGCTGGCCTGACATTTATCTGTAGTTCATTTTGCACTTTAAAAGTTACCTATGCAGGCCAGGCACGGGCTCAAGCCTTTAATACTAGCTACTAAGGAGGCAGAAATTGGGAGAATCATGGTAGAGGTAAATAGATATCAAGACACCATCTCAACCAGTAGCTGAGTGTGATGGTATGCGCCTGTCATCCCATCTATGTGGAAAGTATAAATAGGAAAATCACAGTCCAGACCAACTGCAACATAAAAGTGAGAACCTGTTAGAAAAATAAGTAAAGGGAAAAGGGCTGGCATTGTGTCTGAGTGGTAGAGTATCTTGCCTAGCAAGTGTAAGACCCTGAGTTCAAACTTTAGTACTGCCAAAAAATCATACCAAACAAAAAGCCATCTATTACAGTACAGATTCCACTTGTTGATAGTCTATTTTAAAGAAACTATACTTGTGTGCAAGGTCTGTATTGTTTGTAATCAAGAACAAATGGTTGTCAGCCTAAATAATCAGTAAGGGAATGACTTGATCTGTGGTTTAGAGAACATTGCTCCTCAAAGTATGGTAGTCTACAGGCAACATCAACAACACCGCTGGAAGTTGTTTGAAATGAATTCTTAGGTTCCACCCCAGACCTCTAAATTACAATTACATGGGGGTGCAGGTGCATTTTAACACTGTCTTCCTGGTGAATTTGTAGGCTTGCTGAAATTTGAGAAGCCCTGTAACTGTGACTTCAGGGTAGCTGAAGTATGTAGTATATAAACATATTAAATGAATGTGGTTTCAAGACTTTTTGAGTGGAAAAAAAAAGGTGGGCAGTGCACACAAGCCAAGTGAAATCTTTAAAACAACATTGTACATTTCCATGGGTATGCCTGTTAATGTGTAGGAAGAAAGTAAAAGTCTGACACTAACTGCTGAGCGATTTTTCTCTGCAGTTAGGGAAGGGAGAAGAGGTAGAGCTGAGTGAAGATTGAAGAATTGTAGTTAATATACTCAGCCTTCAGTGTTTAAAAATGTTTAAAATAATTCAAGAAGATAGTGCAAATTATTCTGGAGGAGATTACTTCTCCAGGTACTAAAATGAATTATATATAGTAGTGATTAAAACAATGTGAAATGGCCTGATTTAGAAAGATTACTTGGTAGCATAGACAGTAGTCTAGAAATAGAACCAAATAGAAACTTAATATAAGCTAAAGATGCAATTTCAGCTCATGGGAAAAATGTTACTGGGATAAAATGCCTCGACAGATGGAGGAGAAAAAAGATAATTACCTCATGTTGTACACTTTAAAGATTTAATGTAGCTAGTGGAGAACAAGGGAAAAAATAAGAATAAAACTTAGAAATCAAACTACAAATATCATAATAGGAGTTTGATTTGGTCTGCTAAATGGAACACTATACATCTGTGGGGAAAATTTGAGGTAGCCCTGATTGTACTTTCATAGAGTGATTGTTATATTAAAAAACAAAAGCAAAGATAAGCAAAAGCAAGACCCAAGTCATTCTTTAAAATAGAAACCAGTGTATTAGTGATTGTCTCTGAGGCAGTAAAATTACTGTTTTGGGTTTTTTTTGTGTGTGTGGTACTGGAGTTTGAACTTAGGGGCTATACCTTGAGCCACTCCACCAGCCCTTTTTTGTAAAGTTTTTTCCCAAGATAGAGTCTTGAGAACTATTTGCTTGGGCTGGCCTTGAACGGCAATCCTGAGCTCTGCCTCCTGAGTAGCTAGGGTTACAACATGAGCTACTGGCTCTTTTTTTATATTACTCTTTGTGAAATTTTACCTTCTTCATGTTAGTTTTACTGCTTAATAAAGAAATTTGAAAAATTATATCAAAGGATTATTTTAATCACATTAATGCTGGGCACTAAGCACTTTACTAACAGTAACCCTACCAGTAACATTTGGGAGTCTGATGTATGCTATTGTTGACTTCATAGTAGTGATGAGAAAACCTGAGGCTTAGAAAATTTAAGTAATGTATGAATTCAGATGGGTTCCTTAGCTCTTGCTATGCTACAGAGGGCTTTCTGAGGAAATGATGTGTAATGTGGTTTTGTTTTTAAAATTGGAAAAGAGCTAAATGTATGGGACATGTGTGTGCTAATTTAAACTTAACTACTATCTTTGCCACTTTCATAAGCTTCAGTTTATTTTTCATGGTGTTTCATCATCTTGTTTGCTTCCCCAACAGAAACTTAATCTTTGTTTTTGTGTTTGCGGTGCTGGAGATTGAACTCGGCCTTACAAGCACTCTATCACTTAGTCACACCTCCAGTCTTTTAAACTGGTTTCCTTCACGTTAGAACTTTGATTTAGCACACATCTGCCTTTCTTACATATGCTTCATTTCTTTCAGCTTCATCATTGAAAACTTGTAGCTTATTTATAAAACTTCAGACTCCCCAACCTCATTTGGTTTCTATATGTGCTATTTTATCACGTACTGCTTTTGGTATTTCTTCTGCTATGACTTGACTTACAGATATTTTTAATTATGCTTTATTTTTTTCATGTTCCTTAGGATAGAGTAAGCTATTTCTAAAGGCATTATGTCTTTGGATTCCCAGAATAAGAGGAGTTAAGATTGAAAAATTTTCCAAAGCCATATATGTTATTGATTATGCTTTTGGATTTAGTCTAGAACAGACTGTTTAAACACTATACTTCTATACTTAACTAAAGTGAGCCAGGTGCTGGTGGCTCACACCTGTAATCCTAGCTACTCAAGAGGCAGAGATCAAGAGTCTAATTGAGGTTCAAAGCCAGCTGGAGCAAATAGTTTGCGAGACCATATCTTGAAAAAAACCCATCACAAAACAGGGCTGGTAGAGTGGCTTAAGGTTTAGGCCCTGAGTTCAAACCCCAGAACCACACATACACACGCACAAAGTGAATTTCTTTACAAATTGGTAGTTATTAGACCATTGTAAATTTTTCGTACTTTCTGAAATAAGATTTTTCTAAATCCCTTCTACAGTACTTCAGGAGATTCTTCTCGGTCAAACCTTTTTGAAGATGCAACAAGTGCACTTGGTAAGTATCCAGTTTGCGATAAGGAAGAAGATTTAAGTTTTATTTTTTTCTAGGTCATAGTAATGTGATCATTTCCACAGTTACTTACAATCAAGCTGAAAAATTAGATTATTTTTCAATTAACTGTGTTATTGCAGACTTATAAAATTGAATCCTTTCAAACTCCTACATTTAAGCACACTCTTTTCCTTAAAGCAAGTAATTTTGCAGATGTGAATTTTAAATGTGGTCTTAACAAGATTGGATCTGTGTGTGTGTTTATTACAAAGTCTCTTTGAAAGAATATAAAATTTTCCTCCATCTGCCTCACAGTTCAAGTTTATTCACATCTAGCTTTCATTCCAGGGTTGTCCTTACATGTTCCCATCTACGTCTTGTTGCAAACAGAGGCTTGTAGCATAAAAAGCTTTCTTATCCCGATTTTAATTTTACCTATTGAATTAAGCCTTTCCCTCTCCCCTAACCTTAATCTTTCGGAATCATTCCACTTGGTACAGTTCCTGCTGGTAATTGACTTTGCTTCCTCGGCATCTTTGCTCTGTTTCTTGTCTGTTCTCTGTAGTCTTTCTACTAGCCATTTGTCACTGTACTTTTAAGATCTAAAATGAATAAGACTGTCTAGACATTTCAAGTCTTTTTAGTTATATGAAATAGGAAACATTTTCAAGAGGCATGGTATAACGATTGAGTGTGGGGTATGGGAACTCTGGATTGTAACATCCTGTGTGTGTCTGTGCCATGACTTACCATCCGTTGCCACCTGGATCACATTAATTCCTCTCTAGTCCTAAGCCTCCTTATCTTAAAAGAGATGAAAATAAACTCTCTCTTAAGGATTTATGAGAACTAAATAAGAAATACCTTTCTAAGATAAGTACAGTTCTGATCCTCCACTACTCTTAAATTTTGTTTATATTGAGATTTCCTATCTGGGAACTAGGCAACTGAAAGTTTTTTGCCAACTTGAGTATCTTTGTGCTAGAATTACATCAATGTATCATTAAGAAAATAAAAACATTAAAAAGTGTTTTATGAGATGAGAAAAGAAAGCTCATATATCAATTTGTTTTCTATAGTGAAATACCTGAGGCTGAGTACTTTATAAAGAAAAAAGGGTTTATTTACCCCACAGTTCAGGGTGGCATTGGCATCTGCTCAACTCTGCTCTGAAAGCCTCACAGTGAGTAGCATCATTACAGTGACAGAAGTGCTCATGAGAGGGAGCATTTGTGTGGAAAGACAAGAAACCAAAGTTGAGAGGGGTTCTTTTTATAACAGCTTGCTCTCTAGATAACTACCTTAGGGGCCTACAAACACTACCCTAATCCCTCCCAGGGGAGTAACACCCTCAGTGACCCACATAACTCTTTAGGGGCTCCTTAAGGTTCCACCACCCCTCTCATTGCCACACTGGGCACCACGCCTCTAATACTAGGACACTTGGGGGAGCAAACCACAGCCATATTTAGGTTTTTTAAAACTATATCTTCATTTTTCAAAATTCTGTAGAAAAAAATTATTCAGTGAAACTGATGCAAAGTGACATGGTCTTGCTTTAAATTGTAGTTCATGATAAAAGATATTAAGAATATAGAAAGCTTCCATAAAGAAAAACAGGCTATTTAGGATGCCTGGGCATTTATAACTAGCAGGTCAGAAGGAATGGGCCATCAGAGGAGCTAATGTGAGTAAAGCCTTGGCAGGAAAAGGCTTGACTTAATAGTAATACAGAGATGAGTGGGAGTAGATTATTGTTGACAGCAGCCGGGATGCAATGAGCTTTTTCTTTTTAAAGGTTCACTTTTGTAGCCGGGTAAGATGAGTTTGTAGGGGCAGAGTATGACTCAGACCAGAGATGGCTGTTGGCTTGTCTTGAGTGATGGCAGTAGAAAAAGAAGCTAGGTGGGTTTGAGGCATAATTTGGAGATGGGACCAACAAGGTAATACTGGTAAGTTAGATGTGGAAGGAGTGGGGAAAGGAATTGAAATCACCAGGGTTTCTGGGTCAACACTTGGGTGGCTATTAGTGCCATTTATTGAAAGGGAAAGGACACAATGAGGGGACATATTTGAGGGGAAATCAATAGAGTTTTTTGAAGAATGAATACAATGTGAGGCAGTGGACGCAAGATGTGTGGATAGCAGCAGTTGTGGAGGGAAGAGAGCAGGCAAATGGGTGGTTCCTGAGTGAGAATGGATTTGTGTGAAGTGTAAGGATGACACACAGAGAATACTTAGCTGCTCATCAGGATAATTACTCAGGGAAGGGTGGAAGGTGGACAAGGGGTTCAGGAAAACCAAATCCACTTTTTTGAGGTGGCAATAGAGTCAGTGATACCCAGAACTCAAGCAGAAAGAAGATACTTTTAAGAGAGGTGAGTTAAGGAGAGAAAGCTTTCATTTAGTCAGTGTTGCCTGCTGTTTTCATGAAGAGCACATTAGTCCAACTGAGAAGGAGGATTGGAGAGAGAGCCTCTCTCTGGTCAGTGACTTACTAGAATAGTAAAAACACCAGCCTTGTGTGGTGTGAGATTCTTGCCTGTTCTTAACTTCCTTTTCACCACTGTTTTGATAATAAAAGGTGTCAAAAGAAAACTACAAACCTGTTATATCAGAGTTGATTACTTGAAGTGCCCTTCCTAATTGTTTTCTTTTTTTTTTTTTTCCTTTTATTACCTACCTGTTTTCAAAACTAAGCTCATTTGTCCCTTATAGGTTGCCGTCCTTGACTTACTGACTTACTGCAATTCTCTATACCTGATATTTCTGTTATACTTATGAAACATTAGTTTTCTGTTGTTACTTCAGTAAGTTACCACAAACATAGTAGTATACAACACACACACTGTCTTGCAGTATCTTAAGTTAGAAGTCTAATGGGTTCTTACCAAGGCATCAGGGGGACTATGCTGGTTCTAGAAACATGGGAGAATCTGTTCCTTGTTCTTTCTGGTTTCTGGAGGCTTACCACATAGCATGACTCATTCTCTTTCTCCGTCCTCAAAGGCAACAACATAGCTTCTCTGATCCTGCTTTTTTGTCTGCCTCCTCTTGACTTTCCAAGACCCCTGTGAACATACTGGACCGACTAGAAAGTTGAGGTTGAATTCCCTGCCTTGAAGCCAGCCGATTAATAACCTGTAACTTCAGTTTCATCTATAACCTCACTTCCCCTTGGCATATAATTTTTTTTCCTTTCCCAGCAGTACTTGGGTTTGAACTCACTCACACTTGCTAGGCAAATGCTGTTACTTGAACCATGCCTCCAGCCCTGCCATGTAATCTTAACATATTTATAGGTTCCAGGGATTAGAACATGAATATCTTTTGAGGGGAGGGTCATTATTCTGCCTACTTAGTATATGTTATAATTTAAACTGTTATTTGTCTATAGTCCTAACACAGTAGTATATGTGAGAAGATGGATAAAGAATGTCATTAAATGTTACTTTTCTCCGTCCCTATGCCCCTTTTTTTAGTGACAGGTCAGTCTTACGAGAATATGGTAACTGAGATCATGTCAATGGGCTATGAACGAGAGCAAGTAATTGCAGCCCTGAGAGCCAGTTTCAACAACCCTGACAGAGCGGTGGAGTATCTTTTAATGGTGAGAAACGTCTTACTTTTCTTCATTCTGTTTAAGATTAGAATCACAAAGAAACTTAAGATTTTAAAGGAAGAGTTAACAATTCAGTGGAGAATAATGATGCGTGCTGCACAATTTACATTTTTATTTTTCCCAGAATGTCAACATTTTGTGTTGATAAAATGTAAACCTTTTCTTTAAAATTCTGATAAGATTTAATGGGCCAACATTTAGAACTTTTTTTTTTTTTAAACTCCTAATATGATCCTGGGTGAATTGTTTAAAGCAAAAAATTTAAATTGGGAGCTCAGGTCATTGTTGGGGGTAGGTGGCGGCTGGAGTTTTAACTTAGGACCTCGTGCTTGGTAGACAAGTGCTTTACCACTTGAGCCAAGCCCCCAGCCCATTTTGCTTTTTAGTCACTTTTCAAGTGGAGTCTCACTTTTGCCAGGGCCAGTCAGGACTGTGATCCCTCTGCCTACATCTCCTGTTTAGCTGGGACTACACATGTGAAGCACCACACCTAGCTTGCTCATTGAGATGGGCTTACACTCAATTTTGTTCATACTGGCTTCAAACCACCATTCTCCTGCTCTCCACCTCTTGAGTAGCTGGAGTTACAGGCATGTATCACCATGACCATATTTTTATTTGTTTTTTACATAGAAATTTTTGTAATTAGCAACTTTGAAAACTCAAGAGCTTTCACATAAAAATTTGTATTTGTAGTTCATCTGGTATCCTTAATGACAGTTTCATGAGCAGTTAGAGAAAAGTTTTAGATCACAGATTTTTTAATTGTAATTCACTATCCTCCTATTCCCTTTGTTACCTCACATAGCATCATGCCTTTAATGTGTGATTTTACTAGACCTGGTTCTGTTGGCATTGGGATTTGTTAGCTTGTTTGTGGTCAGTAGTAGTTGAGGGATTTTGATATTTTTTTTGGCAGTATTGGAGTTTGAAATTGGCTTTGCACTTGGGAGGCATGTACTCTACTGCTTGAGCCATACCTTCAGCTCTTTTTGCTCTGGTTATAGAGTCTAGGTTTTGAAATAGAGTCTCACTTTTTGTACAGGCCAGCATGGACCTTGGCCATCCTCCTATTTTAAGCTTCTTGATAAAGGCTCTTGCCACCACGACCATCTTTTTTCCATTAACATGAGGTCTCAAACATTTTGGTAGGGCTAGGGGTAGAATTACGATCCTCCCAGTCCAAGCCTCCCAGCTAACTAAGATTACAAGTAAGAGTCACCAGCACCTGGTTATTATGAGGGTCTTTTGAATGGGTATTTTTATTTTTATTTATTTTTTTGGTAAACGTTTTTGAGAAATAGGCTTATCATGAACATTAGAACTCTTGGTATTTTATTAACATGAAAGTCTGCTGGTTTTATGGATATGCTTTTTCATCTGAAGTAATACAGTTTTGGAATGGCATTGAATTAACCTTTTTTAGTCTTAAAATTGTGTCCTGTCAGTGTCTTTGGTAAGCTGGAGTATTAATCTAAATCTGAACTGCCCCAGAGAGCATCTTGAGTATCTGCAGCTTTAACTCTGGAAAATGCTGTCCTGGTTAGAAGCATTTCAGGAGAATGCTTGGTTAGAAGTTGCATTTTGGGAGAGCCTTAGTTAGCCAAATCCCTGTGCTCTGCCTCTACCAGCTATTTGCCGGTACATTCACATGTGGGATTCACAAAACCTTTTCTTGGCATATCATGTTACTGTTTTGGTACGGAGGTTTGAACTCAGGGCCTTGCATTTCATAGGCAGACACTGTGCCACTTGAGCCAGGCCTCCAGCCCTCATTTTACCTTTTTTGAATTCACTTCTCCATTATTCTCTTATATAGTGTCATTATTGTTGGCAGCTCATTTATTTATTCAATTTGTCTGGAATTGACGAATCATTCTGGATTGATAGTTGTGATATTTGGGGGGGATTCCTTCCTCCTCAGAGAGATATACGTATGGACTTTGCTTTTGTGGAATGGGTTTGATTTATACGTGATTTAGAATTTTGCATATACTTAGTAATATCAGATATTTTGACCTAATGTACGTGAAATTTTAGGTGTTAAAAAAAGAATCACATGCAATTAATATACACTAAAAATTAAAAAAAGAAACATTTCCAAAGTTGCTGAGTTTTAAAACTGCTATATAATATCAGATGCAAATACATAAACAGATGAATGATGAGTTCAAGAAAGTTAAAATAAAAGTGTTTTTGATATATTTACTGTTTGTGTCATGGGGTGAAAAAAAAAGGCTTCATTTCACTGTACTAGTTAACATATAAATGAAGGAGAATGGATAGAAGGAAATGTTGGTCACTTAGGTAAAAAGACACTGTATACCATGTGAGAGAATTAAAAGTAGATTAGCTTTTTAGTTTAACAAAACTGTTTGAGGATTAGGTGGAAGTTCTGGACCCTGGTCTGTGTATAGTTTGTTAACAGTTAGTGACTCCTCATTTAAAGGCTTTGATTGATGACCTCTCTGACAAACACTTGTTCCTAATATCTGCAGTGTTCTAATGCAGCCGCTATTGACTTGCTGCTCATTATCCTCCATTCTTTATATGTGTTTATGAATTTGGTTTCTGGCTCATTAGGCAGTAGATGAACTTACCATCTCTTATTCACCTTTCTCCTTTGAAAATCTAAGAATTTGATAGACTATAATTGTTGTAGCTTTAATGTCTCTAACTCATATAGGGTTTCCTGAAAGTTTTAATGCAGTCATTTAGTGTAGAGAAAGCATCACTAAAAGACAGGCTATTCATATTTCTTTTTTACCTGTTTTATCAATTGTGAAAAATTAATTGCTCATATGCAGCACTTTTTGATGACACTTTTTCAGAGCTATGCATAAGTAGAGGAAATCCTCCTGCGTGGCCGCTGTGATTACCTAGTAGTCTGTATCTATGATTTTTTTCTCATAAGTGTCATACTTTGGAGGGTTTTAAGGCTAGGGTTACAAATTGCAGCCCCTTGAATTATTGAGCAATACCTGGTGAAAGTTTTGAAGTTCAAAAATGAACTAGAGTAACATGTGCAAAAATCTTGGTTAGGTTTACTTTTAGTAAGATACATAAGATTTTTCTTTTTAATTTAAATAATTAGATGTGGCTAGTGGGTATCTTAGTGGGCAGCATGGCTAGTGAGCATTGTGATCATCGTGGAAAATCTTATTCTATTGGACAGTACTGCATTGTTCTACAACATTGAGTTCTGTGCCGCACCGGAGCCACTTCTAACTTGAATCTGTGCAGTTTAGTAATCCTTTACTTTTAATTGAAGTAAGCATCTGTCTTAAGCTTTTGGAAACTAGGGATGTTAAGTAAGTAGACTTTAAAATGTTTACTGTATATAATATTTAACTAATTTTGTATGACGAGATGTCTTAAAGCTTGGAAATTGTGTTGTAGGGAATTCCTGGAGATAGAGAAAGTCAGGCGGTGGTTGAGCCTCCCCAAGCAGCTAGTACCGGGGCTCCTCAGTCTTCAGCAGTGGCTGCAGCTGCAGCCACTACAACAGCAGCAACTACAACAGCAAGTTCTGGAGGTAAAGTGCAATCTTTTGGATCGGGGAGGAAATGATCTTGAATTTGTGGTTTAAAATAGTTTCATTTGAAATGTTTTAACAGTAAGGTTGATTCGCAGAGCATGTATATAACTCTTAAAACGAGTTATCTATTTGCTAATGTTGAGGTGCCTAAAGAAATTCTGCCAAGTAGATATAAAAGGAATCCTTGCTTCTGTTAAACATCAGTGCTGCTGTTTTGTCAGAGCATACTCTGTTGAGTTGGTTCTAAGGAAAAGATGCTTCCCAATTTGCATTTAGTGTTACATTCTGAAGCCATTCAGAAGTGGTGCTAAGTATGTGTAATTTCAAAACCAGCATGCTGTTAGTAGTTACTACAAAGCAAGGATGTGAAACCCTGAGAGGGTTCAACTAAAGAGGAAACTAAACTAAAGAGGAAAGCAGAGCTTGAATTCCCCTTATTGGTTAGTACCCACGCTTTGATTGTCACAGGTCTGACAACAAAGCAAAGCGTGCAGTCTGTAGTGGGCTCAGGAATTACATTATGTTCTCCTTCGTTCTTGCTTAAGTGTATTGGTAAAGGAATTTAAGCTGTTAATTTTGAAGAAGCTATGCAAATCATTTGCTAGCTCTCACTGTGGCAGTCAGCTCTGGTTTGTGTATGTTCTCTAAGAATACAGTTTGTTTATTGGGGTTCTGCATGATTGGAGAAAGAGGAGACTACAGCTCTTGTTCGGATTTGAAGTGTTTCCCATTCATCACTTAATAGGTAACTTAGTCTCTGAGTTTTATTCTCTGCATCTGTAAAACTACTGTTAAGCATGAAGAATTAATACCCATGTGCTAAGATTTTGAACAGTTGTCTTCCCAGATAATTTAGTATATGATGTTTGAGAATTTTCATTACCCATCAGTAATCACAAAAACATTTTTTGTATGCACATTTTAATTTCTTGTAGCATAACCAAATAAGCACCAGCACCCCAAAAAAGTCACAAATTTTGAAGCTTATGCCTTTTTTTGGCACCATTACTTGTGATTATATATGGACCATAGACTATAAAGAGTTAGATATAATATAATATATAAATATTATATAAATTTATATTATATATTACATTAATATAATATATAAATATAAATATATATAAATATAAATATAATAAAATATAAATATTATATTAATATAATATATAAATATATAAAATAATATAATATATTTATTTATATATAATATAAAGATATATTAGGACTGAAATTTAATGGTAGTAACCAGAAGTCTTTTTTTAATTGCAAATAAGTTTAAAACTCTGATCTAGTCGGGGCTGGTGACTTACCTCTATAATCTTAGCTACTCAAGAGACAAAGACCAGAAGGACTTCTG
The DNA here is from genome assembly GCF_047511655.1 of Castor canadensis. Classification (NCBI taxonomy): domain Eukaryota; kingdom Metazoa; phylum Chordata; class Mammalia; order Rodentia; family Castoridae; genus Castor; species Castor canadensis. The sequence continues at coordinate 26,535,797 of NC_133398.1, read as the reverse complement.
ACCTTGGTTTGAACCCAGCCTGGGCAAATAGTTCCATGAGACAGGGCTGGCAGATTGGCTCAAGTGGTAAAGCACCTGTCAATCAAGCACGAGGCCTTGAGGTTAAACTCCAGTTTGAAAACAAAACAAAAAACTGATTAACCACCTCTGATCTTCTGCAGACCTAGTTTTTTTTGTTTGTTTTTTGTTTTTAGTAGGACTCGGACTTGAGCTCAGGGCTTTGCACCATCCTTGCACAGTAAGTGCTCTACTGCTTGAGCCATGCCTCCAGTCTATTTTGCTCTGGTTATTTTGGAGATGGGGTCTCACACTATTTGTGCCCAGGCTGGCCTCAAACTGTTATCCCGATCTCAGCTTCCCAAGTAGCTAGGATTACAGGCATGAACCACTGGCATTCAGCTGTCTTAACTTTTAAGTACTAAATGTCTTTCTCTTATTTTGGGTTAGCATTTCAAGGAATTCAAGCTCATACTATGTTCTTTGAAGGTTTTCCGTTGTATAGTCATGTGCCGCATAATAACATTTTGATCAGCAGTGGAGGTCTTAATAGTTTATATTGCCTGGTGATGTCATAGTCATTTTAGTTTGCATAAGTAGACTGTGGTGCTCACACAGTGACATTCTCTCCTAACCACTCATTTCTCAGAATGTATCCCTGTCCTTAACTGATACGTCACTGTATTGCAAAAATGATTGCATTCTTTGTTTTTGTTCATTTTAGTATATATTCATAGGAACTTTGGAATAACTAGAATAACTTTTTGTGGGGAGATACTGGGGTTTGAACTCAGGACCTTATGTTTGTTAGGCCTGTGTTCGGCCACTTGAGCCGGGAATAACTTTTACCCTTTATTGTGATAGAACACATGCAGGGCACAAGTTCTTAGTATTTTATGGTAATAATGCCTGGGACAATTGTAGGGAAGCTTGGCTTTGCACTCTTGTGCTTTCGCTAGCAGGAATAATTTGTGCAGTATAAGGTTTATATGTTGCAGTTTGGAGATTCTACCATTTATTTCATTTTAATACATCTAAGTACTCAAATCATTTTTCACTTCATTGTGTTTACTGTCTAAATGTATGATTTAGCCAGTCCTTTATTATGTGCCTTTACTGCTTTTCTTTAAAAATGTTGTATGTATTTCAGGACATCCTCTTGAATTTTTACGGAATCAGCCTCAGTTTCAACAGATGAGGCAAATTATTCAACAGAATCCTTCCCTGCTTCCAGCATTGCTACAGCAGATAGGTCGAGAAAATCCTCAATTACTGCAGGTAATTAATCTGTGTTAATTTGGAAAGTGGGTTTGGGATGTATTGCTCCCCACTCCCCTACAGTTTTAGAGACCAGGGCTTTCCTGCATGCTAACTAGGCAAGTGCTCTGTCAGCCATCTCCCCAGCCCAAAGTATTTCACACTGTGAAAATGTCCCTCCCCTTCTTCATTAGCTCTTTGAATATGGTTGTACCTATCCATAATAGGTAGGTGTACTGAACAAAGTATTGGAGTAGTTTAGATGGTCATATAATAAGTTTGGGAAACATTTTATCTCCTCATTTCATACCCACAGTACATATTAACATATACAGAATCTGAGAAGCTGTTTAACAGAGAAGTTGCTTAACTTTGTAAATTGTTCTTCATAAGCTTATTTTGCGTGGGGCACTGCCTCTTAGAAGACATAACTGAGTTTATTTTCTGCTCAGATCAGGGAGTATTTGAGTTTTGTACAATACTATTCTGGTTGCTAGTGTAGAAGGTAAAATACATATATAAAGAATAAATTCTTTTTCTATTTATAGTCCCCACAGTGGTTTTCTTAAATACTGATTTTGTTGGTGGAACATTTATGAAAGAATTTGCAGTGTTCACCTCTTGCAGAAGTACTGAGTTTCTTTAGTAATATTGCAAGAAATCACTGGCATAGTTAATAGGCTTTTCTCTTACTTGTATTTAGAATTGCTGTTTTCCTGAAGACACTTAATATCATTAATTGTTTTCCTCTGTCCTTCAAATCACCACAGCAAATTAGCCAACATCAGGAGCATTTTATTCAGATGCTAAATGAACCAGTTCAAGAAGCTGGTGGTCAAGGAGGAGGTGGAGGTGGAGGTGGCAGTGGAGGAATAACAGAAGCTGGAAGCGGACACATGAACTACATTCAAGTAACACCTCAGGAAAAAGAAGCTATAGAAAGGGTGAGTTGAAGTAAAACTAAAAATTCAGTTCCTTAGTCACGTTTGCCTTGCCTGTATCCTAGTATTCAGGAGGCTGAGACAGGAGGATCTCAAGTTTGAAGCCATCCTGAGTTACATGGTAATACATTGTCTCAGTTATAATATTACTCTTTAAGTCTTAAGCTGTGAACATGAAATTTATTAGGATTTTTTAAATACTTTTTTTTTAGTGATGTTCTGTGTAAGTTTGAGTGTAAAAGTTTTTCACTACTTTTTAAAAATTTATTCCTTGGCATTTTTATTCTTTTTGATGCTATTGAGAATTGTTCTCAATTTTATTTTCAAAGTTTTCATTGCAACAGTAGCAAATCCTGGAGTTCACACACAAGTTTACGTTGTCATTATTGGGGCTGTTTTGTTGTTCAGGGAGGCTGTATGAGATTGGGGTCGGACCACTGCCTTGTCAGCAGGAACGTACTTCTTTGGGCGTGTGGGACCCACTGAGGGCCCTGGTAAGGTCTAGAGCCACGCTGTGTGCTGGCTTGTTGAAGTCAGCTGTCCTCACCTATCTGTTAGTTTTGTGTATGTTCCAAAATGGTTGTTGTGGGTTTTTTTGTTGTTGTTTTTTTTAATTATTATTGTTCTAAAAAGGTTTTCATCCAAAGAAACCTTTGACTTCATGCCTTCAGTTTTCTAAAGACCAGCTACCTATTTTTAAACCTCAGAAACATATGTGAAAAATTCAGAACTAATTAGAAAAATTGCAGAGCTATGGAGAGAACATACTGATTCAGAGAAAAAAATAGGTGAAGATGTTTATAGGGCAGACTGGCAAGCATACAAAGAAGAGAGAAACAATTCAAGAATGGCTTACTCCAATCCAAGTCATGCAACGACGTTTTACAAAGAAAACACTAATAAAAAATAGTTAACAATGTTTGGAAAACGCAAGTATCTCATTTACCTTCTAATATTTTTCATATCTGAAAGCTTCAAGAAGCCAAAGATGGTTTCTGTGAATGAAACCTGGAAAAACCTGTTCAACTTGTTAAAGATGAGAAAATTTATTATGATAACGAAATCTTGGGAAGAAAAAATGATTGAAGTTGATCTTATATGTCAAAGAATGAAATGCCAAACAAAAGATGGCATGGAAGACCATTGAAATGGAAGGTTGAGTTGTGTGTGGGATGCTTAGGCACAGGAAATCAATGAGGTATCAATACCTAAGTTATAAAATTAGAAAGGATAAAGTTGGTAAACCTTGGTTCTTTTTCTTTAGCCCATAGGCTTGTGCCACTTGTATACAATTTATATTAATATTTTGAAAACCCAAATAGGTGAAAGTTCATATAAAGTAGTTTTTATTTCGGGTTTTTGGAGGGGGGGTTTGTTTTGGTTGTTTGGGGTTTTGGCAGTAGTGGAGTTTGATCTCAAGGCCTTATGCTTGCTAGGCAGGCATTCTATCGCTTGAGCCGTGCCTCCAGCCCTTTTTGCTCTGGTTATTTTGGAGATAGACTTTCCGCTCCTACCCAGTCTTGCCTATTTATGCTTCCCACAGTAGCTGGAATGACGGGCCACTGCACACAGCATTTGGTTGAGATGGGGTCTTGTGAACTTTATGCGTGAGCTACCCTTAAACCAGGATCCTCAAATTTCACCTTACCATATAATAGCTACAGTTAAAGGCATGAGCCACCCACGCCTAGATGTTTTATTTTGTGTCTAAGAACTACTGAGATCAAAATATTCCATGCAAATGTAGTAGCAAATCATTTTACCTTTGGTAAAGATAAATCAGATTGTGAAGTTTTTCATACTGAGTAACATTTATAGAAAGGATATTCTTGTTTCCTTATAGTATGGAGGCAGTAGTTTCTTTTTAAAATTGTCACATATAGCAGCCAGCATTTTTTTATGATGTAATTGTGCATTTTTAAAAGCAACCAGAACTCATCTAGCTAAGTTCTGGTTCCTAAATTTAATTCCTGTTACACTCAAGAGTTGATGGTTGTACATGCAAGTGATTGTTGGTTTCAGGAACAGCTTTTTGTAAAAGAGGCTGAGAGATTTTATAAACTTCTATCTTAAACCCCTCGTGAACTCATTAGTAAAGATTTGTTGTGTATAGGTCATATAATCTACAAATACAGATAATTTTTCATTTCTAAAATGGACATCATCTTTCCTCTCCTTCCCCCTTCTTCCTGCATCTTCCCTTCTTTCTCCCCTCCACCTCCTCCCTCTTCTTCTGTCTCTGTCTCTCCCCCTCTCCTAGATTAAATCCTACTAGTCATGAAATAGTCTGTTGTACATGTTATTTGATTTGTTCCATTAGTATTTTGTTGAAGATTTCTGTATTTTTATTCATAAGGTATACTGGTCTATAGTTTCCTTGTGGTGTCTTTGTCTAATTTTGCTTTCAGGATAATACTGGCCCCACAGACTAAGTTGAGAGGTACTCCTCCTCTTCTGTGTGGAATAATTTTTAGGATTGGTGTTAATTCTTTAAATTAAAGCCATCTGAGCCTGGGTTTTCTTTTTGGGAAGTGCTGTGCTTACTAATTCAGTCTTTCACATTGTTTTCATATCTATACAAAGTGGTAATGTCTTGCCATTTTTTTTCTTATTTTAGCAATTTGAGTCAATATATTCCCTTTTCTCCTGGTCTGTTTAACTAAAGGTTGTCAGTTTTGTTTGTTTTTATGAAAAGAACCAAGTGCTTTGTTTTATTGATTCTATTTTTTTTTTTTTGGTCTCTTTTTTTTTTTTTTTTATCTTTTAATATTCATGGGGAGAATATTAGTTTTCTTTAACACTTGTCATTTTCTTCCTTGAAGGTATTATTTTACTTTAACGGTGTTTCTGTCGGGTTTTTTTTGGGGGGGTGGGAGGTTGCTGGAACTGGGGTTTGACCTCAGGGCTTTTATGTTTGCAAAGTAGGTCCTCTAATGCTTGAGCCAAGCCTCAGTCTGTATTTTTCTATAGCTGCATAGTGTATTACCACAAACATAGTGACTTAAACAACACTGATTTATGATCTCACAGTTTCTGTAAATTAAACATTTAGGTGAGGTGTAGCTGGGCCCTCTGTAGGTTTCAGGGTTGTATTCAAGGGGTCTACTTGGGGCTGTGATCTTACGATTTTCTTCCATGTTCATTCAGATTGTTTGCAAAGTTCAGTCCTTTGGAGCTATAGAAGTCATTTTGATCTTCATCTTCATCAGTCAAAACAAGCAAGAAAGCATTTCTCTTGTTTTGAATCTCTTAACTTCTCTCTCTCTCTCTAATTCTAACATCCTCCCCCCATTTTCCTTGTGATTTCTTTAATCCTTTAGTATTTAGGTTTGTATTAATTTCCACGTTTATGAATTTCTCTTATCTCCTGCTATTTTAAACTTACCGAGTAGTGTTTTATGGCCTAACAAGTCTTTCTGAAATATATCCCATGTGTCTTTGAGAAGAATGTATAGTGTGCTCTTATTAAATGTTCTACAAATATCTGTTAGGTCTGTTGGCTTATAGTGCTGATCGAGTCTTTAATTTCCTTGTTGGTCCTTTGTCTAATTGTATTTACTATTGAAAGTGGTGGTATCGAAGTCTCCAATTATTGTTCAGTTGTCAAATTCTCCCTTCAATGCTGTTATTTTTGGCTTTGTGTATTTTGGGACTCTTGTTACATGTTTATAATTGTGTCTTCCTCTTCCCCCTTTTTTTAATCATAAAATGTCCTTTGTCTCTAACAAAAGACATAAAGATCTATTTTGTCTATAGTGTAGCTATACCAAGTATACTGAAGGTAGCTGGCTATTATTTGCTTGATATATGTCTCCATCCTTTTCAGTGTATTTGTCTTTGAATCCAAAGAGTATGTCTTATGGACAAACGTAGTTGGATTGTGCCTTGTCAGTTGATCTGTCTTTTACTTCAGCTACTCTAGTTTTTAATCTGGACAAAACTTAGATAGCAAAATTTATTTTGAGTTTCTTCTCCTTCCATGGATAAAGTTACTTGTGCTGAATTGAGTTTGTCAGTTCTTAAAAATCACTTTTAAGTAAAGTCTAACACTAGATGACTGAGACTGTTGAGGGTGTTCATCAGTAGCATTTTCACTGACAAATGATAGTACATGGTGAATGAATGAGGTAATTGATTTGAGTGTTTTAAGGCTTTTCAAAGCAGAAAGTATTGAATCAGGTGATTTTTTTTTTGAGTGGGAAAGTGAGATTAAGTAGTTTGTATCCACATTTAAAATATGATATAAATATTTAGCATGTAAAAATAGCCACCATATGTCCTGATAATTGATCACCTGTTTTTCTAATATTGAAGTGTTAAGTAAGTTTAAGGGTAATGTTTGATCCAAATGAAAGATGTGAGTCACTTTAATAAATAAAATATACTTTTACAAATAGTTCTGTGGCAGAAGTTAAACTCTTTCCAGCTGCTCTTAATCCTTGTCTCCACCCTTACTCGCCTAAAAGTCATTTGATTTACCTATTTTAGTGTTGATGGTAGAAAGAATGCTTGCAGAGTACCCATTAGTCTTAACAGCATTAAGTAAGAACAAAGATTGTTTTAGGTGGATGTTAAAGGTTCTGTCTACTCTTTTGCATTGGGCAATGAACCCAAATTCTGATTGGGCTGAATTCATATAAAATTCTCAAGAAGAGAAGTACCTGAGGCTCATACCTGTAATCCTAGCTACTTAGAAGGCAGAGATCAGGAGGATAATGGCTCAAAGTCAGACCGAGGCAAATAGTTTATGAGACCCTATCTCAAAAAACCTAACACAAAAAGGGCTGGTGGAGTGGCTCAAATGCTAGAGGGTCAGCCTAGCAAGCAAGAGGCCCTGAGTTCAAGCCCCAGTACCACACCCTGCCCCCCCTCCCAAAAAAAAAAATTCTCTTGAGTACTTTTTGTGGTGTTGTATGTTTCATGTGAGGATCTTTCAGTAGGGCTATGCTGGAAAGTAAAATGTGCCATGATTGATGGGTTGAATTTACTTTCTTTCTTCTTTCTTTCAGTTAAAGGCATTAGGATTTCCGGAAGGACTTGTGATACAAGCATATTTTGCGTGTGAGAAGAATGAGAATTTGGCTGCCAATTTTCTTCTACAGCAGAACTTTGATGAAGATTGAAAGGGACTTTTTTGTATGTCACACTTCACACCAGTGCATTACACTAACTTTGTTCACTGGATTGTCTGGGATGACTTGGGCTCATATCCACAATACTTGGTGTATGGTAGTAGGTTGTTGGGGGTGGGAAGGGAGGGCTAGGACATAGGTCAGGGATAAATACAGTGCATGTCTGCTTCAATTAGCAGATGCCGCAAATCCACAGTGTGTAAAAATATTATACAACCAAAAATCAGCTTTTGCAGGTCTTCATTTCTTCTAAACATTAGGTAACTTTTCCTAGGTTTCACTCTTTAGTGTACTAGATCCAGAAATTTAGTGTAATGCCCTGCTTTATATTTCTTTGACTTAATATTGATTTCAAAAAAATCTTTGCTACCTAGAATTTACAGTCTCTGTTTCGTGGCAACACTGGATAATGGATTTTTGAAATTGAAGAAAAAATTGGAGCAACTGTAAACATAAATGCCAAATTATTGATGGTTATTGTTGCTGCTTCACATAAGTATAAAATATGTAAGGAATCCCATTCTTCATGTTAAATACTTAGGGTGGGGGAGGGTAGAAAGGGAATTTTTTTCTTAAAATGAAAATAATTACTGCTATTTTAAAATTTGATTATTGAATGTGAGACCCTTCTAACATGATTTCAGAAGCTGTACAAGTATAGGCAGAGTTATTTTCCTGTTTACATTTTTTGTTTGTTCTGGGGGAAATTGGTAGGTGTCTTAATTACTGTTTACTTCATTGTTATATTGCAGTAAAAGATTTAAAACAACCATTGCATGTTTGCTTTTGATGTATCCCTTTGTGAAGTTAGCACTTTTGGGGCCAATGGAGAAATGCAGCATTCACTCTCCCTCCTTCTCTGCCTGTCCTCAGCAGAAATGTGTTTATCAGCAAGTCATGAGTCAAACTGCTGCCTTTTTAAAGGGGAAAAAAAAAAAAACACAAAATGCTGATTCAGGTCCAAATTAACACAAATGTTTCAAAGCTGGATTTCTGATACTTGTATATGTTTTTCTTTATTAGATAAGAATGTATTCCCATTAAAGTCATTAGTATTACGTTGCTTTCAAAGAGAGGAGGTGGACAGAAGTACAACCCTGCATCTTTATTGCATTGAAAGATGGGCAGGAGCTTTTGGAAGGGTTGGGAGATGTGGCTTGAAAAGTACTTTGGAAAATATACAGTCACAATATCTCATGGCATATTAAAAGAAAAATCCTAATAGCAGTGTTGGCTTTTACTTGGATTTTTTCATCTCAGTTTTTTCTTTGCAATCTTCATTGGCATTTTTATTTGATCATAAAAAGGGGATAGATACATACTTGTTCAGTTTATCAAATCTATTTTCTTGAATATAGGCAAGGCTATTTTAAAAAATAATATTTTTTCCTACCATCTGATACTGAGTAAGATGAATTTGCACAGATTTCCCCGTGTACTCTTGGAATATCCTCAGCACAGTTTATTGATGACTCAAGCTTATTCGTAATGCACTCGTAACTTGTCTCTTACAAAAATAAATGAAACCATGATTTTCCTTCACAATGTACCATGTTTAACTCTCATGTGTTTTTTCCATAAACATGATAGGTGTTTGAACTTTGTATTACCTGTATGTTTTATAATGGATCGTGCATAATGTCTCAGGAGAATAAAATGAGGATTCATAAATACATTCATCTTTCAAGGCAGAGCAATGAGTTGGGAAGGGGGTGGCATTGACATTCTATCTGCTACCTTAATGCTCAGAACATAGTGAAAACTGGAAACAGGGAGGAAAAATCTGGCAGCCATTTCTTTTCTCTGGAAAGGGACAACAGAAGTTGGTGTCCTTGGGCAACAAAACTACAGGTGGTAGGATTAATAATCACCAGAAGACAACTCAGGCCAAGTTTTGACCATTCTTTTTATTATCTCATTTATCTGCTTAAAGAATCAGCTGAGATACCAGAAATGGAATGGGCTTTTGTGCCTTTTGCTATTATTGTTTAATTTACACATAGTTTTGGTAAATCTCTTAATGTAATTGGCTATTTCACTTTGGAACTTTACACTTGAGGTATATTGTCTTCTATTTCTTGAGTGTTTTTTATTGTTTGGCTGCTCTGTGGAAAATGTGAGGAAGCCTGAATTTATATTTGTAAAATTCTTCTATCATCTTCTAGTCAAATATTTCTTTTCATTGTTTAAAAATACTGGTGTTCCACCATATAATTTTTTCATGTACCTAGATGGCTAGGATTCTAGAGAATGGATTATAAAATATTTTCAATACATCCAGCATTGCATTTCTCATTTTTTTAAAAAATGATTACTCTCACACAGAATCTTAGATTGAAAGTTGACAATGCCTCTGTCCCCGAATTTCTATTTTCTTCAGTAATTGGTGAATATAAAATTGGTAGGAGGCCAGGGACTAGATCTATTTTGTTGGGTCTCTTTGGGTTTTTTGTTGTTGTTATTTTTTTCAATCAGCACAGTAACAGATGGGATGGATACTCAGTGGGATGAAAGTCATGGTTCATGAGAGTTATCAGAGATTGCAATAGAATTCCCATTGTTCCCAATACTTGTCTTAAAGCAAGCAGTTTCTGTTCCTGGCCACATCCATTCTGGTGGGTTCCCCAGCTTTAAGGTTTGAGTACACATCCTCGCAGTTGTCCTCCCCTGTCCATTGTCCTTTACTCTTCTCATGCTTGGGGAACTGCAAGGAGAGTCATAAAGAACGACAGATTGATTGGCAAGAGCCTTTTCTATTAAGGTGTAGTTAGATTTGCAAGTCTCAAGTAGGGTTTTCACCATGGAGCAGGAGCTGAGAAATCCAAAGAAACAATGGTGACATTTGTTCCATGTGTGGTGTAGTCTCTGCCAGTGAGCAGAGGAATACTGTGAGGCCATTTTAATAGTAGTGGGTACTTCAGTAGGTATGACCTATCTTGTCTTTGGGAGCACAAATGAGAAAGCAGTCACCCCAGAGTTCTACCTTATGTTTCATTCAAACTTAATTTTCCATTCTGTTTGTCTTTAATACAGCCCTTCATTTTATCTTCTAGAGCTTCCCAACTTGGGCTTGCAATGGGTAGAGGTATATAGAAATAGTGTTCTCACCCCAGGAGGTGGGCTTCAGGGCAGCCAGGGGATGTAGCTTCTCAGACCCTAACCTGAGGTAGCCTTATCTACGCTCCTCAGTGTGTTGTATAGCAGTCTCCATGGGGGGTTGGTTTCAGGACTTCCCCACTCCCCAAGGTACCAAGATCTGTGGGTGCTCAAGCCCCTTGTATAAAATGTCATCCTTGCATAGAACTTGTGCCCATCCTCCCATAGGCTTCAAGTCTTCTCAGTTGTTTATAATACCTAATACAATGTAAATGTTCTAAATCGCTGTTAAATACTCTATTTTAGGAAATGACAAAAAGTCTACATGTTTAGTACAGATGGAATTTCTTTTCAGAATACTTTTGATCTTCAGTTGGATGAGTCTATGAATGTGGAATCATGGATATAGAAAGCTGGCTAGATTATGTTTGCCATGATGTAAAGAGTTGGAGGCTCCAAATCTCTAGAGTAGGATTTGTGTAAGTCAGGGTTCTCCAGAAAAACACCCAATAGATTTGCAGAGAGGTGGGTGTGGGATTCAATAAGGAATAGGCCCCTGATTGTGAGCCCTGAAGTCCCACATTATACTGCTTGCAAGCCGGAGAACCAAGAAAAATTATTGGTGTGATTTGAGTCCAAGGCAAAAGACCTGAGAAGACTTGGGTGGTGAGCACACTGGTGTGTAAAACCTGGGAATGAGTACCCAGTGTTTGAGGCCGGGGAAATTGGATGTCCAGCTTGAGAAAGCAAACTGGCCGTTTCTCTGCCTTTTTTTGTTGGGTACTGAGATTGGGTGATGCCCTCCCACATTGGTGAGAGCAGTCATCTCTACTCAGTCTGGATTCAGATTCCAAACTTATACCCTCAGACACACCCAGAGATGACACTGTCAACTGTCAACTTGACTAGCCTTGTCAAGTTGACACAGAATTAACCATCACAACCTTCTTCCTGTCAAGACCTTCCACACTTAAATGTGTCCTCCCAATTGAATTGCACCTTAAGTCTGAAGCAAACTTTGACATTCTCCAACTCCATAGCAAAGTTCAAAATAAGTCTCAGAACTGCCTTTGAGGCGTTTGCATAAGTATGGAAGCTATGTGCCTGCAAGGCAGGTTAGAACATTTTAGATACCACCCCAAAATTGACTGAAAAATTGATGAGAATGAGTATTTGGTGGTAGAACAGCGCTTTAGAGAACAGCAGGGTACTTGTTTATTGAGTGATTAAGTTTTTAGCATTTTAGTATTTCAGTAAGTTTTTTTCCCAAAATTTCTTTTTGGTTAATTAGATTTGTTTGATAGCACTGGAGACCTACATTGTCTGCAATTTCAAGGAAACTAAGAACAAAAGTAAGCATTTTCACCAATCTGTTACTTTATATAAAAGGCTTATCTTCCTACTTAGACCCTAACTTGCAATTCAAGATGGTTTTATAGTTTTTACACCATTTTTGCAAATGCAGTAGCATTTTTTTCCATCCTTATACTGTTTTAAGCTCACAGAAAGGTAGTAGAAGATGCACAAAGAACTCCCGTATTTCCATCACCACCTCAGAGAACCATTTCATTTTTTATATTTGTTGTTTTGAGACAGGGTCCCTCTCTAGCCCAGCTGGCCTGGAAGTTACTATGTAGTCCAAACTGACTTCAAACTCACGATCCTGCCTGCTCTGGGTACTGAGAATACAAGTGTGCGCCCTCACGCCCAGCTTTTAAATTTTACAATTTGTCTCTTCATAGCAAGCGGGTCCAATTCAGTTAACACATTGCAGTTAGTCTCCTTCAAGGCAAACTCTTCCTTAATGTTCATTATCTTAGCCTTTTTGTACTGTTACAGGACAGTTGCCATAATTACGTCTGTGCTGGCCCATGCTGCTTCTCTGCTTCACACTGAGCAGTCACCGCGAGCTGGCACTCAAGTTTGGAATTTCTTCCACCTCCTTTCTCACTAGGTCTAAATACATACATAGTCCCTCTTCCAAGGAGCTCCATCAAGGTCCCCTTTTCCTTCTAATTCAGGCCTGAGATCTCATTCCTTTGTTCCCACAACCGCTTGTAAATGCCTGCCACACAAGTGAAACCCTGACCTGGAACCACCCTTGCTGTATTGCACATGAAAATACGGTAATGAAAGAGGGAGAGGCTGGGGAGCTCTCCAGGGTGCACACTGCCTTTCATCGTCCCCAGAAGGTAGGGAAGGACTGCGCAGGAGAAACAGAGGCCACAGTGGATGATGATTGGACAGTTAACCAATGGTTGGAACAACTTTTGTCATCTTTCCTGTGGTCCTGAGCCCCTTTTCTGTTTCTGCCAGTCTTAGCCCTAAAGCCACCCAGAAGCTGGGAGACAGAACAGGCCCACAACCTAGCCCTGGGCTTTTGGGCAGCACGAGGCTGGCTGGGAGACTGCTGGGTGCACCTGACTCCTAGTTTGAAAGCAGACAACAGTCGCACCTCAGAATACCAGGCTGGCTGGACTGGGTCATATCAGTTGACTCTGGGTCTGAATGCCCAGTCCATCAGGCCTATATGACCTCAGCCATGCCAGTCTCCCAGGCTCTGCTGTCTGTACAATGGAGCCACCCACTGAGATCTGTGCAGGTGGTGGTGGAGGCATCTTACCATAGGACAGCCATAGGTTTTGATGTGAGTGCTAGTGCCCACCTTGTGGTCACAGTGTGGGCATAGGAGGCGGCTTTGCCACTCTTCCCATGAAGGAGAGTGGTCACTAAGTTAGTTTTGAGTGTACAGAGGGAGCTTCTATGATTTTCTGACCTGCCTGCTTCACTGTTAGTTCCTGGGGATATTCCAAGGGGCTGGTGGCTTCCTGCGAAACAGAACAGGACCATCAGGATCAGATGTTTTGTGTGCTACTTTACCCTGGCAGTGCCCAGGCCCAGGACTGCACCTCTTCATCTGCCTCCAGGTTAAACTTGGCAGAGAACTGGAGCCTGCTGGGCCAAGGCTTCCTCTCATCTCCACAGGAACTTTCTCCTCTCCATGTTACTTGCTTTCAAGGCTGTCAGAGGCACAGGAACTCAACTTCTGGAAGGGTATGTTGCCTGGTGGATAGAACGCAGTGCCTCTCACACGTGGCCTGCTGCCACCACTTGAACACTGCCAACACTGGCACTACTGCCAGCTTGGGCTTCTGATTATAGACCATCCGCTGGAGAGGTCCCACACAGGCTCCGCTCAGGCTCTGTCTAGGCCATCCAAAGACTACCCCTCTGGGCCGATGGAGCTCGTCCTCCCTGGATCAGCCCTTCAGGCCACTGAGACCGATTGTCCCCTGAACCCTCCCATCCTCTGGCCGAGCTTTACCATGCTGGGCAAGAAAACTCAGTGTGCTGAGTCCCTTCTCTATCTTGGTGCACACAGTACTTCAGGAGGGTCCACACAAACCAGAGGGAGCGCTTACCTTTGTTCTGTGCAGATGCCTCTGTTAATGCAGTCTCAATCTGAGCCTGCTGGTTTGGCAGCCACATTGAGGTCTTAGATTAATGGTTGTACTAATTTACCAGTTTTCAAGGTGGCCATGCATTTGGGCCCATGTCCAACTCGAGTTACAGAAACTAGCACAGGCTACCACAGATCTAATGTATCTCCCAGCTTCTAAACTACAGCTGTTTCATAAAGTCCTATTCTAAACCCAAGAAAAGGCACCTAACATTTCCAAGTCCAGTGCCTCACCCTGTGCCAAGTGTTTTCCTTACCTGAAGCATTGTTGCCATTTTATGGATGGATAAACTGAGGTCAATCAGGACAAAGCTACATAGCAACCATGTGGCAGAGCCAGGAGGCAAATCTTAGTTGATTGGCTCCAAGTCACCTTTAGTTCCTTCCTCACATCCTGAGTTCAGCCTCGTCCCTGGACGTCTTCATCCTCCTTGCTATTTGACAGTTTCTTGTTCTTCTGGTGACCTCCTAGTTGTTGCTAGACCAGCAGTCCCTAAAATGTGGGACAAGGACCAGTTCAGGGGGGCTATGAGGTCAAAACTTTGCACCACAACACTGACTCTGCTGGCCATTTTCCTGCCCCCGCATAGGTAGTAGCAGATTGAGATGTCGTGGCAGATTGAGTAGAGCAGCATACATGACAATCCGCTGTCCTCTGTGAAGCCAGGAGCAAAGAGATTTGCAAAACAAATACAATGCCATCCGTCTTACAGTTATTTAGAAATAGCTATTTTTCACTTAAAAAGGCATTTTAAAGGTCATGATGCATTTGTTGAAAATGAATAAAATACAAAAGTCTTGGCATTAATTTCTAATCAAGTAAATGTTGACAAAACCAACAAGAACAAAAACTTTGGATCTCTTAATCATTTTTAAGAGGAGAAAGAGGTCCAAAGGTAACAAAGTTTGAATGCTGCTGTGGCAGGGGATCGACTGTCCACCTTAGAGTAGTTAAATGACCCAGAAAAGCTGCTCAGGAACTTCACCATACCACGGGGACCCTGGACCCGTCTGCTGGAAGACAAAGCACACTAACTCTTCTGCTCGGCTTCCAGTGGCCTTTGCAAACCTGCTCCAATGCACACCTTCAGCTTGGTCCAGGCCCTTCTACCCAGGGCTTTCCACACCTCTCCACATTAACACGTACTGGTCATTTTACCTAGAAATTCTCTGATAGCCCTCTCTCAAATGAACTCCTACTCAACACTTCAAAGCTCACTTCAGTGCTGTGGGCTCTACAGAGGCTCTCCTTCACAGAGCCTGAAGAAGGCTGCCCCTTGTTCTACCCTCTGAATGTGTGGTACACAATCTGTGCATCAGACCATAATTAGTTGTTTGCATGTTTGTTTTTATGGGGTCAAAGCCAAAAGCAAAACTTAACCATCACAGTCTTGATCAACAGTGGTAGAAGCTGAGTGCCCGGGAACAGGATGGAATTACGTTTTGAAGTCTGAAGTCCACAGGGCTTGGGAGGAAGGAAGGTTTGTCTGACATTGTAGAGGGAAAATAAAGTGAGAAACTTGAGTGATAAAGAAATAACAAAACTAGACAGAGCAAGCTGGAAAGGTGAAGGGGAAATGCTGTTCCCTGTGCCCTGACACGCCCCCTTGTGGCAAGAGGCTGCAATACAGAACCTCCAGTGAGGAACAGGATGGGGAAGGTCCAGGGTTAGTGGGGAGAAGGAAAGATGCTGTCCAGAGGCCCAGCCCACAATGACCTCTCTTGTCCAGGCTCACAAGGGAAAGGAGAAGGGAATTAGACCTTCAAGTGCTGCAGGTAGTAAGAGCTTTGATTGACTTATTATAAGGTAGGAGGCGCCCAGAGGGCTGGTAGGATTTGGAGTCAGATGTGTTTTTTTCTTTGTCTCCCTCAAGTTTGTATTACTGTAAATGGAGGGACAGGCTGAGGAAGACTGTCTCTAGACAAGAAGCAACCTATTGCTGGGTGCCAGTGGCGCGTGCCTGTGATCCTAGCTGCATGGGAAAATGAGATTACAGTCCCAAAATCAAATCCAAGATACGTTTTTGACTCTCAGGTGTAAACTTTTGACCTGTCTGCCTTTCCTCCCACTGTTCCCACAAAGCTCTGGAGCCATCAACCAGTCAGGTGCCATTCATGCCCCAGGTGTGTGGGGGCAGCCCCAGAATGCAGCCTGCTGACATGGTTACTGTTGAATCTGAGAGTGACGCCTCTATGCTGGCACATGGAAAAAAACTCCTACTCACCCTGACTCAGTAGTGCGCTTGTGTTTTTGGGCCATCTTCTCTGCTTCTGTTTGTGCATGGGGGCAAGGGTTATGTTGGACTGCCAGAGCATTTGAGGCTGGACACTGTTCTCCAGGAGCTACCAACAGATAACCCTTTCTCCCACCTGTCCACCCCTTGCTCACAGCTGGGTAGGTTCAGCTGTGAAGTTAAAGAGGAGTTCAGTGTGTGGGGTGAGGTCTCTGTTCTCACCTCACACAGCCCAGCAACTAGCAGACCCCATACATGTCCTCTCTCTACTCTGAGTCCAGAGGCCCCTGGGTACTGCCCTCTGAAACCCAAGGAACTCTAATGAGCGTATCATTGCACCCTGCTGTACAGTAGGGAATGAAGAGAGAGTCCAAGCTTCCCTGGTCAGGTCACAGAAAATCTCCACATCCAGCTTTGCCACTGACTTCCTGTGAGACCTTTGCATCATTCCAGGTCCATCCAGTAAGCTCCCAGAACCAACCAGGAAAGCATCTTGCCTGGTGGTTAGGGCATGGTCTGGAGCCAGTTGTCTTGAGTTAAATCCTAGCTCTATCACATACCAGCTTTGTGATCTTTGGGATGTTACTTAACCTCTCTCTTGGCCTCAGTTTCCCCATCTATAACATATACTTTATAGGTCTCTTGTGAAGATGAAGGGAATTATGGATGCAAAGCTTCTAGAACAATGCCAGACATGGATAAGCTCTCAATAGTTAATAGTTATTGTTTCCCAAGTCACATGGATCATTTAGAGAGACTCGGATGAGATCATTATTGTAAGTGGCAAGGAATGCTTTAAAGAGCCAATACTATTTTTTAAAAAATGACTGTATCGTGTCAGGAGTCAAAGTAGTGCACAGGAAATGATTATTTGTCTGGGTCTGATTACCATGGCCAAGTACATGAACAATGTCTACAGCCTTGTTTGGGTCCTTATTATGTGCTGCCTTTAATTGTTTTTTATTTTTGGTAGGACTGGAGTTTGGACTTTAATTTTTTTTAATTTGTGATGGTACTGGGATTTGAACTCAGGGACTTATACTTGCTAGGCAGGCACTCTACTACTTGAGCCACATCTCTAGATCTGCTGCCTATAATTTTAAGGATATATACTTACTAAATTTTCTCATTTACTCATCACAACCAAATTTAGTTGGCTATTTTTATAGACATTTAATAACTACCTAAACTAAGACTCAAAAAAGTTCCATCGTCACCATTGTCACATTATTGAAAATGTCCTAGGCTCGGATGCTTGTAGGTGCTGAGGAGTAAACAGTATAGGCCTGTCCTCAATGAAACTTCATCCTAGTAGGAGACACAGTGAATGTGTGACCAAATATGGCAGATCATTAGCTTGTTTGCTTTCAGATCTTTTCCTGTCTTTCCTTGATTGTCTCTGTTACAGAGACAATCTGTAACAGATTGTTTTCTCCCTTGAAAACTACATTTCCCAGGCATCCCTGCCAACTGAGTCTGCCCAGGCTTGTCCAGTGGAGGCTTTGGAAGGAGAAATAGAGCATTCCTCCTTCCTCCTCGTCCCTGTCCCTTTCTCCCCCTCCTCCATCTCTCCATTGGGTGCCATCTCAGCCACAGCCTGTGCTCCTCCCTGGTTCCAGCTTCTACTGGAGCTCTCATGGTTCCTTCAGCAGCCTCCCTAATTCCAGTTCCCTTCCCTGTTGTTCCTCTAGCCTTCCAGTGGGGTGGTTTCCTGGTTTTGGGGTGTGCTCTTCTAACACCCTGTTACTAATTCCCTATATTAAATTCTTCCTGTTGGATTATGTGGAGTGGTAATCTGGACCCGGCTGAAACCCAAATAAATCAAATCATCTTGGATCACAAAATGGGGTAGGGGAGCTTTTTAGCTAGGATGATCAGGAAAGGAGTTCTCTGAAAAGCAAACTTTGAATTACACTTGGAAGATGAGGGAGGAGGCAGCAGCTCTGGGAAGGTAGAGCTCAGTGGTAGGGAAGGAAGCCTAGGTCCTGGATTCCATCCCCAGCACTGCCAGAAACCCACAATTCATATTTAAGGAACTCTCACATCAGAGTTAGTTAACACTATAGGAGAGTCAAAACTACAGAAAATTCCAAGGCACACTGCCAAGAAAGGATGATGGAGAAGTTCAGAGGGAGGGCTGTGGCTTCTGATAGGAGGGCAGGGAGAAGCTGGAGCTCAGGTGAAGCCAGAACAGGCAGGAAACTTTGGGAAGTGTCATTGGGCCCTGAATAAGACTTGGATGCGACAGTGAACTTGAGACTTGAGGCTGAGGCTCCATGCCTAACAGAGGCACAGAGGCGAGACTGGAGGCGTGTGCTAGGAGAAGCAGAGGGGGAGTGCATCTGGGGAAGGTGTGAGTCAGAAGAGGAGAGAAGCCTGGAAAGGCAGGTCTGCCCTGTATCTGAAGAGCCAGGTGCACGATGACTCCTGATGTGAATGCTTCCCATCTCTAATCAGAAAGGACAACAACTGCCGTTTGCCCTCTGGCATGAAGTCTTGTTGATGGCACAGCAAGACGCAGCTGGCTGCTGATATCTCTGGAGGTACCGGTGACCACTGGGGTCTCTTTCCAGGACATTTCTGCTAATGCCAAGGCAGGAGGATGTCTATATGGAGGGCACTCTCAAATTCAAGCTGTCACCTGGGTGTCTGGTCCCACAGATATTGTAGGAAAGTGGCATTTTCAGTTTTGAACTTTTACTGCATGTGCTTTTCAGAATGGCCAGCAAGAGTATCATCTCACAGTTCTGGAAGCAAGAAGTCTGACATGCAGGTGTTGTCAGGGTTGGCTCCTTTTGGAGGCTGTGAGGGAGAATGTGTTCTGTGCCACTCCCCCAGCTCCTGATGATTTGTTGGCAATCCTTGGTGTTCGTTGGCTTGTACAAACATCACCTTGATTTCTGCTTTCGTTGTCACATGTTTTCCCTGTGTCTCTCTGTGTCCCATTTCCTCTTTCATAAGATTTCAATCTTGAATCAGACTCATCCTATTGACTTCATTTTTTTTCCTCTATATATAGTCCAGTCTGGCCTAGAACTTATGATCCTCCTGCCTCAAGCTAAAACCACTAGACAAAGTGTTTCAGGGACTCTGCCCCAAGACCCCTCCTATGAGTACGGGAACTTTTATACTCTTTTCTTTCTGTTTAAATGATGCTGTGCTTTCCCTCCCTGCTTAAATGAAACTGCTCTTTTGCTCACCTTGTTGTCGGTGACTTTCATTCTTTGATCAAATGAGACAAAGTTCCCAGCAACTACAGCACACCTGAGACCAGATCTCTGCAACAACAGGACTTTAACATATTTGGGGGAGTCAACAATTAAAGTCAAGCCACTAAGTTTGAGACCAGAGGAAAGGAAAAGATAGTGAATTAGAAGTGAGTTGTGCAATGGGATTGGACTTTGAGCACATGATAAAAGCTTTAGCACACAGGAAGGGGTGAGGATAGGTAAGACACCTAAAAAACTAGCTAGCATTTGTTGCCCTTAACGCAGAGAAACTAAAGCAGATACCTTAAAAGCAACTGAGGCCAATAGGAGAAGGGGACCAGGAACTAGAGAAAAGGTGAGATCAAAAAGAACTAACCTAGAAGGTAACACACATGCACAGAAAATTAATGTGAGTCAACTCCCTGTATAGCTATCCTTATCTCAACCAGCAAAAACCCTTGTTCCTTCCTATTATAGCTTATACTCTCTCTACAACAAAATTAGAAATAAGGGCAAAATAGTTTCTGCTGGGTATTGAGGGGGGGAGGGGGCATGGGGGGAGAAATGAACCAAGCCTTGTATGCACATATGAATAATAAATAAATAAATAAATAAAAATAAATAAAATCCACTGGGGGGGAAAAAAAAGCTCCTAAGTGCTGGGATTACAGGCAGCACCACCATGCCCTCCCTCCCTGTTCATGACTTATCTTAATCATCTGCAAAGACCCGATTTCCAGATAAGGTCACTTTCACAGGGACTGGGTAATAGTGAAACTGGAAGTAAAGAGATAGAAAGTGGTCAGGCAGAACAGAGATAGGAGAACTCAATGGAAACTTACCAAGGACACAGAGACAAGATAAACAGGAGTGGGGAGTCTGGGGAATCTTGAAACCACTCACCCAGGCCTTGAAACTGCTGAGGTGTATGAATGGTACGTGAGCCATACTCTGATAGGATGCCTGGCAGGTGCACCAGACCTCAGGGCCATTAGGAAGGGAAATAGAGGTATACAGGGCTGGTGGACTGGCTCAAGTGATAGAGTGCCTACTTAGCAAGCATGAGGCCCTGAGTTCAAACCCCAGTGCCACGAAAAAATAAAAAAAGAGGACATGTTCCTGTGATGTCTATGGCACAGATGTACATCCCTTGAATGGACCAACAGCACAGAGAGATAAAAACAGCTTCCCTGCAACCAGGAAATAAAATCCCTACAAAAACCACTAGACAAAGTGTTTCAGGGACTCTGCCCCAAGACCCCTCCCATGAATACGGGAACTTTTATACTCTTTTCTTTCTGTTTAAATGATGCTCTGCTTTCCCTCCCTGCTTAAATGAAACTCTGCTCTTTTGCTCACCTTGTTGTCAGTGACTTTCATTCTTTGATCAAATGGGACAAAGTTCCCAGCAACTACAGCACACCTGAGACCAGATCTCTGTAACAACAGGACTTTAACATATTTGGGGGAGTCAACAATTAAAGTCAAGCCACTAAGTTTGAGACCAGAGGAAAGGAAAAGATAGTGAATTAGAAGTGAGTTGTGCAATGGGATTGGACTTTGAGCACATGATAAAAGCTTTAGCACACAGGAAGGGGTGAGGATAGGTAAGACACCTAAAAAATTAGCTAGCATTTGTTGCCCTTAACGCAGAGAAACTAAAGCAGATACCTTAAAAGCAACTGAGGCCAATAGGAGAAGGGGACCAGGAACTAGAGAAAAGGTGAGATCAAAAAGAATTAACCTAGAAGGTAACACCCACACACAGGAAATCAATGTGAGTCAATGCCTTGTATAGCTATCCTTATCGCAACCAGCAAAAACCCTTGTTCCTTCCTATTATGGCTTATACTCTCTCTACAACAAAATTAGAAATAAGGGCAAAATAGTTTCTGCTGGGTATTGAGGGGGTAGGGGGGGAGAGGGAGGGGGCGGAGTGGGTGGTAAGGGAGGGCGTGGGGGCAGGGGGGAGAAATGAACCAAGCCTTGTATGCACATATGAATAATAAAAGAAAAAAAAACCACATCTTTTCTAATAAAAGATTTAAAACACGCAAAAAAAAAAATGAAGTGGAGTTGTGCTCAAAACTGCCCCTCCCATTGGTGGTCTTTGGACCAAGTCTGTTTCCCCATTCTCTCTTCTCTCAGGAAGAATCCCATCCCTCCTCAGGTACGTAATCCCAGGAGAGCGACCCTGCAGACACCTCCGTCTCTTCTCCAAGTCTAGATCTCAGATTGAGCACTGCTCGGCTCAAGTTGCTACCCCCCCCCATGCATTTTCTTGTTTGCCCCACCAGCCTGTGGTCAGTAGGCAACCTGTTTGGCACACACAAACTCAGAACACAGAATCATAGAACTGCAAGACCCTTAAGATGTCAACTAGTCCAACTTCTCCTTTCAGAGATGAGAAAACTGAGGTCCCAAAAGGGAGAGTGACTCCCTCCTGTGGCACAGCATTGGGAAAATGCAACCTCACCACAGGAGTGGGGAGGTCCTTGGTTGAAATAAACGAGTCCTTGATCACACAGGCACCATGTGTGGAGTAGGCTTCCAAGAAATGTGTTAGATGCTTGAGCTGCTCCCTTTTTTTCCTGGAAAAGCCAGGAGAATATGTGCCACTTGGTTCACAGTCAAACCAGAGCCTAAAGGAGAGACTGGATGAGTCTACCTTCTTAGTTAACAGAGATAGAAATCCAACAGGGACCTAGCTTGAACAAAAGAAGAGTTTTGGGGGGTATGTGGCTAAAAAGAGAGCAGGAACTCACGAGATAGGGAGTCACAGTACTCCCAGAGCTCCCTCTTGCTCTCACTGTTGGTTGGAGTGGCTCATGGCCGGATATCTCATTGAAGCCAGGTCCTGGTTACTGGTAACTGCCCAGCAGACAATATCCCAGCTGCCAGCTGAGAAAAAGGGCTTTTACTGTTGCTCCAATTTGAAAACTCCAAGTTAGAGTTTAGCTTTGACCAGGTGGCCAGGGCCATGGGGCTCTCTGATTGGCAGCTCCTATAACCACGAGGTTGAAGTTGGTAGAGGGTTTAATTCCTCAAGAGAGAAGGAGTGCAGGCTGGCATTGATTTGAGGGTAGATTTGAAAGGAGCACATCTTTGCTATAATTATTGACTTCCTGTAATTTCAATGGACAAAACTGCTTTGTGTGATCATATAAAACTGCTGTCCTAAAATCTTTACTTCATTAATTCATTTAGTCCCCACAGCAGCCCTTTTAGACATAATGTTATTATTACTCCCAGACAGTTAATTTTGTGTGTCAACCTTGCTGGCCTCTGGTGACCATATTATTTGCCCAAACATCATTCTGGATGTTCCAGCGTTTTGTTTTTTGTTTTTTTGGATGAGATTATTCTTTCTCTGTCTCTCACACTCTCATGAGAACACAGCAAGAAGGTGGTCAACCATCTGGAAACCAGATAGAAATCCCTTGCCAAGAACCCAGTGCACTGCCACCTTGATCTTGAAATTCCAGCCTCCAGAACTGTAAGAAATAAATGTCTGCAGTTTAAGGATTTCAGTCTATGTTTTTTTGCTATGGCAGCCTGAGCTAAGACAGTTATTAACCTCTTTCTGAGACTGCTTCCTCTGTACATTGGTATCTAGGCCTGTGCCCAGAGCAGAGAAATCATCACTGCTATTTGTTGAATAAATAAGCAATGGAATGAGTGAGAATATAAATTTCAACATCAAAGGTCGGGCCTTGCCCTGACCTCAAACTGTTGCACATTCCACGAACATGGTGTTGCATTCAACAGTTGCTTATAGAAGGTGAGCAGAGTAGTTTCAAAGAGGCTTTCTTAGACTCAGCCCTAGCACTGCTGGTTGGGGATCCCCTGATATGACTGGGAGAGGCTCTTCCTCCTGCCTCTGATGGAACCTAGATCTTTGCTGGCATCTGAAAAACTGCAAGCAGTGAGTGCCTTGACCAAGGCCTCAGGGTCCCTGCAAGGGCATCACATTGGCCTTGGTAAGTACAGGCCCCCCGGCAGGTGCCACACAATGACTATGGCTGAGGCTGTATGCTGCATTGAGAGGAATGCCTTTGGAAATTGCCAGAAATCCTTGGGGTAGGTGGAGCTGAGGGTAAGAAGAGCTGAACAGTGTGCTCTGAGACATCAATGCTGTTCTCAACAGCTGTAGCCAGGAGTAGTCCTGGGTAGGTGGAAAATGCCAAAAGGGTTGGATCTACCCATTCTCAGAAGCTTCAGGTCTCTGGAAGGGGATCCAGCCCTCAGAGGAAGGAGCAGAAATTGGACCTTGGAGGCCTATTAAAAAGTCTCACTTCAGAGCCGGGCGCTATCTAAGGAGCTGAAAATTTCAGCAGAAAAAAACAAAGCCTGGGTCCAGCCCAAGATGGGCTGTGAGGAGGGACAGTGCTGTACTCTGAAATCAACAGGGCTCCCAGAACTCCACCATCCCAGGGCCTGAATCTATTTAGGAGAATTTTGTCTAACCCCCCACCTGGGAGCAGCTATATAATTTGTAGGTCCCTTTGTTCAAAAATGATTACAATCTTCAAGACAGCATTAAATCTAATGTCCTTGCCTGACCAACAGAGGGGACCCAAGTGGGCAGTCTTCCTGTTTGGGAGAATCAAGGAAGGACCCTAGGAGACTAGAGCAAACTATACCCTAGTCACACATCTGGGTTCCTGTGCCAGCTCCTGCACTTTCTGTCTAGGGGAGCAGAGTTACTCGCTCTAGGTCTATTTTCTAACCTGAATAACGTAGGTGGTAAAAAGTCTCCGTCTGTAAGTCACATTTGATTGACTCCACTCCATCCAAAATCAATTCTTACTTCTTATTTTGAGAATGCATGTTTCTCCCCCTTTGGAGTGTGAGCAGAGAGGAGAACACATGACCTTCAGCTAAGCCAATCATTGTGCACCCAGCTCTGTGTGTGTGTGTGTGTGTGTGTGTGTGTGTGTGTGTGTGTGTGAGTGAGCAGTGATCACATGACTATCCAATCATAGTCATCAAGCCTATCCAATCTAGGTGAATTGCAGGATTTGTAGTGGCCTCTGACTTCCCTCCCAGTAGAACCAGGTGAGTGTGGGGCCCAGTTGCATTAGCCAGGAGCAACCGTGCTAAAGAAAAATTGTCTTGATGACATCATGAGTGGTGCCTGAAGCTAATCTAATGCTCTTCCCCAGGGTTTTTCTTGGCTGACAAAGTCTCATTTTGCATAAAACGGTCTAAACTGATTCACTTCCTCCCAGGCCTACTGTGAGGATTAAGTGAAAAATTCCTTGTAAGTACTGAGCCCTGTGCCTGCATACGAGCACCCAACAATAGTAAGTAACCATTATTGCTTCTGGTGCCGTTGTTGTTGTTGGCTGAGTCTGGGGTAGCCTGGCTTGCAGCTGTGGCTCAGGCAGACTTCCAGCTGCAGAGATCTGGGGTAGACCAAGAAGGGCTTCCCAGGGCTGGGTTTGTTTGGAAGCTCCCGGTGGCTTCCCTGTGTGCACGGTAATTGCAGCCTTCCCAGCTGTCAGCCATGGAAACAACCCAGAAAATGAGCTTGGCTCAGTAAATATTGAACCAAATTATGCAAATGAGTTCACACAGGCGACTCAGCTGCAGAAACGGGGTCTGATTGGCCCAGCTTGCTGGAGACCCCGCCCCTGCCCCCTGCCAGATTTGACAGCTAAAGACGCTGGAACACGCTCGAGCAAGGGGGGATGGGGTGCCTTTCCTGCTACTGACATCCTTCAGGGATGAGAGGGTGAACTGCTCTGGGGGACGACAGAGTAATGGGGGGAAACAATGGTAGTCAGTTGCTCTCACGTCTTCATCTGGCCAAATGATGACTTCTCTCTGATTACTGGCCAGCAGGTAGCCCTACCGGAATATTGGGATGATGGGATCCTCCCACCCACACAAGGCATTTCCTTGGCTCTTCCCTCCAGGCAAGTCAAGATCCTGAAAACCCCTGTGTTGCAAAGAAAATGGAGATTCCAGAAACAGACAGGGGGAGTATAGGAGAAAGTGTGACTCTCAAGCTTTTTTGTGGTGGTAGAAGGGGCTCCTTGTGGCCACAGCAGGGCTGAAAATTAATCTGGTGCCCTGGGTGAACAAGTGGGCACACCTGCAGAAGTTCATTTACATGAGGTGTTTGGTTAAGAGCAGGCAGCTTGCAGGCGGGTGGCAAGTAGATGGCCCAAATGTCTGGATATGTGGACAGTCTGACACTCAGATCCCAACCTTTTCCCCATCCTGCACCCTGAGGGGACAAGGCTGCAGGAAAAACACTGAACAATGCTGAGTTGGGGACACAAACAACACTCTCCTGAGA
Organism: Castor canadensis; assembly: GCF_047511655.1. Taxonomy (NCBI): domain Eukaryota; kingdom Metazoa; phylum Chordata; class Mammalia; order Rodentia; family Castoridae; genus Castor; species Castor canadensis. The sequence goes on along the minus strand of NC_133398.1, from coordinate 26,510,164 downwards.
CTCAGATGACCCAGCAAAACACAAAACTCCTTCATGACAGATGGTGGGGTTTGAAGTCATGATGAGGTCAGCAAAGGCAGAGGCACTCCATGCTCTGTGTGTCCTGCAGGAGGGTCCTCTGGGAAGGGCCTGGGTGCTCTGAGGCAGCAGTAGCAAAGCAGGGTCATGACCATGTGAGTATCACACATCACCAAAGGAGCTGGAGTGGAAGAATGTGGGAGAACTGTTTGTGAGTCACCCCGGGACATCTGTCCAGAATAGTGGGAAGTGAGGGTAAATGGGAAAGGCCAAGCTCCCCAGACAGAGTTTGAGCATTGTATTAGTTTCCTCTCTCCCCTTCTTTCCCATCCTCTCTCCTTCCAACCCCCCCCCCACCACCCTTCTCTTCTCTCATCTCACCTCCCCACCCCTTTCTCTCTCTCTGTGTAGCCCAGGCTGCCCTTGAATTCATGCTTCTCCTGCCTCCACCCTCATGCTAGGGTTCTAGGCATGTGCCATCAAGCTCAGCCTTTACTTCCCTATTTCTGCTGCAGCAAATGAACACAAACTTGTGACTTAAACAATGTAAATTTATCATCTGAACTCTCTAGAGGTCAGAAGTCCCAAATGGGTCTCACTGTTCTGAAATCAAGGTGTCATTGTGAGAGTATTCCTGTTGGGTTCCAATGGAGAATCCATTTTCTTGCTTTTTCTGATTTCTAGAGGCTACTCACATTAGTTGGTTTGTGGCTACATCACTCAGGCCACTGCATCCATTGTCACATTGACTTCAACTCCAACATTTCTGTCTCCCTCTTTTAAGGACCTTTGTTCTTGATTACATTTGGACCCACTAACTAAACCAGCATAAATCTCCCTATTTTAAAGTCAGCTAATTAGTAACCTTAATTCCCCTTTGTCCTATAACCTAATATAGTCACACATTCCAGGGATGAGGATATGAACACCTTTAGAACCCATCACAGGCATAGACTCAAAAAAAATGAGTTAATCTCCTCAGTGTAATCTCGAGATTTCCCACAGGTTGGCAAGGCCTGGAGAAATTAGGTTATGCTTGCAAATAATTTTACATCATGAAACATTGCAACAAAGCAAGTGCTGGTGACATGTTCTACATGTGAACTTAGATATTGTGGGTACCACTTTTTACTTTCTGTACCCCATCACTCATTCAATATATACTTTACAGAATTTTGTGCCACACGGTTTTAGTAAGAAACTTATAAATTTGTTTTGCTGTGTTGCAGACAATTTTTTCCTTGTTTTCTTTTTGTCTTTTTTCCTTTCTTTTTTTTCAGTACTGAGGTTTGAACTCAGGGCCTTGAGCTGGCTAGGCAGGTGCTCTACCACTTGAGCCATACCCCCAGCCCTTGTCTGATCCTTTATCCCAATCATCCAAATTTTCCTGGTTTTACAATCCAGAGTTCCTAAGTGTTTCCACTTTCACATCCCTGATATAATCTGTATCTGAAATTATCCTCATTGCACTATAGGTAGACTGGTAAATGCAGAGAATCTAGAATTATCAATAAGGAAAATTAGCCACTGGGAAGAGAAACAGATCAGTTTATCCAACAACAAAGATCTGTTCTTGCTCTCAATCATTTGCTACATTACTGGAGGCCTGGAGGAGATTCAATTTCTTTCCATTTTTCTTAAAATAGCCTCAGACTTGGAGGTTTGTTTTGGTCTCCATCATGGAACTCTTCTGCCTTGCCCTTCAAGCCACAAGCCAATCTTGTTACCAGTTTACCTTCTGGAAGGGCCTAGTTCCTCTTTATCTTTCTAGGCTTATCTCTTCCCACACTTACACAGGCCACCTACAAATTCCAGTCACATGGGGAAAAGTCATCATTTTGGAAAGATCCCAGGTATGCTTATACCTGTAGTCCTTTGCTCCTGTCTGGCTGGCTGCCTCTGTTTGGCTGCTCATCCTTGGAGCTTCAGCTCAGATGTTAACTGTCCTTTGCAAAGAACTGTATCACACTGAAAGATAGGTGAGTCTAGGCCCTTATTTGCTGGGAGCAAGGTCAGGAGAACTGGACTTAATAAGTGAGATTTAAACATATCCAGCCAAATATCATTAAAGTCAATGGGTTTTATATAGGGCTCCCTTCCAGCTGAGCCCAATAAGCACATTGTCTCATTTTCTCCTTGCATGTGTGATCTCATGAGGACCTTAGAATCAAGTCTTACCACTGTCTCCACTTTTCAGCTGGCCAAGCAATAGAAGATCAGGAGTGTGCCCCAAATGATAAAGCTGGCATGTACCAAGCCAGGTCTTGAAACCAGCTTGTGGACCCCCAAGTCCATGGCCATTACCTCAGTATGGTACCAGCTGCTCACAAGAGGCAACCAAACAAGATTCAACATCCAGAGACACGGGTCATGCTGAGTCTGATTTTAGGCAGTAGCAAGCTTCCAAAGGCTTCCCCATTCTGATTGTTTTATTGTTATTTACTCAAACAATTCCATTTCTAAATTAATATAATAAATCAATATGCAAACAAACAAACAAAAAAAGACAAAACAACAACTCCAAAGGACTAGGGAGTAGTTTCTGGAGTCAAAGCAGAAACGGAAGTGGAAATTCTCATAACTCAGAGAGCAGGTTAAGTAGAGATGTGAGGCATATAAAAAGAAGATCAAATCAAACTTCTAGACATGAAAACTATAAGGACTAAAGTAAAGATACTCTGCTTGAGACTCACCGCAGACTAGAGATGGCAGGAAAAAAAAATTAGTGAACAAGAATATATAGCAATAGAAATGACCTGAAATGAAACATATAGGGACAAAAGACAGGAAAATGTAGAGGGCATTAGTGAGCTGGAGGACAATTTCAAATGGTCTGACATTCCAGTAGTAGAAGTCCTCAAAAGGGAGGGAGGAACAGACAGAAAAAGATATTCTAAGAGATGATGGCCAAACATTTTCCAAAACCATAAATTCACAAACTCAAAAATTCAGTGTACTTAAACACAGGAAACATGACAAAAATTACAGCAAGTAATTTTACAATAAATTGCTTAAAACCAATGATAAAAAGAAAATCTTAAAGTAGAGGGGAAGAAAGGATGTCGCAAAGGTAAGGATGACAGCAGATGTCTCATTCAAAACACTGCAAGTTAGAAGGCAGTAGAATACTATCTTTAACATATCAAAAATGGGACTGGGAATATAGCTCAGTGGTAGAGCACTTGCCTAGCATGCACAAGGATCTGGGTTCAATCTCTGGAACTCCAAAAAATGAAATATCAAAAATGATATATCTTTTCAAAAGAGAAAAGAATTCTTTGACATACAAAATCTGTATGTCTAAATATTTATTACTCTCAGATCTGTACATCAAGAAATGCTAAAGGAGCCAGGCACCAGTGGCTCATGCCTGTAATCCTAGCTACTCAGGAAGCAGAGATCAGGAGGATTGTGGTTCAAAGCCAACCTGGGCAAATAGCTCACAAAACCCTATCTTGAAAAAACCATCACAAAAAGGGCTGGTGGAGTGATTCAAGGTGTAGGCTCTGTGTTCAAACTCCAGTACTACAAAAATAAATTAAAAAAATGCTAAAGGAACTCCTCTGAGAAGGAAAATATCAGATGGAAATTTAGATCTACATGAAAGGATAAATGATGCTAGAAATGTTATATATGTGGGCAAATATTGAAGATCTCTTTGCTTATTATTTAATTATCTTTAAGGAACAATTACTTTTAAAAGCCAAAGTAAAATGTATGAAAACAATAATTCAAAGTTTGGGAGGGAAGATGGATGTGTGTTTTGGTAAAGTTCTTTACCATGTTTAAGGTAGGTAATATTACTTATAGAAAGGCTGTGAGAAATTACCTGTGTGTATTCTAAACCTAAAAGCAACCAGTAAGAAAACATGACAAAGAGTTATAGCTAATAAGTTAACAATGGAGATAAAAGGGAATCTTAAAAAAATACTCAGTTAATTTTAAAAAACAGGAAAAAGGAAAGAAGGGTAAACTTGTTCATGGTACACTGTACCTCTGTATGGAATCATCACAATGAAATCCCCTCATTAATGTATGCTCATTCTAAAATTAAAAAAGGAAAGAAAGAACACATTTTCTTTCTAAGGCATTACAAGATGGTAGATTTAATTCTGACTGTATCAGTAACTAATAAATAACTAAATAGAATTTAAAACAAGTAATTTTATATCCTTATACCTATATGAAATAGAACTAAGAAAACTCTTGCAATTGTTTTAAGATGTGTGGGGAGAGGGTTGAGGGAACAGATGATGGGGACAATTTAACAGATGTACAAAATAAGTCTAATCAGAATTGTCACTATGAATCCCCCTGTATAAAAAAACAACAAGTAATTTAATATCTTATAAGGTATTAAGTGTGATTTTAAAAAAAGTGACCATAACAAGGAGAGAGACAGAGAGTACAAGAGGAACTGATTTCAACTTTAAATGAGGTGGTCATTGTTCAGATTCAGTACAGCTGGTGGAGAAGCTAGCTGATTGGATATTGGTGAGATTCAAAGGTGCTAATGGGCAGTTCATCTGACAAATCAGAAAACAAAAAGGAGACTAGTGGCTAGAGTGGAATGGGTGAGACGGTAACAGCAGGAAATGAGGTCAGAGAAGTTAAAGAGAAATGGATGGAGACAGATCATGGAGTCTTACTCTGAGTAAAATATGGAGACACTGCTGAGCTTTGAGGACAAACGTGACCTTATCCCACTTACACTTAAAAAGGATCACTCTAATTCTGTTTCAGGAACAGACTGAATAAGAGAGGGCAAAGAAGGGCAGTGGCAGAATCAGGAAGAGTTTGTAAGACGCTGTTTAACCATTCAAGTGAGACATGATGGCGGCCTGGGTCAAGCACAGAGGAAGGGAGGAGTGGTTGAATCTTTGATAGGTTCCAGAAGGCTGCCAGTGGGCCTTCCTGATCAATTGAATGTGGAGGGTGAGAAGAAGGAAGGCATCAAGGTCACTCCAAGATTTTTAGCTTGAACAAATGCAAGGAAAGGATTGATAACCCTGAGATGGAGACACCTGTGGATACAGCAGACTGGGAGAAGAGCTGTCCTTTTGGAACAAGCTAAACTTGAGATGTCTGTCTGTTGTCTAGCGGGAGATGTCAAAAGATTGCTAGTCCTTGAAGCCATTGGGGGAAGGGAGGGACTAGTTGAAGAAGAAGATGAAGAACAGGAAGAGGAGGAGAGGGAGAAAGGGGAAGAGGAGGAAGAGGACTTACCAGTGAAGTGGAAAACAGAGAGTAAGATGATCTGAAAGTCAAGTAAAGAAAGTGTATCAAAGAGGAGGGAAGAATGAAGTATGTCAAACCCTGCCAGCAAAGTAAATAGTAGGAGGATTCGGAACTAACCGTTGAATTTTTCCACATGGAAGTTACTAGCGATAAAAATGATTTTGGCAGGGAGTGGAGAGAAAGTTTGATTAGAATCGTTTGAAGAGAGGGCAGGAAGAGAGAAATTGCAGACGGTACAGTCAGACGAGTATTTCAAGGAGCTTTTCTGCAAAAGGGAGCAAAGAGGGACAGGAGGATTTCTTTTTCAAAACAGGAAGAATAACAGCATGCTGATTTGCTGATGTCAATAATCCAGGAGAGAGCAAAAAACCAATCATGTATGAGAGAGGGGAGAATTGCAACAGCAATGTTCTTAAAAGTAAGACCCTGGCTCTCAGAGTCATAAGGTTGACATTTCTCAATTATTCTCGATTATTTAATGCCACAGAGCCAGATGGCATCTGAGTGCAAGGCAGCTCTGTGCTGGGTGAAAGTTGGTCACAGCACTGTGACTCCAAGCTTCATGGACCACTCCGTGTAGTGGTGTCCTCTCTGCTCCTAACATGACTGAGGATTTAAGTTCATATTTAAAGTAAAAAAAAGCAACAACAAAAACTAGTCCTTTCTAGGGTGTCGGTACCAGTGGGGGAGGGAGGATATAAGGAAAGGGTGTAGAAGGGAGAATATGGTAGAAATATTGTGTACTCATGTGTGAAAATGGAAAAATGAGACCTACTGAAACTATTCTAGGAATAAGGGGGGAATAAAGGACAATGACGGAGGGGGTGAATTCAACTCTGATATATTGTAAGAATGATATTTTGTAAATGTCACAGTGTACCCCCAGTATGACGATAATATGATAATAAAAAAAGAAAAGAAAAGAAGGTAGGAGGAGAACCAGGAGAGAAAGATGTGGAAACCCAGGGAAGTAAGTTTCGTGAACAGAGTGACTAACAGGATACTCTCCCAGAGAGGTCAAGGAGATAAAGACTGAAAAGTGCCGACTGGGTCTGACCAAAGGAGGCTTTGTCAAAGCAGTTGCGTGGCAGGGTCAGGAGGAAGCCAGAAACTTGTGGGCCGAGGATGTGTGGGAGATGAGGAAGTGTAGACAAAGTGTCAGGAATATTTGTTTGATTCATTTAGCTGCAAAGTTGGGGGGACACAAAGACAAGGTCAAGGAGAGGGGAAGGGAGAGTTTATTGCTGAATAGAAGCAGAATTATTACAGAATGCGAGACACTTGGAACGTTTCTACACAGAGAGGACCCAATCAGAGGAAGGGCTGGAGTCACAGATAGAAAAGAAGAATAATCATGGAACAGAGTTTGAAGGAGACAGAAGGGTCTGACACCAGTAGAGGGACAGAGAGAAGGTATGTTGAGGTAGAGAGGTGCAGCAGGAGACAAGGGAGGGTGAGGGACTTTGGGAGATGTGTGGGGATGTGACAGGAAGCAGAATAGCTTTGAAAAGCTGGGGCAGGCAAGGTGAGAGGAGGGCTGGATAAAAGAACGGTGAAGTGATGTCATAGGCCCACTGACTTCGACTTGAGTTAGAGCTCAATGAAGTCCCCTGCTTGTCCAGAAGGGAGGCAAGCAGGTGTTGCAGAGGGACAAGAGGTAACGGGCTCCCCCAATTGAGATTAATCAAAACCTAAATAAGGGACCAGTCAAGCATTACGAATGCATTTCTCATCCAATTGGAGATAGCCCCTGATAAGCAGGCTTCTGGTCCTTGCTCTCTGACCTGTCCAAATGTTTTGGGATAACAGAAGCTCAAACTCTCCTCTTCTGTCAAAGAAAAAATTAAGGAGTCAGAGAGGCACTCTTTAGAACAGTTCTAGATGCTCAATCAGAAAAAAAATGGGCTAATGTGGGGCTCTTTAGAATAAAACAGACCAAAGGAGATGGTTCTTGGAGCAGAATAATGCCAGGGATATTGTATTGCAAGGAAAAGAGCCAATATTTTCTTAATAGAAAAAATACACATATTACCTATGAGACTAGAATGTACTCATTGAAATAAAGTTAATATCTGAAGTGGAAAGGGGTATTGCCTTTAGGTGATTTATTTTAATTTTAATAGATTAATTAATTAATTAATTAATTAATTTTGGTTTGTGGAGACAAGATCTCACTAACCCCAGGCTGGCTTCCAACTGGTGATCCTACTGTCTCAGTCTTCTGACTGCTGGGATTACAGGCGTGTGCTATCATACTGGGCTGCTTTCAGTTAATTCAGAAGCAACTGATGGAAGCTTCTCTGTCTGTGAGATCAGATCACAAGTGGAACAGCCCTCACCTCCCTCACAATCTCCACACCAATTTACAGGACTGAATTAGAAAACAGATGGAGGAGCTCTGCCAATAACAACTGGTGACACTTCGGGTGCCAGAGTTTGAAAGACACAAGAACAGAGAAGCAGGACTCTTTTGCCACATGAGGACTTTCCCAAGTCAAGGAGGAGGGAACACTGGATTCTGGGGGTGACTGAAAGAGAGTATGTGGGAGGAATTGGGCAGCAAGAGGTGGGGAGTCAGAGACTGGAAGTGAGTTTGTGGATGTGGGTAGCAGGGCTGGCTTCATGGGTCAGAGACCTGGCTGTCAGTTGCACATGGTCCTATGCTCAAAAGACTCCTATGCTTGATCTAATCCTCTGATGCTGCTGTCTTGAACATTTAACAGTTACCTTTGAACAGAAGGCCTTACTGGGCCATTTTACACTGGGATCTGAAAATTAAGCTGATGCCGTGGGAAGGCTTGTAAGGGTGCAAATCAGGGCAGTGTGGTGGTATGCACCTATAATCCCAGCTACTTGGGAGGCTGGGGTAGGATCTCCAGTTCAAGACAAACCTGGGCAACTTAGCAGGCCTGTTCTCAAAATAAAAAAGGGCTGGGGTGTAGTTCAGTGGTAGAGCTCTTGCCTAGCATGCATGAGGTCCCAGGTTTGATCTCTATTACTGGCAGGGGAGGGGAATAGATCCAGACGAGGTAACAAAAGCCAGAAGCCAATTAATTGCACACTACCAGGCAGAAAGCTGCAGCAAGCATCCAGCATCACCCCACATCTCCCCAAGACGAAACCCTCAGCCTGACCTTTCTCCCTCCCTCCCCCCTCCCTCACTTCCCTCCTTTCTTCCTCCTTCCTTCTCTTTGTGTACTGGGAATTGAACTCAGGGTCTCCAGCTCACCTGGCAAGCACTCTACCACTTTAGCCATGCCCCCAGCCCTCTGACTTTCTTAATTTCCCCTTCAGGATAACAGGGAACAACACTTTCCCCCACCTGCCACCCCCACCATGGCACAGAATGAAACAGCCTAGCTCCACTTAACCACACAAGATGCCTAGGGTAGCTGTGATGGCCAGAAAAGATCTGGTTTCTTTAGCTTCTGTCATTGCTCTCCATCATTCATTCAACAACCATTTATTTTTATTTACGATGAGCCAGTGTTTTACCTCCAATCCATCCAGCAAGATCGTAGTATCCCCAGCTGCCCTTCAAAATAAAGGAGCAACAGAGAAAGACCTAGAGTGGGCAGGAAGGAAGGGTGGCCCACCCTCCCCTCCTTTTTATACACCACTTCTCCCACCCACTCTTTAATTAAAATTCAAAATCCTCTCTTCTCATGCTCCATGTTCACTATTTTAGAAATAGGAATTAATCTTGTAGTATGGATTTAAAACCTTAACCTCAAATTTCCACATTGAAAATATGAAACTAGGCTCTCTCCTAGGCACTGGTGGAGCAATGAAGTACAAAGATACTGCAATTGAGTCAGGTATGGCAGGGCATGCCTGTAATCCCAGCACTAGGGAGACTGCAGCAGGATGATCAGTAGTTGGAGGCCATCCTGGGCTACATAGTGAGTTCAAGGCCAGCCGGGGCTACAAAGCAAGACCCCCCCCCCACCAAATACTGCATTTGAGTATCCATTTCCAATTCATTCACATTGTAAAAGATTAGAATACATAAAAAGAAAAAATAGTTTCTCCTTTTTTTTCAGAATTTTTTAAAATTGTACTGGGGGTATGTCGTGACATTTACAAAATTTCTTACAATATATCATAGTTGAATTCACCCCCTCCATCACTCTCCTCTATCCCCCCTCCTCCTATTCCCAAAATAGTTTCAACAGGTCTCATTTTTCCATTTTCATACATGAGTATATAATATCTCCACCATATTCACCCTCCTACATCCTTTTGTTATATCCTCCCTCCTCCCACTGGTACCAACCCCAAGACAGGACCTGTTTTACCTTCCTGTCTTTCATTGAAGGTAGCTATACAGTGTGTTTCATTGTGACATTTCCACATATGTATGTATTACAACCTGGATTGGTTCATGCCTCTATTTTTTTCCCTTCTACCTTAGTCCCCTTCCTATGGTGATTTCAACAGGTTTAAAAATTCTATATTCATTCTTGTATAGAGAGTACATAACTATATTCACCTTCTTAACTTTTTTTTTTTTTTTACGGTACTGGGGTTTGAACTCAGGGCCTACACCTGGAGCCACTCCACCAGCCCTTTTTTGTGAAGGGTTTTTTTTTTTCGAGATAGGGTCTCATGAACTATTTGCCCGGGCTGCCTTTGAACTGTGATCCTCCTGATCTCTGCCTCCTGAGTAGCTAGGATTACAGGTGTGAGCCACTGGTGCCAGGTCCTCAACTTCCTTCTTTTACCCTCCCTCTCCTGACACCTTCCTGTCTCCTCAACCATCATCAGCAGTTTAATGTGTCCTCTCCCAGTCTTTCTTTACATTTAGGTTCATGTGTGCATAAATCATATAATACATGTATTATATATATGTTGATCAATGTAATTCTTTTTTAATGGCAGTATAGGATTATGACATTTACATTAGAGGACTGGTGTAAAGTTGAAGTGAGATAAAGCTTATGAAATTGCATAACACTTAATGGGCACTCACTATTATTTGATTCCCATTTTATAGGTAGCTGGAAAGGCAGAGAACTTGGGAGAGCTCTAGGAAGGAGGTCCCAGTGTTCTCCTGTTCTGTTTTTGAAGTCTCAGCAATGCTTGTTTATTGACCCTTAGGCCTGAGAGTTGGGGTAACTGAGTATCCAAAATAGAAAATGAGGGCATGCCCTCTGGTTCCAATAATCCAGGCAGGAGATGGTCATAGATTAGATTAGTGTTGGAGAGAGAAAAGAAATGGAGACAGAGGCAGGAGGATCTTAAGTTTGAGGCCAGCCTGAGGTATATATACTAAGTTCCAAAAATAAATAAACAAACAAACTAATTGGAAACAAGGGCAGATTTGGGCTCTTCTTGTCTCCTGGCTTGACTTCAGGCAACCTTGCTAATGAAATCTTAGGTCATAAGATTTGATGCCAGCCAGTCACTATGCTCACTGCTATTTAGTTCTGGACTGAGCAGGATGGATTAAGACTAAGGGTGACTAACTTATGCCAAAACCTTTAACAGTGTGTCCTGAGCAAAACTGTATTTACAGTAATGTTCCTGTGACTTGCACAAATTTCCAGGACTTTTGAGAAACTCTAGATCCTGTGGTAAGAAGACTGTAGTTTCTACCGTCCTTGCATGGAAAAATATGGATCCAAATCACTAGGCCATATTTATACTCTCTTCTTGTAGAAATAGTGCTGTGACTGACTATAGGATGGTAGAAGGCCAAAACAAGAGGCCACTGTCTGTAGGACAGTGAGTAAGTGTTGAGTTTAGTGCTTATCCCAATGGTCAGAATCGTCCAGTTCTTTTGTCTCAGGAGTTTTAGGGGAATGCCAGGGGCTGAGGAGGAAAACTACCAAGAGTCATAAATGAGCATGAGTGCTATGAAGCAGAAAGCATCCAGGACAAAGAAGGAAAATAGTGACACCCAGGTGGCTTCTCTACCCCCTGAGTCCATGAGATGCTACTAATCAATCAAAAGTTATTCCTACAAAATCTAAACCCATCCCTGAACCCTAGCCCTCCCCCTACCTCAACACATCTCAACAGAGAGCTCCATAGAGCCACCTCATTTGGCCTTGACCTACAAGACAACCTGAGTAAATCTTCTTGAAGTAGGACAATTTTACTAAACTCTGACTGGCATTCAGTTAACTTTTTATAATATGGGGATCTTAGAACACCTGACTATCTTCAATTCCTCATGACAGTAGACTTCTTTTAGGAGATGATAGAGTTTTGGAATTCAACTTTCCTGAGAATCTCGAGCAGTTCATTCAACACGTGATCTGGAGCAATGCAGTCAGGTACAGTAGGATCAAGTGGGGCCTGAACTATGCATTGCCAGCAAGCACCCAGGTGGTTCTGTCATGCACACTTTGAGTTGCAAGGGAATGGATCACATTAGGTTTGACTCACTGGAGAGGAAAGGAAATATTCAGGCAAACAAGAGCCTGATAAGGCAGACAGTGTTCTAGAGAAAACTTGGCAAGATTCTGCAGCCACCTGGGGAAGCAATCTGGAATGAGGTAACTCTCCCTGTGATGCAATATATAAGGAACTTGAAGAAAATACACCCTTCAAACTCCCATTTGCCTTGTGTGAAAGTTATGCTTCATGGGCAAGGAAGGCTGTTGGCTGCTGGACCTTGTCACTTAGGAAGGGAGACACTAAGTAGGCTTCCAGAGGGCTTCATGGAATTGCCTGGGATGGAAACACGATAAGAAGGAAACCATAGTGTCCAGGAGTGGAGATAAGAGTCAAGGGCTGTGCCCTTTACACTGGTAGCTCCATGTTTTCCAGGCCCAAGATTTGTCTTAGAGCCACAATCAACCAGCCAGAGATCACCTCTGTATCTGACTTCATAGCCTGTTCACTCAGTTTTCTGTAGAGCATATTGGCTACATCAGTCTCCTTGCTAGAGAGGAGGAATTGATGTAAAGATGGCTCGTCTCCTGACTCCACACACATATTTAATATTGGGCAAACTTCTGGATAGACTCAAGGAGTATTTAGACAAATGCTTGCAGGCTAGAGTTATCATTGGTAGAAGGCAGAGAAGGGACTGGGGGCGTGGTCAGTGGTTAGAATGCTAGTTTAGCATGTGTGAGGACTTGGGCTAGATTCCCAGCACCTCAGAACAACTAATATACATACATAAATAAATAAATAAAGTAGAGAAGAATATTGGGGAGTAGCTTCCACTACTCAAAGGTGGGCCTCCTTGAGGCCCTCAGATAGGTTGTGTCAATGTGGAAGCAGCATAGTGTGATGGAAGAGATACAATACTGGATTCACTTATTTATCTCTGTGACCTTAAGAAAGTTACTCCATCTCCCTGAACCTTCTTTTCCTCATCTGCAAAATACTGTCTCCATGCAGGGCTAATGTCAGGATTAAATGAGGCCATGGATGTAGGTACAAGCACTGAAGACAGGGCCTGTCTTGCCCCTGGCATTCATGTATGGTGGCTCCCTTCCAAGTTCCACTATGCTCCTTGCCTTTCATGACACCATCCCTGCTGGCCATGCAAAGCTTTGCAAGAGAGCTGCTGACCTCACCCTCAGGCCCACCTTCCCCTTTCACCCCTGGCAGTGTGCCACCCAGATGGAACTGGCTAAGAGGAAACCTACACATCTCCTCCACTATAAATGGAAAGGGTAATCTGTCCTCGCAGGCCTTTGTGGGGGAGTTTGTGAAGCTCTGAATTTACTCATGTATTATGGTGTGTCCAGAATAGTCCCAGTAAATATCTGATGTCTTGGAGTTCTGTTTAGGAATAGAACACTCTCAAGGGTTCTAGTTTGGATGATAAAGTATGAAGTATAAACTTAAGGATCTGTGAGAACTACTGGAAAGTTGTATGTTCCATTAGTGGTTGGAAGTTATTGATGCTCACTATAAACTAAGGCAGTTTGAACTGGTTTTCTCTTCACCCTCACTACTTAATCAGGTCCATTCTTCCAACTCTTGTTGTTGGAGGAAGCAAGAGGAAACCCAAGGATTACTCATGCCTGGGGTGAGGCCTGAGAACTGGAAAATCTTGCTGACCAGAAAGGGAGTACCTTCCTGGAACCCCCTCCACCAAGGTCTACCACTGGCTACGCAGCTCCCTTCCAACCCAACCCTGTGGCTGCTGCCTCACTCCCATGCAGGCCTAGACCATGTGCAGACGGTGCATGGAGAACCTCCGCTCTCTTCCTGTTAGAGAGGGTGGCAAACATTGTCCTGACAATGTGAATCCCATATGGGCCTCTCAGAGGCCAGAGTCTGGCTGGGCCTCCTGGATTACTCAAAGATCGCTCTTCTTCCTTCTCCCCAACTCCTTCTCCTTTTCTTCCTCTTATAGAAACTATTCTGAGATTGAACAGTACTCTGGAATAATTGGGTCAGGTTAAGCATATGCCATGAGGAAACAATTGGATTATGGAGGTGACTGTGTATCAGACAGCAGCCAACACATCACTAACCCAAACAAGAAAATCTGGAACATCCACAGGCTGACTACTCCGCAGCTCAGTACTCACTGGATCAAGCCCAGCTCCACACAGAGTCGAGTTTTATTATCACAGTCTGCTGGTTCCTCAGTTCCATGTCCCTCACTTCCCACCGTGCACCCCAATCTTCAGTCACACTGGGCTTTTCTGTGTCCCCTAAATGGGCCTAGTTTCCAGGCCTCTGGGACTTTCATGTGTGTTCTTTCTCTCTGTAGTGTTCCCTCCTTCTTTATTCCTCTGAAAACTCCAACTTAACCTCTGCTCACTGAAGAAGGCACAGCTACTTGCTCTCTCTCCTCTCTTCCCAAAGCATACCACTTAAATTGTCATTAATGCATTACATCCCTGTCTCCAAACTCAGAAGACTGAAGGCAGGAGCCATGTCTTACTCATCTTTGTATTTTTAGAGTTTGTGACATTGTTGAGTAGCTAAGATTACAGGCATGAGCCACTGGCACCCGGCTTGTGATATTCTTAATAAATGAATCAAATAGATGAATGAATGAGTGAATAATGGAAAAAGGATTGGCTACAGGGTCAAGATTGACAACTCAGGTCTGTCAGTGACCACTGTGCAGTCTTGGTCAAGTCCCTTAACCTCTTCTAACCTCAGATGCTTCACTCATAATGGTGATAGCAGCACCTGTGCACCTACCTCATAGGGCCTCGGTGAAGTCACAGTAACATAACTCATGGGATAGCCTGCTGAAGGCTGAAAGGCACACACCCCAACACCATGACTTCTACAGGCTGACTGTGCTCCAAACTTCTCACTCCTGAGCAAGGTAAGTGGTGTTGGAAAAGGAGGCCTCCTGCTCACTGAACTCGCCAAAAAATTGTCAGCAGAAGCATCCTTCAGAGCACACACAAAGACAGATGTATGTGCTTATATGGAAATGTGTTTTTAACCAATATAACATGAGAGTGGAATCCTTTTTCCCCACATCCAGACTTGATAGCTAATTAATTCCACCTGGAGGAAGGAGCCAGGCATTGAGCAAGCAAGAGTTCTTAGTCCATGTTTGGGAAAGAATTTACAGTAGCTCTCTCATGTGGATCCAGGGAATGGCAAAGAATCAACCAAATAATTAGTTTTGCAGGATCCCAAAGATCACTGAGTCTGATCTCATCTCTTTAGTGGCAACCCTGGAAGGGCATGATTATTTCAAAAAACATAACTGAAAGCACACCACCTGTGGTACACACCTGTAATCCCAGCATTTGGGAGATTGAGGGAGACGGAGGAGGATTATGAGTTCAGGGCCGGCCTGGACTACATAGCAAGAGACAGAGAGAGGGAGAGAGAGGAGCAAGAGAGAGAGGGAGAGAGAAATGGGCACGACTCCCTGATGACCTTCTTTCTACAACTCTTTCTCCTATAGACCAAGTCTCCAGACCCAGTCTATTGGTGATTGTTAGATTGGACAGGTTTGGGAAAACTTAGTTACCTAAGAAAAACTCATTAGAATGGGCATCAGTCTCCTCTCAACAAATATTTTGCCCAAATGAACCTGTTGATCTGGATGACCTTTGGTGCCCTCTTGCCTTCTCCTCATATTCTCTATTTTCTCAGATTCAGATAGTTTTGAAACAGTATTTATCTCTTTAACAAGGTGTTTATCAATTGCCTTTGATGTGATGATGCCTGAGCAGATTGCTGAGTGCTATGCTGGACTCTGCCTCAAGGAGACACAGGGTCCTAAACTGCAGTGGAGGGGTGCTTTCTCCAGCTCCCTGACCCTGCTACAACTCACTGGAGGACCTTGGTAAGCATTACCATCCTCCTGGTATTCAAATGGGTATTCAAATGTGGAGAACAAGACTGAGCTCCTTTCCAATTTCAGGCCCATGAAATTGGCTGGGATTTTCCATGCCTGGCAAGCACAGGATGCTACATTAGATCCGTTTTCTTAACTCAGGTATCATCCCTCACCCAGATGAGCAGGGACATGTTAGGGGTGGGGTTGGGGACTGTTTAAAAGACCTTTAAAATAGTTGAGCCATATTTTAGACAAAATAGCAGCCTTGGGTGGGAGCCAAGTGATAGGCCAGCAATTATGTGCTTGCTTTTTGTCTCATTCTGTGAACTGTATATCTCTCATTTCTGTCTATCCCTCTAGGAGGCTGAGGGATAAGTCATTGTTTGTTTAATGTTACTCGATTATGAATTGTTTCCTCTTCTAACTGACATTCTTGACTTTGTTCCCACCTTCTCTCTTGCTCACCTCACCAACATCTAGTTTCAACTGCTACCTGGATGCTGAGAATTCCCAAACAGAGCCAAGCAGAGCCTTATTCTCTTTCCTCTGTGCTTCAGACTCCTCCAGGCACCTTGCAGTCGTATCATTCAATATCTCACTGTGACCTCCCCAGTGCTTTTGCTTCTTTCCTGGTCTTTCCCATCTCAGTAATGATGCCACAATCAAACTAGTTACCTAAACAGAACCCCAGAAGTCATCTTTGATGCTTCTCTTGTCTTGCCTACTCCAATCATCAACCAACCAATCCTGCTGGTTCTCTATCCTTAACCTAGTTCACATCTTTCCCTTCTTGTTTCCACCAATTTTGCCCTAGCTTTTTCCTTAGCATCCTCACCTGGACCACTGCATCAGCCTGTTAAGCTACCTTTTGCTTAGTGGTCTTCTCCCCATCTTTTCTCTACACTGGAGCTACAAGCAGTGGGTCTCATCCTTGCTGGCACAGTAGAGTCAAGTACAGAGTTTTAGCCTAGATGCCTGGGTTCTTTCCCCAGAGATTCTAATGTAATTGATCTGAGTGTGGCAGTCTTGAATGCCCCTTTGGAGTGTCTAAAATAAAATCAAGGGCAACTATGCTAAAAGAATCTTTCTGAAACTACTTGTAATATAGTCTAAATTACTATTAGACTAGGTACCATTAGTCCCTATTACTGGCAATATTAAACCATTTCTAGCCAGACCATGCCTCTCTCATCCATTACTTTGTAATTTTCCCAGAAATTGCAGTGTGCAGGCAAAGATGAGACCAAAGCATGCACTTTGCTTGGAGAAGAATAAGAAGCAAAGAGGTCATTTAGCAGACTGATACAGTGGTCCAGGTACGAGATGATAAGACAAGAATGAAGGCAGAAGCTATGAAAACAGAGAATTCCATCTAATGTTTTGTCCTCTCTTAAGCTCAGAGGCATAATTAGCAAAAATGTTCATGAATACCATTGCTGATGTGCCTTCCCACAGTTCTCCCAGCAAGAGAATGAGTTTGTCTTATAGAGAAAGGGAAGGTGGGAAGGGACAGCCTGGTACCAGCAAGAGTCCTAGGAAATTATTGCACTTACATTCTAAGCCCCAAAGACGATACAAAATAGCTCTTTACTTTTTCCTTTGAGCAGCTCCCTGCCCCATTAAGCTCACCAAAGCTTCTGTTTTCTTTACATCTCACAGTCCTCTCCTTTCATTTGTTTATTGTTTTTTAATGTCTCTACACCTCCTTCTCTTGGCTTTGATTCACGCCCACCTAACGGGATGTGTCTTGTTTTTCCTTGGCTAAGCAGGTGGGGTGAGGTGGGGGGGGCATTGGAACCTAAATCTGTGTGACTCCCAAGTCCAGGCTCTTCCGGCAGTGCCAAGGATCCTTTAGGGACTTTTGTTTTTCTGATAAACCAAGACTTTTCCAAGCGCAATCTGATCTGAGCAGCATGAGGTCAGAAAGCAGATGTGCAGGCGTGAGCACTTCCAAAACCTTATGGTTTCCAGATTGATGACCTGCAGCAAGGCCAGAGTTCCATGAGTTCCTTCTCCAAGGAGTAGTTTTTCAAGGTGGCATGGCAGCTAAACCTGCAAAAGTCCTGAACAGCAGGCCAGGTCAACTCGAGAAAGTCACTTGCCCTCTTTGAGTCTTGGGTTTTTTGTTTGTGTTTTTGTCAGTAACTTAGGTATATTTGTTTTGGTTCAGTTTATTGTGAAAATTCCCCCAAAAGAATGTACTAGAAAGTGCTTTGAAAACTATGACGAACTCTGGATGCATAAAGAATTATTAATCTAAATGCAAATGCAGACAATCGATGACTGCAAGTCCGTTCGCAGTGCCAAAATTGACCAGGCAGCGGATTCATCAAAGGGTGCATATGGTTTTCTAACAAGAGATCATAATTTGCCTTGGACACCGAAAACCTCCTGTAAAACAATATGTGAAGGTTGTAACATACTGAAGATTAAGACAAATGGGCAAGATACCCAGATTTGCAACATATTGGCTGTTTTGCAATTTGAAAATCTAAAACCAGATTTTGGAAAGAGCTATTTCTTTCCTAGCCAAGCAGCAGAGCCAGAGAAAGACAGAATCCAACAGAGAAGGTCCAACGCATGCTTCCAGAGTCTAATCAGGGCTGGCACACTTGAATGTCCACTGGGGTGAGGCAGTAAGGGTAAGACCACAGAGGGGAGTGAGGTGCGCTGGGCTTCTGAAGGCAGCAGCTAGGCAACACTGGCCCAGGGCCATGGCCATGTAGGAATGGACTGAGAATGCAGATTTATGATTCTTCAGGAGAAGCTGGGAATCTGGATTTTGGTATGCGGATGCTATAAAATTTCCATTTTTAAATGTTGGCAGTCAAACAAATTTAAAACACTGGGTGGCCAGCCTAACTGAATGTGCTGATTGCTTTTGGCCACCCACCTATAACCTTTGCACTGGACCACCTGGCTGCCCATGACAACTACCTGGGGAGGTTTTAGAACTGCCGGTGCTCAGGCTTTAATGGAGATCAATTAAATCAGAATTTCCAAAGGTGTGACTCAGGCACAGTGGATGTGAAGGCTGGCTAGGTGATTCCAGTGTTCAGCCAAGTTGGAGAACCAGTGTGTTAGAGTCTTGCTGCTTAAAATCTCATCCTGGTTCAGATAGCCTCAGCCCTGCCAGGGAACTCATTACACTCTCACTGAATGAAGCTGGGAATTTGGGTTTTAATAAGAAATCATGGGTTAAGTCCTATGCCTTATCTTAAGGTGTCTATAAATCATCCAAGCAGATTATCAAAATGCTGACTCTAATTCAGCAGGTTCAGGTGGGGTCCGAGACTCTTCATTTGCACAGAGCTCTGTATATTCAGTGAAAAACCTACACTTTGAGTGGCAAGAGCCTAGATCAAAAGTAGGCAAACCCCAACCCTGTGGATCAATTTCAGCCTATCTTTGTTGGCCTGCAAGAATGATAATTACTTTTATTTTTTGCAGTACTGGGGTTTGAACTCAGGGCCTCACATTTGCTGGGCAGGTGCTCTGCCACTTGAGCCACTCCACCACCCCTCTTTCGTGTTGGGTTTTTTGGATAGGGTCTTGAACACTATTTATCTGGGCAGGCCTCGACTGCAATCCTCTTAATCCTCCAAGTAACTAGGATTACAGGCGTAAGCCACCAGTGCTTAGCAATGTTTACATTTTTTAATAATTGGGAAAACATCAAAAGAAGAATAACATTTCAAGACTCATGAAAATGATACATAATTCAAGTGTAACTGTCCATAAATAAAGTTTTATTGGAACACAACATGCCCATTCAATTACATTTTTTATGGATGCCTTTGCATCACAATGGCAAAGTTGAGTATTTGAGAAAGAGACCAATATGGGCCACAACACCTAAAATATCGACTATCTAGTCTTTATAGAAAAATTTCCAACCCCTGGTTTCATTGGTCAGTCAGATAGCCTGCTCCTAGCATGCCTCTGCTTTGCCAAGTTGCTTCCTTTGATTGATCCTCAGTTTCCCTTCTGTATTGGATATCATAGCTCCTACCTCAGTGAACTGATGGAATTAGAGGCAGTAGTGGTTCTGAATGTGCCTGATGCTCTTGGCTCATTATAGATATTCAGCTCATAGCTTTCTCTACGCCCATATTTCCTTCCATAGATATGGCCTTTGCACCACCCCACAGAAATGCTTCTGTGGTGGTTGATGATTTAGGGCTAAAAGGTGTCATATTAACTCTATGAAACAGGATAGCATTGAAAATGCTGTCCACCTGCCTCCCTAGTGCTCTGAGGTTAGCTCCTTCTGTGCACCCCCAAAGTCACCTATACAGCCAGGTCCGGTTGTTCTTAGCTGGTGCACAGATATCGATGCATTACCTCATGACTCCAAATCCATTGTTTTTCCAGCTTTGTGATGCTGGAGCTGGACCCATTGGTAGTGGGTTCAGCATTAAGCTTTGTCAAGAGTGAACCCTTCCAGACTGGAGTAAGGAGGTAATGCACCCCTTCCTGCTTCCAGGTGCAGATTTATGGCAGGCCAGTCAGACCCTCAGTGTGTGGCAGGCCCAACACCTTACAATCTTATGAGATGCCCCAATCTGGGAGCTCCAGTGATTTCTCTTCCACCAGAAAGCCGCTTCTACTGATAACCGCCTGACTGTGCTGTCTGGTAACTTTTTCTGCCAGCTGAAGGCTATTCCTTTGCACCTGTGCTGGCTCATACCCTGTGGCAAGTTTCTTTGCCACCAGAAGTCTGCCTGATCTTGCAGCAGCTATGGGCTCTCCAAAGAGGTTTGGATCTCAGCCTTGAAGGGAGGGAGAGAGGAGGCAAAGAGGAACCTTTCTAAGTTCTTGGTTCTTTCCTTATTCACTTTCTCTCTCAATTTCAGAGGCTGTGGCTGCGCCCTGTACTTGCTACTTCTGTACCCTTTAGAGTTTTCTTCTCCTTCTAATAGTCAGCCAATTTTGCTAGTGAAAGTCCTTTTAATTATATGAGTGATAGGGAATAGTTAAATACACAGAAAACAGGAAGTTGGATAGTAATTTCCAGGGTCTGGGAGGAGAGAGCAATGGGGAGTTAGTGTTTAATGGACACAGAGTTCAGTTTGAGAAGACAGAAAGTTCTGAAGGTGGATGATAGATAGCTGCATAACTATACGAATGTCCTTGAGGCCACTACACCATACACATGAAAATGGTTCCATGATACTTATGCTATGTAGATTTTAAAATGATCTTTACATTAAATTTCAAATTACAGCTGTGGTTTCTGTCTCCTGGCTGGGCCTTGGCTGATACACCAAGTCATCGCAACAGAATTCGCAATGACTGCTCCTCCTTCTGGCCTCTTGCTTTACTCTAATGAACATTTCAGCCAGTAACAGATCCATGTTCCTAATGACCTACCATTGTCCCCTTTCAAGCTTTCCTCCTTGGCTTCCCTCTGTCAAATGAGTAAGGCCCTAATCCTTAAGTCAAGCATTTATAAAACTTGACCATCTAAGGTTTGGTTGCCTTCCAAACCTTAGCTCCATTGCTCTCCATCACATTCTCTTCTTTGGCTAGCCAGTCTTAACACCTCTGCTCCTCTCTGCTCACTTTGACCTTTGCTTTGACTTCTCTACATTTGCTCAGACAGTTCCTCTCTGAAGAATTCCTTCCATCACTCCTCCTATTCCCATATTGTCACAATTTCAAATCCCACATATCCTTCCTTTAAGACTCTACACTACCAAACATTCACTTCTCATGACACATTTAGGACATTTCCACGTGAACCCTTCATGTCTTATAATGCAACCATGCACTTGACTCTACTTCTCTGCAGAGATTTCCTGAGGCTGAATCAACATTGAAATAATCATTGGATTCCTCTAGAGTATATAGCATAGAGCCTAGCATGTAAAAAAGAAATTACATAAAAAGTAGGAATTTTAAAATAGTTTATGGCACATTCAAACTCATCTTTGTTCTAGGACAGGTCTGGCTCAATAGCTCAGTCTTGTCTCTCAATCAAATCAACTGGAAGTGGCTGCTTGAAGTGCTATGGAAAGCTAAATGAAGCCATATCCAGTCTCAAGGCAAAGGAGTGGATGATTGGTTAGTAATGTCTGCCATAGTGTAGGATTGAAAATGGAATAGATTGACACTTCTGTTCTAGGTGCTTGTTTGATCAGACTGAGTTCAATTCCTTTGAAACATATGCACAATTCAAAGTAAAATGTCAGGATCGGTAAAATAGGAATTTTTTTTTTCCAAAGAAAGGTAGCGTCTTTATTTTTCTATGAATCTTTTAATGAGATCATACCAATTCAGAGCTGGTAATGGGAAAATCACATGTGGTGCTAGTTCCTAATTCAGTACTATACATCAGTTTGTGCCAGATCATTTGTAATGTGAGAGTTCAATTGTAAAAAGAAATGCGCTAGCTACTTTAAGTAAAAAACATAATATGATACAGAGAATTAGGTGCTTTAAAAGTATTTGCTAGGGCCAGGGACTGGTGGTGCTTGCCTGCAATCTCAGCGTTTTGGGAGACTGAGATTGGGAGGATCACTGTTTGAGGCTAGCCTGGGCAAATAGTTCTTGAGACCCACCTCCCTTTCCAAAATAACCATAGTAAAATGGATGGAGGTGTGGCTCAAGCAGTAGAGTGCCTGCTTAGCAAGTGCAAAGCCCTGAGTTCAAACTCTAGTCCCACTAAAAAAAAAAAAGGAAAAAAAAATAATTGGTAGGGTTAAAGGGCCAGCTCTGAGCTAAGTCTTCAGAAATGGTTCCTAGAATATCACCATAGAAATGGGTCCCCCAGGAGACCTGCTACTTCTGTCATAGCCAGGAAGGTAGCTGAGTATCCAGTCAAGTTCAAGAACACAATCTCAAGCACTGTATGCCAATTCGAACATGGATCATTCTCTCTGAATTCTTCCCTTGCACTTGCCATCTGGTTCTGTGCCTGGGAAAGCCCTATCCTAATCTTCTTGCTAGCAGTGGTGACAGAGGGGAACAGAAGGGTCTGCCACATGAGTGACGGCCTGTGCAAGGAAATAGGACACAGCTGGCCTGGCTGGCTCTCATTTCCATTGCCATTGCTGTGTTCTGACCCTGGTGATGATGTTGCAGAGCTCAGTCATGACTATCACACTGGGTCCTATCACTGTGAGGCCAGGAATGAGCCCTTGGTCTTTGTCTGGCTCCATCCCTTAGCAGAGGACTTTGCGGATGGAATGGCCTAGGTGGAGGTGGTGGGTGTGATTTCCTCATCAGTGCTCAGTGTCAGGAGACTCACTTGTGCTGGGCACTCATGCTGAGAAGCTGCATCTGTCTTTGATCCCTCTCAGTTTCCAGGCTGCCCTGTTCCTGAGTGAGTCCCATAGTCTGGCATTGCCTGAGTCCTGAGCCTCAGGTGGCCTGTGCTCCCACCTGTGCAGTGATGGAAGCAGTGAATCCTCCTTCATTTCTGTGAGACTTGTTAGAACCAAGAAGTGGGCATCCATCCTGAGCCCCCTTCATCAGCACAGGGCCTCTGAAGTCTCCAGAGGAGGCACAGGAGCCCATGTTTTTATACAAACACATCCTCAAACTTCAAACTGCAGGGCCCAACGTCCCCTGGGGAAGGGGAAACAGGAATACATATTCACCAAGCATCTTTGGTCTCTACAGATTCTGCAGTTGTCTTATAATTGAGAGGAAACTTAGACATATTAGTATCTAAGTTACATATCTTTAGTAACCACTAAGCTACTAAAGTAAAAAAAAAGATAGATCCCAGACCCAATGTGGCTTCTATAGTCTCAATGAGCACCATCTATACTCCTGGCATGGGCATAAAACCCATCCTATGTCCAGATCCAGCTGTCAGTTTCCAAGAAACAGAAAGAACAGAGGACATGAAAAGCTACACCAGGATGACAGTCAGCCAGATGCAGACTGGACACACCATGGCCAACAGCCTGGGATCGTGAATCAGAAAGTTTTAAGGACATGAAGGATATGGAGGAGGAACATATAAATTTTTAAAAAATTAAAGACACATAAATTTTACAAAATGGAATAGACTAAACTAAATTATGGAATGTACTATTAGAGACAGTTCCATTAAAAATACATAGAAGTGATATAAAGCATGGATGGGGGTAAATATGATCAAGTATATTATATAGATATGAAAATGACATGATAAAACACTAAAAACTTAAAAAGGATGGAGGAGCGGTGTTAAAAAAGAATAATATATGTGGGGTGAATTTGATCAAAGTACATCATATATACACGTGTATAAAGATCACAATGAAAATCCTTTATACAATTAATTTATGCTAATATTTTTAAAAATTCTAATAAAAATGCATAGAATTATCTATGGAGAGTGGAATGAGGTTAAACAAGTCCCTTTTCTTATCCCCAGGTAGAATTTAACTTATTATAATTCATTAAATAATCATTTGATTTCTGTGGGCTTCTTGTGTTTTATGTTATAATAAAAATATCTTTTAAAAGTAAAAAGTAAGTAACAAGTCTCAGAGAACAGACCTATGCCAGGTGGAAAGGCACTAGGTCTAAAAGGAGTGTGGGTTGAACTGCTCAGAGCCTCAGTCCCTCAACTCTGGAGAAATGAACCAACGAGGCAGACATCAAAGATCCCAATCACCTGTACATTCCAGACTCTGTGGTCAGAAGCTTTTGACAAGCTGAGCCCATGGATTGCCTGTTTTCAAGCTGATATGACCCTGGATTATTGCTAAAGTTAAAACTCACATTTTTAAGCAAATATTCTGTCATCTGGGAAAAGGATGTGTTCAGCACAACAGATACTGCTAGGAGCCTACTCAATATCCATGTAATTTCCAGTTTCCTTACTAATAGACCCTAATTATTTGTATCCAACTCAAAGAAACTCAATGTCCCAGGTTCTCATGGGCTAGCAGTGACCCCTGAGGACAATGGGAGGGGCTTCCAGGGAATCTATTGTTTGTTTTTCTGATTAAAAAAAATAACAGGCTCAACTGGCTTATGATTTTTATCTTTCGTCCTTCCTCCGCTTCCTGCCTGGAACCAGGACGGATGCCTAGAGGCACTGCAGCTGTCCTTTGAGCCTGAGAAAGAAGGTCCCAGGCTAAGGATGGTAGAGCAGGAAGGCAGTAGAAGCTTGAGTTCTTGGTAACTTCACAGTCACTGCTTCATCCCTGCCTGCTGCTTCCATAGTCCTGATATGGAAGGCAATGAACCTTCTTGGTTGTTAAACCTCTGTGGTTGGGTTTCTGTTACCTGCAGCCAAATGCCCTCCTAAAAGATGGAGTACACCTACCTGTAGAAATATCATGCTCTCCAAGCAAAAGCATAGATTTCTGCAAAGACTAGAAATGAATATTGTGATTGTTACCGCAACACTGTTAAGGCATCCAGAGCCAGTTGGGAGAAAATCTTTGATCTTGCCTAGAAGTAGAAATGACTCAGCCTAGGGGCTTGCTTGGTTTTGATGACTAATGGTAAGAAGCAACTGTTTCTGGGTAGCGGAAGTGATCCCTAGACTTTCACCCGAGCTCACCAGGAAACAAATGGCAACTTGAATGCAGAAGAGCCTTATAAGCAGTAAAACTTGATGAACCCAGATGGGGTGGTTATCTTGTTTTAAACTCTTTATCCATGATAAAAATAAAGTGAGACTTTGTGTATGGCACTGGATATTGAGCCAAACAGGCTGATGTTTAAGGCCCACAATTTGCTGGCGGAGACAACATGGATAGGTCAGTTATCATCTTGCTTTCTTCACCAGTAGAATGAGGACATGCATGAACCTGTCTTGCAGGACTGTGAGGAGGACTGAATTTAATCATGATTGTGGTGGTGCCTATCACAGTATGCGTGGCACTTAGCAGGTGTTCTATAAAATAAGCCTTTTGTCCCTGTTTTCCTGCACCTAGTAAGGTCTCACTAATTAACAGTTCCTTTTAAATCTAAATTGCATGCCAGGCATAGTGGTGTATGCCTGTAATTCCAGTTTTTGGGGGTCTGAGACAGGAAGATTATGAGTTCAAGGCCAGCCTGGGCTATATATCTAGACCTTATCTCAAAAAAACTAAAATAAAATAAAACAAAGTCTAAATTATGATCTCAAAACTGAAAAGCACTTTAAGCTGAGAGTGGTGGCCCTTATCTGTAATCCCAACTATTGGGGGAGGCTGAGGCAGGAGGATTGCTATTTCAAGGCCAGTCTGGGCTACATAGTGAGACCTTGCCTTAAAATATAAAATTACCAATCAGAAGTTTAATTATAGCCAAGCATGGTGGCACATGCTTATATGCCCAGCCACATGGGAGGCAGAGACAGGAATAGCTCAACTTTGAGGCCAGCCTGGGGAAAGTTAGTCAGACTCTGTCTCAAAAGCAAAATAAAAAACCAGGTGCCAATGACTCAGGTCTGTAATCCTAGCTACTTGGGAAGCTGAGATTGGGAGGATTGCGTTTTGAAGCCAATCTGGGCTATAAAGCTTGTGAGACCCCCATCTCAACCATTTCAAGCTTGTGGTGGTATATGCCTTTTATCCCAGCGACGGCAAGAAGCATAAAATAGGAGTGTCAAGGTCCAGGCCACCCTAGGCAAAAAAAAGCAAGATCCTATCTAACGAAAATAACCAGAACCAAAAACCGCTGGAGGCATGGCTCAAGCAGTAGAGCACCTGCCTAGGAAGTGCAAAATTCTGAGTTCTAACCCCCATACTACCAAAGAAATAAATAAAAAATTAAAACCCCCAAAAAAGATTGGGGGTGTGGCTGAAGTGGTGGGATGCTCGCCTTAGCATATGCATGGCTGTGGATTTAATTTCCAGTACGTCAAAAAACAAAAACCTTTAATTGTCTTCTGTTCCAGCCTCCATGTGAGGCCAGAATTTGATTTCAGGTACAATACAGAACCACCTCTCTCTCTCTCTCTCTCTTTCTCTCTCTCTTGCTAAGTAGGCTCTCTACCACGTGAGCCACTCCTCCAGCCCTGTTTTTGTGTTGGGTATTTTCGAGACAGGGTGTCTTGAACTATTTGGCTGGGCTGGCTTTGTACTACATCTGATCTTTGCCTCCTGAGTCGCTAGGATCACAGGCATGAGCCACCAGCACCTGGCTCTCAGCCTCTCTTTGCACACTCCTGGGGCAATGCTCTCCTTGCCCACGGCAGTCTCTTCAAGATCTGCACAGGTCCGCTCATTACCAAGTGACTGCCGGCTGTCTTAGACAGTTCTGCCTCCCAGGAGCCAGGCTGTAGCTTTCTCTGAGCTGCTGAGTTCTGAGCCATGTGCAGTGTTCTGCTTGACCAGAGGTTGCTGGCTCCCTCAGCAACACAAGATTATTGCTTCTTCCTTGACTCATCTTCATTGGTCAGAATTGGGTTCAGAGTAACCGTTGCCCTTCGCAAGCACTCCCTGGAGGTCAGACCCTGGCAGTCAACTCACAGACCAAATCTGGTCTGCAGATGTGCTTTTCTTTATTTCACAGTATTGTGGTTTCATGGGTTATTTTTGTTTGTTTTTTAATGAAATTAGTGCTACATTAGTCAGCTTTCCATTACTATAAGAAATACCTGAGAAAATCAACTTATAAAGACAAAAGTTTTATTTTGGCTCACAGTTTTGAAGGTTCCAGTCCATGAATGCTGATCCCCACTGCTTTTGGGCCTGTGGCGGGGCAGCACATTAAGGTGGGGAATATGAGACAAAGCAAAACCTACTCACTTCATGGTTGGGGAGTGAAAGAAGAAAGAGGAAGGGGCTGGTGTCCCATCAGCCCCCTGCAAAGGCACAGCCGCAAAGACCAGAAGATCTCCACTAAGTCCCTGTAATGGAGTAGTGGTCCACTACAAGCTTTTCACCCATGGGCCTTTGGGGGGACATTTAAGATCCAAACTACAATAAGTACAAATATTTAAAAAGCAGAAGATTTTGCATTTTAAAAGTGCAAGTCATCATGGCATATTTGTCAATGCCAAGGCTTCTTCTATATGCTAAGAGTTGGCTGGAATCAAGAAGAGGCCTCCCCAGACACAGGGCACAGCAGTCAGCTTTTCCCTGTCCTTCTGCCTCTCCTGACTAACCTACACCCACCCCCTCTCCTCATTTGTATTCAATACCAGGTTCACACAGGCATTAGGGTTTGCAATCTGTGCTCCATCCAGTAGGGTCCCCTGTGTAGATTAGCAGTTCATTGTTAGCCAGGACCAAAGGAAATCTCATCCCCAAAGACAACTTGACTTTCTGGAAAATTCCTTCATGATCTTTGGATACTGCCTTTGCATATTCATTCTAAACAACCACTTTCATGTGTCCTTAAGGACTGTGACTAAATATTACATCACAGCATTGCTATAATAATGAATAGCTGATAACAGCTTCAATGCCTATCTACTGGAGAGTGTGGTTAAGTCAACCATAACACCTTCCATTGATTGCATGGAGTACTACGAAGTCTTAAAATAGAATAACAATCATAATAAGACTATCCATTCAGACTGAAAATTCTCTCACTTCCATTAAGTGAAAATAGTCAGTTGCAGTTGCATTTGTGTTTAAAAAAAGAAATGACATATTTACATATAGGTATATGTCTGTAAGTGGATGGAAAAGGCTCAAGATGGCAGCACACTGAACTTACAGCGATAGTGCTGTCAAATGAGACTAGAATGAGGAACAATAGTTAAGGAAGACTTTGGTTTTATTGGTATCATTTCAATGATCTTTTCCAGTGAGAATGTTTGTACCAATGCTTGAGTTGTCAGAATCAAATTAAAAAGACAAATCCTGCTGTGTGCAGCAGCTCATTTCTGAGGCTGAGACTGTGAATATGGAGAAATAAAACCACCCCAAATCACATCCTGTTGGTGAGCTTAATCTGTCATGCATTTCTGCAGAGTCCATATACCTCTGGGTTTTTCTGGAATAGTCCCAATTTCATGAGTTCTGTGTCCCCATAAATACACTCCTTCCTGCCAGACATAGCATTCTGATTTTAGGTATGGAAAATACAGTCATTGTGTACCTGACACAAATGGCTGTTTCTAAGCAACTGCATATCGAGGACATATCAAATTTACCAAAAATATATCCTGGAAGCCTCTGCATCCCCAAACAGGGCTCCATAATGTATCACTTCTAACCAATATAAATTCTTGTGGGCTCAGAGCATGAGGGAAATTCCATCAAGTGTTCCATCTCGGTTCCAAATAGCATAATGACAGCCCAGTTGAAAATAGCACTCAGGGCACTGCACTATGATGCATGCTGCCTGCAGGCCCTTGTGTTTCTTTAGAGATTGAACACTAAAATCTTGGCCTGTGCCAGCTCCCCTTCATCTCCAGACAGATGCCTGGCTCTGTGTGAAGCAGCTCAGGGAGGGGCTAGCTGGAGTATTCCCACATCTGGCAGACGTCTTCCATCCAAGCCATCTGAAACAAAATTGGGACTAGGTCTATAAGCAGATGAAAGCACTGCTTCTGAAAATGTCAGCTCAATAGGCTAGACGTAACCTGATCTCTAAAGGATAGCCTTAAACTTATAGGGTCAAGATAAGCCCAGCAGGAAGCAGTCCACAGACAGGGAGCTCACCAAAGCAAGGGGACTTGAACTTTTATCAGGTCAGGATAATTCCAAGGCAAAGCAAAACTGCCATGCGATAACTTTAGGATGGGTATTATAAAAAAAAAAAATAGCAAAAGCACAACAAAAAATAAAACCAGAAAGTAACATGTGTTAGCAAGGACGTGAAGAAATTTGGACCCTCGTACAAACTGGTGTGAACTTAAAATGGTTCAGCTGCTATGGAAAACAGTATTGAGTTTCCTCAAAGAAATTAAATACAGAATTACATATGACCCAGAAATTCTACTTCTGGAATATCTGCAAAAGATTTGAAAACAGAGACTCAAATAGATATTTATACAGTAATACAGTGATAGCCAAAAAACTGAAACAATGCAAATGTCTTTTGGCAGCTAAATAGGCCAACAAAATGTGGCATACACACCAAATGAAAGATTATTGAGGCCTAAAAAAGAATGAACTTGGGCTGAGGGTGTAACTCAGTGATAGAGCGTTTGCCTGGCATATGTGAGGCTCTGAGTTCAATCCCCAGCACTGCCCAAAACAAAACAAAACAAGAGAACAGTAACTTATGCACTTATGACATGGATGAACCTTGAAGACACTATGCTTATTGAAATAAGTGAGTCACAAAAAATGAGTGCTTGGAATTTCACTTATATGAGATACCAGGAGGAGTCAAATTCATGCAGACAGAAAGCAGAATTAGGGTTTCCAGGGACTTTCAGAAGGGAGGAAGGAGAATTTATTGTTTAATGGGAACAGTTTCAGTTGAGAAAAAGGAAAGAATAGATGGTGTTGATGGTTGCATAACCTTATTTATGTACTTAAAGATGGTTAAAACGATAAATTTTGTGTATATTGAAGGAAGTGAGAATATCCCATAAGCTCTAGTATTTTGTCGGCTGCCAGCCAGGTGTCAGCATCCTTTGAATGGACAAGCTTCTGTGAATAAAGTTTTAGAGCAGGCATTTCAGCTGGTCACATGCTGCTCTGGGCCAGATATTGTAATTTGAGAGAGAGGAAAAGCTAGCAATACCTTTGGATAGGTTGGGTGTAGCTCTTTTTTCTTGCTTTGGCAGCGGTCAAGAAGGTAAGAATTCACCTTCACTTTGAAAGCGTGTGTGTTTTTTTCATTTTCCTCCAGAAAGTCCAGCTTTTCCTTTTTCCCACTTCTCCCTCCTTCCACTTTAAAGGACAACCATATGTTAAATCCACGGAAATGCAAAAGCAAAATTGCATATGGCGGTCATGCACGCAGCATAGGCTTAGGAAGGCTGGCCAGGTGAGAGTGATGTGAGAGCTGAGGTCCTTGGTGGCTTTGAGGGTTGAGGTTGTGATGAAGAATCCTGTTGTATGGCTGTGTAGGAGGGGATATGCGAGATGAGACTGCTGAGTGGCTAAGGAGGTGGGGTATGTGTGTGGAAGAGTGGGAGAGTGGTGTAGACATTTATAAAGAATTCTCATTCTGAAATTCTTACATCATCCCTGGAAGGTACGCATGACTATTAACCATCTCTTTGTGTCAAGTAATAAAGTGAGGAGTTAGAGAGAGGAAGGAATTCATCCAATTTGCTGCAGGAAAAATGTGAGCTAGTTGGGCGTTGTGTTAAGCTGCTTTGTTTGTGCTAATTTGTTGTGCAGCTAGGCAAAACCCAATACAATGAGTAAATAAATTGATCTGTCTCAAAAATTCTAGACAGAAAAGCTGTATCCTAAATGATAGCCAGATTAACTTGACCTTCATAGTTGTATGAACTGCCTATTCAGCTGAATTTGTATCCTCTTCAGCTGCCTTTGAAGCTAAATAAAGCTACTTTGGCTATGGGATTTCTTTTGCTGTTGTTGCTATTTCTTTGTTTTGAGACAGGGTCTCACTATGTAACCCAGGCTGGCCTTGAACTGTATGTAGTCCAAGCTGGCCTGGAACATGCCATCCCTGCCTCAGCTCCTTAAGTGCTGAGATTATGTACTACTACATGCCTGGCAAACACAGAATTTGATTTAGTGTTTTCATTTTCTTAATTCCTTCAGCATTTCATTTTTATTGTTTTTTTTGAAATACAAATGAGTCACATTTTTATTACATATCACTTTAACAAGTTTGACCTTTTCAATATAAGGTGAGTCAATATAGATATTTTTAAATTTCCCTTTTCCAAAAAAGATACCTTTTTGTTTTGGAGGAACCAGCTCATCTCAAAGATATGCGGTATACATGCTATTACATTTTTATATGTTGGAGCATATCCTCTGAGTTAAAATTTGGTCCACTAAAATCTGTAAGTATTCCTCCTATGACAAAAATAAATTGAATATCGTAGTGGAAAAAAACAAGAAATATTTGACATAAGCCTGTAAATGTTCTTGAAAAATAAGTTAGGGGATTCCAACTATATGGTGGAGTACAAGAATCCATGTAGAACCAACCAACGGAACAACTGATCTGCTGCTCTTGGGATTGTTTTGCTTCGGGGTGGGGGGGGAGAGGTGTGTGAGAGGACCCAAGACTCACGACAGCCACAGAATCACTCAAAATGAACCAAAATCCAACATAGAATAATCCACGATCCCAGTAGAATAACTTCAACCCTTGTTCAATACTTAGAAAGCGGTTTGGAAGCTTAGGACAAGGACCTCAGCAGGAACAATACAGCACGATTTATGAGATTTTTAAGGTAAGAAGACTTCACCATGGTACCTTAGTTTCCAGGACACTGGGGACAACAAAACATGCAAAGTAAGAATAAATCCAAGTTGTATCACCTTCCACCATCCTTGGGAGTCTTAAACCCAATCTTGGCTGTGTGCAGGGGTTTCTTCTTCTTCATTTTCAATGTAAATACTTTCTCTTTGGGACACCAGCAGCGTCACTCTTCCAGTTTCTCCTCAGCACAGGCTAAGCATAGAGGAGTGCTTCCCTTGGTGTCTTGGCTGTTTGTGGATGTTTTGTGGTACAGAAGGCTACGAATCATTTTCAGATAACCTTTGGCTGCTGCGTGGTGATGGCTGTAGCCTTGTGATGGTCCTCAGCATCTGGATGAGCCCTACCATATGGCTCTAGGACAGCAGTCTCATATCTGTTTTTCAAAGCTGGGTAAGGTAGGGGAGAAGAGCCATAATCTCATCAGCCAGCAGAAGCAACAGTATTAAGAGAAGATCAACTTGCATCGTCTCTGGCACTCATTGTCACTCCAAGTTTCAGCAAGAACTCAACAGTTTCTATATGTCCGACTGAATGTGCCCAATGCAGTGCGGTTCTGCTGTTCTGGTTGGTTCTTATAGCCAGGGATTTATGGGCCAGCATGCTGTCTTTAATTCCTCTAGCTTCCTCCTGCAGGCCAAGTTGAACACTATTAGCTTAGACACGTCCTCTCCATTTTGCTTTCCCAGGACCTCCTTCTCATTCATTCTTGACAACAACCAGGCACTAACATGTGTTAGAGAAACTGTGAAGAAATTGGGGCTCTCAGATTGTTGGTGTGAAGATAAAAGTGTAGGAAAAGAGTGAGGCTAAATATATCTTGCACCAGTGGCTCATGTCTGTAATCCTAGCTACTCAGGAGGCAGACATTGGGAGGACTGAGGCTCCAAGCTAGCCTAGGCAAAACCTTTGTGAGAGTCCCATCTCATGCAATAGCTGGGCGCAGTGGTGTAAGCCTATCATCCCAGCTACTGTACAAAGCATAAATAGGAGAATCACATTCCAGTCCTGTCTGGGCAAAAAGCAAGACCTATTTACAAAATAACCAGAGCAAAAATAGCTGGAGGCATGGGTTCAAGTGGTACAGCACCTGCCCAGCAAGCACAAAGCCCTGAGTTCAAACCCCAATACCACCACCAAAAGAAAAGGCTAAACATAGTTACCATGTGGTCAGAAGGGAAATGGTCAAACAAAATGATTATAGAAATATTGTATATAATAGCCAAAAGGAGGAAGAATAACCCAAATGTCTACCACCCAATGAATGGATAGAGAAAATGTGGTATATCTATATAACAGAGTATTTTTGGACAATAAAAAGGAATAAAGTATTAATACATGGTACAACAGGGAAGAACCTTGAAAAACTTATGGAAAGTGAAATAAGCCAGACACAAAAGACCACATGTCATATTATTCTATTTCTAGGAAATGCCAGAATAGGCAAATCAATGGACGCAAAATGATTAGAGGATGCCAATGGCTGGGGAAAGATAGTGGAATGGCACTGATGGGAGCAGACTTTCTTTTCAAGGTGATGAAAAGGTTCTGAAATTAGAAAGTGGTGATGGCTGTAAACCTTGTGGGTATATTAAAAACCACTAAGTTGTATACTTTAAAAGAGTGAATTTTCCCAGAGGAGGTGGTATATGCCTATACTCCCAGCACTCAGGAGGCTGAGACAGGAGGACCACAAGTTTGAGGCTAGTCTGGACTACATAACGAGACCTGTCCCAAAGAAAAAGGGAAAGAAAGAAAGGGGGGGGGGGGAAGAAGAGAGAGAGAGAGAGAGAGAGAGAGAGAGAGAGAGAGAGAGAGAGAGAGAGAGAGAGAGAGAAAGAAAGAAAGGAGTGAATTTTATGCTACATAAATTAACCACATTAAAGAAATAAAGTTTTGCTGGGCACCGGTGACTCATGCCTGTGATCCTAGCTAGTCAAAAGGCAGAGATCAGGAGGGTTGGAGAGTAGAAGCCAGCCTAGGCAAATAGTTCTCAAAAAACACCCATCACAAAAAAAGGGCTGGTGGAGTGGATCAAGGTGTAGGCCCTGAGTTCAAACCCCAGTACTGCAAAAAAAAAAAAAAGTTTAAAAACTATTTTAAGTAAATAATGTTATATATTATTATACATGTTTGAGTTTATATATAAGGTAAACTTCTAAGGGCTGAATTTTTACATTAAAGTATGTTAAAAATAAAAGGAAGGTGAGCACTCTAAATCTTTTTTGGTATTTTTGTCTTTTGAGACAAGGTCTCACTATAGTCCAGGCTGGTCTAAAATTTATGGTCCTCCTGCCTCAGTTTCCTGAGTGCTGAGATTACAGGTTTGTGTCACTATACCCAGCTAGTAATTTTTTTGGAGGGAGCAGTACTGGAAATTGAATTTAGGGCCTCACCCTTGCTAGACTAATGCTCTACTCCTTGAGCAAGCTCCTAGTCCCCAGATAGTTCTTTTAATCTGAGGGATGTTAAAGGGTCTTCCTTAGAGGTGACCCTTTAACAAGTTGTAAGAGCTCCTGCAGCCCCATACCATTGCCAATGGGACAAACAGTTCAGTCATTGTGAATCTCATAATGTCTCATTATAAGTTTTTTTTTTGGTGGGACTGGGATTTGAGCTCAGTGTTTCATACTTGCAAAACAGGTGTTCTACGACTTGAGCCACACCTCCAGTCCATTTTGCTCTGGTTGTTTTTTGGAGATGAGGTTTCACAAACTATTTGCCAGGACTGGCCTTGAACCATGATCCTCCCAATCTCAGTCTCCCAAGTAGCTATGATTATAGGCATGAGCCTCCAGCACCTGGCTCATTATAGTTTTATTTACCATTTCTTTTATGTGTAAGAGTGAGTAGCATCTTTTTCATATAATTTTAAGACATTTTACTTTTCTTTGAATTCTATTCTTCTTCACCTGCTTTTCTATTGGGTTGTCAGTCTATTTCTTATTGAATTTTAAGAACTCTTTACATATTGCTAAAATTAGCCCTTTAGTGTGATTTATGCATTTAAGCAATTTTACTAACTTACAAATTATGTTTTAAATTTGTTTTGGTATTTTTTGCCACGAAGGGAAAAATATGTTTTCATATAGGTGAAACTATCAAGTTCTATCATTTAAAAAATGACTGTTTACCTTCTTAACTCTGAGGTTTATATAAAAAAAAGTTTATTGCATATTTTATTCCAGAACATTTGCGGGTTTTGGAGTTTAACTTTTTAATTAGTTATTTCTTATACTCACTACAAGAAATTTAACCTCAAGGTATTCCAACTGTTGTAGGCAATCAGACATTCCTTCAAGAGTCTCCAGAGACCAATTTGGGTGGGGGAGGGGCAGGGGGCGGGAGAAGGGAGTGTTCATTCTCCAGCTCCAAGTCAGTCTCACGTATAACTCCACTGTCACTGGGACCCCGGACTGTCACTGGGACCCCTGGGCTGCTCTCCTGGGTTGATCTCTCTGTTCATGGATCCCATGTTCTTGTTTTCTTGGCTCTCTCCTCCATTATACTATTTCATTTTTCTTTCTGCTTCCTCCTTGCCCCCTGCAGAACTTGGACAGCTTTTTGATCTTGGATAAGTCCTACAACCAAAAATAAACAATGGTGGCTGGGGAGAGCTACACAAGAACACTTCTCTTCCCTTTCAGCTCCCTCTCTCAGCCACTCCCATTCCCAACTCTCAGGGCTTACTGTTCCCCACTCCTCAGCTACAAAGAAGGATTACATGATCATTCACACCAAAGCATGCAAGATGTCTTCAGGAATCAGAACAGGAATATTTAAAAAGTATTTATTCAGACTGGTAGACTGGCTCAAGAGGCAGAGCACCTGGCTAGCAAGTGTGATGCCTTGAGTTCAAACTCCAGTACCACCATCCAAAAAACAAAAAAAAAAAAAGAAGAAGAAAGAAAAAGCATTTATTCACCAGGAATACACAATGGCAAAAGAATAGTTTCTTCAACAAATGATGCAGGGAAAATTGGACAGCCACATGCAAAAGAATAAAATTGGAACCTTATTTTATACCATACACAAAAAGAAAATGAGAATGGGTTAAAGACTTAAGTGTAAGACCTGAAACAATAAAACTCCTAGAAGAAAATGAAAAAAAAGCAAAACTCCTTAGCCAGATGAGGTGGTACACACATGTATTTCCAGCTAATTGGGGTGCTGAAGTAGGGGGATCACTTGAGCCCAAGAGTTTGAGGCCAGCCGGGGCACCATAGCAAAGGAAACAAGCAATAAAATGAAAAACAACCTATAAAGTGAAGGAAAATATTTGGAGATTGTACATCTAAAAGTGATTAATTCCAAAATATGTAAGGAACTCAAACAACTCCACGGCATTAAATCAAGTAATCCAATTAAAAAATGGGCAAAGGACCTAAACAAGAAGTTTTCTAAAGAAGATATTCAGGGGGGAGAGGGAGGGGGCGGAGTGGGTGGTAAGGGAGGGGGTGGCGGCAGTGGGGAGAAATGAACCAATCCTTGTATGCACATATGAATAATAAAAGAAAAAAAAAAAAGAAGACATTCAATAGGTACATGAAAAGGTGCTTAACACCTCTTCATCAAGGAAGTGCAAATCAAAACCGCAAAGAGATATGAGCTCACACCTGTTAGGATAGCTGTCATTATAAAGAAAAGAGATAATCTGGGCATGGTGGCACAGGCCTGCAATCCCAGTATTCGGGAGGTTTAGGAAGGAGGATTGAGAGTTTGAGGTAAACCTGGCTACATAGTGACACCTTGTCACCAAACAATGATGATGATGATAAAAATATGACAAGTGTTCAGTGTTGGTGAGGGTATGAAGAAAAGGGAACTTTGTACTCTGGTGGTGGGAATGTAAATTGGTACAGACATTATTGAAACAGTATGATGGTTCCTCAAAAAAATTAAAATTAGAACTGCTATATAATCCTGCAACCCCACTTCTGCATATATATCTCCAAAAGAATTGAATATAGGATCTCAAAGAGGCATTTTCACTCTCATGTTCATTGCAGCATTATTCACAATAGTCAAGACATGAAAACAACCTGAGTGTGTTGGGGATAAGTGTATAAAGAAAATGTGGCATATATATGAAAATATAATACAGCATTATTCATCCATGGAAAAGAAGTAAATTCTGATATTTGCAACAATATAGATGAGCATGGAGGACTTATGTGAAATAAGTCAGACAGAGAAAGGCAAATACTGCATGGTCTCACTTGTGTGTGGGATTCAGAAGAGCCATGTTTACAGAAACAGAGAACAGCATGGCAGGTGCCAGACTGAGTGGTGGTGCAGGAATGACAAGATGCTCAAAGGGTACAAACTTTCAGTTATCAGATGATTAAGTTCTGGAGCCTGTAATATACAGCCCAGTAGCTATAGCTGACCTCACTGCATACTTGAAAATTGCTAGGAGGGCAAATGGAGAATGCTCTCAGCACACATACCCACTAAAGGTCACTGTTGGGTGGTGGACGTGTTAACTAACCCAATTGTGGTAATCACTCCACAGTATGTAAATCATCATGTTGGACTTCTTTTTTTCAGTAGTGGAGATCGAACCCTGAGCCTGTGCTTGCCAAGCAAGCTTTCTCTAACTTGGGATATACTCCCAGCCCCACACGGAACACTTCATATAAAACTGTCACAATAAATCATCATGTGTACATCTTAAATAATTTTATCTGTCAATTACACCTCAACAATGCTGGAAAAAGTGCTTATAATGTAACATTTAAAAAACAGACAAAAATAGAAAGAATAGCACAATAAACTTCTAGGTACCCAGCTGTAGCACGTATGAACATGTAGACAAACTTATTCCATCTATCTCTTCATTCATTCCCCATCTCCATCCCCCACTCTTCACACATATTGGATCCTTTTGAATCAAACCCCTATCTTGTTTCATTTTACTTGTGAATATTTTAATAGTTTTAAAAGATAAGAATAGAACACACACTATACCATAATCACAGTTAAAAAATTAAAAATAATTTCTTAGCACCATCCAGTGTTTAGATTTTTGATATATCATAATTTTTTAAATTGTTAGTCTGTCTCAATCAAAATGCAAACAAGGATGCAAGGTGTGGCTCAAGTGGTAGAGTGCCTGCTTTGGAAGCCAGAAGTCCTGAGTTCAAATCTCAGTCTTGCCAAAATGTAAAAAATGCAATTGTAAAAAAAAAAAAGCAAACAAAATTCACACATAGCATTTAATTGCTGTACCTCTTTAGTCATTTTCAGTCTAAAGGCTTCTCTTCTCCCTTTTTTTCTTCCTCTTGCAATTTATTTGTTGCTGTTGTTTTTCCTTGCAATTATTGGTCTATATCTGGGGTTGGCTACATTCTAGAGTTTGCTGATTGCAACCTTAGGATGTTATTCTACCCAGAGGACTAGCACTCAGGTCTAGCACTCAGGTGAGGGAATCAGTTCAATGGAAGGGCAGCATGTCACCCTTTTCCCTTGCTGTATCAGTGCCCTGACCACAAGTGCCAGGAAAGTGCTTGGGCCCTCCCAAGTGTGTGGAATGCCAGAGAACAGAGTGGTTGGCCAGAAGGTGAAGTGTAGGGTGGGAAGTTTAGATGAACCTGAGGAAGACGCTTCTTATGGTGCCAAGAGGGCTGCTGAATAGAATTTGAACAAGACGACAATAACTCAGGGTCAAAGTGGCTTCACAGTTCATAGAAGTTGTCTTGTTTAATACTGCATCATTCTCTGGTCTGTGTATTATTGGCTCCCTTTATATACAAGAAGACAATCTTAGAACAGAAAAGCAGCATAGCCAAGATCATGGAATAAGTGGTAGATTCCTATCATACCTAGTGGAGCCTAAACTGCCATTTGGCAGTACATCTAGGAGAAAATTCAGACACTGGAGGGTGAATCTCTTTTCCTGCACTTCAATACTGGTCCACCCACCCATCCATATATCCACCCATCCACCTCATCCATCCATCCATCCATCCATATATCCACCCATCCCTCCATCCATGCATCATCCATCCATCCATCCATGCATCATCCATCCATCCATCCATCCATCCGTGCATCATCCATCCATCCATCCATCCGTGCATCATCCATCCATCCATCCGTGCATCATCCATCCATCCATCCATGCATCCATCCATCCATCCATCCGTGCATCATCCATCCATCCATCCATGCATCATCCATCCATCCATCCGTGCATCATCCATCCATCCATCCATGCATCATCCATCCAACCATCCGTGCATCATCCATCCATCCATCCATGCATCATCCATCCATCCATCCGTGCATCATCCATCCATCCATCCATGCATCATCCATCACTCATTCTTTTCCTTGGCTATCTGCTGCCATTACTTGAGAAAACATTATGACCCAGGCGCTGAGGAAAATGCTGGGGACTCAAGGCTGAAATAGACTCATCCTTTGTCCTCAGGGCGGTCAGGACTAGTGCAGAGATGTGCGGGGGGAGATGCTGATGTGGGGTTCCTGCCATGCTTTTCTCACAGAAGAGCAAAAGGGAGCTGGCTACTGGGGTCCCAAGTGGGAGTCAGAGAGGACATCTCAGAGGAGGATACGTGTGGCAGGATTCATAGGAATCAGCCAGGCAGGGTGAAGAGGATGAGGGGTGGGAGGGACCAAAGAGACCTTAGCAGGGTAGCTACAGGTGCATAGGTGTGGGATCTGGGGAAAGTGGAGCCCGTGGGAGGAGTGGGGAGTGCTTCAGGATGGCTAAAGCAGAGGATGTGAAGAGCAAGGATGACTGTAGACCTTGTGGGCCCCAGACACTGTTATTTTCCAAGGCCCCAGCCCATCATATCATGCACAGTTAAATTAACCCACATTGCATACTAAATGAATTGTATATCTACCTAACAGTGGTGGCCAGTTGCAAAGACAGTTGATAATACTTCATTGTGTAGACATTCTATTACATATTCATTGGTTTCAAATTGGTAACTTACTTGTTTTACAGTTTTTGGAAAATATACACAAATGTAGAAAGAGAGGCTCCAGAACAAATCTTTTTGTAGTTCAACTTGCAATGGCTGTTGGTACATCAGTTCAGAGGAGTTGGTCATAGCAGGAAAAAGCCCTGGAGAAGCCTGTGTGCAGCCCTCCCAGATGACCTTGGATGCCCTCCCAGGAGCTTGGCCTGGGAAGCCTGGAAGGGTTTTAAGCGTGGTCTCAGGTGGGTGGCCTATGTAGGCAGGAGTGGGGAGAAGTCCGGAGGCAGGGGAGCCCAGGGAGGAGCCCATGCAGGCCCTGAGATGCAAGGAGGGCAGGAATAGTCTTCCCTTGCTGAGAGGGGCATGCATTTATAGGCTTAAATTTTTTTTTTTTTTGCTTCTCTGGTGCTGGCCTGAGTCAGTTCCCAGGGCTCAGGACCCTAGCCTGAATACCTGACGGCAGAAGAAAGGAAGCTGTACTTCCTCTAGAGGGCGTCGCAGGACAGCTTTTCTGGGGCAGAGGCCTGTGCGCAGCTGCTGAACAGGGATGCTTTGGTTGGTTGACAACAACTATTAGACTGGGCTGGAAGCCAGCACCTAGGGAGGTCCCTGGAAGGGGCCGGCCTGGTCAGGAGAGAAGAAGCTTGGCCTACCAAAGCCAGGCTGAGATCCTAGATCCACAGAGGAAGACACTCCAGTGCATTCAGAGAACCCAGCAGTTCCAACCTCTGTATGCAAATCAGGACTACATCATCTTATCCAAGAGGAAAGCCACGCCAGGGAGTTATGGAGCTCTGCCAGGGCTGCAGAGCATGTTAGAGGCAGGCCAGGACCAGAGGCCAGCTCTGTCCCCACACTTGCCTCCTTTAATTAGGTATGTGGCTCTGTCACATTGCTGCGGTCAGAGGCATCACAAACAATAAATATTGGGCACTTGTTACATGCCCAGGCTATGTACTAAGCACTTTATATGTGACACCTCCTTTCATCCTTACAACTTCCCTGGAAGCTGGGCGATATCACCCCCATTCCTCCCAAGAAAACAGATTCACTGGAGGCCAAAGCTGTGCCTTGCCTAAAGTCACACAGCTTTCCTTAACAGCCAGGAAACCCCAATTGGGTCTGTTTGACAAAACCCCAGGGCTCAGTTTTAACTTTGAAAGGGAAATCACAATGCCACTGTATTATATTTTTAATAATGGACAATTTTGTTCAATGAGGTAGTTTCCCAGAGCTGGAAAATGGATTCCTGTACTATTTACATTTTCAATAAGGATGCTCTTGCTGGTGATTCGTAGCCAGGAATTTAAATTAACCAGGACACCTCTTGCCCCAAGCACTCTGGCTGGGTGCTTGATGAAGCCTTTGCAATACCAGCTGTGTGACTTTGGAGTACAGTGTAGGGCAAACTGCTCTTAGGAGAAACCTAAATCCTCACACCCAAAGCCTCACAATTGGGCAGAAAGGGCCCTTGAAGATCTACACTTAGGGTACCCTGGGGCTCTGAAAGGAACATTCACACCATCTCTTCACAGAACAGACCAACAGAACTAAGACTAGAAACCCTCTAGTCCGAACCCTTAATCTTTCTTCATGCTCGTTGCAAATCAAACAAAAGCAAAGTTGTAGCAGTTAAAAAACATGTCACCTCCCCCTGCTTCTTCATTTCCCTGGGCACACGGATCCATGAGGACAGCAACTTGGGGCACACAGATTAGAATTTTGGCTTTGTCATAAACAAAGGCAATTGAAAGTCACCCCTAGAAGGAACATTTTAACATTCATTCGAGAAATATTTACTCTAGGCACTGAGGAGAGCCCAGCAAACAGGATGTGCAAAGCCTCACTCTCAAGGAGCTTACAGTCTAAGGATGGGGGAGGGGAAGACAGGAAATACAACATATAGAGAGTGCTAAGTGCTGGGGACAATAAAACTGGACAGTATGATGAAAGAGGGCTGGAGTGGGACCGTTGAGCAAGCGATCAGGTATGATAAATTTGCATTTCGAATGGCAAGGAAGAAGGAAGTCCTGCTAGGCCCTTGGGTACAAAGGAACCTTGGGGAGTTGGAACAAGGTTAGGAATAGAGCTA
Organism: Castor canadensis; assembly: GCF_047511655.1. Classification (NCBI taxonomy): domain Eukaryota; kingdom Metazoa; phylum Chordata; class Mammalia; order Rodentia; family Castoridae; genus Castor; species Castor canadensis. Next base: position 26,468,385 of record NC_133398.1, on the reverse strand, counting down.
ATAGAAACACGTGCAGACTGGTGGAGCTACTTAAGTGGTAGAGTGCCTGCAAGCGTGAGGTCTTGAGTTCAAGCCCCAGTGCCGCCAAAAGGAAAAGAAGGAAACTACATGTGTCATTTTAAGATTTCAGATAAGTGCATTTTAAAATCATAAAAAGTAACGTGTAAAATTAATCTTAATATATTGTTTTATTAGCCCAGAGACAAAAATATTAACAAGGCACCTTTTTTTTCTTTTTAATATATACTAAATCTTCAGAACGTGGTGTTGAATAGGGGCACTTTTCCAGAGCTGGCATCTGGAGGGCAAAGTGGGTGGTGACTACCCAGGATCAGAACGTATGGGTTCTGAGAATTTTAGCAAGAGCCTTACTAGGGCTGTCTGGGCATCTGCCTCCTGGCGCGGGCTGGTGCACACCGCGACGAAAGCCCCCAGTCTCCCCTTCCCCTCGCTCCGGGTCCGGTTCTGAGCAGCCCACGCGTGCACACGTGGGAAAGCAGTGTGCTGGTCCCAGGCCGCCTCCAGTGCCCACTCTGCCAGGCCCTGTTCCAGATGCCGTGTCCGCCCAGGTGGGGTGGGGCCTCTCTGCCAGCCGCCGGGCCCCGCCCCTTGGATAGGGCTTTGGTTTTCGGGTGCAGACAGGTCCACATTCCTCTGAAGAGGCCCGCTCTGCCTCATCAAAGCCAAAGCCGGCGAAATCAACATCGCTGTAACCCTGGACGCATGCCTGCAGTTCCAGCCAGCGCCACCAGGGGCGCATGCAGGTTGGGCCCGCGCAGGCCTCTGGTTTGGGACCCCAGGCTGGCTCGCGCAGCTCGGTTCCTCCTCCCACCACCACTGCCCTTCCACCGGCGTCACTCAGCCCAGATCCATGCTCCCAGCAGTTTCTTAGGTTCTCTAGTTTCCTAGGCCTTGGGCACCTGCCAAGATGGCGTAGAGGGTGCCAGCTGTGAGCCTGCCAGAGACGCAGGAAGGAGTAGATGTGCGTTGAGAGGCCCTTCTGCTTAGGGTGGTGGATAGGTGGAGACAAACAACGGTGAATCCAAAGTCTGTGCATTCCGAGACTGGAGCCAGGAACAAAAAAAAGATTCCACTGTTCGGATGTTTTCACCCCTGAGGCTGAAATAACAGCGGAGGCCTGACTACCCACGTGGTGTCTGTGGCCAGAATTGGACCCACATAATAATGGCTTAGATCAGGGAAGGGCCTTTCCCATTCCATGGTGCAATATCGTCATAACAGCAACAACAATACTCTACAGGCTGACGTAGGTACACAATGGGCGCCTTGCCTCTGCTGTCCCCGCACTCCTGTGCCTTGCAGAGGCATTCCCAAAACATGGCATGGCGATGTATGACTTATGTTAAGACCTTAGAGTGAGCGACCTGGAGTTGGCTGAACCCTAAAGGACTACGAGGTAGGCCCAGGTGGATGGTCTCTTCTTGGTTCCCTCTCCTTCTTTCACTTGTCTGCAAGAGAGGACTGTGTGGGTGGGCTTTCTTGTAGGGATACATCCTGTTCATCTTTCTAGAACTGTCTCTAGGTTGGATGTGACCATACTTTTGCAAGAAAGCACCTAACTTCAGGAGTGACTTACCTCAGTTAGTCCTGATAACACAGCACAAGCCAGCTTTCCAAGGGAAATACGATCCGATAGCCAGGGTACCCCCAAAGGGTCTCTCTGACCCAGCCCCAGGACTCAGTTTTAATTTTGAGAGGAAAATGACAATGCCCTTTAACTATATTTTGGGGTGGTCCAAAGCTGCAAGACCAAATGCAAATGAGCACATAGCTGGAGAGATTGCAGCTACATAGAAGGTTGTGAAGAAACAAGAGTATGAGTCTAGGAAGAGCACAGCAAGGAGGTGGATTTGAAATAGGGATGTCAAAGAAGCTGGTCTGGAGTGGCCCTGAGAAAAGGGTAGTGGTTGGAGAGAGGTGGGAGACGAGAAGCCACTTCTTCAAGTGCCATTTTGCATCTAATGGGTCACAGCCTGCACTAGAAGTACTTGCGGTACTTTTGATGGACTTAGTCCTTGTAGTAACCCTTGGAGGCAGGAGGAAATCCATGATCTCTGCAATTCCACATTCCTGAAAGCTCTGAATAAATGAAACCACTTTTGCAATTCATTTGGCAAAAGCCAATCTGAAATGACACAAATCTGTATTCTACTTAGGGTGAATATTCATACTTTTGTTGCAAAAATAGTAATGTGTTGATTTTTGGAGTGCTCGCCAGACTCCAGTGAGGAGTGAGGTGATACATAGGGTGTATATTTGTTACCTCTCTAAAATCTGAAACATTCTGAATTCTGAGTCACATCTGGCCTGACAAGCTTTAAGTAACGGATTGTGGACATGTATACATTCCCATTTTACTGGTGAGAACACTAAGACCTAGCAGGGGAAACAGGTGCACTAGGCCACAAAGGGACCAACTGGCACATTGCGGACTCCAGCCCTATTCTGTTTCAGACAAGGGACACTGTGTGATTCCATAAGCAGAGCACAATCTGAGCTTGGATAACCATGCTGTGGTCTGATGGAAAGAAGGTTACATGGGTCATTTATAACCTGCAGATACAAAGAGCAGCTATCTGTGAACAGACTCAGAAGGCAAAGAGACTGCCATACTCCCAAGAGATGTACATATCTCCAGAGCACTGGTACCTGTGCTCTGGATGGTGCCATGGTTTCAGCACAGTGGCTCTGAGTGCAAATCCAGAGATCCACTGCTTATTAGCAAGTTACTCTATTTTTGCAGGGGTCAATGCCTTCTGCAACGTGGAGATAGTTATAATATCTACTTTCTAGAGATGAAGCCAGCATTAAATATGTGCACGGGTTGTTAGCTTTGACTGTTACACCAGTTGCCCCTTATCCATGGGGGATACCCTGCCGCACATCAGTATGGATGCTTGAAATCATGAATAGCATAGGTCCCCATGCGTATACAGGATTCTTAAAGATGAACACACATACATACCTTAGAGAGGTTCAAACCTCAGTATAGACGTGATGAATATTCTTGTATTGCCAGTCTTGTTTTCAAGTAATTTAATTTTAAATAGAATGAATATGCCTAAGACTACTGAACTTAAAAAGAGTTAAAATGGCAAATTTTGCATTATTATATTTTACTGTGATTAAAAATTCACACAAAAAGCTGGCACAGATATTTTAGGGACCAGAATGCAGAAGCATGTGGATAAAATGCCTGAGATTTCAGGGAATTTCTAGCCCTTTGAGGTTAGTGGGAGGAGAGGATGTAGATTGAATGTGGGAAAGGTAAAGGTAGAATTCATGAATAAATTCTCCCAGAGGCCTTCACAGTCCTGAGCTTTATAAGTCAGAGCTCTACAAGTCTTCAGAGTTCAGATTCATTGACACACTCAGCCCATTTCAGGCTGATGCTGGCTATGGAGGCAGAGATAGATGTAAGTGTGACAAGGTTCCCCTGGCAAGGGGCAGGAACGTAATGTAAAGAGACATCAATGACAGCAGCAGAATGTGCTGAGCACTAGATAGTGTATTCAGAGCTCTGCAAAGCACTATCTCTGCAAAGGAGAGCAGGGAGTTGAGAAGGATGTCAGTCAAATAGCACCTGAACTTGACTGAGTGCAACTACACCACAGGTCCTCAAACTTAAGCACACATCAGAAACACCTGAACGGCCTGCGAAAACATACATCGCTCATCCCAGGGCCTAGTGTTTCTGATGCACCAAGTCTGGGGAGGTGTGAAGTGCTCCAAGAATTTCCATTTCTAAGTTCTCTGGTGATGATGCTTCACTAGCCCAGGGACCAACTTTGAGAACCACTGAGCTAGATCATGAAGAGGAGGAAGGACACCCTAAGAGGTGAGGGAAAGTATGTACAAAGACATGGAGTGGCCATCTGAGCAACAGGTACTCAGAGTGACGAGCAAATCAGCAAGACTCGAGAGCGTAGGCTGTCAGGTGCCAGATGATGAAGGACTTGTGTGCCAAGCTGAGGAATTTGGACTTGATCCTGGAAGAGAAGGGCAGCCAAAAGAGCTTCTTGTAGAAGGAAGAAGACAAACATACTAGCAGATCAGCAAGATCCCTTTGGAGGGCCAGTGAGTGGGGAGGAGAGAATGAGGTTGGCCCAACTAGCCTGTCAGATACAGAGACTTAATCTTAATCCTTTCAGGGCCCTGGCAGTGGGAAGCTGTCAGAAACCCCAGCAAGCAACTGGGGTTTCAACTGGAAAAAGTGCTTTATGTGTATCATCTAACATTACTAACAGCCTTGTGGCCAGATGTTGACAATGAAACTCAAGAGTTCAGGAACCTGACCAAGGTTAGGATGGGGGCAGATCCAAGCCAGAGCTGACACCAGTTCTCTTTCTGCTACTACGTGTTCCACAGCTTGGATTTTTTAGGAATTCACCTCATTCCTTCAGGGGTTTTGTGGCAATGTGTGTTGTCTATGTGCAGTGTGTGTGTGTGTGTGTGTGTGTTTTCAGGGTGTGTGTTATATGTGCACATCTGTGGTGGTGTGTGTGAGTGCTCAGTGTGGCTGGGGTGGGTGCTAGATGCTCTTACACCTGCCCCTCCACTCCTCTTCTGTGCCTCTTGTCACTGAAGGCAAAAGGGTCTCCTCTGAAATCTTCCTGGGGACAATGAGCCATGGAAGGAAGACTTTGGTGGGTCAGTGGTTCTTCCCATGGGGTAAGAGATCAGCCTGGGAGAAGGATGTCACCCTGCCCACTAGCTCCCTTGGCATAAATTCAAATAGCTCTCAGACACTCACAGTCAATGGGAGAGAGCATGAAGCCAGCCCTACAAAAACCCTAGGGACTTGGGAACAGTGGCAGGATCTTCCTTGCTAGGCAGATACACACACACACACACAACTCAGGTTTGAACTCAGGGTTTCATGTTCACAAAGCAGTCACTCAAGTTGTTTCCATAATGTAGTGGTTATCACGTTCCCCTCACCCAAAGCAGGCACTCTACCATTTGAGCCGTGCCTCCAGTCCATGTTGGTCTGGTTATTTTGTAGATGGGGTCTCGTGAACTTTTTGTCTGGGCTGGCCTTGAACCTTCATCTCAATTTCAGCCTTTCAAGTAGTATCACAGGTGTGAGCCACTGATGCCTGGCTCAGATAATTTTTTTTTTAAATGCACTTGAACTCCTCAGTTTGGGAGCAGTCACAGACAGAAATGTGGAGAAATGAAGGAGGAAGGCGGAAAAGAAAGGAGGGAGAGTAGGATGTGTTGACTTGGAGTCAGAAATGTTAGGTTCAGGAGTCCCAGCAGCACTTGCCTCTGTGTGACTTTGGGCAAATCTTTTCCCTTCTTGGGGTGTCAGTTTCCTCAACCAGTAAAATTGGGCGGGTAGATTATCTCACAGCTCCCTCCCAGCCTGTCACTTCCTGGACAAGTGCAACTTATCCAGGAAAATGTCAAACATTTCAAAGGACAAGCTTTATTGTGTGCCAGCTATCTTTTGTTACACTTCAGTTGGTCTTGCCTACATTTGTGTCCAGGGGATTTTCTATGAAGCACACATTTTCTAATTTTTCTAGCCATATTTCCTTATTTGTATAGTTGACTGTTGCCAAAACAGGGCACTGTTGTTTTAGGCAAATCTGTAGTCCCTTGACAACAGGAATATCCCGTTGACAGAAGCCTCCTTTTACAAGGTAGCAGCTGTTTGATATTTGTGTATGGCTCCATCAGAATGGACTTCTAGTAAGCAACCATTTTTTTCCCTAATAACATCATTTTCCTGAATGTAATCACAGAGAACTCCTTGACAAGTAAATATCCATGGTGATGATCCTATTAGCTGGTTCTTCTTTCAGTATTAGTTTTCGAGGGCTGCTTTAACAAAATACTACCAAACAGAGTGTCTTAAATAACAGAAATGGATTGTCCCATAGTTCTGGAGGGTAGCTGTCTTAAGATTAAGGCGTTAGCAGTGGGGGAGGGAGGGCTGAGGGAGTCATGCCTCTGCCATAGCTGCAGGGGCCTTGCTGGTGATCTTCAGTCTTCCTTGGCTTGTAAAACATGGCTCAGTGTCTGCCTTCATCTCCACGGGGCGTTCTCCCTGTGTGCCTCTCTGAGCCCCAAATTTTACTTCTTTCCTTTCTTCCTTCCTTCCTTCCTTCCTTCCTTCCTTCCTTCCTTCCTTCCTTCCTTCCTTCCTTCCTTCCTTCCTTCCTTCCTTCCTTCCTTTCTTTCTTTCTTTCTCTCTTTCTTTCTTATCATGTATCTACTGGTACTGGGGATTGAACCCAGGGCCTCATGCATGTTAGGCAAGCACTGCTTGAGCCACACCCCCAGCCCATATTTTTTTGAGGGGAGCAGTACTGGGGCTTGAACTGAGGGCCTCCTAGTGCTTGCTAGGCAGGCACTCTACCACTTCAGTCATATACTCAGCTTTTTCTTTTCTTTTTGAGATGGGGGATCTCAGTATTTTCACCCAGGCTGACCTCAAATTCACACTTCTCCTACCTCTGCTTCCAAGGTAGCTGGGATTATAAGCATGAACACCATGCCTGGCTTCAAATTTCCCAGTCATATGGGATTAGAGTAGATGTAGCTTATTACATCTACAATCATCTGATTTCCAAAGAAGGTCACATCCTTATGTACTAAAGTCAGGAAAAATTCAATGTGAATTTGTTGGGGACATGAAATCTCACACCTTTCTCCATCAGCCTTTCTATGAGGCGTGCAGTGCGACCTTGGGGCTTGAGGAAGTTCTTAGAGTGTGGCTCTGGATTCAGCATCAACATGGGGCTCCCCTGTTCTTTAATAGAGTGGGCTCTTCTCTCATCCGAGATGGACAGTAGCACTAAGAGGTGGATCAAGAAGAGAAAGACAGACTGCCTGAATCAGAGGAGTCCATTAGGCCTGGATTTGAACTCCCAGACAGACAAAATGTGAGTGATGGTCCTTTAGAGGTTATGCCAAAAGAAGATGAAAACGCCTCCAAATTCCTAGCCAAGAGGGATAGCTAATTAGATAGAATATACCCCTTTGTTAACCTGCCTTCTCCAGCAATTGGATGAGATAAAAGCTCCTTATACATAGTGTACAGGATTTGAGGGGAGGAGGGAGTGGCATCATACATGTGGTTTTAGGAGTACAAAGGTTACCTTTCTCTACTTGGTGAAAAACCTTTAGGAGACACAGGGAAGCCAGAAGTGCATTCATTTGCTTAGTAAGTCATTGTTGTGCATCCACTATGTGTCATATGTATGCCAGCCAGAAAAGAGTTGAGCCCATGATATCTGAAGTGGCATAGCAGGACACAGGAGTGACAGCCATGCAGATGGTCATAGACTTCCAATTATCAGCAGAGTGACTATAGTGCACCCAGTGACCCTTGTCTGTGTTCTCACAGCCCCACAGGCGGCTCCCACTGTGGCTGAGGGTGGTAGACACACCAAGGCAGCTCTGATTCCAGGAGATACAGAGCTCTTCTGATAGGTGACATCAGTTGGAGTTCTCACAACAAACTGGATGAATCTCCCTTAGACAGAGTGGGCATTGAGGATGCTGCTCTCCAGGCTCTGTCCTTCTCCCCTTTCACTCAGGGTTGATCTTGCATCCACCCTGGGTCTGCCTCCTGTGACAGCCATATAGACAACTCTATTCCTTTCCCAGCCCTAGAGCTGTGCCAGCTTCCCACGGCTCCCTATTGGTTTTCCCTCACAAGCATTGATCGTAATAAAATTCCTACATGTTGAACCTTGTCTTAGTCCCTGAGGTTTAGAGGATCTGGAATAACACAAGAGGTGACCCAGGCTTAACACCTTCAAAACCACGATGAAAGTCAGATGCAGTGGTGCTGCCTATTGTCCCTGTTAACTCTCAGCTACTCAGGAAGCTGAGGCAGAAGAATCACTTGAGCCCATGAATTCAAATACAGCCTGGACAGCATAGTGAGACTCTGTCTAAAAAAAAAAAAAATAGCAGTTGGACACCAGTGGCTCATGCCTGAAATCCTAGCTACTCAGGAGGCAGAGATCAGGAGGATCATGGTTCCAAGCCAGCCTGGGAAAATAATTTGCAAGACCCTGTCTTGAAAAAAAAAAAACATTACAAAGAAAGGGGCTGGTGGACTGGCTCAAGGTGTAGGCCCTGAGTTCAAATCCCAGTACTGCAAAAAAAAAAAAAAAGAATAGCAAATTCAAGGCCAGCCTGGGCTACATCACAAAAATAGAAAATGTCAAGTGTTACTGAAGACGTGGAAACTTGGGATGCTTATGCATTGGTGGTGGTGCAGCTAGTGGAAAATCATATGGGAACTTCTCAAAATAGAAAGACTATGACCCAGCAATTCCACTTGTGTTTCTACATCTGCATTGAAAGACTCATCACAAGTAGATATTTGTACACCCGTGTTCATACAGCATTATTCACAGTAACTAAAAAGTGGGAGCAACCCACAGAACTGATGAATGACTAAAAAAACATGGGATATACTCAAGGAAGGTAGGCAGCATACAAGGGAGACACCTGCACACCCAAGTTTATAGCAGCACTGTTCACAGTAGCTAAGCTATGGAATCAGCCCAGGGGCCCAATGGCCAATGAATGAATAAAGAAAATGTGGGACATACATGAAGGAATATAAGTCAACACACAGTAGAGATGCCTGCACAGTCATGTTTACTGCAGCACTAAGCACAAGAGCCAAACTATGAATCAGCCTAAGTGCCCATCCACAGATGAATGGATTTAAAAAAAGGTGGTACATATACAGAATGGAATATTAGTCAGCAATGAAGGAGAATGAAATTATGTCATTTTCAGGAAAATGGATGGATTTGGAGATCATTTTGTTGAGTGAGATAAGCCAAGCTCAGAAAGACAAATATCCTATTTTCCCTCATACACAGAATGTAGACATAATAAAATAGTAAAGATGATAATACAATAGTAAAGAAGATTATAGAACAGGGACTGTTTGGGGGAACCAGCAGAGGGGGAGACGGAAGGGAGAGGGTGATGGTGGTGAATTTCATCAAAGTACATTATAAGCTTATGTATGAAAGTAGCATAATGAAACCCAATAAAAACTGCTTAAAAGGAGGAGGGAGGAGAAACGGGGTTAAGAAAGAGAAATATAGTCTGGCACTGGTGGCTCACGTCTATAATCCTAGCTGCTCAAGAGGCAGAGAGCAGGAGGATCATGGTTCAATGCCAGCCCAGGCAAATAGCTCGTGAGACCCTATCTCGGAAAAACCCTTCACAAAAAAGGGCTGGTGGAGTGGCTCATGGTGTAGGCCCTGAGTTCAAATCCCAGTACCGCACACACACACAAAAAAAGGTATAACGTAGACAGGCTGAATTTGATCACAGTACATTTTTTGCAGGTATGTAAAGATTATATGAAACCACTTTGTGTAATTAACTTATGCTAATAATTTTTTAAAAGAAAAAAATTTAAAGAGTAGGATATACATATAATGGAATATTATTCTGCTTTAAAAAGGAAAGAAGGACTGGAGGTGTGGCTCAAGTGGTAGGACACCTGCTTTGCAAGCACAAAACCTTGAGTTCAAACCCCAGTCCCACCAAAAAAAAAAAATGTTAAAAAGGAAAGAAATTCCAACACATACTATAACTAGATAAACCTAATTTCACTTAGTGAAATAGCTCATAAAAATACATAAAAATGCAAAGACATGTGATTTCATTTATTTGAGGTACCAAGAACAGTCAAGTTCATGGGGACAGGAAGTATTGTGATGGCTACTGGGGACTGGCAAGAGAGGATAGTGGGGAGTTAGTATGGAATGTGTACAGTTTCGGTTGAGGTTGATGACAGTTACAGAGATGGATGGTGGTGACATGAATGCACTTAATATCACAGAACTATACACTTAAAATGTTTAAAGAGACCCATATGTGGTGCACACCTATAATCCCAGCACTCAGGAGGCTGAGGCATGAGGATTGTGAGTTCAAAGCCAGCCTGGGCTACATAGTGAGACTCTCTCTCAAACAAACAAGCAATAAAACTATTGCCTCCTGGAGAGTGGCCAACTTGGAAGTTGGAACCAAGAGTCAATATGGTATAGTACATGAGGTCAAAGGAGACAGGCTGTGGTGGAGTGACGGGATGAGAGCTTCTCCAGGTGGGCCAAGGAGGCACTGCTGGCTGCTGGATGTCTTCTGTGTTGCATTCGCTTAGTGCCTGCTTACACTTCTCCTGAAGCCGGGAGCTCCCTCCCTCTTCTCAGCCATGGAATGGTGCTGACTTGCTCAGGGTTCCTCTAGATAGGATCAGTCTTTGGTATTCCCCTTGAGGCCAGGAAGGACAAGCTCGTTCTGCTTCCCATTCCCACCCACTCACATGCCAGCACTCCCTCATCTAGCTTCACCCAAAAGGATGCCATTTGCGAGAGACTAGGAGCACACAACAGAACCCCGAGGGGAGCCCCTCTCTACCTCTTTTGAAAACTTCTTGGGGCACCTGGATGAAAAGCCAGAGAGCAGATGTTTCTTCTTCCAAAGATCCAAATGATCCGTTGAGCACCTTAAACCCTGATCTGATCACTGTAGAGATGGTCTTCACTCACACCTCATGTCAAGAAGATTCACCACAGTTGGCAGTGAACTGGAAAATGTGTTGATGGTGTTGGCTTATTACTTCATGAGCTTGCTTTTTAGGCAAGAAAAAGACAAGCAAGACCTGTTGTAAGAGTTCCCCTAAATGAATTTTTTTTCCCCAGTACTGGGGATTGAATCCAGAGCGTCTCGCTTGCTAAGCAAGTTCTCTGTCACTTGAGTCATACCCAACAGCCCTTTGCTTTGATGTATGTATACATGGAGTACGGGGGGTTGAATCCAGGGCCTTGTGCTTGCTAGGCAGGTGTTGTACCACTTCAGGTTACTTTGGAAGGGTCTCGAGCTTTTTTCCTGGATCAGTCTCAGATCGCAATCCTACATATGCCTCCACATAGCTGGCACTATGGGCATTTGCCATGATGTCCAGTTTGTTTGTTGAGGTAGGGTCTTGTTTTGCCCAGGCTGGCCTTGAACCTGGATCCTCCGTGTATCTACTTTCAGAGTAGCTCAGATTACCGTTGTTAACTACCACGCCCAGCCCATTTTGCTGTTTTTTTTGTTGTTTGTTTTGAGATAGGATCTTGCTAATTTTGCCCAGGCTGGCCCTGAACTTACAATCCTTCTGCCTCTGCTCCTGAGAAGCTGGGATTATAGGTGATCATTTAAATACTTCCTTTGCTCCTTACCTCCAACCATACCAGATGCTTTTCCATCTGAGAGTTTTTATTTTCAAAGAGATAGAATACAGACCCAGGCACAAATCAAGATGACTTAGCCAATTATCCAGCCGACAGAAAAAGAGAGCATGCTTTCTGATTGTAGCACTTTCTTCTTGGCCTCTCATCTTCAAGCTGCGGTTAATGGAAATAGGCAGGGCTTTGAGCCTGTCACACACCTAGGTTCAAATCCCAGCTTGCCCATTTACCCTAGGCAAACCATGTAATTGCCCTGTGCCTCAGTTTCTTTATTTGTAAGTTGGAGATGAAAGCGGTGACTCTTGTATAAGGGTGTAAGTATTTTAGCAGCTGGAAATCACTGCACATTTTCTATGGGCAGACATTGTGCTAAGTCCTTTAAACACATTGACTTATTTAATCCTCAATCCAGGATGATCTCATACCAGAGCATATGATCCCAACCACAGTGTGATATTGCATTTTATTAATTGAGGAATGCTTGCAAAAGAGGTAACCTGGCCTCAGTAAACATTCAATATGTTGGAGCATTTTCCCTCGGTTTTAGGGATGTAGACCCATGGTTCAGAGAGGTGAAAAACTCTCTAAAATCACAATGCCAGGAGAAGATAGGGTTGGGGCTCAGCACTGGATTTTCCTTTTCAAGCCCGCACGCAGTGTGTGGAGGTTCAAAAGAGACTGGCTGTCCAGCAGGGAGGTGGGCTTTGAGCCACACATAGAAAGAAGAGGAGAAGGAAGCAGGGCAGGGCCAGCATAGGCAAAGCACTAGAGACAGGAAGGACAGGTGAGTCTGGGCATTGGGAATGGCGCACAGAGGGGGCATGTGGCCAGAACTGTGGAACAGGACTCGAGACCACGTTGGGCCAGGTCACAGCCAGCCAAGAATACACTCTAGCCTCTCAACATTCACAAACCTGGCAACTCAGCAATGAACTTCCTCATATATACCCTGGATGCAGCAGGAGATACACACAAGAATGTGAATCACATTGTAGAAGCTAGAAATAAGAATAATGTCTATTGCTGGGCACCAGTGGCTACTCGGGAGGCAGAGATCAGAAGGATCGCCATTTCAGGGCTAGCTCAAGCAAAAAAAAAAAAAAAAAAAAAAAAAAATGCAAGACCCTATCTCAAAATACATGCCCAACGCAAGAAAGGACTGGAGGAGTCACTCAAGTGGTATAGTGTCTGCTCAGTGAGTGTGAGGCCCTGAGTTCAAGCCCTAGTACCACCACCAAAAAGAAAAAAGAATAAGTAACTAGTAATTATAGTCTAGTCACACAATGGAATACAATATAGAATTGAACTTGAGTGAAATAAAGTCACATGGAATTAATGGATAATGAAAGCAAACCATACACAATGGAACATTACTCAGCCTTATAAAAGGAAATCTTATCATTTGTGACACCATGGATACACCTGGAAAACATTTTTTTTTTTTTAGTGCACTGTTCCTAGAAGTACCAAAATACCAGGTCGATATGTGGAATGGATGGAGCAACCTCCTATTCCATATCCTAGTTCCAAAAATCCATCTAATATTTTGTTCTCGGCTAGAGAATGTATCAGATGTTAAACTGGTAAGAACAGATACTACTACACTTGATCTTGGCTGAAAGGCCAAGAAGTGATGGAAAACATGTTAAATGAAATAAACTAGGTACAGAAAGACAGTACTTCATGATGCCATTGCTATGAGGAAACAGAGTTGGCTGGGGAGGGAGCTCAGTAGTAGAGCACTTGCCTCACACGAGCAAGGCCCTCAGTTCAACCCCCAGCACTGCAAATAAATAAATAAATAAAATTAAGAGTAAAGTAAAGAGTAAAGTCATAAAAGCAGAGAGTAGAGCGGTGGTTAGCAGGGGATGGCAAAGTGAGGAACTGTTGCTCACTGTGTGAGGTAAAAAGAGTTTAGAGATCTGCTATTTATAAAAGTGTCCCTAGTCAGTGATAGGGCACTTTAAGGTATGGTGAGAGGGCAGAGCTTGTATTAAGTGTTCTTACCACAGGAAGGAAATAAAAGAAGGATGAGGGCCTGGCTCAAGTGGTAGAGCACCTGCTTAGCAAGCGTGAGGCCCTGGGTTCAATCCCCAGTACCACCAAAAAAGTAAAAAAGAATGCAAGGAAATATGTGGGCACATTTCCTGTAAAGGTTGTGGCCATAGTGTCACGAGGTGCATGTGTAGGTCCTAACTCATCAAGATGTATACATTAAACCTGTGTGTTTCTTAACACACCAATCATACCTTCAACAGAGCTTAAGAAAGGATTAGTGTAAAGTTCAAAATAATAGCTTGTTTTCTTACAGGAAAATTTGAAGGAAATACTGATCAGAAGCTTCTAGATGGTGACCACTGATGGGATGTGTGGGGTCACTAGGGATTTTAGGGAAGTCTCACCCAGGTGGCTGCAGCTGTACTAGACATGTTCTGATACTTGACAGGATGGTGGTTCATGGGTATTCTTTAATTATATATCTTAACTTATATATAGAACATATATATTTTCTGTACATCAACTATTTCCTCCTAATACTAATGGCAATTTTAGAAAGAAATGCAGAAATAAACTTAGCAGAAATGCCCAAATAAGTTTAGCAAGATCTAAATTATAGCCACTTGAGCCCAGGCTATATAGTGAATTCCGGGTCAGCCTGGGTTACATATAGAGAGTCTGTCTCAAAAAAGAGTCAGGTGTGTTGGCATAGGTCTGTAATCCCAGCACTCAGAAGGCTGAGGCAGGAGGATCACCAGTTCAAGACCAGTCTGGGCTAATTAGTTCAAGGCCAGCCTGTGATACATGGATAGCAAGACCCTGTCTTAAAAAAAAAGGAAAAGAAAAAAAAAATAGAGCCATTTGTAACCCTTGAGGACACAAGGTTTCAGGGCAATGGGCTGTCCCCAGCACTCTTAATGTAGATACCTAGTACCACCGTTCTAATCTTTCATTCACTCAGCATCCACACTCTGAGTCTCTGCTCTGTGCCAGGGACTTGGAGAAAAAGAAGAGTTAGTCATTGCTGTAGAGTAGTAGCTCAGAGAGTTGAGAGGTCGTGAAATACAGGGATGCAGAAAGACCAGGCAGAGCAAAGTCATGGAATCAGGTCCTGCCTTTTCTGAGCACCAAATGGCTGCAAAGGGGCCACAGTTGACAAGGACCTGGCTGGTTTCACCCTGGTTCTCTGATATCCTCTTCCCTGCAGGTTTTCTTGTCACTCTGCTACCACTCTGCCAACTTGCTGTCTGTGACTGTTTGCAATCTGACTTCCTAACCCCAGTGGCTTGCACAGGACTTGGAAAGTTGGAGTTTGTTGACTGTCTGAGGCTGTCTGTGTCTCCACATGTTGACCTCATGTCTTTGAGCACTGTGCTCCACTCTAGAGGTGATGCTGGGAAATCCAAGACAGCTCACACCCTCAAAGGGGACTTACATTGTAATTGTGCTAGGCCAATCCTCTCCCCAAACTTAGGCCCAAACTTCCTGGAACAAAGATATTATATAACTCTTGTGGATCACGCTTGAAGTTAATAAGGATGATTAATAAAGTACAATTTTTATAGCTTTATCTTAAAATAGCCTCATGTCACGTGTCTTACAGTGAGCTTGTCCCACTCCCTAGATTTGGGGGCTAAGTCTAGGATTTTCTGCACCATTCTATGTGTCGCTAAGTACTGGTCCTAGCACTTACTCACTTGTAGGTTCTCCCTGCTCCAGTGAATATGAGGGCAGAGACACATCCATGTTACCAGCTCCTGTCGCAAGAGAGCAGCTCAAGCAAGTGCTGTTGGATGTTTGTAAGCAAGAAACCCTTTCTGGCTTTGGATCTTATATCATTTCCCCTCCTAAGATCAGAGCCCTAACATCTCTGAACTGCTTGTGAGTGCTGGATCTCAAAGCAGCTTGGGGAGACCTGAAAGTCACATTCTGTAGACAGGGTGTGTGCGTGTACACGTATGTGTAGATGCACGACACGCAATCTGGTTATTCTGGTTGCACAGCATCGCACTGAAAACCCCAGAGCACCAGGCTGTCCTCATTTAGGAATTTGAAAACAACAATCTCATCCACTCATTCAGAAGTGCTTGATGGCTTTCAAATTGCTTCTACAGCCACTCGCTCAGGTCCCAACTCCGGCCACCTTGGGAGCTTGATATTCTCCCCCCTTTCCACTCTACAGATGGGAAATTGACACTCAATAGGAAAACTGATTTGGCCAAACTGAAACAGAACCAGGTCTCCCAGGCCCAAAGGCAGAGACTTTCTGGCACCTAGCAGCAGGTTGGTGCACAAGGCTGCACGGGGCTTGGTGTCTGTCCAGGGAGCACGTAGAGATGAAGCTGAATGACTGTCATGTCCTGACTTGTTGCTGAGACTCAGTGCCGGTCCGAAGCTCATTCCCCAGGATGGGCTGAACTGGAAACGTGAACTTCACCATGAAAAGCTGTGCTTGTCTCGGGGTTTCAATGACTGAAGCTGCTCACAGCCTCTACACAGCTAGGCGGTCTTACTTCATGTTAACTTAGCTCTGTGTCCTGCCTCCAGGAACTCACAAGGGAGACACTTGGCCCAGGATGGACTAGATGTGGAGTGTGGGTGACAGAAATATCTGGAACAATGAATGACTGAGCTGGATTTTCAAGGATGAGTGGGCATTAGCTGGGCAAGGGGATCTGCTGAATAAAAAGAGAGGCCAGGCAAGGAGGAGGGCATTAAACCAGCAGGGAGCTTGCGCACGGGGTTTTGGGGCAGGTAGCCCAGACCATGTTTACACGTGTGAGTAAATGTAAAAACGTTAAAAAAAAAGGAGCGTGAGCAAAGACACACTTCATGTCTATACACACCACCTCCCTGATTTTTACTACACATGACTACCACCTGCATAATATTTATATAGTATTTTATTGGACTGTCTGTAAGATTTAAATACATTCATTTAAAAGGGACACAGTATATCATGGGTTTGCTTGCTAGTTTCTATTTTCCTAATATACATTAAATACCTATCAAGTGAAAAATGGTCATGCTTTTCTCCCTGTAAGATTATCTGGTATATCCAGACAGAATGGGTACCACACTTGGGAGTCCAGGAACAAAGGGGTGACTATGACGAAGAGCACCGGGGGCACGCTCTGCTGAGAGAGCAACTGTGAGGCAGAGAGAGTCGCGATGTGTGGATAGAGGATGGATGTGGCCTGAACTTGAAGAGGCTTGTATGCTGGCTCAGGAGCTGGGTCAGGATCATCTCAGAGTTAGAAATGGAGAACCACGGAGAGGCTGTGTTATAAGCAACGCATGAAGCAAGGGAAAGTTCTCATTTTAAAAGTAACCATGAAGCGGGGTGCTGGTGGCTCATGCCTGTAATCCTAGCTACTCAGGAGGCAGAAAGCAGGAGGACTGCAGTCCAAGGTTAGCCCAGAGCAATGGTTCGTGAGATCCCACCTCAAAAAGGCTCATCACAAAAAAAAGGCTGGTGGAGTGGCTCAAGTGGTAGAGCATCTGCCTAAGCAAATATGAGGCCCTGAGTTCAAGCCCCAGTACTGGCATAAAAAAAAAAAAAAAGTAACCATGATGGCTGGGATGCAACTCAATGTTAGGGTGCTTGAGCAGCAATTGTGAGGCTCTGAGTTCAATCCCCAGCCCACTAAAAAAAAATTAAAAATCAAAGTAACCGTGAACCTCAATTCTCAGGAAATCTTGAGCAAGCAGAACTCCAACAGAGAACGAGCCTTAGAGTGAGGGAGAACGTCTCCCTGACAGTTAAAAGTCCTCTTGTTGCCTCCAGCATTCTGTCTGTAAACTGGACATGTGCCAGAACCCTGAGCAGGACCAGGAGGTTGAAGGCCACAGGTGCCCTGGCCCACTTCCCTCTAGATGAAGGTTTCTCAACCTTGGCACCATTCCTATCTTGAGCCCAATACTGCTGAGGTCACCATTCTTCATGACACAGGATGTTTAGCAGCAACCCTGGCCTCTGCCAGTAACATCCTCCCAGTTATGACAACCAAAATAAAATCTCCAGAAATTGCCACATGTCCCCTGGAGGAGGAGATGTCACCCAGACTTGTCTTTGGAGAGGTGGAGTGAGTCTCAGGTGGCTTTGGTAGTTTAGGCTGAACTCATGGGAACAGAAAGCATCCTATGAAGGAGCCAATGGCTCCCAGTTTCAGAACCCTAGGTAGGAAAGGTATCAGTGATGAAGGAGATTTTGTCACTATCTTTGTCATTGAAAGGGTCACTCATTGATTGCCTAATACCCATCAACTATTGGCGTCCTCACTGATGCTCAGGGAAGAATATCCCCAAAGAGGGTCACATGCCCCCAGCACTCAAAAGCATTACCTCATGCCACTCTGCATGGGCCTGCCTTCCATGCGAAGGCAGCCAGCAGGAGGAGAAAAGGCCTTTGTTTTGGTCTTAGAGCAAGTATGGGAACATTCAGAAGGATTGCCCAGCATGGCGGCAGATTCACACACACTTTCCAGGTCTTAGAACCTGGTCGACCTGTTCTTTGACTCATAAAAATAATTATAGTAAAACATCACTGAGCACCTACTGTGTACCATTGCACACACTTATCTAATCCTCACAACAATCCATTATCCATTTTATTACATGAGGAAACTGAAGTTCTGGGAGATTGGGCAACTCCTACAACATTGCCCAGCCATTAAGTGGAACAGCCAATTAAAAGTGTAGACGGCAGACGTTAACCAAGGACTACCTGATTCCAAGCCCTTGTGTTTTTCTTGTATCAGGCTCTTAGTTCTTCCTGGTGGTACTGGGAGAAAGGCAGACAACAACATAAGTGTTAAGGTTCTGAAGAACCCTAGCTCCTTAACTATTGTTTTGGGTGCCAGAGTTTCAACCACATACACATAAAACTGGAGAATGCTACCTCTCATGTTCTTAACCCTGTAAAATAAAGTTCAAATACAAAAAGCCGCACAAATGTATAGCTTAGTGAATTGTCACGAGGCACACATCCTTTTAACTACTATCCCACTCAAGAACACTGCCAGCCACCCTAGAGGCCATCCACAGGCATCATCTGGGTCATAGGCTTAACGCTTCCTGCAAAAGTGCCAGTTCTTACTTTCAGAGTACAGTACTCTGTTTCTTGCATTTATCATCCAGTTAGGCATATTCAAATTTTTTCTTTTTTAGAAATCTGATAAATTTCTTAAGTCTGTTTAGTCTGTGGTTTTCTGCTTCATTCCTTTCCTTTCCATGTATTTATTTTATGTTTTAATTGTATGTATTTGAGATTGATGATCTGATGTTTTGGTATACACATATACAATGAAATGATCACTATAGTCAATCAAACTGTTCTATTGTCACCTTCCATAGTTACCCTTCATGTATGTGGTAAGAAGACCTAAAATTTACTCTCTTGGAAAATTTTCAGAATATAATACAATATTATTACTGACAGCCCTCATACTCTATGTTCGGTCCCTAGACTGTGTTTTTCACCATTTTAGCCATCTTTGATTTATAATCTTTGGTATACTTCTCCATCTCCCTTTTCCCTTCTGCAACCACCATTCTACTCTCTGTTTCTTAGTATTTGATTTTTTAGATTCCATACACAAATGAGATCATACAATCTTGTTTTCTTGCAGTGCTGGGGAATGAGATTTTGCCATCTTTATCTTTCTGTCTTTATTTCACTTGCATGTGCTCCAGGTTCACCCCTGCAGCCATCCCTCTGCTGGGTACATCCCTGAGGAATGTGAAAGCAGCACTGCATGGAGATATGTGAGCTCCCATGTTCATTGAAGCATTCTCCAAAATAGCCAAGCTGTGTAGACAACCTAAGTGCCAGTGACGAATGGATGAAGGAATTATATCCAGCAGAATGCCATTCAGACTTAAAAAAAAATGTGTGTGTGGCAGGGGATTCTTCCACTCACCACAGTGTGGCTGCACCTGGGCCATGTCTTCCATTTCTGCAGGGTGACCTTGCAGAAATCTTATAAGGAGACACTTTCCCTCACTTGTTAGTTGGTTGCCCAGAGGTATAGTTCATCTATCACATCTGGTTGTTGATGAAGAAAAAGATGCCTTTTTATACAACAGATTGACTTCTCTCTCTCTCTGTGTCCTCATATTTCCCATCTCCCCCATGTCAATTTCTTCCTTTGTATCTTCAGATTCGGCCTCCTTTTCCATGACCTCAATCTCTCTCATCTGAGATCAATGCTCCTTCAAGCAGCCTGTGTTTTGACTGCTCTGGCTCTCACGTGCCTTTCACAGGGTGCTTTGGAAAGGCGCTTTCTATCCTCACTACCGAACTTCTTTACCTGTTCTCCTTCTGTGGCTGCCTGGTGCCTGGCTTCCACCTCCACCCTCCAGGGAACCTGCTCTGGCATGCTCACCTCAATCTCTATCCAGCTAAGTTCACATGAACGGAGTTTGGCCATGGGGACCCTTCACCAACCGAGGGGCCCGGTCAGGTACTGAGACAGGACCCTACATCATGAGTAAGCTCAGACTTAGGCTTTTGGCTCATTTTTGAATGAGAGTGTAGATATAGTCAATGCAGTTGTAATACTGTGTTCAGAGCATTGATTCATTAAGTATAATAGTTATCCCCTTCTTTTAGAACTTCTTGAATTTTGTTTTGGGGACAGGGTCTCACTACGTAGCCCAGGCCAGCCTCAAACTCATGATTCCCTCTTCCTCAGCCTCCTGAGTGCTGAGATTACAGGTGTGACTCACTACAGCCAGCTTCATTTTGGTTTTTCTTTTTACGGTACTAGAGTTTGAACTCAGGGGCTTCACCTTGAGCCACTCTGCCAGCCCTTTTTTTTTTTAAGGGTTTTTTCAAGGATCTCTTGAACTGTTTGCCTGGGTTTGTTTTGAACCAAATTCCTCCTGATCTCTGCCTCCTGAGTAGCTAGGATTACAGGCCTGAACCACTGATGCCTGGCTCAGCTTCATTTTTAAAAAAATAAACCAGTTCTTTAGCTTTTAAACCAGTGAGACTCTGGCCTCACTCAGTCTGTATTATTGTTTAGATCTGGAATATCCCCCATAGGCCCAGGTGACAGAGGGTTTGTCCTGAGGTTGACATTAACAGGAGGTGCTGGGACCTTGAAGAGACAGGGCCTAGTGGGAGGTCTAGGTCACTGAGGGTGTACTCATGAAGGGGAGAGTGCGACTCCACCCTTTCCTCTGTCTTTGCTTCTTAGCCATGTGAGGTAAGAAGACTGCTCTACCAAGTGCTCCCCACCATGACATGCTTCCTTGCCACAGGCCCAAAAGCAATAGGTTCACCTGACCATGTCATAAACCCTTCAAAACTGTGAGCCAAAATAAATACTTCCTCTTTTTAAGTTTATATATTTCTGGTTTTTATTACAGTAACAGAAAGCCAACTAACACATCTCTAAGAAGCCCTGTGGGAACTGTCTGAGAGGCTTGGTTTGGGTTACATTAGGAAACACCAGGATTTCTACCAACATTTTTTGTCTTAAATGAAATCAGGATAAATTAGAAACTCTCAGAGGGCAATGCCTGTATTAAGAGTGAAAGTATAGTTTGTGGAACTTATTGCACTTACACGTACACACACAGAGAGACAAACATTTCTACTTGTTATGTAAAATGTATTCTATAGACTACATATTTTTTATTGTGGACATGTTTTATTACTTGGCTCCATGTCATCAGAATGTAACATTGTGTACTAGTGTCACCAATTTTGTTTTTTGGTGGTATTGGAGTTTGATGGTACTGGGGTTTGAACTCAGAGCCTTGTACTTGTTAGGCAGATGCTCTACCACTTGAGCCACAGCCACACCCCTGGTCCTACAGACTACATTCTTTAATGCTTGAAACATGCAGTATGATAGCTACCTTTACACATATTTCCCTTGGACATATGTTCATGTGCAAATGAATACAGCCAGTCGCAGAGAAGGCAAGTGGTATAGCACACTTAAGACATAAGGCCTTGGAAATTCACTCAAACATCCTAAGTTTAAGAATCACCTGGGGACAGCTTGAAGACACTGATTCCTGGTCTCTCTACAGAGACTGATGGAGTAAGAGAGAAAGTTAAGAATATACTTTTTTCACAAACCACCTCAGGAGACATGATTCTTCCCTGCCACACTGTGCCTCACTACGTTGAAGCAGGTGGTCTCTGTTTACCTGCAAGAATAGCATGGTGGTATAAACTTGTAATGTGCAGCTACTCAGGATATAGAAACAGGATTATTGGCAGTCCATGACCAGCCCCGAGAAAGTTAGCATGAGATCCTATCTGAAAACCTAAAAACAAGCCAGGTGCTGGAGGCTCATGTCTACAATCCTAGCTACTTGGAAGGCTGAGATCGGGAGGATTGAGGTTCAAGGTCAGCCTAGGCAAATAGTTCATGAGACCTCATCTCCAAAATAATCAGAGCAAAATGGTCTGGAGGTGTGGCTCAAGTGGTAGAGAAGCACGAAGCTCTGAATTCAAATTCAGTTCCACAAAAAAATTAAGAACAAAAGGGCTAGAGGTGTGGCTTAAGTGGTAGAACACTCAAGCTAGAGAACCTGAGTTCAATCCCTAGTACTGAGAAATAAAAAAGGTTTTCTGCCCACTGTGGAGACAGAAGAAAGCATTTGAACTTTCCTTTTTGCTTGTTTTCATGTAATTTTCTAATAACGTCTATGCATTTTATAATCCACATATGGTATCAGTACATTGTGTGCATTTTATGGTTAATAAACACCCATGTGGGCATACGATGTGCCCTACGCACACCTGGCCTTATCCAAATGTACCTATGGGCGCACAATGAAAGTACAAATACAGGCCTACAATGGAGGGGTGTTAATATTTTTCAGTGGCTGGGGAACAGTAAGAAAAAGATGGAGATTGCTGCTTTGAGCCACAGTCATTCCAGCGTGGACCGTTTTCAGAAAGATGATTGTTTTTGTTCAGGCTGCTCCTCCGAAAAGGCCACAGGCAATGCTAGATCCTGTACAGGAACTGTGTGCACAAAATGCAGTGAGAATGGACTCTGGAGCTGTGCAACATAGTGGCCTGGTATGGTATTAAGGACAAGAAGGAAGAGCTGGGGACATTGCTCAGTGATGGGGTACTTACCTAACACACAAAAGTGGGGTTGATCCCTAGCACTTCAAGAAAACAAAACAAACAAAAACCAGCCATGGAATTTGCAGCTGCCCAGTGTCAAGGTCATGTCTGGGTTTTGAAGAGCATTGGCCATGAAACTTTGGTTTTGGTTAGGGACTCAATCTCTCTGGACCCCAGCTCTCTCCTCTGTAAAATGAGTGTAATAATAGCATTAGCTTGCAAGGGTTGCTGGGATGGTCAATGCTAAGAAATTTGCATGGCTTACTCAGTAATGTCTGTTCAGTAGGTATTGTTATGTCTTAGCCCATTTGCTGTTATACGTGAATACCAAAGACTGGGTAATTTATAATGAAAAGAGGTTTATTTGGGTCCTGGCATATGGTGAAGGCCATCATAACATGGTGGAGGACATTACAGGACAAGACAGAACAAGCATAACTTGGGTCGCCCTCTTCTTGCAAAGCCACTAATGCCACCATGGGAGTTTTCATTCTTATAACGTCATTGAATCCTAATTGCCTCCCAAAGTCTCACCTCCAAATACCATTAATATATGAATTTGGAAATTAAGTTTCCAACGTATGAACTTTTGGAGGATACATTCAAACCAACAACATGTTATTATTCTCATTTTACAGACCGGAAACCAATGTGGAGATAGACTAAATACTTTCCCCAGATAATATACTAGTAAATGACACATCCAGGTTGCCAACGTGGACCTCTAACCCAAAGACCATATGCAACCACTTTCTTCTATAACTCCTTTTAAACACTGTGTGTCAAATGCTCTACACAGTTATGTGTTCAAGACATGGTTTTTATGACCTGTATTGTCACTACTCTTATTCCAGGGACTATGGAAAGGTGTCCTCTGTATTCCAGAGTGCAGCTTCTTCTTTTTTTTTTTTAATATGCATTACTTTGTTGAATATTTGCAAGAAATTTGCCATGTGCACTGGTGGCTCATTCCTGTAATCCTAGCTACTCAGGAGGCAGAGATCAGGGGGATCACAACAAAGTCACCTCAGGCAAATAGTTCGGGAGACCCTATCTCAAAAAAAAATCCATCACGAGTGGCTCCAGCGATAAAAGTGCCTACCTTGCAAGTTCAAACCCCAGTGCTGCCAGAAAAAAGAAATCAGCCATGTGAATGTTGATCATCTCAACTTACAGGTGAGAAAACAGATTAAAAGAAGGAAATTCCCATAAGAAAATACTTAGAAGACTTTTTGTTTGTTTGATTACTTTTGTTCCAGAGGTTTCTTCTTACAAGACACGAATGATCCTGCTTAAAAGCATCTGGTGAGAGGACCTGAATGGGCACAGTACCATTTTACTGACAGTCTCTAGAAACCAACTCCACGTTTCCCTCAGTTTATACTCTTTTCTGAGCCAGGTAGGATGAAGATGCCCCACCCATCCATCACTGGCCAAGAAGAGATCTACATTACTAGAAAAGGGGAGCTCAGAAGCAATCGTTGAGTGCGCCCTTTACAGATCATCTGAAAATGCCCAACAACGTTGCTGGAAACCTAGGAGGGGACTAAGTAATATGGGATGTAGCAACAGGACAATGTCTGGGGAGATAATATATAAAAAATGCAATAAATGCAGCATATTTCTTTCCTTATGTTTATATAGTGTTGAAACACATCGCTAATAAAGCATCTAGGGTTTTCCTTTAACTACAGATAGCCTTTGGAGTTCATGTTGAAAGCTCACAAAGCCTGTTCTATGGCTGAAATGGACTCTATCTTAATCCTTCTGAAATGATGCCATTATTTTTACAGCTGCTTCTACACCCCATTCATGATTTATGTGCAAGGTCTGGTCTCTCTTTTTATGTAGGTATGCACTGTTCCCTAGAAACTGTAAATTCCCATAGGTCAGTGCCCATGTTGGTACACAGTGGTGGGAGGGGAAAGAGCAGAGAAGGGGGTTTGTAGACAGGTGTCTCTAGACTCAAAACCAGGCCCCAACATATATTAGCTGGGCATCCTGGAGCAAGAATTTAATGGGTGAGCCCCTAGAGATGATTAAATCATATCTCATAACTATTCATGGCCAAAATGGAAGATATCATATAAAGACCTGTCAAGTGATTGCAGGAAGAGGATCTGCTTAAGCAGTATGCAGTCTTTCATAATGGAGTATTTGCTTAGAAGTCTGTATTCTACAGTGACATCTACTTAGTTTACAGAGTTTGTGTCAGCTAAGAAAGATTAGCAAAGAAGTTTTGAGTCCCTGGTCCAATATTAGGCTTGTCTTTTAAAATTTTTATTTGGAAATAACTGCCAGCTTACAAAAAGTCACATAAGTAAATATATCTATACATTCTTTATCTAGAATCCCCTGTTGTTAGGAATTTGCTGTGTTTGAGGATGAGATACATGTATCATGGACTTTTACCCCTAAACACTCCAGTGAAGACAGGGACATTTAATTTTGTTCAACTTCATTGACATTGATCCGAGACTTTATCTTATGTCCCTTCCACATTCCAAGTTTCTTAGACAATTTATGTTAGGATCTTACTCTTTGGAGCTTGTCTCAAGGACAAGAGTTTAGCCCTTGGAATTTTCAACTTGCAGCCATGGTAAACAAAACTAGATTCTTTTCTGCTTTCAGGCCCAGGAGGTGGAATAGAATAGAAGAAAAATGAAGAATTATATAATGAAGTCCTTCAAGTTATAGCAAAGAATATGCTCAGTGATCTTACATGCCTATAGCTGTTCCAGTAAGAGGAGGAACTCAGGCTTAAAGAGAAAGAGGGGTTCACTTTAGACCCCAAAATCATGACCAGCTTGTGAGTAGACAAGCTGGAGTTGAAGACCATTAATCATCGCAGGCCCTGAAATTTCCTCTCCTACAATCTTCTCGTAGAGGTGCATCATTAGCACAATTTAACTTACACCCTTTACCCCAACAGCCAGAGGCTCTAACCCAGTTAATAATAATAATAGCCGGGCATGGTGGCACACACCTGTAATCTCAGCACTTAGGAAGTAGAGGCAAGAGGATCATGAGTTTGAGGCCAACCTGGGCTACATGGCAAGACTGTGCATAAAATAAATAAAATAAAATAGCTAGTATTTATGGAATGATTGCAAACACTGTTGTAAACACTTTACATATACACTCCTATTTAATTCTTATTTTTGACTGGCCTTACTGTGTTTGCATTTTACAGATGATGAAACCAAGGCTTAGCTGAGTTACGTACCCTGTCAATGACCCCGCCCTTAAAAAGCAGCTCTATTAGCACACGAGTCCAGGCCTCCAGCATGACATCTCTAACTATAGAACCATGAGGCAGAGAGTGAGCATCACTGGCCTTTGGGGACCAGTGTTTGGGAGGAGGTAGAGAAGGCCAAGTAGGACTTCTCAAACATGCCTCAAAGGATCAGGGTCTGCGGAAGTAGTGATAAGGCACCATGTCTTGCTGCAGAGGTGGCACTGCCCAAGAAGCCAGCCAATGAGGAAGCTAAGGCTTTCCAAGCAGAAACAAACAAACAAAGGAGCAGAAGAAACTGGAAGGGCTAAAAGTGAAAGCTGCAGGGAAGGGCCTCCTGGCCACAGGTGGAATGATAAAATGTAGCCAACCACGGCCAGTTGCTCACACCTGTAATCCTAGCTACTTAGGAAGCAGAGATCAGGAGGTTTGAAGTTTGAAGCCAGCCTGGGCAAATAGTTTGAAAGACCCTATCTCTAAGAAAACCCATCACCAAACAGGGCTGATGGAGTGGCTCAAGGTGTAGGCCCTGAATTCAAACCCCAATACCTCAAAAAAAAAAAAAAAACAAAACACAGAAACCCCACCCATCAGTTGTTTCCTTTTATCTTACCAGCTATCCATTTCAAAAAGGATGAACATAAGGTTCCAAGTGGTTTGGTGAATTCCATAAGGTTCCATGGCTATTCTGTGACTGAGGGAGATTTAACCCATTTCTGACATTTTCTTATTTGGCCACCCAAGCAAGCCCATGGTATGTGATCAATTATGGAATGATATATTTAATGTCAATCTTAAACTCTTCCAGAAAATTGAAGATGGGGGAATACCTTCACACTCACTTTATGAAGTCAGCAATCACCTGACACAAACACCAAAACACTTCAAAACCGTGGATTTTAGGATATTACAAACCAATATCCTAAATGAACATAGATGCAAAACTCCTCAACAAAATATCAGCAAACCAAATCCAACAGCACATAAAAAGATCATATGCCATGATGCAGTGGGATTTATGCCAGGATGCAATGATGGTTTAATATAAGATAATCAATAAATGTGGTATTCCATGTTAACAAATTAAAAGACAAAGTGTATGAACACCTCAATAGAACAGAAGAAACATTTGACAAAATTTACCACCTTCTTTGATGAAAAAAAAAAACACTCAACTCACTAAATTTAGAAGAAACATTCCTCAACAAAATAAAGGCCATAGCTAACATCATACTTAATGGTGAGAAAACAAAAGATCAGAAACAAAACAAGAGTGGCCACTCTTGTAACTTCTTTCAGCACAGCCCTGGAAGTTCAAACCAGAGCACTTAGGCAAGAAAAAACAATTCAGATCAGAAAAGAAGAAGTTTAGCTCTCTATTCGCAGATGACATGATTTTATGTATGGTTAATCCTAAAGATGCCACCAAAAGCTATCAGAACTGATACTACTCCTGGCTATATTCCCAAAGGAATCTAAGTCAGCATACAACAGAGAGACTTGTACACCCATAGCTACAAAAGCCACACCATGGAGTCAGCTTAGGTGGTGTATACACAATGAAGAGTTATTGTCATGGAAAAGAACGAAATTGGCCAGGCATGGTGGTACATGCCCAGGACTCAGGAGGGACTGAGGCAGGGGGATCTGGACTTTGAGGACAGCCTGGGCTCCAGGCCAGTCTGGGCTAAAGACTTATAAGACCCTGTCTCAAAAAAAGTTTTTTGCAGGAAAATGGATAGAAATAGGAATCATTGTGTTAAGCAATCTAAGTCAGACTCAGAAATAGAAATATCACATGCTTCATCTTATATGCAGACTCTAGATCTTTTTCTTTTTTTTGGTACTGAGGTTTGAACTCAGGGCTTACACCTTGAGCCAGTCCACCACTCCTTTTATTTTTGTGAAGGGTTTTTTGAGATAAGGTCTGTCAAGCTATGTGCCCAGGCTGGCTTCAAACCTCAATCTTCCTCTGCCTCCTGAGTAGCTAGGATTATAGGCGTGAGCCACCATTGCCTGAATAGAATCTGGATTTTTAATTATTTTCATTTTTATTTTTGGTGGCACTGGGGTTTGAATTCAGGGCTTCACACTTGCCAGGCAGTTGCTCTACCACTTGAGCCATTCCAATAGCCCACAGAATTTAGATTTAAAAAAAAAACAGTCACGAGAGTTGAAGGAAAAGTATTTGGGAAGAGAAAGGAAACCAGAGGGAGATGGAAGGACAAGAGAGAATAATGGGAGTGAGTATGATCAAAGTACATTCTACACATATGTGAAAACATCATGATAACTCAATTAAAAATGTACAAAAAATCCCTGTTAGAACTGACACATGAATTCCATAAAGCTGCAAAACACAAAACAAGCAAACAGGCCCCTGGTGCTTCCACAGGCTGTGTTCTTACACTAATTGTACAGATGAAGAGGAAGAAAAGTAAGCCTGCTCCATATACACTTCAACCCAGGCCCTGGGCCCGGTCTGTATCATGAATGGGAAGATATGGGGTGGGAAGAAAAAAGTGAGCAAACAAAAATCAGCTGTATTTCTGCATACTGACTAGGAACTACTCAAGGACTAGTGGCATGGCTCAAGTGGTAGAGCACTCCTGAGGCCCTCAGCTCAGTCCTTAGTACAGTCAAAACAAAACAACAAACCATCTTAAAATGAGAATCACTTCTCAAAATGAAATTAAAAAGACAATCCCTTTGGGCTGGTGGAGTGGCTCAAGGGGTGGAATGCCTGCCTAGCAAGTGTGAAGCCCTGAGTTCAAACTCCAGTACCACACACACACACAAAAAAAAAAAAAAAAAAGAAAGAAAGAAAACAATGGCACCAGGTTCTGGTGGCTCACACCTGTAAATCCTAGCTACTTGGGAGGCTTGAGGATCAAGAGGATGGAGGCCAGCCTGGGCAAATAGTTCTCGAGGCCACATCTCCAAAATAACCACAGCAAAAAGTAGACTGGAGGTGTGGCTCAAGTGATAGAGCATCTACTTTACAGAGTACGAATCCATGAGTTCAAATCCTACTCCCACCAAGAAAAAAAGTCTGTACTACCCAAAGAGTCCACAGATCCAATACTATCCCTGTCCAACCACTAATAAACTTCTTGACATACACCCTGAAGTGTTACTCCTGTACACGAGGAAATATGCACAAGTTTTCAAAGCAGCTTTGTAAATAATGGCACAAAACTAGAAATAAGTGTAATAATAACAATTGTGGCCTATTTACACAACAGAATATTATGCAGAAGTGAACATGAATGCATTAAAGCCACATGCAGCAGCCCAGTGTGGTGGGATAGCCTCAATCCCACCACTTGGGTGGCTGAGGGAGGATCTGTTGAGCTCAGGAGTCCAAGGGCAGATAGACAACAGAGTGAGACCCCCAACTCAAAAAATTTAAAAAAAATTTAAGGGGTGGGGATGTAGTTCGGTGGTAGAACATTTACCTAGTATGCAGGAGGCCCTTGGTTTGATTCCTAGCACTGTAACTAAATAAATAGAATAAAGTTAGAAAAATATAATAGAAGGAAATTCTGTATTTTTTAAACAACATGATGAACCTGGAGGATATTATGCTGAGTGAAATAATCCAGCCAAAGGAAAAAATATTGTAGGAGTCTAGTGACACGAAGTATGTAAAATAGTCAAACTCATAAAAGCAGAGGAGTAGAATGGCAGTTCAAAGGCTTGAGTGAGGGAAAAATGGGGAATTGTCACTCTTATGTATAGTTTATAGGCTGGGGTAGCTTAAGTGGTAGAGCACTTGCCTGCCTAGCAAGTGTGAGGCCCTGAGTTCAAACCCCAGTACCGCCTATGTATGTATAAATATATATATATTATATATATATGCAATCATATCTCAGTAAAGCTAATTTTACAACAAAACAAAATTCTTTGTTTCCAAAGAGATTTAGATACCTGATGTATTTGGTTTCTAGATAAAATCAATCCATTTGCGAGAGAGGGAGGGAGAGAGGAAAGTTGTATC
This sequence comes from Castor canadensis, assembly GCF_047511655.1. NCBI lineage: Eukaryota > Metazoa > Chordata > Mammalia > Rodentia > Castoridae > Castor > Castor canadensis. The sequence goes on along the minus strand of NC_133398.1, from coordinate 26,438,803 downwards.
CTGTTAACTTCCAGGATAAACACAGAGCCAGAAGCCATCCTTCTCTCCTGATAGCACTCTGGGGAACTGCCATGGAGTTGGGGACAGGGAATCCTCTTGCCAGGTCTATAGACCTGGTAAGCCAAAAGCTGGCAAGCAGCCATCCAGCCTTCAATCCCCACTCCACACAGACAACAGTGTGACAGGGCTCTCCCTCCCATCAAGGGCAGCAATGGCTTGCTGGCCACAGAGGAACGGCACAGTTGCTCACATTTCATGAGTGTAATATATATTGGAAGGAAGAGAAGGGTTGGGTCTGAACCCGAATCCTTCTTGTCTCAGAGTCTCAACTTCTTCACCTGGAAATGGGGCTAAGGCAACCCCGACCTATGTGAGGCTTCCACAGCCCCTTCCTCCATGTATCCATGGGGCCGGTACCTATCCCCACTTTAACCCTGAGCTGACTACTGCACACACAGACAGATGGGTGTATTTCTCCTGCTAGTCTACTAGAGAAGAGACCACACAATAGCCCTTCCTGTGTTTCCAAGCACAGAAATGGGCCCACTGTAATCAGGCAGCAAAAGCTGAATACAATTCTTTTTGTAAATATAGGACACAATGGAATTTTCTTGGGGGGGGGCAGGGAAGAAAAGAGTAAAAAAAGAGAGTTATCTCAACATCAGGAAGCTGAAGAATTAGTGTGATTAATATCTGGCTATTTAATATTTTCTTGCATACAAAATAAAGGTAATATGTAACCAAAAAAAAAAAAAAAGAAAGAAAGAAAAGGAAAGTAATTTTCTCCAGACTGGCACTTCCCAGTTTGAAAAGTGGAGCCAACTCCCCTCTGCCCAAGAATTATGAACCTTTTCGTTTTTTAGTTTGGCTTCTACCACCTGATAGTAACTTAATTTTGCTTCCTGTGAGTCAGAGAGCAAAAGGCACTGTGTCCAAGCCACCAGGGCAACTTTTAAATAAACGGCCCCATAATGAATAGTTTTGGTAAAGTAACAGCTGTTGCATACCTTGTCATAATATGTGAAAGCTCTCTAATTTGTTCAGTGTTCTGTATTAATAAAGTTTGTGTCATATCATTTCTGAAGAGTGTCTAAGAATGCTTGCTCAGATGGGCAGTGCAAAATACCAGGGCAAAGCCTGGGAGGGTGGAATCTTTTTCCAACAGCCTAGAGATGAGACGGGACATGAATGGTGACTCTGAATCGTGGATATCAGCATTGTGTCCAAGTCCCTAGATCTCTCCAAGGTTCATCTGGAAAATGGGTTGTGCAATTGAATGGACATAAGCTCACACAAGTGCACCGTGACTGCCAAGGCCACATAAATGTTAGACACTATTTTTATGGGATTCTTTTTTGTTCTGTTTTTTTTTTCCCCTTTGGACTGCTTCTGGCTCCAGAGCTAGTGAAGTCACAGATATGGCAAAACCCCTCACCCAATAAAGCTGCTACCCCTCATCACACATCCATAAAATGTATCACATTTGCATTTCTGGTAGAAAATATTACTACATCAATATTCATATCCTCCAGGATTACTTTTCCTTTTTTGGCAGTACTGGGTTTGAACTCAGGGCCTCATACTTGCTGGACAGGTGCTCTACCACTTGAGCCACTCAGCCAGCCCTTTTGTGTTAGGTATTTTTGAGACAGAGTATCTTGAACTATTTGGCCAGATTGGCTTCAAACTGCAATCCTCCTGATCTCTGCCTCTTAAGTAGCTAGGATTATAGGCGTGAGCCACCAGCACCCAACTCAGGATTACTTTCAAATAGCACTGTACTACTACCTCCTTCACAGCACTCCCAACCCTATCCAAAAGGCAGAGGACCACCCAAAACAAACAGATCAAAAAGCCATAGATTTCCATATTGACCTTAATATCAATAACAAGATTGGAAAAGGTAACACTAGGCCTTTGACTCTGGAAAGATCTGCAGCTCTTTCTCTATGTAAAGTACCAAACTTTTGAAAGAAGGCAGGAATGGCAGGTGGAGCGGGGTGATGCCTTTGACAAGGCCCAGAGCACAGTAAAGGTCCCAAGGGAAGCTCTCCCAGGTATGGAACTCAGCAAAGGGGAAGCTCAATCCAATCCAACAAATATTCTTTGGGCCTCTGCTTTGTGAAGACATTAAATAAATTAGTATCTTCCCAATGCCTACTGTGTGCTTGTATGCATGCACCCAGATCTATTTGTTCCAGCCACTGGTCCACCACATGTGTTACTGCCTCACCTTTGAAAGATGTGTGTGGTGGGGGGGAGGTTCAAGGAGGAGAAAGACAGCCAGGAACTGGTAGGGCTTTGTGCTCTTACTATTTCCAACACTACAGCTTTTAGAAATGATCGGAGGCATCTGTGGGAGGTTGCTGAGGTAGAAAGACCACAGCAGTTAAAGCTTCCTACAACCCAATCCGCCTGGTCACAGGCTCCGAGGTCTGCAGACTGCTAGGGATGGACAGGGATTGCACTGAACATTTCCTATGTGTTGTAAGAAAAGGAACCAGGACGTTCTGGCTGCCTGCGTGTGGGGCATGGGTTTTGTACTGTACCTGTTATGTGCCACATGTCCTGGTGCTGTGGGTCCTGCCGGTTGCTAGCAGGGATGAGGTTTGCCCCGAGCCAGGAACTCTGCATTTTGTACCTGGTGATGACTTTGAGTCCACTATGCTTATTCCTATTTTGCAATCAGGTTATCAGGTTCAGGGAGTCCACAGCTAGAGCTGCAGTTGAGGCACAGGGAGGCTTCGGAACCCAGCTGGGTGTTCAGGTTCCTTCTCCATCTCAGTGGAAAGGCAGGAGTGTAGCTGGGTGGCAGAGTGCGTCCCTGCCTGCTTAGCATACACTTTCTGGGTTGGAGTCCTAGCACCCAAAACAAAACAAAAAAACCCCAGAAACCTGTCCTGGGCTGCAACTCACCCCCCCCCTCCCCGCCAGCATCAGTGAAGCCTCCCTGTCCAAAGCCTACTCGGCTTAGTAATAATCGTGCCCGTCTTTTACTGAGTGTTCATTACCCAGCAGCCACTTTATTCCATGTTTTGCACTACTATAAAAACCTTTTCCATGATAATATCCATGTTAGCCAAAGAGCGGCCGAGAAGTGCAGTTCCCGGGAGCCCGAAGCCAGTCAGTGACGGAGCCAAGATGAGGATCCACTTAGACTTGATATTGAATTTCCTAACATCGCTCAGCCTCGAGGAGAGGAAGAGGAAGAGGAAGAGGAAGAGGCGGGTGTCCTGCCTGACGCTGAAGCGGGCGAGTGGCTCTGGGGACCCGCTGTCCCCAGCCGTCCTGCGCCGGGCCGTCCGGCTGGGGGCGCTGCAGACCGCGCGGCAACGAGCCCGCCTCCCGCCGGGCGCCTGGGGACCGCCGCGCCTTCCGGGCGTGACTCGCACCCGGAACCCGGCTCGGGAGCGCGGACCCGTGGACCCGTCTCCCCACCTGGATACTGGGGAAGCGGGGTCTGGGCCCCCAGGGCTTGCGGGGACCGGGACACCCCCCGCGTTGTAGGGGCGCCGGCCACGATCGGCTTTCCAAGTGGGTGTCGCTCCCTGCACGCGCCCAGTTACACCTGCACTCGGGCACTGGCTCAGGCACTGGCTCCTCCGGGAGGGGTGGGGGTGGGGTCCTGGCGCTGGTCCTCACGGGGGACCTGGAGTTTTGACTCATTTGGCTCTGACCCGGCGGAGAGGAAACTTGGCCCAAGAGCCAGGACTCAGAACGATCTGGCATTCCGGGACGATCCCAGAAAGCATCTGAACTTCCATCAGCTGCTTCCCCACGTCGCCCAAGCTGACACTGTGCCCCGCTTCTCTTTGCAGAGTCCACACCCCACCCCACCCGGACCGCTCACACGATTCTGACTTTGAACCCCAAAGCGCGTTCAAGGCCCAGCCATGGTCAACCCAAAGTGCGTCCTGGTCCTCCCAGAAGTCCCTACAAGCCGGCATCCCTGTCCCTGGAGGAGGGGATTCCTAGCTTGTTCCAACCAAGGTGAAATGTCTCTTTGGAAAGTTACTCCTAGGCTAGGTAAGTAGCACTCACTGACCTTGCCCTTGCTCCACCGACACCCGCGACCCAGGCAGTGTAACAGGGTGGAAAAGAAGTGAAAAATGCCCGGTAGCCTCTTGATTGAGGCTGTCTTTCAAAAGGGGGTTTTATGAATAGATTACTCGGATGGAATTCTGCTAAGGGCCAATTTCTGAATGTTAATTGGTCATAATTGCCTTGTTAGAAGGCTGTGGACCGAGTTCTAAGAAGACAAAATTCTAAGACTGGCAACTGGGAGGGAACAGCTTATTACTTTCTGGGTTAGGTTATATATATACATTAACATACTAGTTCAATTTTCCACTTTCACTTTTTAATATCTTTCCAATTCCCAACTACTCTCTGGAAATTTAAAGAGGCAGTGGGAGGGTTGGTGATGGTGTATGCCACAGATGGAAATGGAAGAACTGCCCAGAAATGTTGACATTTATAAAAAAAAAAAATTAACATCCACACACACTTTAAAATGATGATATTAGGAACAACGTATAATGGCAAAAGTTACTCGTAGAACATCTGTTCCTTCCAGTGGGGGAGGATTGCTTTCCTGCCAAGAATTTATGAATTTTATATAGGAGCTTGATTCTGTTTGGGGAAGGGAGGCTTGGAGGAATGCTGTGATATTTCTGATGTTCAGAGGCTCTTAAAGCTGCTAATGAGGCAAAAGTCACCCTTTAGAAGGGACACAGGAAGAACAAGAAAAATCTCAAACTGCCACTCCTGTGACTTGGAACAGAGCAAGGTCAAGGCCATAAAGTTTGGGTTGGTGGTGACTTCTTCAGAGAAGGCCTAATCCTTTTTGAAGGAGGTGGAAGAGACTTTATATGAGGATTAAAACCCAATCAATTCGTTTCAAATGTTCCATTCATTTTCACACTGACCAGTCAGCTCAAAATCTGCCCTCAACTCTTCTTCTACACTCAGTTGTCCTGCAGTTGCTCAACTGAACCTGGTGATTGGAAGGTTTATCTTTTGAGAGCCATGCTGGTGGTGGGGTGCTAAAAAAAAGGCCATCAGAGAGAATAAGACTCTAAGTGGATTAGCAGTTGAAATATTAATGATTGTCTTTTGACTCAAAGCAGTTTATCTAAGCAGGTTTCCCATGATCTCAAGAAGAGAAAGAACTTTCTTCTCTAAAAAGAAGGTAATATGTCCAGAAAGAGGATACCTGTTTTCATTTGACTTTTTCATTAGCATATATTAATTGTAACTAGGGGTTTCAATGTGGTAGTTGTATACAAGCATTTTAATGTGCTTTAATCAAACTCATCTCCTGTATTACTTTTTATCTTCCCACCACCACCTTTTTGCTTTTAAAGTGACTCTTTTTAGGTTCTTTGACCCTTAAATGGAATGGATTTTTTTTTTTTGTCATTCAGGATTTTAGATGAAAAATGAAAATACAATCCACTTAAATGTCAAGAGTTTAAGTTGTTACCGTTTGACAGAGAGACAGAGACAGAGACAGAGAAGGAAAGCACAACTGCCGGGTTGTCACACTATCTCAAAAATACCCAACCCCAAAACAGGCAGGAGGGGATGGGTTTCAAGTGGTATAGTGCCTGACTAGCAAGCTTGAGGCCCTAAATTCAAACACCACTACCTCCAAAAAAATCACAACAACCAACAGTAGGGTTTGAGACATTCTTTAAAGTCAACAAGTTTTTATTGAACACTTACTAAGTGCCAGGCACAGTTCGTAAGGCATTGTCTTCCCCCTTGAGGTAATGAGTGCCATGAAGCTTAAGTGAGGTAAAGGACAACAGGAGAGCTCTTTCAGTGCAGCCAGGGAAGGAGGGCTGCTCCAAGAACTGACACTGAGTAAGGATTGTCCCAGTGCAGATGTACCTGTATCTCTCTCTTTATGTAGATAAATTTAACATAGATATATTTACCACATTGGATCATACTACATAATCTCCCCTTCCCCTGATTAGCTTGTGAGCATTCTTCTTTCTGCATATATGGCTCCAGGGAACATGGACCTGATAGAGTCAGTATTGAACCTAATGGATGCTGAAAGGGAGCTAAAGGAAGAAAGCAAAGCAACAAGGCTAAACAAAGTCCAGATGGGAGGTGAGGCTCCAGTGGCAGAGTACCAACTTTGTAAGGGCGAAGAACTGAGTTCAAATCCCAGTCCCACAAGAACAAAACAAAAATCCAACCAAACAAATCCTCTTATGTATCCCAAATCAACGTGGCTTCTAGGAGAGACTCATTTTCTTTCCATATTCCTGATGTTGAATATGCCCACCCATAAACCCCTGCCCACTACCTAACCACCTTGGGGACCTCTAGGTCTCGCTTAGCCCATCCCCCTAAGACCTTGTGCATAGGCTGGGGACAAGGGTCAGGGAGTCTCAGGCTACAGTGAGGATATGCGGGGACATAGTGGGAGCCATGGCATCTGCTGCCCCGTTTGTACAAAGGCGGCTTTGGGTGACATGTTCTCCTGGAGTGCCTTCCAACCCTGTCCATCTGTGCTCTGCAGAGCCCTGCTTGCTGCTGAGAGCTGAAATGGCCCTCTGACTCACTCATTCATGCCCAGTGGCACATGCCCAGATCTATTTTAGGTTGAGATCCCGGTTAAGGGAAAAGGGATTATCTTTAGATATTGAGAGCGTGGAAGATGGGCAAGCAGTAGGAGTGTTTGTTTCCCATGGGCCATGGCTGAGAATGTAGGCTAAAAACAACCAAGCTCCTATTAGCAATTCTACCTACTAATTTCCTCTGCTGCGTTCTGCTTTGAAGACAGATGATGTCTTTCTTCCTTTTCTTTTCTTTTCCCTCTCCTTCTTCCTTCCTTCCTTCCTTCTTTCCTTCTTTCCTTCCTTCCTTCCTTCCTTCTTTCCTTCTTTCCTTCCTTCCTTCCTTCCTTTCTTCCTTCGCCTTTCTGACAAGGTCTTACTAAGTAGCCAACGCTGGTCTAGAACTCAGGACCCTTCTGCTTCAGCCTGCCAAGTGGTGGGATTACAGGTGTGTGCCATCATACTCATTGAAGATGCTTTCTTAAGCTCACTTCCAGTGAGTCCAACTATAAACCGAACTGCTAATTGAGTGCATACATGTGTAAAGTGCTTTGGAATCTGTGAACAAAATAACCGGGAAGAAAGGCCACTTTGATGGAGGGCCATGGTGATTTGGTAGAGGTTATGTAATACCATGATCCAGGAAAGGATTGCCTTTTCTGAAGTCATTGTCCAAACTGGAGCCTAGAGGAATGTGGGGTATTTTTAATAGAATGACAGATAAGATTACATGTCTCTATTAGAAAAAGGGACAATCTTACCCTATAGCTTTGTGTGCACCGAACATCACACTGTTTAGATTAAAAAGCCAGCACACATTCCTAGGAGGTAAGGAGCTTTACTTTATCCAAGAGACAGTGTGATGTCACAGTAAGAGTCTGGGCTTCAGATTGAAGCAGTCCTGGCTTGCTTCATGCCTGTGTGACCTTGAACGAGTCACTCAATTCCTCTTGGCTTCAGTCTTCTCCTATAAAATGGGTATAACAAATTCCTAAGCCTCTCAAAAAGTTCTTGACATACCGTAAGTACGCAATAAACGAATTTTCCTTTATACTCTCCATCCACCTCCAATTCACTCAAAGGGCAACTCCAAGTCCAAGTTCATCCTGTCATAAAAAAAAAAAACTTTCCTGTAGTCACTGACAAAGACAACAGAGAGAGAAGCAGAAGAGTTAAAGAGAAAACAAACAAACAAACCGACCACATAGTCTAAACCCACGATCTGTGAAATTATCCCTTCTCACCAAGTTTCTCTCTTCCAGGTTTTATGTTGCCAATCTGGGAACATTGTCAAAGCAAATGTTAGTTAAAAATTGTTTGCCAAAGGACAGGTAGTTAAACATCATGTAGAGATGAGAGTATTGTTATGGCAAACCTAAAATAATTTTTTTCTCAAACCTTTATTTATAAAGGAAGACATTGAACAGATCTGTTCAAATACGTCCTGAGGCAGTCAGAGGATTTTTCTTTCAGTTCCTTCTACCGAGTCACTGTCTGGCCATATCTCTATAGTGAGCTCTTTTCTCTAATTAAGGAAATCAGTGAAATGTGTAGACTTCTCATTATGAATTATAAGTCAGTTGCCAAATTGATTACCAACTCAGTATTTCTGGAGCCCAGGTAGACCTCACCATTCACAGAGAAAATCAGTCTATCACACTTCCTTAATCAGTGCAAACATTTGGCCAGGCAGTTTTATCAATTTTTTAACATACAGTATCAACTGTGTATCAGGACAAGAAAATGAAAATAAAGGAGAACCAAGACTAGAAGAGGTCATATGTTTCCAAATGCAAATTGAGGTCCAAACATTAAACAATAGGATCTTCTAATCCTTGTACAAAGGCACAAATTGCAAATCAGACTCCTATCCCAGAGTGGCTTTGCTTAACAAAGTCTTTAATGCAAAGAACCCCCTAGGCAAAGCCTGCTCTGTCTCTCCAGACTTTGGCACAAGAGTCCTTGAAGTCAGTTATACTCCCAAGCTATAAACTTCATTGTGCTTAAAACAAAATCAGTTTGTTCCCATGGTCTAGACCTCTTCAAACTATAGAAACCCATGGTCTTTTTTTTTTTTGGAGGGGGTTAAGCACCCCTAAAATGTTCTGTTCTCCCTGAATCATTAGTTCCAAATGCAGTTTGCATTTTTGTTGAATAAGGCTAAAACCTTCATGCTAAACCTGAATAACATGTTTTTAACATGACTTAACATGCACCTGATAAACAAGTTGGATGTATCTAAAATAACAACCAATCAAGAAAATTGTAGGGGGAAAATGGTATATGTGGTTGTAGTGAACGTGACTGAGGCTCTCAAATAACCATCTGATCACTTTCCCTGTACACAATTTGTACAGGGGCTAGGATGTTGATTTTCATTCAACACCCACAATGTGCTCTTTGTGTAGCAGTTGTCTAGGAAAAAATATCTGTGGAAATACATATTTGCCCATTCATATTCCACTCTGGTTCTGCCTTTGCACAGCCGCTAGTGGGTAGGCCCTTGAGCAGATTACCTATGTTTGAACTGAATTGCATGGAAAGAGAAAGCAGCCCAAGGCCAGAATCTTGCACTCTTTAAGGGATTGGCTCCTATGCTCGCTAGGAGGAACCAGGGCTGTGACATGGTCCCTGCCTGTCATGGCTGTCTGGTAGGAGAGCACTAGAGCTTTGTGCTTTAGAAGCACAGTGATATGCTTATTTGGACATCAGAGCACAACACTACCTTGAATTCACTACATTGAATTTTGAACCTTCTTTTTTAAAGATCATCCTTTTTTCATGGCATTTTAAAATAATCTTTATTCTGCTATAAGTTTCTTTTGGGTTGTGAGGATGGAGCCATCAGCTATAGGCTTTTTAGATCAGATCTTGGCACTAGCAGCAGCAGCTCAGAGCCCAACTGTGACCTTGGACAAACCCAGGCCTCCATCTAGGCCTATTTTCAACTTGAGTTCAGTGTTTTGTTTATTTAGGATACTTTTTTTTTTTTTGGCATACTGGGCTTTGAATTCAGAGCCTCACAGTTGCTAGGCAGGTGCTCTACCACTTCAGCTACTCTTCCAGCCCCCTAGTTCTGTGTTCTTGAAGCCCCTTTCCTGTTAATGCATCCTATGTCATTTTACAGCTTCAGTCTGTTTACAATCTGTTACCCATTCTTCAGTGAACATAGACATGCCTGCCTCAAAGGCAGCGGCATTTTGTCAACTCTGGGCACTAGTTTTTAGAGTCAGTTTATTAAGACATGTTCTGAAGTTAGGATACTGCCTTCCAAGCAGCAAGGAATATCTCAAGCTTGAAGAGCAGCAGGGTATATGGGGTGGAGGGCTCACAGCCCTTCCCATTTAGCAGACTGGCTTATCCAGGGGCCTCAGGTAGAAAAGAACTTTTGAAGCTTTGAAAGTGGAATTTTTTAAAAGTCATAATTGTTTGTCATATGTTTTTACCTTTTCTTTTGAAAGGAAGCCCAATGGGTCATCCAAAGGACAGGATAAAGTATCTCCTTTCCACAAGTTTTGATTTCCTGAAGACAGGTTCAACGGTCTCTTAATCATTCCTACTAGTCCCCTGACACTCTGCCTCCCCCGCCATACAACCACCCCCTCAAATGAAAGAAACTCCTCCCAGAATCCATGTCGGGAAGAACCACCTGGCAAGGAAGAACCCTCTAAAAACTGATCCCAGGATTTTGTCTAAATATTCAATTAATGACTAATTTCATTCGATCGAGTCCATTAACCATGGGTCTTCAGTAACACTGAAACACTCCCAGTGTACTTCAAAAACTCATGTCTATTGGGGAAGCCAGATGTATCAAGCCTTGTAATATATAAAGATAACTGTTAAATGAACTATCTAGTGTAGCACGGAGGAGTTTTTTTAGGAGCTAGGCTTTAGGATTAAAGGCTTTTTACTATAAATATGGGTCTTTCCAGAAGCAGCAAAGTACAAAATCTGCAAGTAAATTCTTCAAGGTTGAAGCAGACATAGTGCATTGGAGTCCTAGAGAAGTTTAGCCTAGCCAGTTTTCTGAAAGAGAAGCTGGGGAAGATACTGACCAAGTAGTTGAGTGGCCATGTTAAATCTGTATGCAGTAGGCACTGCATACAGTGGCAGAAAGGCAAAAAATGAAGGATGGGAAGAGTGACCAGATCTGTATGTCCAGGATAGCTGGGTCCTGGGCCAGAAGTGAAGCCAAAAGAGAGAGCCTTGTATTCCAACTCAGAACTGAAAGTATGGATTGTGTTAGTGCTATAGTGAGCCAGTTCATAGTTTCATAGCTGGCTCAGAAACAGGTGCCAGAAACTCAGGCTCCTCTCATTCTTCCCAGAGAAAGGAAATAATATGCTGATTGGGAGACAAGTCTCGGGTTCTTGATGCTAAACAGGTTTGCGTACTGGAAGAACCTGGGTGTTAGCAAATCCTTCAGAATTGGGTGCATCTGTTTTGACTGTAGTCCTACTGCCTGGCCAACCTGAAGGCAAAATATTAGAAGTGCTCCACGTATGCAAGAATGAGAAATTAAAACAAAAAAGCCAGCTTTTATGTAAAGGGAACATCAGTTCTTCATCTGTATAATGGTGATGGGATAGGAAAATTCCACTCAGCTCTTGTAAGGATTGAGGGAACACAAGGTGTAACTATTTCAACAAGCCCACAGAACTGTGCAGAAGTGAGGGATTATTATCCACTAGCAAAAAGTGGATCAGCCTCTGTGAAGAGAAACTCGTCCAATTTTTCTAAGACACTCTGCTTTGTACAATTTTATTTATTGTTCAGGCTTTCAGCAAGTGTGTCCAGGCTTCCTTCTATGTCTCTACCTTACAGGCTTTAAAGTGGGTATCCAAATAAAGCACCTGAATGTTGTTTTGTATCATGGGGGTTTGCCACTATGTAGAAACATGTTGATCCAGTGTTCAGTACAGATTCAAGTATTATAGGTGAGATAGGACCTCCTTGCCTCAGATCAGTGGACTGAACAGGTTTGACAGTTTGCTTTGATTGATTTAACTAAGTAATCTTCATTAAGGTCCCTATACTTTCTATCTATCTGTCATCAACCTCTTGACCCATGAAAAACTACTTGTTTCCTGCTCTGCTTAAATGATAACGTGTAACACAGACATAAAAGAAACATAAAAGCTTAGCAAATTGTCCTAACACTCTGGGCTGTCATTATAGTTATTGTGTTGTACCCACACCACAGAAAATGTTCTGTTAGTTGACTTCAGATGAGATCTCAAAGGGATCCTAAGTGTGAGTTGACTTTCTGCTGTTATTCAACAGCGTTTCTATTTATTTCCACCTTTTCCTTTAAGAAAAAGTGGCGAGCTGGGCGTGGTGGTACATGCCTGGAATCCCAGCTACTCAAGAGGTGAGAGGCAGGAAGGTCACCCAGTTTCAGATCAACCTGTGTTACATAGTAAGACCCTGTCTCAAAAAGACAAAAAGAACCAGTGAAGAACCCCAATTTGGGGTGGATCTGTTGCGACATGCTGACTCATCTTCTAGGTTTCAAGAAGACCAAAGTAATTTGAAAAAGTGATACTGTTATCAAGGGCATCGTGGAAAGCAATTAAAAAGATGGGCTCCAGATGTACATGGGTTCTGAGACGAGGTTTGACTGACCTGCCTACACCCCTCCCTCCCCAGCACTCCTCCCTCCCCAGCCAAGTTTACAGGCTGTAGCAGTCTTGATAGGAGCCCCAGATTCACTGTTTACGCTAACATGTTAGCAGTTGGTTTCCCTCTGTTTTGACTGTGATCAGGGCATCGAAGCATTAGATACTTCAAAAAGATTTGAGAATTTGTTTGCTTTTTTAGGAGATGCTGAGATATTTACTTAAGATTCACTTTTTTATTTAAGGTAAAGACTTCAGTGAATGTGAAACTATTTTCATACAACGTTCTGACTTTGGCAGGTTTTTGGTTTCACAGGTAGAACATCCCGTGGCACATTCCAGAGCCTTCATTATATAGATAGATCGAGGTGGTTTTATATGAAATATTATTGAATGACTCTGCATGTGAACAATGAATGATAGTTTCATAAACAACCTTTAGGAGGCAGACATAGCTTCAATTTAACGCTATAAAAACATGTCAGTATACAATAGGCTGTAGAAGGTGCTAAGAAGATACAAAGACCTAAAATAAATACATAAAATAGAATAATAAAATTATAAAGATAATAAATATATAAAAGGGTTTGTATAGGACTGGGTGGTACCTTTGTCTGTAGGAGAAGGAGAGGAAGAAAGGTGTGTGTTGGGGGGAGAGTATCTGGTCTACAGATCCATTTATACACTTGTGTTATGCTAAATACAGAGTCAGAAGCCAGAACATATAATAGAACAGGTGGCTGACACAGGCTGCTAACTCCCGTATGTTGAAGTACAACAGGTACCATCATTGCTTGTTTTAATATTTTACCTGTTTACTTCCATAACATGAAGATTGCCTTATTGGCCTTCCTTACATACAAAGACATTAAATGCTCGAATTGTTACTCTCCAACTCTCTCTCTCTCTCTTTCTCTCTCTCTGGTGCAACTGGGGTTTGAATTATCTCCAACTATGAAATACCAAGTCACTGTTCTAAAAACCTGAACAAGTTTTAAAAGGAAACAATTACTCCCCCTGACCATTGTACTTGAGATGGTGAACGTACTGTTTTGGTTTAGGTTTTATAAACAAAACAGAATTACAAGAGTCAAATACATCTTCAGGAAGAAAGAATGTTTTGCCAGAAAAGTGATGGCTTGAAAGTCAGTTGACTAGGTTGGGAACACTATTGTTAATCCTTTGTGCGCGTACGCACGTAAGTTAAAATCTAGGACATATAAAATTAAATGTCATAAGGAAAATATAATAACAGGCATCTCAATTATGAGGTACTTATTATACAGTGCAAATGGTTCTGCGACACCGTAATGACAGCACACCTAGGAACGCTGAACTGACAGGTATGGGAGTAAATAGTGTAGCTATTTCTGTATGTTAGTGTTTTGTGACATTTTTTGGAAACCTTCCTTATTCATTTTAGACACTGAAGGTTTTTCGGGTTAGAAAAAGTTGAATGTGTAGTGGTGTTTCCCTATGACATTGGAAAAAATGTGAATACATTTTAAATGTCTTGCTGGTTTATGCATGTTTCTTCTGAGATAATAGACTTGTGGCAAATAGCAATAAAAAAAGTTTTGTTGTTTTTTAAGACAGGGTCTTACTATCTAGCCTAGGCTGGTCTTAAACTCTGGAGCCTTGTGCTGGAATTACAGGTGTATGCTACCATGTCTTGCTCATTTTTATTAACCAACTATGTGTCAGGCATTGTATAAGACCAAACACAATTTAACATAAAGAAAAATATGTACAAATATAGGCTCTTTATATAACTTTAATTCCCTGCTTTTTAAAGCCTGAGTAGAAGTGACTTTAATTCCTCTTTTAAAAATAAAACCTATTTTTACCTTCATTCTTAGAAAAGTTTCTCCATATTTACTCTTGTTTTAAAATATTTCGAAAAAAATAAAAAGAATATTTGGAAACTGCAAAAAGAAAAAAAAAAATTAAATGAGAACACCAGTACTAACATCTTGGTGTTTCCTTCCAGTCTTTTCTCTTAACTTCCCTACTTTTTTCTCCTTCAACAAATATGCAAAGACAATTGGCATCATACTGTATATTCTACTTTTTCCACTTGACATACCATGAGCATTTTTCCATGTCATTAAGTATGCTTTGAATATGTTCGTAGCCCCATAAAATTCCATCCTACTGATGCACCTGTTTTCTTTTAAGCAAAGACACATGTCGTGTTTTCTAGTCATGCTGGACTCTTTTTTAGTCAAAGAAAATACTGTGTTGAGCCACTCTAATCCTCTTAAGAATTTCTATATTCTATTCCATTTATAAAATGCACTGTGTTGCAAACACACCTATGAACACTGGCTATAATGGATAGTTAATAAGCACTTTAAAGAAAATGCCAGTCAGCTTCTGTCCCCTTGATCTTATTAGTCACCCACACCACCATTACAGCATCAACAAGTGTCAGATGCTTTTCTACTTTGTGGCAGCTACAAATATTTACTTCAGTCTCTTGAGATTATAATAGTGCAGTTTTAAGCTTAAATAACTTCACAAATATACATGCTACAAACTTGCAAAAACACCATCTAAAGTTTTAAACTTACAATTTTATGCATTTTAACTATTAGAAGCTACCAGGATCTTGCTCATTGTGCACTCTAGCACTAAGCTACACTTCCAACCTCCAAACTTAAGCCTTTTCCATGTTGTTTCAGTCTTTCCCTGTCTTCAGAGGGACTGATGAAGTTTTAAAAGAATCTGCTAGGAACTTTGTTTCTGACCTTTTCAGGGAGATTATACACACAGCACAAATGAAGCCTTTAGTCCTCAGGAGGGCACTATGGAACTATGTTCCTAGGGTTGTCTGCCTGGGGAAATTTCTTTTGTTACTCAAAGTCTAGCAGAATGCAAGGCCAGGCCTCCACAAAAAGAAAACTCATTTATAATAATTTCATTTACTTTTAAAAAATGTGAAAAGGGAACGTGTATGTTTATTGATGGCTACTCTCTTATTAAAACTGAGCAAATCAAAGAAAAATTGAGCTGTTTCCACCTGGAAAACCATCCAGGTAAGGAAACTTTCCATGTAGTTTTAAGTACAGTTGTGAAGCGCAAATCTACAGCATTTCCAGTTCTCAGAACTTTCAGATGATACTTATTGTAAAATCGAGTAACTTAAAAAAGTTTTTTTTTTTTTAAATAACCTGTTAAGATATAAAGGTGGCTTGTTAGAGTGCTTCTCATATGCCCTCCACTCCCATGCTTTTAAACTCAAATAGGTTACATACTTTTCCAGGACCCAAAACAAAACAAATGACATCGCTGTTCAGATAAAATATTATAGGTTTATTTAAAACTTAATTCTCACCTTGAGTATGCAAAATACAAACTCCACAAAATGTTCAATTTTTTTACTTTGTAGTTTACAAATATACAAAATAGAAGTTTGCTTAAATTTATATTACATATTTATTAAGGCAAGGAACTATATAGAAAAAAACACATTTGTTCTGCTTAAGGCATACTTGGGAATAAACCATTGTACAAATTATTGCACATCTGAAACCACAGTGCATTACAGACTGACTGCATAAAAATGTTAAAGAAGTAAACCAGGTGTATTTACCTGACTTAGGTCATACATGTAGATCGGAAGACAAAAGAGATTCCTTGTCAAAGTATGCAGCAGTTTGAGAACTTTGGCTTCCTCATTTGGTACCTTTAGAACCAAGACTCACCAAGCACCATCATTTAGGCTATTGGAACACATTTTTCTGTACCTGAATTTCTTCCTCTTCTTCTAACAAAATAATGGCTTTTAGAAGGCAAAGGGAATACAAGGTGATCTTTATATATTTGGATTGCATTGAAACAATTCAAGGGAATTCTGCTCTTCCCTCCCCCCAACTCACGGATCTAATTTATACCCTGATATCCACAACTTCCAGTCACCCCCTTGGTGTTTTGTAAGTCCAGGCATGTTCAAGTTAATTTAGAATTGGAATGATAGAAGATCCAGTCTCAGACCCCATCTGTTCTTTGATTTTTGTCTTTTGGATCCCTTCTTTCTCTTGATTATCCATTCACAAGCTGACTTGTTAGGAACTTGACCATGATTGTAGTGCTTGCCAGCTGGGCTCCTCCCCTCGTGGGAAGACAGTGTGAAAGGTTAAAAAAAAAAAATACTGAATTCTCTTCTGGCAGTGTGGGTCATATCCACTGTCTGGGATTTAAAAGTGCCTCTTCATGTGTAAGGCGAGGTGGTCCGACCTGGAAAAGGCCCGGTCGCACTTCTGGCACTGGAAGGGGCGGTGCCCTGTGTGTTTTCGGTAGTGCCTGGTCAGTTCATCTGAGCGGGCGAACTTCCACCCACAGCCATCCCAGTCACAGTGGTAAGGCTTCTCACCTGTAGAGGGAAAAGGAGAAAAAGCTGCTGAAGCCAAATCTCTGGATGAAAAACTGGAAAACAGGTATTAAAGCCAACTCTCCCGTGTATGGATGAAAAACTGGAAAACAGGTATTAAAGCCAACTCTCCCGTGTACCTCAGTTCTGAAAGAATCCCCCTGAAGGGGCCGATTCAGACCATAAGCAGGAATGATACATTGAATTTTAAATATTAGCTCTTGTTTTTAAGGGAACAGTAGTTAAGTAACAAAAGCACACAGACACCCCCTAAATCTACATGTCTATAGAGCTAATGTTTTCATCCTTTAAGTTTTCATTCTTTTGAGTCAAGACATCACAGTGGTAAATGAATTTCAAAACTA
Organism: Castor canadensis; assembly: GCF_047511655.1. Lineage (NCBI taxonomy): Eukaryota > Metazoa > Chordata > Mammalia > Rodentia > Castoridae > Castor > Castor canadensis. The sequence continues at coordinate 26,421,870 of NC_133398.1, read as the reverse complement.
CCATTGGTGGTAACCAAAGGCAAACATCCTACCCTACTTACTACTGGCCCTAAAAACAGGTGGCTTCATGCCCTGTACTGACTTACATTTCTGTTGTTTTAATAAACACTACATCTAAAACAACCTTGTGTATCTACTTACATAAGTAAGTAGGTAGTAAAGTTTGTCTGCCATGACAAACGTTTGTATTTATACTTTTTTGCTTGTTTTCTCTGGGTTGGGGGTGGTGGTCAAGCTATGTAGTCCTGGCTGCTTTTTTAACTCCTAGGCTCTGGTGAATGCCACCAACCCCAGTTTACAGTGAAAATCTTAAACCAGAATCTCCCCAGCAATCATAACCATTAAATTCCCGGAGTTTAAATAAAAACTGACGATAAAGGGTAGAACTAAAAATAAAAGAATGGGAGTGAAAATGTGTAAAAACCAACCAATGCAAGCAATCCAGGAAATTGAAATTCATTTTATGAAAAGCCACCATATTTCTGCACTGCAAAGTGTAATTTCTTGATTAGTAAACTAGGAGAGGCCCACGTATGCTGGGAATCTCTGCCTTTTAAAGGCCTAGCGAAACTGCACATTTATGCACAGATACCATCCATCAAGCAAAAGGCTCCTGGGCAAAAAAGCAGGCGCCAGTTTGCTGTCCTCCCGTGTGATCCAGATGAAGGAGATACTGGAGCACTCCAGAAGAGTCCATAGCTAGCTTAGGAGCAGCGGGACACAACCCCCCTCCTTTCTTTGCCCGTTTCCCTACCTGTGTGGGTTCGCAGGTGTGCCTTGAGATGAGAACTCTTCGTATAGGTTTTGCCGCAGCCCGCGTAATCACAAGTGTGGGTGGCCGTCCTTTTCCGGGGCCACGACCTTCTTCCCCTCTTTGGCTTAGGCTCCTCTGGCAGGCAGGAACCGGGTGGCATGAGTTCTAGGGGTGAAGAAGGTGGGGTCAACCTCAAGCCACAGGCCCCCAAGGACCCGCACACACAGGGCTCCCTAGCCCACGCTACGAATCCCCGCCCCCGACTGACCTTGGTAATGGAGTGGCGGGACCTGAGACTGCATCTGGTCCGGCAGGAAAGGTGGGTAGTTGGGTCCCGGATGGGGATGGAATCCTGGGGGAAGAGGCAGAGCAGGGTGACAGTCCCTGTTGGTCAGCAGTTCCTCGGGACTCAGGGTCGGGGTAGTCCTGCTGGGGAGCTGCCGCCCCAGGGGGAAGTCGTGTGCGCTCGGCCGGTGCCCGTTGCTGAGCGGTGGTCCTGCGCCCAAGTGGGCCTCAAGGGGCCGGCCGACGGTGCACGAGGAGACCGCCTCCTGCTTGATCTTGGGGCACATGCGCGGCGGCCCGCCGCTGTAGGGCGCCACCACCACCGGGTGGCTGCCGTCAGGGCTGCCTTTGCTAACACTGATGACAGACGGGCTGCCGTACTCGCTGCCAGGGGCGCTCAGCGACGCCTTCAGCACGAACTTGCCCATGAGCCCGCCACCTGGCGGCTGCGGCTGCTGCGGCGGAATGTATACCGGGTCCAATTCGGGCCGCAGGAGCTCGGCCACGAAGCCGCCCGAGGGGCTCACGTCGTTGATGTCCGCCAGGTTGAAGGGTGCCGTGGGAGCGGGCGCCGACTCCCGGCCATAGAGGAGGCCGCCGCCGGAGCTGCCTGGTGCCACGCCCGGGTCGCCCCCGGCCCGGATCGGATAGCTGAAGCTGCAGGTGGAGGGTGCGCTGGGAGGGCCGCTGCTCGACGGAGAGGAGGAGGAGGAGGCTGACGCCGATGATGACACAGTGGGGGCCACCGATTCCTGATGGGATAGCGAGTTGGAGAGAATAAAGTCTAGGTCCAGGAGATCGTTGAACTCCTCGGTCTCTCTCCGGGGTAGAAGGGCCGGGTTGTTACTGCCGCACGCAGCGCCGGCTCCGCCACTCTCCAGGTCGGAGGCCACTGTCGCCGCCAGGTCGAAGGGGCGGCCAGGAAGCACCGGGGGAAGTCGCTTCATGTGGGAGAGCTCCTCCCGCCAGCGCTGCAGGGACAGAACGGGAGAGAGGCCGTTAGTCGTGGTCCCCCATTGCCACCCGACGGTACTGACTTGTTGGCTGGTCAAGCTCTCTCGCACCATGCAGACGGGAGAACCGGACAGGCAGAAAACCCCCGGGACTCCGGGTGTCAGAGCTGCAATCTCAGCCAACAATCCGGTTCAAGGAGAAGTGGCGCGTCTGTTCGCCTGCGTGTGAGCGACCTGGGCCACAGTTCACCAACCCCGGTCTCTTCCCTTCCCCGCCAGATCCCGGGAATGCTCCAGCCGCTCCCAGAATTGGGACACCGCGACTCTCCCCGTACACCTTCGCTACCCTACCGCCTACGCGTCAAGCTCACCCAAACCCAGCCCGGTTCGCGCGAGTTAGCCACCTCCCTCCGGGTGGCTCCCGCGTGCCCACCCTACCGCCCGAGAGCCTGGGGACTTTGTGAGGAACCTCTGTGCGCCCCTGGCGGCACCGCACCGCCCGGACCACACGCAAGCACAGCCGACCCAAGAGCCGGAAAGCTGTCCCGGGAAGGCTGCGGAGTCCGCGCGGTGGTCACTCCTTCCCCTTACCCTGTGGCTCTAGGTGACCTCCGGGTTCCGTCCACCCCAGGCCACCCACACAGACCCACTGGACGCCCTTCGCGACACTCACGTTATTCGGGGCACCTGCTGGACGCAGTGTCTTCTCCCTTCCCGCCGGGCCGGGCGCGAATGTGGAGAAGGACGGGAGCAGTGCGTCGCTGACAGCCATGTCAGACTCGCCAGGTGGCTGCCTGCGGGTCGGGCGGGGCGCACAGGGAGGCAGGAGTCAGGGGCTACTCTTGGCCACTGCTCCTGGGCATCCCACTGGTCCTCACCCTTTTCCTACTCCCAACACCCGGCATCTCACCTACCTCATTAATGTGGGGTCCCAGAAAAGTCCTCGGGAGCCCGAAGCAGCGGGGGGTGCCCGAACCCCAGTCAACGAAGGTGAAAAAAAAAATTTAGAAACGAAGCCCCAAACCAAAAACCCCAAATTGCCCGAGATCCTTCTTCTTTGGATTAAATATATATTGGAGATGTCTTTTTAAAAAAAGTTCCTTTGTATACAAAAGTTCTTAGAAAAGTTGTAAACTCTTATAAAAATAAACAACCAGCAAGGCGAGTAAGTAGGTCCGGTGGCCAGGCTGCGCTCTCTTCGACTCAGCAATGTCCCCCACCGCTGTCGCGGCCGCTGCGGCTGTCGTCGTAGGCGCAGGGGCTGTGGCCGGGGCGGTGAGCGGGCGGCGCCGCCAGGTGAGAATGGCCGCGGTGGCGCGGAGCTGCGAGTTGGGCGGCGGCGCAGGGCGCGGAGTCCTGGGGGCTGCGCTGGGCGCGCGCGGCCATGGGCGCGGGCCACGGGCGGGTGGGTGGGTGGGGGGCCAGGGGGGCGGGGAGGGGCACTCGGCGGCTCCGGGTGCCGCCGCCGCCCGCCACCGCCTCTGTTCCCCACGCGCCCGCAGCCGCGCTCGCTCTCTCGGGCCGGGGAACTGCCGGCGGCCGCCGCGCGTTTCTTACTTATAACTTCTCGGCTAGCGCCTTCCCCCGCCTCCTCCCCGCTGCGCGCCCCGGTGCGCCGTCAGAAGCCCCGCCCCTCCCTTTCTTCTCTCCGCCCTCCCGCGGCCCCCCGCTCGTTGCCATGGCAGCTAAATAAACAAACTCGGCGCACGTGGGGGCGGGGGAAAGGGAGGGGCGCGGGCGGGGCGGGGCCGGGCCGTGACGCCAACCCGGCAGCTGGCGGACTGGAGCCGTGCTGACGCCGGCGGCAGCCAAGGCTCCTGAGTGGGGGAGCCGGGCGCCGGACACAGGTCCGGTTGTGGCGCGACTAGGTCCTTTCGCACCGCCATAGTCGGTTCTCTGGGTTCGAAGCCCACGAACGAGAAAGCTGTTGGGGACGGAGTGGGGAAGGCAAGGCGTCCCCATTCCTGCTCGCGTACGGGCTCGCCGCGTTGTCTGCGCGTTGGAGAAGAGCGCGATTATCCGCGTGACTCATCCAGCCCGCCCTCCCTCGCATACGCACGCAGGAGCCGGGCTCCCGCCCCACAGCGCCGTGTCTGCCATGGGCCTGGCTTCGCACGGGTCCTCTTGGGGCCTCCTGCCGGTGGGGGTGGGGAGAGGGAGGAGGCGGGTGCCCAGCTCTAGGTGGTGGGAGTAGGAGCCTCAGAAGGCCCGAGGAGTGTTCCGCGGGCGGAAAGAGGCCGGCATGGGGCACGGAGTAAAGGTTTTGATAGTTGAAGGGCTCATGATTTACTTTGGAGGGGGGGAGGGGAGGAGGAGGAACTGAGGCACGGAGATACCTTTCAGCCAGGCATCTCGGCACTGTACAAGCTACGCACTCTCCTTTCCATTTTATGGATGAGAAAACTGAATCATAAAGAAGTGAAACGGCGAGGAAAAGGTCAAACGACAACTCGCTCTCTCCACCTAAAGCTTCGGATAGGTCAAGTCCACTGAAGGGAATTTAGCTGTGCCGGGAGGGAAGTGGAGCTGTGCAGTGGGAGCCCAAGTTCCCAAAGTGCACACCGAACCCGGGGCAGCTGTCCCGGCCCACCCGGAGAAAAGGAAAAGAGATCGTTATCTCAGTCTTACAAAGCTGCCTCCCCGCCCCCACTCCCCCTTTGGCGTGTGAGCAGTAATTTTCCAGCGGGGAAGTGTTTTCGCCCTCATCTCTGCAAACGGTACTTTTTTTTTTTTTTAAACGTGAGTGTAGTGTTCGGTACCATTTGCTGAACGTAGGCTTGCGAGGTGTTTATTTTGGATTCTGGCGCTCAGAACCTGGCTCCGTCCTCCCTCTTCGTCGAGCCCCCTCACCAGCAACTGGCCGCTCCCAAACGGTGACAGACAAGAGGAATAATAATAAAAAGAAACAAAAACGAAAGAGGATCGATACTCCAGCACCGAGCAGCGTACGCGCTCACTCCTCAAATAGCTCCAATTGCCACGTACTTTTGTCGTCGTCACCTGTTTCAACCCAGCGATCCCGGTACCTACTAGGTTTCCTCGGAATATTTGTTATGCCTGATTTTTTCCATTCCTCTTCGACCACAGAAGCATTCTTGGAATGTATCTCGCCCCGAATGAATCAAGACGGCCCTCTCTGCCGATAGCAGGAATCCCTCTTAAGATCCGAGAGTCCCTCTAAGATCCCGAGAGCCGGACGCCCTGGAGGATGACTTCCATCCTCTATAGTTTGACTTTGGCCCGGGGCTTCGAGGGCTTGCCGTGGGGGGTGGGAGGGGCGTGCCTTGGCAGGGAGACTAAGGCCTTCCCTTCTGTGGCCTGGAGGGGTTCAACCGCACCCCCATAGGACTAGACCAGTTTAAACTCTGAAAATATTACCCTTTCAAACAGAGAAACCAAGAAAGGTAAACACCTGCTACATCACTCCCACCTCTTTCATTGTGTTGGCAAAAATCCCTTGGAATGCTGGGACTTGGGGGTTAAAAGGAAAGTTAGCCACTTTTCCATTAAATCCAAGGTCCCTAAACCCCAGTGAACTTGGATGAGCGTTTGATTGGCAGCCATCCCCTCGGGATGTAAACACATAAGTCAGGACTTGGAATTTATGACTTGAGTAGTGAACACACCAGATTCTTTCTGTTCGGCTTTTAATTTACCAAGGGCAGTAGCTCTTCCCCTTCAGAAAAACCAACCGTAACCACCATAATGAAAAAGCAATAGTTCACAGATGAATTGGAAAGCCACTATTATGTCATCTAATCAAGACAAGATTCTAAAATTCAATAGAAAAAGATGAAGTTTCCAAACAGGCTTCTGAGTGATAAAAGCCAGTGCCTCTAAGTGGCAGGCACCTGTCTGGTTAGACCTCTGATTGCGTCATAAAGGGAACTCTATTCACCCTAGATTTCTAAAAGAGGTAAGAACTGTAGCTCACAAATCATCTCCTTTCAAGGCAGGTGCCTGGTGTGACAACAGGGTTATGACCCTCCCTCTCCAGAACAGGTAGGGCCAGAAGAGTTAAATCCCTGCTCTATATAATTTATAAACATGAGGCTCCGTAAACCTTTGATGACTAAATTGCACTCTAAAATAATAATAATAGAAGACACCCTTTAAAGAAGAATTAAATACTGGTGACTTTATTTCAGCAAACTGATATTACAAGTTTTGTAGTATGGAAGTTAATTATTAATGTCCTTGGAGTTATAAAATAATTTTTTTTCCAGCACAGACTGCATTAGTTGGCAGATGGCGTGACAGAGCCATCAGTGCCAGGGCATTTACATGGAGCTGTGGAGGGGAGGGCTAGATTGAAGAGGCCACATAGATGTTTCAGTGGCAGGACTCTGCACCCATAATAGTGCACGGGTCCGGGCGCATTCATTGAAGGTCGTCCAGGGACCTTGGCTGCACCCTGGCCTAGGCTATCCTTGCATAGCTGCTGTAGGACTCAGGAAAAGCTGGTAAAGCAAGGGATGGTTTTCAGTACCCAAATGTCTTTGAAATTTAATCCCTACTAATAACAGTGAGTGGGGCTTGCAATTTTAAGTTGGCAAAGGTTTCCTTAACTTCTACTCTCATCTCCTTATAAACTCCAGTCTTATTTTAACCTCAGTGGCTTTTGTTGTTTTTGTTTTTTGCTGTGTTTTGTTTTGAGACCAGGGCTTGCTATGTTGCCCAGGCTGACTTTGTCCTCCTCCCTCAACCTCTTGGGTAATTGGGATTACAGACGTGTACCACCATGCTTGGCTTTAGCCTTTGTCTTGTGTACAGGTTAAGAAAATGGGCTTCAACAGCCAGGCGTAAGTGGTACACACTTGTATCCCAGCACGTGGGAGGACAAGGTAGGAGTGAGGTAGGAGATTGTCATTCTCATCTATCTACACAGAGAGACCCCTGTCTTTAAAAAAAGAAAGAAAGAAATAAAAGAAAAAGTTGACTTAGATTTATCCGACCGCTGCTTTGTAATTAGGCAAGTAACTGACCTCACTTTGCCTGTTTCCTCTTCTGTAAAATGGAGATACCTGCCTCTTAGAGTGATGAGGATCTAATTATATCATCTGAAGTATTGAGTACAGGACTCGACACTCAATACATAATAGCTTTTACTATCACCATAAGTAAACTTCAGAAGGAGAGAGCTTATTGTTTTAGTCACTGTTGTATCCCCAGGTTCCCATTTAGTCCCTGCCTAGCACATGGTTATGCTTGGTAAGTATTTGTTGAATGAATGAGTAATGTACTTTTCCCTTCCAAATGGCTCCTTGGCAGGAAGCTGGTATTTCAGTTCTCAACTGTAGGCTCAGTAACCCCCTTTGTTACCAAGAACTACAATCCACCCAGACTTTTAAAAATTTTTTCTTTTTATCGTAATTTCATCACTCTTTCCCAGCTTCCTAAACTATAAACCTGGATTTCCCTCAACCCCTCCCTCATGTTCTGGGCACAGGCATCTACTGTGTGTATTCATCCATCTCCATTCCTAAGTAACTCCACTGTCTTTTTCCTACTTGGGGGCTCACTTACAGCTTTTAATTATGGCTGTTCTCCATCCCCTTGCCCACAGCCTCTGGAAAATGTCTCTGCTCAATGGGATCCATTTGTCTGGAGACTATCCCCATCCTGATACTCTGTACCTCCTCACCAGTCCATCTTTCAACAGCCCTTTTTGCTTAGAGGAGCAAGACCTACCTGTTTACCCTGGTGGACCAAAGATTTCCTACTCTGGCCCTCGATACACTTTCCAGAACTGACCCCACTGGCCCTAAACTCTGAACAGAATTCTCTCTCACATCCCTAAATACATGGCAGGTATTTTCATCAGCTGTTTTTCTTCTCTGAAATGCCCTTTCTCCTGCAGGGCCCTCATCAGACCCAAACTCCAAAGTCCCTCTTAATTGTCACTTGCTCTGTGAGTCCCCTTTGAAGTTACTCATCTTTGCTCCAGTAAGGCTGAATGATAACTATTAGGACATTTACTCTGAGAACTTGGTAGTTCCTGTACCACTGGGGCATCTTCAAGACAAATGTCTAGTGACTCTTCTTTACAGAATGAATGAAGCCAGGAAAACTGGGCTTAACTCTCTATGAGGGTGGAGCTGAGGGAGCCGGTCCCAGTCCACAACACTTCTCTCTAGCTGAGAGTTCACAGGCTTGGGACTTCATTTTTCATCCCTTCTCTTCCTCCACCCACTCCTTTTCTTTCTTTGAAAAGTCCTATGAGAGAGACAAAATAAAATCCTCCTCAACTCTGCCCTCTCAAAAACAGTTGGACAAAGCGATAGAATAGTTCTAGCCAAGGCATTGTAATTAAAAAACTTGGAAACACAAACAAAAATAACCAAAACCCAAACCAAAACCAAATGGAGAGTCAACTCTTCTGCAGCCAAATTCATTGCCTTTCAAAACCCAAATGTTGGGTATTGAAGTTTTTAGAGCAGAAAATGAATCACAGACATTTAAAAATCAATTCTCAGAAATTTAATTAAAATCTTTTTCATGAACCCTTAAGTTTGATCACTTAAGTTACATTCTTAGCACAAAAGAACTTAGGCCCAATACATCCTTTAAGCTATTTAAAAAGGAAAATCTAAAGTTAATAGGATTATCTTAAAGACCCTTGAACTCATTCTGATAGCCGTATGCTAAATTCAGATTTTCTAAGTCCTCAACTTGTTCTGAAATGTCAAGGAGATATTGAAAAACAAATATTTGGGGTTGAGGGTATGGCTTATCTGGTAGAGCATTAGCCTGGCAAGTGTGAGTTTCTGAGTTCAAACCCAGTACCACCAAAAACACCTAAAACACCAAATACTTTTTAGGTTGCTTATTTTTAAATGTCTTTCGAAGTAGAGGGTAATTAATTATCTTAAGAATAAGCTACATTACAATAATATTTCACTCAAGAGAAGAAAGTAGTAGCTTCAGTCATCTTTAACCTGTGTGATTTTTTTTTTTTAAGACCACAGGAAGTATCCTTTGGCTACTATAGACATTAGAAAGAACATCTAAAAATTAGTAAACTAGCTGCCCAGGGAGGTGGCTATAATCCCAGCACTCAGCAGGGAGGCTAAGGCAGAGCTCTAGGCCAGCCTGGCCTACATAGGGAGAACTTGTCTCAAAATAATAAAATAATTCTAGCAAATTAAAGAGTATTCAAATTTAAAATTTAGAGGTATTTAACTGAACTAGCAAAGAAGGGCAAATGACCAGAGAAAACTTGTTGCTGGGATTTTCTTCTTGCCCTCGTTCACCAAGTTTTGCTTCTTCTGGGAGGAGGGAGAGAATTAGTTCCAAAGGAGAACAGAGACATGCTCTCCAACATTTACTTTCCCAGGGCCTCCCTAGGACAATGTCATCCTTTGGAGGAAAACACAGTTCCCTGGTTTATATCAGATTGAAGGTAAAATACTTTGCATTATGGAAAACATAGGCCTTCAAGGGCCTGAAAATGAAAGCTTCACACCCTGACAAATGCAAATAAGAACCAAGCAATTCTGTGTTTAATTTTCTTCTTAGTTTGTGGGCTGGACAGAGAATAGGTTATTTTGGCCAATGTGACATTATGTACTTTGAGCCAGAGTAATGATTTTTTATAAATTAACAATGCATTTGATTACCCTGTGGTTGATTCCTTTTCACATTATGTTTGTTCATCAATTTTAATGTACTGGCTGTTGGGAAGAGTGCTGGAAAGATGACCAGTGCCAATGTTCAAAAAAGAAAAAACAGCCCAAAGAATTTTCTGGTAGAACCCAAATATCTCATATTGTGTTTGATGTGTTATTTCAAAGTCAACTCAACTCTAGACACGTCCCCCTCATACCTAGGGATGATCAGAAGCACCTTGGAGGGGGAAGCTAAAATTTCCAACATTATGGGAGATATTCAGATAGGTAATCTATTCAAGAGTAAAGTCAGTCTAGTCACTTACTGATGAAATTTTTCTGCTGGCTAAATTTAACCAACAAAGCTCCCAGGGAGCCAAGTGTTATGGGAAACACTGAACTGTTGAATTTCAATGTTCTGATGTTTCATTCAGCAAGTGTGGTTTTCCATTATAATAGAAACTCATTTGGGCTTCTTTCAAGACTAAACAATATCTTAGGTTTATCTGAGTGCTGATTAGAGTATTGTTATCTGAGTTTAATTCTTTGAGTCATCTTGCTACAACTCAATCAAGGAGGGGACTTGACTAGAATCCCCTGGGTTATGGTAGACAAGGATGACAGGGAATAAAAGTATGCTAAGACTGTGGGGGACATAGGTGGATGCTGACACCCAAGGATTTGGCCTCCAGGCCCTCTGTCACCTCTTAGTATCCCAGTGACTTTGGTTAGGCAAATTCCATCATCTAGTTGTACTGCCCTTTCCTTGCCTGTAAAATGAGTCTTATGGATGTATTTGCCTCACAAGGTTGTTGTGAGCTTTGAGTGAGAGATAAGAAAGGTACCATTGTGGCTCAAACAGAAGAACACCTGCTTTGAGTGCTTGCTGTGCCAGTGTGAAGTCATGAGTTCAAATCCCAAGTCTGCTAAAAACAAAAAACCAAAACAAGACAATTTAAGGTACCATTAGTTTTCCCCTCAATCAAAGAGACTCAGCAGAGTTAATAAGTTGAAATTGGTTCTGAAGTAGCCAACATTGGGATATAATGAAATATCTTGGATAGAAGAATGAAATGTTTTGTCAATCCTATGTTTTTTCCTCCAACCCCCTACTGTCACTCAGATGCAACAGTCAAGGACCAGGTTCACCTCAAATTTCACAGATACTGTTACAAGTAGGGCCAGGCACAAATTAGGAATCACACTTCCTGGGTTCATGTAATGACTCACAAACCCATTTTTTAGTCTTGTTAAGTCCAGAAAGATTGGTGACCTTGTATCATACAAAGTAGTTAAGAGTTAGGACAAAGGGGAATTTCAAAGTCGTGTGCACTACTGAATTACATCTTAGCCAGGCGCAGGTGGCTCACTCCTGTAATCCTAGCTACTCAGGAGGCAGAGATCAGGAGGATAGCAGTTTGAAGCCAGCCTGGGGCAAATAGTTCTCAAGACCCTATCTTGAAAATACCCATCACAGAGAAAGGGCTGGGTGGAGTGGCTCAAGTGGTAAGAGCACCTGCCTAGCAAGTGTGAGGCCCTAAATTCAAACCCCAGTACTGCCAAACAAAAAAGTTACATCTTCACTGACAATGTGGGCAATGTTCCAACCTTGTCTTTTCTAGGCTTCAAGCCACAGAGACCCTACCTAACTTAATCTTATTCTAGAATATAATGGACACATAGTAGGTTCTCAGGATATACTTGTTAAGCAAATAATTCCTATTTTATGGCTTAAAACTCTGCATTTTGGGGATGGGCTAGAGCTCAGTAGTACAGCAGGTGACCAGCACGCATGAGACACGGTTTGATTCCCAGCACCACAAAAACAAATAAAGCTATGGTATGGAGTAGGTTAAGGAACTAGTCCAGGGCCATGCAGCCAAACAAGTGAGGCAGCCAGTGTCCTGGGAGCCCACCAGGGAAGGAGGCCTGTGCTATGAATGCTCTACAAGTAACTTGTCCTTTCTTTCTACTTATCTGACATTGTCCACAGCTGTGCCTGGCTTCCACAATCCAGAGACTTTAGGTCAATATATGAAACAGAACAAAATAACCTCTTGCAATTGCTTTAGTGGGGTGGGGTGGGGGCTGAGGGGGAGAGACGATGGGAGCAATGTAAATAATGTACAATAAAAGTCTAATTGGAATTGTCACTATGAATCCCCCCTGTATAATGAATATATCCTAATAAAAATTTATAATAATAAAAAACCAAAGAATAGAGAACAACAACAAAAACAGACTTTAGGTCAAATTCTCCAGAGAGCAAACCATCAACCCTCTGCCGAAGCTCAGGAAAAACAGTCCACACTCAGTTAAAGTGTGGGGAGGAACCTTAGGGCCGAGCTACTTACAAGTAGGTGGTGTTGTAAGGTGTAAATAAGATGGGTGGACTTTCTATCTGCTTCACACACAGGCTTTCAATCAATAACCATGGTTCCATTCCTCACATGTACCCTCGTTTCTGAATTACCTGATGTCTTCACTTCATGGACCCTTCAGGGGGTCCTGAACCTTGAAATTTGTCTGCTTAATTTTCTGCCTTCTCTGATCCAAGTCTGTGGCCATCTGTCCATCTGTTTCATAGTTACCTCTTAATGTTCAAAATCTTCCATGCCGGTGCCTTTTCAATTCCTCTACAGTCGTCTAAACAGGAATTCAGAAGGGAACATCAGAAAACATGTTTGTTTATTATACCACAGTCACCAAAAATCCATTGCTCCTTTCATTTATTATTTAAAAGTCATTTTTTTTCTGATTTGAAAGATTAATGCCTGCTTATTTTTTTAAAAAAATCAACCAATACATTTGTGTGTGTGTGTGTGTGTGTGTGTGTGTGTGTGCACGTGGTTTTCTTTGTCCCTTGTACTGAGGACTAAACCTAGGGCCTTGCCCATACTAGGCAAGCTCTCTACCACTGAGGTACATTCCCAATCCCTACGTGTGTATTTTAAGAGGTGACATCTGTCACCTCTATATTAACAGTTTTGTGTGCACATTTTCAGAGTTCTAATGTGTATTTTGAAATAATTAAAATTTTATTTTATTTATTTACTTTTTTTCGAGTAAATAAGGCCCGGGGTAGCCTTGAACACATGGCCCTCCTGCCTCAGGCTCCTGAGTGCTAGAATTCAGGCATGTTCCCACCATGCTTAGATTTAGTTTCTTCTCTATTTCTCTCTGTTTTGGAGGTATTGGGGTTTGAACTCAGAGTCTTACACTTGCTAGGTAGGTGCTCTAGTACTTGAGTCACTCAATCAGCCCCATCTCCCCACCCCCTTTTTTTTCTTAGCCGTTCTTGGGGTTGAACCAAGTGTTCTATCACTGAGTTACTCGCCCCCTCCCCCCACCACCCAAGGCATTGATTTCTTTACATGCTACCCAGGACTGAATATTATGGTCTTGCTCTTTTACTACTTTTTATTATCAGCATCTACATATATCAGCTTTGGACTGACTAGTCAGACTTATGGTAGTAAGTTTGGACTTCCAACTGTGAAGATATGGAAACTGTACAGCACTATAATATAATTGGAGCTCTCCCCCCTGCACACATATGGAAAGAGAGGCCTAGGGAGCAGAGGTAACTTGCCCACACCACATGTTGGCAGAGCTGGGATGAGAAAACAGGTGTCTTGACTCATGTCCAAGTCCAAGGCTCCTTTCCTGCATCAGACAGCATTGATGCAGAAAGCCCATAGCTTGCACTTCTGTGAGCCCCTTTCTCTCCTAAATCAGAAGCACTCAGCACAGCAAAGTGTGCGCAGCGTTCTCACAGGAGCTTCTGTGAGTTTGAATCTGCCCTAGGGACTTTGCAAACATCATACTCGCAATTCTCCTGTACAGTGGATATTGTTAATTCCATTATGCAAAGGAAGAAATGGAAGAGCTGGAGAAGAAATGTTCGTTAGAGTCAGCTGTAGAAGTGATATCAGCATAGTCTGCTCTGCTTGGATAAGACAGAGATTTTTCTGGAAGACTGCAGTAGATGCCCTTCTCTCTCCTAGTCCCCTAAATTCATGCATAAGAGTCAGCATGAGTAACTTCTTAAGACACTGTCCTGCTACCTCGGGATCTGGGATTGCTCAGGACATAGAAATAGAACCCATCCTTGCTAGCCGGGCCCCTGTTCTGGAATGACTGAGCTGTCTAACATGGTCAATGTGTAAATGTCAAGTAAACACCATATTCAAGTGCAATCTAACTATTGTGCTGGGACTGTTTGCTTTAGATATAAAAGTCAGCAGGAAGGGAGAAAGAGAGGGAGGGGAAATATATGTCACTCTATTCGGCCAAATGCGAACATGGTGAGCCCTCCTTTGGCCAGTTTGTCGAAAAGACCAACGTCAAATAAATTTTTTTTAAAAAAAAAGCCTACACTCCATGCTGCAAAAATAAACATGTCCCTTTGCTTGAAAAAAAAATTTTTTGAGATGAGGGAACATTTTCCAGTCAATCATACTGTAGCAGTCATCCTGTTGAATTTGTGACTCACGGGTTCTCTGTGTCAATAGACAGAGTAAGCCCAGTGTTATGACTTCACTGGGGGATGAGGCAGAAGGTGGAGTGAGGCAGAGCCAGCTTTCAAACAGGCGCAGAACTCTGACAGTAAATAGCAAAGGAAACACTGACCGCTCACTGGCTGGGTAATTACATTTGTCATTCCTTTTTATGTCTCGCTTGTCTCCTAGAGAAGAACCAACTTAAATTCTACTTCATCCTTTGGTAGTGTAAATACTGATGGAGGGTGTGATCCTTGCTAGGACTCTGAATGATGGAGCATCTCCTTGGCCTTGTGCACCATATATATCACTCTCTCATCCTAGTCTAGAAAGTAGTTGCTATTTGTATTATTTTGTGTATTTATTTTTGATGCTGGAAATTGAACCCAGGACCTCACACATGCTGGGCCAGCCTTCTGCTACTGAACTATATCCCTAAACTCTCTGTGTTATTATTTGGAAAGTAGATAGAGCCGGGCACTGGTGGCTTATGGCTGTAAGCCTAGCTACTCAGGAGGCAGAGATCAGCAGAATCGTGGTTTGCATCCAGACTGGGCAAATAGTTTGAGATACCCTATCTTGTAAAAACCCATCACAAAAAAGAGCTGGTGGAGTGACTGAAGGTGTAGGCCCTGAGTTCAAGCCCCAGTACCAGAAAAAAAAAAATAAAAAGGGTAGATTTATTTTTTCCTTCAGAAAATGATAAAAAACAAAACAAAATAAAACAAAGCCCTGAGCTCTGATCTGTGTAGACTGGATTCAACCCATGAGTGGTGTCTGGAAATGTCTCTTGATTGGCCAGGATTTGAATCACATGTTTGTATTATTTTATATGTAAGTATATTGAAGCCCAAGGGAGTCAGATAACTTTGTAACCTTCTGCCCGACATTCTAACCCACTTCTCTCTGGCTTCAATTTCAAGTTCTGTGTGATTTTTAGAAAGCCTTTCCTATTGCTGACCTATTGTGAGCCTGACACTGGGGTGGGGGGGGTCTTACAGATGAATGAGACATAGCTCCTGCCTTCAAGGAGCCCAGGCACCAGTCAAAACACTCTCACCTTGGTATTTAAAGCCATTGTGATACGATCAACTTAGATTACCTGAAAACCAGTTGATACTTAAGAAAAAAAAAATAGCACCTACAGACTCACCACATATTTTCCAAGTGGATACTATTTTCAGATGCCTCAGGAATGCCTGCGGGGCTAGAAAAACCACTGAGAGATAATAGACAGTAGACCATCCCAGCTGATCTGAACACAAGGCAGGCAGTCAATCAACTTTGGCATGCTGGGGTGGTGGTCGAGGTTTGATGTGTGGTCTTATCTAGTTACGGAGCAGGTGCCAGGCATAGGGCTGGGCTGCCCAGCTGGAAGGCCTGGGATCCAGTCTTGGCTCAGCTGCAATGCAGGTGAGCTTGGGTCAGTCTCTGCTCTGATTGCGTGTTAGGCCCCTCATGTACCACATGGAGAAGGGAATAGAGCCTGTCCTTTGCGGTTCAAAGTGTCAGGATTCCTCTGGATGATTTGTTTGGATGGCCCCAGCATAGATAGTCTTAATTTAGGAAATGAACTTGAAATCCTACTGCCTCAGGCTCCTGAGTGCTGGGATTATAGCTGTGTGCTACCACACCCAGCTCTACTTAACCTGTTTTTGTTTACTTTTGGCAGTAGTAGGGTTTGAACTCAGGGCCGTGCCCTTTCTAGACAGGCACCCTACCACTTAAGCCACATGGCCAGCCCTTTAACTTAGGAAATGAAAAGAGCAAGGACCTGCTGCCTCTCAAGAGTGTGACATCCATCTTCTTAGCTCTCCTTGCAACTCTGCTGAAACTGGGCTGGGAAAGTAGCCTAAACCTTTTTTTTTAAAAAAAAATCTGTTGTTTGACTAGAGTAACGCAGTTCACAGAGAGGCTTTGCCTTCATTTTAATATAACAGCAATTGTTTCTTCCTTCTTTCTAGGGTCTCAGGATTCTCCTCATTCTGATAAGTTGTCAGCATACCCAGTTTTGGTTTTTTGTTTTTGTTTTTGTTTTTGTTTTTGATGGCTAGGAAAATTCTTGAAAGGATATGCTCAGTCCTTTTTTGCTGGGGTATAATTTTGAAAAATTTATTTTGGCTCTGTTGTTGTTTGTCAAGTCTTCATCAGGACCTGCAAGTGAGTGCTCATTTACCATTTTGAATTTTTCCTCATCTAGTTGGCCAGCATTGTGTTTCCATTGCAATATGCCTGACAAAAAAACAAACAAAAAAAAAACAGGAGCATTTACACTGGTCTCTGTGTCAACCACAAGCTCCCTCCATGCTGCACCACAGTGTGTAAGAGCTAGAAGACCAACTGTGTGCATGTGTGTGCATATAGAGAAATTCATTCCTTCATTTATTCAGAGATATTTAAGGAACACTGTCCACACATCTGATCTGGGCCTGAGCATTGGGAACACCAATGTAAACAAGGATGCAATCCCAACCCACAGGGAGCTTATAGTCTGTTGCTAGAAGAAAGCGATTGATCAAATAATCACCAACAGAAAAGTAATCTGCAATAATTGCTATGACAGAGGATGTACAGTATGCTACTCAGCTTTCTGTTACTGTAATGAAATACATGAAATAAGAAACTTAAAAACAGGAAAGGTTTTCTTTGGCTCACAGTTGTAGAGGTTTTAGCCCATGGTCACTTGGCCCGTTTGCTTTGGGCCTATGACAAAGCAGTGCATCATGGTAGGCGTATGAGGCAGAGGGTGCTGCTCACTTCATAGAGACTGGAAAGCAAAGAGAAAGAGGAAGAAGATGAACTGGGACCCCAATATCCTCTCAAAGGGCACACTCCTGAGGACTTAAAACCTTCCAGGAGCTGCCACCTCTTAAAGGTTCCACTATCTTCCAGTAGCACTACATCTGGAGACCAAGCCTTTAACACATAGGCCTCTGGGGACACTTATCCTACCCATAGTGTATAGTATATTAAATGCATACCAATTACCATAATAAATATTTTTCTGTGTACCATATAAAATCATCAGACGTTCAACCAGTGGTGTTTGTATTCTGTTTTGATCATAACTGTTCTACCACACCATCAGGGCAATTTAAGTGTGAAAAGCCAAAAGCCTATGCTTTGCTCTTCATTGATGTGTTACTCAGTAATTGAGTACAATGTCTTCAATCTAAACTGCTGGTTTCTGTGACTACAGGTGAGGCTATTCCAGCCTTCTGCCTTTGGACTTGGACTCTCTCTTTTGTGGTTCTGAGCAGTAAGCACTGCCTGTCCAGAAGACAACCTGCCCCATCTCTCCTCTGTGTGTGTTCTAGTGGTGCAGCTTTAGTGCTCAGTTGCCCTACTCATACATTCCTCTCTCTCATCAATAGATTCCCAATACTCGAAACTAAAGGGAAGGGGTTTTACAATATTGTGCATCATGTCTCTGAACTAATCCTCAAAACAACCCTAAAATAATAGTAGTAAAGCCCCATTTTGCAGATAAACAGACTAGGTCTCAAATAGAACCAAGGAACTGCCTTTTTCAGTGCTACATGTCCAGTGGCTGGACTGTGAACCTGGGGCATCCTCTGATCCAGAACCTGAGGTTCTTTTTTTGCATTCACTGGGGTAACTTCATCCCCACCCCCACCACTCCTTTAACAGACACCTGTTGAATCCCAGTTATGTCCAGGACACTCTACCGTGTGATGAGAGCCTCAGAAAAGAGTGTGACTGGTACATCCTGTGCTTTCAAGAACTAGGATCAGGGGTGTAGCTCAGAGAAAGAGTGCTTGCCCTGTGTGTGGCCCTGGTTTGATCCCAGAATGTCCAAAAATTAATTTTGTATTAACTAAAAATGCATATGGTAAGAGATTTACTTTAAGTTTGAAATGTCTTGAGATAAAACACAAAACCTTTTCCTCTTACTCTCAAATACTAGACCTGTTCTCCAGGTGAAGAGCTTCTTAATATTTTACTCCATCACTCTACAGACGTTTTGAAGTGACTCATAGTGAAGAACATATTTTCCTTTCCTTTATAAAGTTAATCACATAGAAATAGAAAACCAAGTCCATTAAACAAACAAACAAACAAAAAAGGAAGTCAGCATGTGATATGGTTGCTATGATTGACCATCAAATCTGACTCTTAGCTTCCTGGCAGCCAAGACGAAAAAGGAACAAGCTAAGTTGCATAGCTGTCATTATCAGAGAGGAAGAAATCCATGGTTATTTTGGTCCTAAAACCTCAAGTTCACTTCTCACCTGGAAGCCCACATAAGGACATTGATAGACACGATAATTAATGTTTTTGGCAAGAGCTTTACCACAAATGCCAATTTTTGTCTGCCGTTGCTTGCGCAGGCCTTTAATTAAGGTCAAGGGCTTAACACTGGAGCAGACATCAGTGAGGGCTTGGCTAACCTGGTTCAACAACGGACTGCAACACAAAGCAGAACAGTATAAAGGGCTACTTAGCACGACAAGTGAGGTATAGCCGAGGCCCAGAGGATCGTGCAATTATTTGCAAGTTAGGCAAACGAGAAAGCTTTCACAAAGGAGACTGCCTTGGGACTGGGCTTGGAGGAGCAGGAGACAACAGGTAGGGAGTGGATGAAGGCGGGGTGTTCTAGGTTTGGTGAACAGGTACAAGGGTACAGTCAAATGGAAATGCTTGGTCTCTTTGGAGAATGTCAAGCTGTCTGGGGTTGAGAGAGAGATTCTAATACGGCTTCCATTAAAGAGGCTGGATTTGCTGCTTGGACATTTTCTGGTTCTTCCAAGACAACTTTTTTTGTTGAGTTAAGCGAAAATGAATGAGAATCAGATGGGCCACATTTCTCTTGACTATACACGGGCTTAAAAACGGAGGGGGAAAAGAACTTGACAGAATGTGTCTTGACTTTGCCAAACCCAAAGTATGTGAAAAATCACACAGGACACATCTCGAACCCAAACACATGCCTGGATTCTCCCACTCTTAATTACAGCTGCAGCCGGTTAATAAAATGAATTGTGCAAAGGAAAATGGGGTCTGAATGGAGATGGTTCATTAAACAGAATGACTGATGCCTGGTGGTTAGTTGGTTTGCCCGTGAGAACCTATGGTCTCATTGCCTTGCCCTGCAGGGAAAGAGAGAGGGCGAATGTAGAGTCTACCAACGGAGCTAGTCAATCAGCTCTCTTGGAGAGGACAATTAAAACCTCCAATTATTTGACTTCATTGTATCATGTGCAGAAAGAATCCTCCCCCTCTCCGTCTCTCAGTTTTACATTCCAGGGTATGAAAATGAAAAGAAATATGTTTTGCATCAGTCTTTATTCACGTAAATGGAGACCCAATAAGAGATGGTAGAAATGGAAGAACAAGGTCACTAGCATACTGCTTAGTCCATTCTGAACTCTGGGCTTGAAGATCAGGGACATTTGAAAAGTAAAATAGGAATCTGAGATCCGGAGAGGTAAACTGATTTGTTACTGGACCACAGTGGGTCAGTTGTAGGTGACTCACACCTGTAATCCTAGCTACTCATGGTTCAAAGCTAGCTGGGCAGATAGTTCTCGAGACCCTGTCTTGACAATACTCATCACAAAAAAAAGGACTAAAGGAGTGGCTCAAGATGTAGGCTCTGAGTTCAAATCCCAGTACTGCAAAAAAATAAATAAAACTGGACCTCTCCTGAACTTTTATAGAAAATGCATTTTACTTTTGATGAGGCTAGGAACTGAAAATAAAAGTGAATTTTTTCCTTTCCTTCCTTACTTTTTATTTGTTATTGTTGAGACTGGGTCTTCCTATGTAGCCCAGTCTGGCCTAGAACTTGTAATCCTCCTGCCTTTGCCTCCCGAGAGCTGGTATTATAGATGTGCACCACCACGCCTGGGCCTCCTTCCTTCTTTCTAAAGCAGACATTTGTCTAGTGTTCAGTAATGACAATAAGAAAGTTAACGTGTACTCAACTCACTCTGAAAAGATTGCATGAAAGCTGTACAAAGTTTAGCAACTGAAATGGAGTTTAGAAGAGTGAGGGGTAGGAGAGCAGGGGTGGAAGTCTTCACAGAAGAGAAAGCATTGCAAAGGGTCTTGAAGCCAGAGAGGTGATTGGCTGGATGATCTGTTGTTGGGGAAGGCACGAGAAACAAGGCAGATGTGGACAGATGGGTGGGCAGTTGGGATGGGGACACTGAGGCTCAGAGCCATGATTGTTTGAAGTCCTGACACAAAAGTCTTGAAGTGAAAGGGGAAAGGCTGGCTTCTGTCTACATTCTCTGTGTGTGTGTGTGTGTGTGGTATGGTGTTATGTGTGGTGTGTGTGTGTGTGTGTGTGTGTGTGGTGTGTAGTGGATGATGTGTGTGGTGGGTGGTGTGTGTGTATGTGTGTGTGTGGTGGATGGTGTATGTGGTATTTGTGTGTGGTGGGTGGTGTGTGGTGTGTGTATGTGGTGTGTGTGTCTGTATGGTATATGGTGTGTGTGGTATGTGTGTATGGTGTGTGTGTGGTATGTGTGTATGGTGTGTGTGGTATGTGTGTGGTGTATGTGGTGTATATGTGGTGTGTGTATGTGTGGTGTGTGTTGTGTGTGTGGTGGA
Organism: Castor canadensis; assembly: GCF_047511655.1. Taxonomy (NCBI): domain Eukaryota; kingdom Metazoa; phylum Chordata; class Mammalia; order Rodentia; family Castoridae; genus Castor; species Castor canadensis. Next base: position 26,401,190 of record NC_133398.1, on the reverse strand, counting down.
TGATGTATGTGTGTGGTGGGAGGTGTGTGTGGTGTGTGTGTGTGTGTGTGTGTGTGGTGTGGTCTGCATGTGGTGTGTGTATGTGTGGTGTGTGTTGTGTGTGTGGTGGATGATGTGTGTGTGTGTAGTGGGTGGTGTGTGTGTGTGTGTGGTCTGTGTGGTGTGTATGTGGTGTGTGTATGTGTGTTGTATGGTGTGTGTTGTGTGTGTGGTGGATGATGTATGTGTGTGTGGTGGGAGGTGTGTGTGTGTGTGTGTGTGGTGTGTGGTATGTGTGTATGGTGTGTGTGTGGTATGTGTGTATGGTGTGTGTGTGGTATGTGTGTGGTGTGGTGTGTGTGTGTGTGTGTGTGGTGTGGTCTGTGTGGTGTGTATGTGGTGTGTGTTGTGTGTTGTGTGTGTGGTATGTGTGTGGTGGATGATGTATGTGTATGTGGTGTGTGTTGTGTGTGTGTGTGTGTAATTTTGAGGTCTTTAATACAGTTAAAATGGTGCGCTTTTTGGTCCGTGCACTCTGGCCCACAGCCTGTCCTGTCTGCACACTGTGCCTCACTAACAGGCACAAAACGCCAGGATGAGCAGAGTTTCTTAGCCACTTCCTAACTGCAAGGTCCCCGCTCATTACACTGCAGGTCACGGAGAAAGTAACTGGAATCCATAGAATTCTTTTTATTGTCCCAGGGCTCTGGGAATGTGACCCAAAGCAAACCTTGGGAAAGCAAAAAAGACAACAGTAGGAAAAAACCCTGCCACCAAACATCTCAGGTGGGAGGGCCCCAGACTCCTCTAGCTGACATGTCCTAAGGTCCCTGGCTCAACCCTGCTCACATTCCTCAGGTTTGATTTTGGTAACACTGCACCTTTGGGCTGCTCAACCCAGAAACCTGGGAGTTCCTTTGAGATTCTTTCTCCCTTGTTTCTCTTATTTAAACAGTGTCCCAGGCCGGCCAGCTTTGCTTTCTAAGCATTTCTTTACCATCGCTTTCCCTCTAGCCCTGAGTTTACTCACCTATCTTTGCCCCTACATGCCTTTCTCTCACCCTTCCACTTGAAAAAAGAAAGAAATTTCTACATTTTAAATTTATCCTCCCCTCTGTTTTTGAGGTAACGGGGTTCAAACTCAGGGCATATACCCTGAACCACTTCACCAGCCCTTCTTTTTGTGATTTTTTTTTTTCAAGATAGGCTCTCATGAACTATTTCCCTGGGGCTGGCTTTGAACCGTGATCCTCCTGATCTCTGCCTCCTGAGTAGCTAGGATTACAGGTGTGAGCCACTGGCACCCAGTACTTATTTTTTGTTTCATATCATTAACCTGAATTATTGTGATACTCTTATAAATGGCCTCTTCATCTCTACCTTACCCCTGGAAACGTATCTTGACTCTTTTAAGGGTACAAATAGCCTGCCATACCATCTAGGCTCCTCCACATGGTAACATTGAATTCTAACAAGACCCCCTTATTTCTCTTGCTGCTTCTGGCTAAGTTTGATGCTGAGCACGGTGCTAACTTAGGGCTTCCTGAACAAGGCAGGCCACCTTTGGATTGCTTGCTTCTTTGTGCTTTCTTTGCCTTTGTTTTTGCTCAAATTGTCCCCTCCATTGGGGATGCCTTTTCTACCCTAGAAGGACTTCCTGAATTCTGGATCATTCTAAATGAATGTTTCATCCTCAGAATCTGCCATGAAAACAGGCACATTGTAGGTGTCCAAGACAACGTTTCTTGAGTGAGGGCTGGGGGTATAGTTTGGTGATAAAGCACTTGTCTGGCATTAGTGAGGCCCTGTGCATCCTCCACAGTACTGTAAAAAGAAAAAAAGAATTACTGGATGAGACCATTCTGTTTTTTGTTATTGTTGTTGTTTTTTGAGGCAGTGTCTGGCTATGTAGCCCAGGCTGGTATTGAAAGCAAGATCTCCTGCCTCAGCATCCCAAATGATAGGATTATAGGTGTGAACCACCATGCCTGGCTCTGAAGGATGGCATTCTTATTCCTGGTGTACAAACACAGTCCAAGAAGCCTATCCATTCATTCGTTCATCTGCATGATCTCATTTAATCTCAGAAAACTTGCAGGGGCCCAGGGCCGCTGGCTCACGGCTGTAATCCTAGCTACCCAGGAGGCAGAGATCAGGAAGATCACAGTTCGAAGACAGCCCAGGCAAATAGTTCTGTTAGACCCTATCACAGTAAAACCCATCACAAAAAGAAGGGCTGGTGGTGTGGCTCAGGGTATAGGACCTGAGTTCAAACCTCAGTGCCACAAAAAGAAAACCTGCAGGGTTCATTCACACCATACACACTGGCTGCAAGATGCACTGCTCTTACACTATTATCTCAATATTGCAGAAGTCGGAACATAAATAGCCATCATCATGAGACCACTGAGGCCCTCACCAGAACAGCCCATCCTCTGGAGACCCCTGGTTAACTCTGGACACTGTGGGCCCCTCCTCCCCCCAGAAACTGTTCCCTATTGCCCTCTGTGACCCATGGGAAGAGGTCACAGGCTCCATTTTACACATGAAGCTTAGAGCAAGTGACTTGCCAAGGTCACTTATCATGTTCCCCTGCCTGGGACTCCAGGGTTGTTCTTAGGACACGGCAGGCTTCCTCCTGACTTCTATTCTGTGTGCTGTCGAGCATCTTGGCTGACCAGAGCCTGCCCTAGTTTTGACACATTCCTCTATGCCTAGGGTGAGGCCCAGGGTAGCCAAATGTCAGGGCTTAAGAACAGCCTCCTAAATTTACCTCAGCTTAAAATACAACACCAAGCAATGGGGTCTTTCTTTCCTCTCACTGGTAAAGGTCTCTTTGTGTGTGTGTGTGTGTGTGTGTGTGTGTGTGTGTGTGTATTTTGTAAATTCAAGATCAGCCAAATTAAATTTAGTTCAACTTGTTCAAACAAAATTACACTCACATGGAAACATACTAGGATGTTCCTGCCCTAAATCACATAAGTACTTTCCTTAGGTTTTAACTGTTCTCTCTTTCTTTCTCCATTCCTCACCCCAAAATAGAGTCCCTTTTGAAGTTTACACTTCACCAAGGAAGACTGGGGAAGCTGGATCCAGAGCACATATTCATGGCTGTTTCTGAACACAGGGTCTAAAAATGTACACGCACACTTCCAAGGGCCAAGGTTTTATGCTCTAAGGTTCTTTGTCTCAGCCTGATTCTGCTGACCATCAGAAGGACTTCACATTTACCTCAGATCAGCCCTACTACACCCCATTCTCGGTCTTCTCTTTCACCAAGAAGCCAGCAGTCAGGACTGCCTCTGTGGATGCATGCTGCTCCCGTGCCTCCAGTTACTTCCCAAAGACCTGCTATGGCCCCGTCTTACTGCCAACATGCTATTCTGGAAGCCTCAAACACATAAGAGAAGCTGGTTCAGTATGGAAATGGGAAATGGTTACTCTGGATTTTTTTTCCAGTGCTGGAGTTTGAACCCAGGGCCTTACAAATGCTAAGCAAGTGCTTTACCACTTGAGCCACACTCCTAGCCCTTTTGTTTGTATTTTCTTTTCGTGATAAGACTTTACTAACTTTGCCCAGGCTGGCCTCAAACTCGACATCCTCCTGCCTCAGCCTCCTGGGTAGATTGTATAATGGGTGTGTGTGTGCCACCACTCCTTGCTACTCTGACTTGGGCATGTCACAAACCAATAGCGAGTCTACAGACATTTACTGATCATCTGTTGTATGCCAGCCACAGTCTAGAAAAAAGGGATTGTCTGTATGTCTTTAAGTTTAGGATCCATTTCCCCCCCTGATATTTTAATATCATTAAAATGAGGGTTGGCTTTACAACCAATGACTCCTACATTTGCTGGTAGACAGGTAGGTGCTAGTCATGATGTGTTAATGCCTTGATCAATGGATTTCATGCGTAAATATACATATGTAATATGCACAAGAAAGACAAATGATATCAAATGTCAAGTCCAAAAGAACTCTGGGTTTTTTGAGCCAGGGTCTGGCTGCATTGCCCAGGCTGGCCCAGTTCTAATCTTGGGCTGGGGTGTGGTTCATGTGATAGAGAGCCTACCTAGCAAGCTTGAGGCCCTGAGTTCAAACTCCAGTACTGCCAAAAAAACAAAAAAAGTCTCCAATCTTTACCCAAGTCCTGGGCTCCTGTCATCCTCCTGCCTCAGCCTGGCCTGGGCCACTGCACCCAACTTGAAGAATCTTTTATTAAGTAGAAACTAAAACTTTCCCAGGGATAGTTTCTTTTTTAGTAGCTGATAAGATAATGATGAATCTTAAAAATTTGCTGGCATGTTTTATGACGTCGTGATCATAGTTAATAGCAACAGCTTGTATTCTGAAATCACCAAGAAAGCTTTTTTTTTTTGTCTTTTCTTTTTTGGTGCTGAGATCGAACTCAGGGCCTCGCACATGCTAGGCAAGCGCTGTACCACCGAGCTACATCCCAGCCCCAAAGCAGTTTTTAACTGTTGTCACCACAAGAAAAGATTAAGTATATAAGGTTATGCGTATGTTCATTAGCTCAACTGAGCATTCCACAATGTCTGCCTATTTCACGTCCAGCCTCTTCTTTTTTGGTCTCTGTTTTTTCTCAACCCCAGGGTCTTACACAGGCAAGCTACATGCCCTACCACTGAACCACACTCCAGCCCTATGTATATCTATTTCAAAACATCATGTTGTACATGAAAAATGTATACATCTTACCTGTCAATTAAAATGATAAGTAAAATATTGAAAAATAGAAGTATCATTAGCAGACTGAGTGTGTGACAGGATATGGAGGAGACGGTTTTCCTTTGTCCTCAAGGTGCTTACATTTTAGTAGGGGCCTAAAGCTCAAATGCAAGGTGCTGTGAGAGAGGAAGGCCTAAGATTCTGTAGGCGGACAGGAGAGAGAACTGACCGGGCAGGTGCACCTGGCAAGACTTTAGGGAGGTGGTAGCATTTGAACATAGACGTTGAAGGAGGCATAGCAGATCATCAGGCAGAGCAGGTGCAGTCTAATCAGAGGGAAAGGCATGGAGGCACTGCCTTTGGGGAAAGGATGAATGTTCTGTTTTGGCTGGTGAAGTGGCTCAAATGGTTGAGGCCTGCCTACCACGTGTGAAGCAGTCGCCCCCAAAAAGCAACCCCCCCAAACTGCTCTGCCTAAAGCTCAGTGGTAGAGAGCAACAGGTCCTTGGATCATGCTAAGGAATTTGGCTTTCTTTAGTGGAGGGACACAATCAGTCCTGTGTTTTAGAATAGTAGTGGCCTGCCGTGGGGTAGATGGACATGAGGATGACAGGTGGGAAGCTGGGAAGAGGTCCAATAGAGAATAGACTAGCAAGGAAGAGTCAGATGTGGAACAATGAACCTTCCTGGCTGTTGGACATTTTGTCTCATTTGGTTCCCAGAGCCACTCTAGGAAGTTAGAAGTACCATGCCCATTTTACAGCTGAGTATCCAGAGACTGGGTGAGGTACAGTGGTTTGAATCAAATGTTGAGTGCTGAGATCAGAATAGCACCAAGTGTGCAGGTGTGGTTGTGTATATGTGTAATCCCAGCTACAGGGGGGAGGCAAAGGTAGGAGGATTGCCATTTGAGGCCAAGCCCAGGGAAAAAGCATGAGACTCTATCTGAAAGCAAAAGGGGCTAGAGATGTGGCTCAAATGGTAGAGTTCTTGCCTAGCAAACACAAGGCCTTGAGTTCAAACCCTAGTACCATGGAGGGGGAAATGGAAAATAATAGCACCCACAGAAGGGTAGCTGAGTGACCGCCAAGTGGCCTATAAGGTGGCAGAGCTACAGAGAGGACACTGTGGTCTTGAAAGTCTAGTCCAAGAGCCTTGCAGGTGTAAAGACTAGATTAGTCCACCTACAAAGGGTTACTTCACCTCCTAGGGCTGCAAATGTATTATTTAAGCTCTGAGGTAAGGATATTTGTTATGTTACCTAATACTGGCTTATTTTGTATATTGATTTACAATGAAATATAGAAACATCACAGGCAGGATATACTTGTGTTGCTGGGATTTTTTCCTTCTAGAAGACCCGTACATGAGTCTTCTTTGTATGATCACAAAGTTACCTTGTAGGCGTGGAATCCAAACAGGTCAGTTATGAACCTTTCCTGGTCAAGGAGTCAGCCCCAGACAGCTTGCTGCCTCCATCCTGCCATTGGAAGGCAATCTCAGAATCCAGTAGTACAGACACCTCACTGCACACTTTGGGCCCTGCCTCTATATCTTGCCAGGTTCCAGTCCTGACTGGTGCTGAGTTCTACCTTTGTGTCTTACTGAGTCCCTGTCTTGACATGTTTAGATGTACCTGCATGCCTTACCAATCTTTGCACCAAACAGTGATGGATCCATCTCCATGTCTTACCAGGTCCCTGTACTGAGCAGTATTGACATCTACCTCACAAGTCCTTGTGTGAACAGTGATGGGGCCACCTCTATGTCTTACTGAGACCTTCCCCTGTACAGTATTGGGACATACCTCCATGTCTTACCACCATTCTGTTCTGAATGGTGTTGAATTCTACCTCCAGGTATTATTTAGTCTCTGCCCTGAACAGTGTTTGAATCCACTTCTGTGTCTTACTGAGTCCTTGCCATGATGAATGAGGCCCTAGACCAGTCAGCATCCTGGTATGCTTTTTTTTTTTTTTTTGTGGTTCTGGGGTTTGAACTTAGGTCTTCCCAGTCAGCATCCTATTTCCTTTCATCTGCTCCTCTCCATTTGCTGACTCCCCATCCTTCATTGGCATCTCTGCTGCTTTTCCAGTCTTCCTCTGATCCCTGGTCTCTTGCAGAAAGACCCGTGGTCTCTACCCAAAACATCTTTCCTCAGACATTCAAATGGCAAATTCTTTGAACTCGGAGTCTACTCAGTTCCAACTTCCTGCCATCACCAGCCTTTAAACAATGGCAACTGCCCCTTCCCAAACCTGCAGTTCTCTCCTCCCCTTGATGTGTTCATTTTCTCCATAGCACTTATCACCACCTGACATATAATTACTTAGTTATCTTTTTTATTGTTGACTCCCTCTTAGGATATAAGCTACATAGGAACAGGATGCCTGTCCTGTTTGTTCACACTGGCAACAGTGCCTGCACGGGATGAGGGTTTAATGATTGTGTGGCTGATGAATGAATGAATGAATGAATGAACTCTGCTTTTGCTGACAATATCCATTCTCTTCCTTCCCCAGCCACTCCTGATGAGCACATTCCTTCTTAAGATATATTAATCTCGAATCAAGTTTAGCTTTGTTCTGGTCCAGTCATCCTATCTCTTTGCAGTTTTGCATATCTCTTCTCTGATGCTTTAGGGCTTGTCACTGTCATCTCTATCTAACTCCCACCTGCAAAGGTCCTGTGACTGGGCTGAGATAGTAGATAGCTCGGACATTACATTCTTCAAGGCCCTCAGACACGATGTGCAGACAGTCCACTCTGTCTTGGGCCTTGGTTGTCTACAGAAAGAGGTCAAGATTGATGTAGGAGTTCTTAGAAGGAAGACAGAAGGAAAAGAGGGAGCCTAATGACAGGACCAGGGCCAATACCCAGGTTAATCAGGTTGGAAATTCAAAGGTAGCAGTGGGTCACTCTGGGAATGCTGTGTCCATGACATTCATTCTTGGTGAAGTTGGAGCTCACGTAAAGAAAATTAATTCTTGATGGCGATGCCTGTAATCCCAGCACTCAGAAGGGGGAGGAAGGAGAATCAATTCAAGGACAGTCCAGGCTACCTAATGAGACCCTGTCTCAAAGAGAAAGAAGGAAGGAGCGAAGGAAGGAGCGAAGGCGGGGGAAGAAGGAAGGGGGAAGGAAAGAAAGAAATTGATTTCTAGCTGAGCTGGTGATCATTAACATGGTTTGTGAGGCTGGAGTGATTGGAACCCACAGACTTACTTGATTTTGCTTTTTATTTATTTTTTTGGTAGTACTGGGGTTTGAACTCAGGGCCTTGTGCTTGCTAGGCAGGCTCTTTACCACTTGAGCCACTCTGCTGGCCCACAGCCTTGTTTGAGGGACTTCTCCAGTGAGTGCCAGGGACCCTCTGGGCTGTGTGTACCCAGTTTGCAGGTCTCCTCACACAGAGGAGACTCACTGCCTCTAGAGAACCTTCTACTCCTGGGCTGGAGAAAGGCATCTGAGCCACATGTGCTACCTGCACAATCCAGATCTCTTACCATGCGGCTTTGAAACTGCTTGTTTTCTTATTGGTCTCATGAGCAGAAGGGGAGATCTCAGGGAGCAGCAGAGCTCACATTTGCCGACTCTCCTGTTTCTCATTTCTACAATTGTGGTAAAATATACATAACATAAAATTTATTTTGGAATTCATTTTATTTTTCCTGGTGCTGGGAATGATCAAACCCAGGGTCTTGCACATGCTAAGCAAGTACTCTATCATTGAGTTACAAACCCAGCTCTTCAAAAAAATTTTATTTTGTTTTGAGACAGGATCTCCCTAAGTTTCCCAGATTGGTCTCCAACTCTCCATCCTCCTGCCTCAGCCTCTGAATGCTGGGATTACAGGCATGTACTACCACACCTGGTTGCATAATGTCTTTAAAATCACTTCATCCATGATATAGTGTGTGTTAGAATTTCCTTCTTTTTCAAGGCTAGATAATATTCCACTGTATATACATACTGCATTTTGTTTATGCATTCTTTGGCTGGCTTTGAGTTTTGAGTTATCTAGTTTTGAGTTATCTCAGGTCCAGAACACTGGGTAGGTGTTCAGTGAGTGCTTAATGGATGAATGGTGCTAGAATGACACTTTGTGAAGGCCTGGGTGGAGAGCTGCAGAAATCTCCCCCTTTGACACAGTGGGTGCCATCCAAGGAGGAATGCTATCACTTCAGAGCCTGAGGATGCAATGAGTGAACATGTGCAAGCTGTTACTTCCCATGTCGATTTCTGTTGTCACCTGTTTCCTGCAGGGAGTAGCAGTAGATAAGCTCAACCCTCAAAGCCTGTGGATCTGTTTTTAGGGAAGTTAAGGAAGTGAGGACTAGGGTGTATCTCTCCCATGCCCAGCCTGCCCCAAGAAGAGGAACCTCAAGGTCAAGTGTAAGAATTTAGCATTATTAAACACCTATGGACACTAGGCATTATCCAAGCGCTCATCCATCTGTTTTTGTAGATTCTTCTAAACAAGTCATGAGGTCAAGATGCTTAGTTTAGGGGAGTTGCTGAGTCCTGTGAGGGTTGGCGCCTGGCCCCAGGTCTTGCAGCCTTAGAATCAGGCTTGCGCTACTTCCAAACCATTCCCATGTGTAGCTGTGGTTGGCATTTGGAAAGCATTTGCCAGGTGCTAGGATGGGAATCCAAAGCCTGGCTCCCCAGGGCTGGTGGAAAATCAGTAGGGATGGGTTTCTTGGCATTGTGGTCCCAGAGTGAGCAGATGGTTTCTGTGTTCCTCAGCTTAGTTATGGCGACCTCTAGAAGGTCTTGTGGCATGTCCTGAGGTCTCTCATGAACTGAGTACTCCTTGCCTGCTGCAGAAGGCCCCAGATAGGCATAGAAGGATCTAGGGTAAGTTGGAAACTGATTTGATTAAGAAAAGGTGTGCTTTATCTCTTGCTCCTTCATCCTTCATCCTCTGGTCCATTGCTGGCCTCTGGGTCCTTCCTCAGCATCAGAATAGGAGTCACTTGAGATTTTTTCACCATTCTTTAACCTGATGTTGTCCAGCCACACGTCTCTGGATAAGTCATTTATCCTATGGCTTAACTTTCTCTTCCCTGAAATGAGACTAATCATTGAACGTACCTTATAGGATGAAATAGGGATTAAAGTAGTTAAAAGTCATACAGCTTTCAGTATAGATCCTATATTATGGATCAGTAAATGTTACTAGCATTATTAGTAATCCCTTCCCAGTGTGTCTTCACCAGGAAGGCCACACCTACGGTCTCTACTGCAGACCTAGATCTCCTATAACCTCCTCCAAGAAGTCTTCACTGATTCTGGCCTGGGAGATGGAGCCCTCCAAAGATCCTGAAGTGCATTTCACCCTCTTACTCTTGGTGTTTGTCAGTTGGACCTGAATCTTCTCCTTTGCAGATTTCCAAGCTCCTTTGGGCTAAGACAATGTCTTTTTCACTATGCAGGCTGCATAGCATCAACCATGATCTCCTTTCATCTTCTGCAATTTTGACCTTGAGGTCAGGCAGAGGTTATAAATGCTGGCATCAGGGTCTGGAGACCTAGGACTCAACAGAGAATCCTGCGTGGGCATGTCTGCTTTCTCTTGGTTCTAGGATCTCCAGCCAAATGATGCAAGGAGACTGAATTAGATGATTTCCAAAGTTGTTCTAGGTCTGCCCTTTTATAACTAAGTAGGAATTATCATTAAATCTTTCAGAAAGTAATTTCTTCCACCTGCTGAGCTGGACTCCTCAGCTTTCAGAGCTCCATCTCAACATGCTCTTGTTCATCGTTGGATGAGAGCTTGGCCACTAGAATCACAGAGGCTGGGGTTGAATATCTTGGTCCTCAGACATGGTGGCTGAATGCAAGTTACTTACTTGTTTCTAAGAAAGTTTCTTCTCTGTACATTAGGGATGTACAGAGGTTATTATCAGGGATGTTAGGGTTATTATTGAAGGGCATTATGTGAGATAATTTTTAAAATATTTTAATTTTTTTTGCCAGTCACCTTTTACTGGGCATTTATTCTCAGTCAGGATATGATAGGACTCAGTCATGATTGAGTTGTTCATGGAGGGGAGCAGGTGAGGCAGTCATGGTCAGTTGTGAAGTGTGCCCTTCACACTGGCCCCTCTTCAGTGGCATTTTCGTCACCCTCATATTTGAGTTTGTTGTAAGAAAGGCAGTAGCTAAAAAAACACATAAGATGTCAGCACCTTAAGCCCAGTGATGTTTCCTTTCCTACAATGATGCACTTGTAATACTTGTAGTAACCTCTCCAAAGTGCTCCCACAATGCCTTTAGGAGTGAAATCCTGCATCGATATCCAGTGTGGGAGCTCCCCTACTTCGACATACATGAGTTTCTTCTCCTTCACTGCTTCTATTGACACTATCTTGGAGTCCTGGTGTTTGCTAAGGTACACATGAGATGATTTTTAAAAGCCTTAACACTGTGCCTAAAATGGTGTCTATCAGCTATAATGAATAACTCACTCCTCCAAATAGATGAGAAGAATGAATCCTGTGCCTGTACCTTTGACTAAAACTTTACACAAACAAATAGCTGTGTATGAGAATGGAGTGGGAGTGGGGAGAAAACAGGACACTAACTTTTCTTTACTAATGGTAATCCTTTGTTTGTTTCATTTGTTTTTGTGACAGGGCCTCACTGTGAAACCCAGACTGGCCTTGAACTTGCACTCTTCCTCTCTTAACCTCCCAAGGGCTGGAATTAGAGGCATGCACCATCATATCTGGATAACAGTGGCCCTTAGTTCTCAGACTTTATGGCATAAATATACTTTAAAAGACAGAGACCCCCTAAGTAAAGCATTTTTTTACATCAGTGCCTTTATCCATTTGATCCTAAATCCTACTTTGTCACCTTGCCTTTTCCACCTACTCCTTTTCCTGCTCTGTTTCAGGCCCAAACTTCCCAGACCATCTAAAGGTAGAACCCAAGTTCTGTTTCACTGAGAAGAGTGATGGCTACACCTTTCCCTAAAAAGAAACTGACAACAACATTGATTAGTTGAGACCAGTCTGTGTCAGTCACCAGGATAAGCACCTCATATGAATCTGCCATTAAATCCTTCTTAATATGCTCTGCAATAGGTGTTAAGTAAGCATCATCTCCATTTCACAGATAGGAGAACAAAGGACCAGAATACCTCCCGAATCCTTCAGGGGTTGATCTCAGGATCCCTGACCATACCAAAATCTGCAGATGCTCATTTCCTTAAGTAAAATGGTGGTGTATTTGCATATGACCTAGCAATCCTCCTGTATACTTTAAAAACATTAAAGTCTAGATTTTTAAAAACATTTTTATTAGCATATACTAGTTCAAGGGGGTTCATTATGACATTTACATGTGTGCTTACAATGTATTGTAATTAAATTCACCTCCTCCATCATTCTCCCTTATTCCTTCCTCCTTAGAACAAATACAACAGGTTTCATTATTCTATTTTCATACACTTATACAAAGTACACTGACAATATTCACTCTTCTTTACCCTCTCCATCTACACACTCCCCCCTCCTACTGACACCCACCCCCAGACTGGACCTATTTTACCTTCCTGTCCTTCACTTTTTTTTTTAATTTCTTTTTTTCTTTGGGAGAGCGTGAACGCAGTCCCCCACTACCACAAATTACGCAGTCAAGTCTCCCACATTTGGGGAAATCGCAGGGGTCAGCACATCCGGGGTGCAATGGATAAGCCTCGCTCTGGGAAAACCACCTTCGTGATCCTGGCATCTCCCCTGCCAGGTCAGTATGTGTCCTTCACTTTTTAAAGAGTTTATCGGTTGTTAAATGGGGCTTTGCTTGGTATTTCACACACACACACACACACACACACACTGCACTTTGATTAGATTAATGCCATTATTTTATCACCCTGTTCCCCGATTATTCAACAGCTTTCAGTGCATTTCATTACACTATCTTCCTACACAGATGCAATGTATTTTGGTATTATTCACCCTACCAGTCTCATTCCCTCTTCTGCCTTCTCCTAGTCCCCTCTAGACCCACTGTTACAATCACACCCTCTCACTCGCTCTATATTTATATATGTGTGCGTGTATATATGAACACACTTATATTTATGTATATGTTTATCTTTTAAGTCTAGCTTCCACATATGAGTGACAATATGCAACCTTTGTCATCTGAACCTGGCTAACTTCAGCTAACATGACTCTCTCTAGATTTTTAGTAATTCTTGAAATTACAATGCTGGTAGTAAGTGGCAAAGTCAAATTTTAAATGCAGTAACCTGAGCCCACATTCCCTCAAGGTTAACACAGTAGGGCAGGGCAAGATAGCTGCTTGTCATAGGGAAACAGAGGGAAGAGGCTGAAGCTATCAACATTCTCTTCTCCCCTTTCCCCTTCCCTCCAAGTGCATTTCAGGCATTCACCTTTCCTGCTATGTTAGCACAACACCAGAGTCTCCTATTTGTCTTCACCTCCAGTCTGAGCCCTCTGGTCTACCAGAGAAATCCCTCAGATACCAAATCTCTCTATCACACTATATCATCCAAACAGACGAATGAATAGGGGCAGTTTCCATTACGATTGCCTACCAAGGGAGTGGGGTGAGGGTGGTGGTGCCCACACAACTGGAGTCCTGCCTTACATCTGATGCAAAATAAAGTCCAGGTGATTTAAGTATTTAATGATAACAAATTAAACTATATTAGAAAAAAATTAACCATGTTACAATGTGGAGATAGAAAGGGCTTCCTAAATACTTTTCAAAATGCAGAAGTTATAACAGATAAACAAATTTTGCTATATAAACATTTTAAAGTCATATATGTAAGGAAAGACTTACAAATAAAATGAAAGGGGAGAAACCAAATGCTGAGGAAATGCTTGCACTGTAGCAGATGTAAAGTGAATTTCCTTGGCACATACAGTATTCTTTCCAAATTACAAGGAAATTTTAAGGGCAAAATGGTCAAAATATGTGACCTGCCAATTGCCTAAGAAGAAATAGAAATGACCAACAAATGCACTTCGAAAGTGTAGACCCACTAGTGGTCAAGAAATAAGCAAAACAAAGTACATTTCATAAATCATGTTTTTAAAAAAAGAGGTTAAATATATAGTGGTTCAAAAGGAGAATTTTGCAATTTGAACCTGTAGAGAAATAAAACGGGCATAGCCTCCAGTACTAGGCATTCATTTTGGGGACATGTTTAAGAGCAGTCAGAAAGCTTTGGGTCTTTGGATGAGATTGGAACCACATGTTGTTTGTAGGACGTGCCTGTTTGTTTCTCCAGGAGCTTGGAAGCCCCGCCTGGTCAGAACCGAGTTTTATTCCCAGTGGTATTATCAGACTCTAGCAAAATGCCAAGGAGAGAAATGGGCCTGCTCCATGTCTGGGCAAAGGAATAGAAAGAAGACAAAGAATAAATAGAGCTTTCCATTGTGGATGGAGAAAGCAGATGCCTGCCAACAGCTCGAAGTGCACAAGCTTAGTAGTGACAACTCTACAGGCTTCCTACCCACCCACCACCTTTAATTCCCCTTAGAGCTGGGGAAAGGAAAAACTTTGGGTAGATTCTATGAAATTATTTTCTGCACTTCAATAAATCCAGCATAAAAAAATCCCAGTGGATGGATAAATTGTCACCTCCCCAATAGCAGTTATGTAGAGTTGTTCCACAGTCTTGCCATCCCAGATGTCACCTGACCTTTCCATTTTAGCTCTTCTTTGCAGTGTGCAGGGTCTTATGGCAGTTTTAATTTGCACTTTTTCATATGCTTATTGGGCACTTGAATACACAGTTGGCTCTCAGCATCCTTAGGGGATTGGTCCCAGGACCCTTGCTTGACACCAAAATCTGCAGATGCTTAAGTCCCTTAAGTAAAATGGTGTGGTATTTGCATATGACCTAGTACATCCCCGTGTATTTTAAATCCTCTCTACTCAATACAATGTAAATGCTATGTAAATAGTTGTTATACTGTGTTGTTTAGGGAATAATGATGAGGAAAAAAGTCTGTTCTTTTTCTGTACAGACACATTTTTAAAAAAAACCTGCCAAGCTATTTTTGATCCACAGATCAAAGAATTTGTGGATATGACACCCCATGAATGTAAAGGACCAACTGTAGTGTGTGTGTGTGTGTGTGTGTGTGTGTGTGTGTGTGTGTGTGTGAGAGAGAGAGAGAAAAGAGAGAGAGAGAGAGAGAGAGAGAGAGAGAGACTGTGCTAATCCATTATTCTCCTCCTTTGTTTTTTTTTCTCCATATGGGGCTATCTATCATTTTGTAACTCCTGTGTAGGAAGTCTGTATATTCTATTTATAAGTCCTTTGTTGGATACACTTTTTCAAATATATTTTCTGTGCTCTGTGTTTTCAATCCCTTAATGGTGCCTTTTGATAAACAGGTCTTACTTTTAAATTAGTTCAATTAATTTTATTCCTTTATGGTTAGTATTTTTTATGTCCTATCTTAAAAATCGTGTTCATCTCAAGTTGTTTTTTCAAACATATATATAATATATATGCAAAATACATACATACTCATACATGTTTTATATATACATATGTATATATATTACAATGCTTTATTGTTTTACTTTAAACATTTTAACATTTTGACCCATAAACCATATGGAATTGATTTTAATGTGTGGTTAAATTTTTTAAAAATGTGTTTATCCAGTTGATCTGGCTCCATTTACTGAAAACATCATCCTTTTCTCTCTGCATTGCAATGTCACCTATATCATAAATCAAGTGGTCTGTATTTGTGAGTGTTTCTGGATTCTCTCTTCCAATCCAGCGGTCTGTTGGTGTCAACACCATGTTGTCACAATTACTGCAGTTTTGTAATACATAGTGGTATAAGGCTTCCAGCTTTGTTCTTCAAGGTTATCTGGACATTTTTCTGGTCCTTTGTATTTTTATGCAAATTGTGGAATCAGCTTGTCAATTTCTACAACAACTTTTATAACTATTTGGAAATATCCACCAAAGCTGAACAATTGTGCTCTTAGATAAATATTCAACAGAAAGCAATATATGAGATGGTCATTGTGAATTTTTTCATACAAGCCCCAAATTAGAAGCAATCCAAATGTCTATCAACAGGAGAATGGATAAATAAATAATAGTGCTGCCAGCGTGGAATGTGGGCAGCAAATGAAAACAAAACAACCGGTGCTACACAAAACAACATGGCTAAAGCTGCAAGCAGTGGTAATGCAAGAAGTTAAAACCAGGGCTCGGAGTATAAGTCAGTGGTACATGTTTGAGGCCCTGGGTTTGATCCCCAGCACCCCTGACCCTCGCAAAAAATTCACTTAGGAAGCAATTCAGTACAACAACATTTACTGGCAGCTTACTGCATGCAGGGAGTCTCACCTTGTACCTGGATAGGACAGGAGTAGACATCAGGACAAATATGAATCCATGTGGGTACTGCCCTGGGGGAAGTGCAGGGAAGGAGAGTAAAGAATGAGGAATGAGCCTCCACAACGGTGCAAAGCACTGTGGGAGAAAGGCTCACTCTACTTTGGGGGTTGGAGATGCTGTGTTGGTTATTGAGTGCTAAATTGTGCTCCTTCAAGTACTGCAGTCAAGGAGCTGTTGGTGTGTTTGAGGCTAGGAAATGGGAACATATGAAACTAATGTGCTGAATTATATTTTTAGTTTGAAACAAGGTTAAAGTTTAATTTAAACCCTGACTAATTTCCTTGGAACTGTGGGGTAGTGGGTATGTTGTAATCTGGACAGAGAGTTTAAAACTTCTCTAGTATGAGGAAAGTTGATGCATAGAGCTCTTTCTTCTCCATTCTTGGGCAGACTGACCAAGTTCCCAACCAATGTCATTGGCCAGATGTGGCTTCACCAGTGAAATAGTGAAACACAGTTCTATTTGTTAAAATAGGGAGACATTCTTGGACAGTAAAGAATTAACCAAAGCAACCTACAAATGTTGTGTACTCATTAGGTGAGGTAGCAGGGAGAGATGGACACCATGAAAGCACCAGGGAGAGGGAGATGGAATTTTCTGTCTAATCGTTGGCAACTTGGGGAAATCTCAAAGGAACAAATGTTCTGGAAGAAATTTTGTGTATTAAGAATGTCCCCAAATTAGACTTCTCAGCTTAATTCAGGCCTTCTGGAACATTCCCCTCCTCCTCTGGCTTCGTGAAGGGTAGTTTGATTACTCTCTTAGAAATGTAAACCAACTGGATTTTACCAAGTGTGGGTCAGAGTCAGGCACTGATATCTTGGTTACTTAGGCAGTTCGGGACTGGTTCCCTACAGAGGGAATGAGCTGCAAGTTCAAAGCCACTTTGTTGTAAAGCATCTCAACCTGGTGGAAAACGTGTGTAATGGAAAGGACTCCAGAGATGGACAGATTAGGAAGGACTCCAATGCTACCTTGACCCATTATCAGTTCTATGACCTTGGAAGGCCACATCATCACTTTGTGTCTTTGTTTCCTTTTCCAAAAAATGAGGATAGTAACCCACACCTTGAACAGCACACACCTGGTTATGAGAATGAACTTAAGTATGTGTAAGTCACTTAGCACAGAATCTGACACATAACAGGCCTTCACTCGATGATCATGATACTATCATTTTCACAATGCTTTCTGGCTGATGTCATGCTGAACAATAAATGCAGCATTGAGCATCTCCTTTTCTGGGTCATTGTGTCCACAGTTAGAGTTGAGCCAAACCTCATGTTCACTCGGAGCCGGGCTCAGTCCTCAGGCAAACAATGGGAAATAGACAATTAGGCAAGGAGTAGGACTGACCCATTGGTTGGTCTATTCTGCTTATGAGCCTTGAAACCCTGACATAGTATGTTTTGTTTGTTTTTTCTCTTCTTTTTTTCCAAGAGTAATCCACAGTGAGAAATATTCTGTTTGTGGATAAAGTAAATTTCACAAGACAATCCTTAGGCACTGCTATATCCTCATGTTTTATATTCTATGCTATTCCATTTCACTTAGAAATATGTTGACTTTAACTCACTATGTTGTTCTATTTATATATATATATATATATATATATATGTTTTTTTTTTTTTGGCAGTACTGGGGTTTGAACTCTGGACCTTATGCTTATAAGGCAGGCACTCTACCACTTGAGCCACTCCACCAGCCCTGCCTTGTGTTGGCTATTTTTGAGATAGGATCTTTTGAACTACTTGCCAGGACTGGCTTTGAAACTTATCTTCCTGATCTCTGCCTTCTGAGTAGCTAGATTCAAGACATGAGCCACCAGTGCCTGGCCTGATTTGATTATTGATGGATCAAAATTTGTGGCACTAAAGACACTGCTCTCATTCAGTCCCTCAGGTTGCAAATGAGGAATTGAGGCACAGCGTGTGTGTGTGGGAAGAGCTAATTAAGGAAGGGATAGTGGAAAAGGACTGAACACAGATGTGTGAAGCCCTAGGCCATTTCCACAAATCACTTCATGGAGGTGAACTTTCATTCTCTGCTACCTAAATAGTGTCCTTCCTAAAATGACAAGTTAGAAAAGACTTATCATAAAAAAGGTCCACAATGCAGGTATAATCAGTTTAAGAGCAGGCCCATTGCTAAGAGGAGACACTGTATTTTCCCCTGGAGTTTCGAGCCCTGCCTTCACCTGCCAAATGCAAGCAAAAGTTTGTGTCTGGCCAGATATCCTCTGAACTGACAGTTGTGGTCAGAAGAGCTAGCTGGTTTTTGTTTGTTCGTTTTTTGTGGGACTGGGACTCAGTGGCTTCAAGCTTGCAAAGTAAGCACTCTACCACTAAAGCCACAACTCTGATCAATTTTGCTCTGGATATTTTGGAGATGGGGGGGTCTCATGAACTATTTGCCTGGGCTGGCCTCGAACTTTAATTCTCCCTATCTCAGCCTCCCAAACATCTAGACTTACAGGCGTGAACCATTGACACCCACTTAGCTGTTTTTTTTTTTTTTTTTTGTAGGAACTGAGTGGTTCAAGTCCTTGTCCTCCTTTCTGCAAACAGCAAGGTGGCTTGCTGAAGGGTGCAGTTTGTCCATCACCTGATCTGGATCTGCCCCTAGGCCTGCCACCATTTGTGGTGATAGAGAAAGGATGTCAGATTTTAAGAAGTCACCTTGACCTGACCATGACACTGGTAGGCTAAACCTCATGGGCTGGTTTTGTTATGGATTTCTCTACAGGTTCCACTTTCACTCCTACAGAAATGCAAGGCCAGGGGACTTACTGGCATTCCTTTTAGCTGGGACTTCTGAATCCCATCTGTCCTGACAGAACTTAGTGCAACTTCATGCTCTATTTTGTTTGGTCCATTCTAGTCATTTCTATCCTATGAGATATACACTCTGAATTATTCACCCTGGTACAGGTCTTGACCCCAAGTAAAAGTGCATTGAATTAAAGTGAGCTATGAGATTTCCCAAGAACTTGTTTCCCTTGAGCTAGATTTTGTCTTTTTTTTTCCCCCCTTGGTACTAGGGGTTGAACTCAGGGCCTTGCTTGCTAGGCAGGTGCTCTATCACTTGAGCCACTCTGCCAGTCCTTTGGTTTTCTATTTTGGGAATGAAGAGAAATTTGCCTTTCTATTCACTGCCGAACCAAAGCTCAGACATCAAATATGGTGGCCACATTCAATCAGTAGGCTTATGCCTACAGATGCACAAGACAAATATTTGTGATGCCAAACTTAAAGGTTTCTGCTATTGTCAGAAGTCTCTTGTATCACACCTTGGTCCTGCTACTATCTGCTTTTTTGGCTAACGTGCCTGAAATTTTGCCCAGGTAAGAGTTCATGCCCATTTCAGTCAGTTGGGAGCTGGGACACAGCTGGCCTACCCTTCCTTGCTTCTAGCCAACCCATCATTAGCAATTGTCATGTATTCATTTGTTCCCTTTTTCACTCAAGTACTTTGTGAGTGCTTTGTTAGTGTTTCCTGCTGGGTGGAGATATAGTGGCCAAGTGAGACAGAAAAGGTCTCTTGTCTGATGGTATTTATCTTCTAGAGAAAGAAAGGCATATAGTAAACATGCAAATAAATGAGATTGTTTTAGATAGCATATAAGTGCTGTGAAGAAAAGGAAAAGATAATGAGATAGAATGAGAAGGGATCTGGAAGGAGATAACATTGAGCAGAGATCATGGAAGTAATTGTCAGAGCTTTGCAAATCCTGGTGAAAGGAACCTGGGGACCAACAGTGGCTACAGCAGAGATAACCTTGAACAACTTCTAGATTCATGGAGGCACCTTCAGGCCTCCACAAGGACCTTTTGTTCTAATGCAATGAGAATCTATCACTTTGACACCTCTCTGACCTTTCTTCCTGCAAGCTGATGATGGCTGTCTCTGCCTGCCTAAGATTTCTGGTATTTAAGGCATCCTAAGAGACAGCTGCTACCACACTTCAGAGCAAGGCCTTTACTTATTTATTTATTTTTAGTTAACCAAATCTTGCAAACAACATTGTGACAAGATAACTAGCAATACCATTCTCATCTTCCCTGTGATATTCCAGTTCTTGCCAATATGTGTATGTGTATATATGTAGATCATTTATCTATACATATATAGAGAGATAAGTATATGCCTTTGGCATGAAGTAAAATAGAAATAATCTACCTTTTTATTCATTACTCCCTTCCTCCTGCTGAAAGTGTAGCTAACATCGTTAACCATGCATGGAGCCAGGCATTGTGCAAATTGTTTTAAGTACATTATCCCAGAACAACTCTAGTGAGGTAGGTGCTATTACTATTCTCATTTTATAAAGAACAAACCAGAGATTCAGAAGATTAACTAAATTGCTGGAGATTATGTGAATTGTTACCACTTAGCAGTAAGGATTCAAATCTACAATCTCAAAGCTAGACCCTGATATAGACCCCGCCCAGTGGCTCCATCAGTTCCTGGAAGACATCACCAACCCTGAGTGTTTTTTCAAAAGAAACTTCTGCTTCTGCCTAAGAGGACCAAGAATTAGGTGCCATTGGTTTCCCTTCACTTATCTCACGTGCTTACTATTAAGTAATGCTGGTCATTCACATGCAGACAGCTTTGTAAACAGGTATTATTTACCAAAGTCAAATATTTGATCTCACTTGATGCTACACAATGACCACCGCAGGGAAGATTCCCTTAATGTCTCCAGTTGACTAGATGAAGAGGGAGGACAGGGAACTGAAGTGACTAGTTCAAGGTCATCTAGACTTCAGAAGGTGTTCTGTTGCTAGACCAGGCAGATGTGGGTGGAGGCTGGAGGGTCAGTGGCTCATATTGTCAGTAGATACTGAAATTTCTTTTTTCTGTAAGTAGATCTTGCTGTGGCTTGATGTCACCGTGGAAGAGGAGGAACAAATGTTCTCATTTTGCTTCTGCACAGAAAACTCTATGCTATACTATTGAGTACACCAAGACTTGTTTTAGGCTCTTGACTTTTGGAAGCCATTTGCCATTTCTAATATCACTATCTTCCAGTGAAGTAATGCAAGCATCCTATGTCCAAAGTGACCCAGCTGGATCAAAGTGAAGGTGGGATGCTTGATTGGCAGTTCTAGTTTTTTTTTTTTCCCCAGCCACAGAACGTCAATGGTCCTGGCCCAAAACAACTCCACCACTCATTTCAACAATGGTAGCAGAGCTCACAAAGGACTCCCAAAAGGGCTTTTTATACCTACTATCCCAACCAGGCAGGCAGACCTGCTCTGTGTACCCATTATATATATGAAGAAACTGAGTTCCGAGACTATGTAGGCATTCTTAGGATCAGGATTATTATTGTTTTCTCCAAGATGAATCCAAGTTCAGTTCGTGTTTTTCTCATTATATCATGCCTTCCCCCTTCTCCCCAAATAGACACAAACATTTAGCCACCTTCAAATTATTTATTACTGCAGTACTCCCTCCAGGATAATGCACCTTATGGATTGTTCTCCAGGCACCAGCTGAGCACCTGGCAAATGGATGGATCTTTCCTCATGGCAGCTGGAAACCAGCAGGTGAAACATTTACCAAGTTATTGACATAATGGGTCTGGGTGTTTGTTTAGGTATCAGGTAGTTACAGATTGCTTTTTAACACTGTTTTGAAATGAAAACAAATGTGAGAATAAGCCCAAAATGGTCCTAATAGAAAGTCAAGAATAATCAATAAATGACTATGATAAATGTATAGTCATGGGAGGCCACACAGAGGGGAACCATTAGTTCTGTCTGTGTGGTGGGGATGGGAAGGAGTTCAGGAGACCTTGGAGGAGGAACTGAAGGAGAGGGCTGGAACAGGAGTGAGGGGGACCAGTTGAAGGGTTAGTGGGTGGAAGAATCAGGAGCTCCAGTTGAATGATCTCATGTCTGTCAAGGATCCCTTGTTGGTGATAGCCAGGGGCCATAGAGTTTTATAACCACTTGCAAATAAGGCTTGTCTTCTGAAAGGTGAATTATAAAGCAGCATGTCATGGATTAGGCCAGAGATATGCAAAACTGAAAACAACAGCTGAGGAGAACAAGGCCTTCCAGAAGGAGGCAAGTCATTCCTGGAATCTTGGAAAATGGTAACTACAGAGGCTGATTGCTTTTCAGCACCAGACTTGGAGTCTTTCTCTAGTAGGAATATGAAGAGATGGATGCTCCAGGATAGGTTAGCTCAAACCTGCTAAACTTTCAGGTCAGAGGACCATGATCCAGGACCTCCAAGATAGCAATGGGTCTTCCCACAGGCAGGTCTATCTGTAGAGAGACCATTAGCAGGTGGTGCTCAAGGAGCCAAAGGGGCTGCTGAAGCTGGGAACTGTGGGAGCATTGGCTGCATGATGGAAGGAGGTTGGCTATTTAGACTAACAGCTGGGTCTGGTCAACCAAAGATCATAGTAACCTGGTAGAACTATTTTGGAAGCAGAATGGACTTGATGCCAGTTTGTGGGCTGTGCAAGAGAGGTAAGGAAGGTAGAGTCCAGCCAAGTGCAGTGACAGCTAAGGCAATAGCTGGAGGGAACTGAGGTGAAGGGATCATTTACTTGTTTGTATTTATTTATTTATGCAAGCGACTTGGGCGTGTTTGAATGTTAATAGGAAGAACTGGTAGAAAGGGGCTGATTAAAGACACAGATTGGCCAGGCTCCTTTGGCTCACGCCTGTAATCCTAGCTATTCAGGAGGCAGAGATCAGTAGGATTGCAGTTCAAAACCAGCCCTGGGAAAGAGTTTGCAAGACCCTATCTTGAAAAAACCCTTCAGAAAAAAAGAGCTGGAGGAGTGGCTCAAGGTGTAGGCCCTGAGGTCAAATCCCAGCAGAGCAAAATAAATAACGAAAGACACAGATTGTCAGAGTGGCGTGCTTGAGCAGTTGGCTGGACGGTGAGGCTGCCGGCTTAGTTTGAAGACTAGTGGCAGGACCGGAAGTGTGGCTAGGACAGGACCGGAAGTGTGGCTAAGACAGGACCGGAAGTGTGGGTGAGGCGCATGGAGAAGGTAGGACAGCACGTCTTTGTGGAGCAGGAAGGAATCAGTTTCAGGTGGGTGCAGCTGTCAGTTTGGGGGGGGGGTGGAGGTTTGGAATCAGCTGCTGTGAGAAATGAGGGAGGTGCTTCCTGAGCAGGGGCGGATCAAAAGGGAACACCCTGTTCCCCGCCCCACCACCCCAACACTTCTGTAAGGGCCAGACCAGCCTTCGCCAAGGAACACAATCTCTCAGCCTTCGGTGATGCAACCAGGAATAAGAGGCAACTGAATCCTGCCTACAGTGTAAAAATGAAAGTGATATTAAAAACAGCCATTATGTGGTCTAGACACCTCGTTTTCCTTTCCTGTTTGTCACAGCCAGCCCTGTGTCTTAGTTTTCTCCTGATGTGAGCATGTCACTCCTCCCCTCACAAGCTGGAACCTCAAGTCTACAAGCAGTGTTGGGAAGAAAGGGAAGCAGGATGAGGAAATGGGGCTCCAAAGCTGGCAGTGGGGAGCCCAGAAAGGCATTTCCAAGAATTCCAAGCCTCGAAATAGAAGTGGGAGGGGGAAGCAAATCATTGTGCCTTAAAGAGACACACAAGGTACTTATCCTGGGCTGGCCTCTCTCATTACAGAAGCAATCTTCACTCTGCTTAATACTTGACGGTAAGGCCTCCTCTAAGTGCCAAGCTTCCCAGTGAACTTAAATTAGGATTTTAATATCCACAAAGACCGTTCCAGGTATACTTTCTGGATGTACAGGGTGCTGCTTGGAGACGCCATTTCCCTGGGAGGCAGTTTGATTAGAATGAGGTTCTTAGTTTGGCCACGGTGGCCCATGAAGCAGAAGCAGGAGGACACAGTGTTTGAGGCTATCCTGGTTTACATAGTGAGACCCTGTTTCAGAAGACCAAGGGCTTGGGATGTAGCTCAGTAGTAGAGTGCTTGCTGCTTAGCATGCACAAGGCCCTGAGTTTGATCCCCAGCACTGCAAAAACGAAACAAAAAATTCTCTAGCAAGTGGACCTGTGCCTTCCTCCTCCCCAGAACTTAGTTTGGGTTTGGACAGAACAGCACATACCCTTTTGTTCCCAGTTTATGAAAATGGTCTGAGCACAGTCCCAGAATGGACCCTATTGGCAACAGCAAGTTAGAAATATGAGCTGGAGGACAAGGTTGTTGTAGCAAGAGTAAGACTTATTTAAGACTAGACTTGTTATGTGTATGGCAAAAATAAATATTTAATGAAAAATAATATCTAATGTAAATAAATAATGTAAATAATGAAAAAGGATATCTGATGTAGAGTTGCATATGTCCTTTCATGGGCTAGCAGGGCAGTGCAGAGGGAAGGGCCAGGCGGCCAGGATTCTAGATCCACTACTTCTTACAGCGTGACTTGGGGCTATCACTTTGTTCACTGAGCCTCAGTTTCCTCACCTGGGAATTGTGGTAATACTACAGATCTCAGGGCTGCTCTGAGGATCGCAGGCCATCATGTAATTTGAAGTCCTGTGCAAATTGAGTTACCCATACAAGCTTTAATCCTCATAACAACTGTACCTGCTGTGAAAACACTCAGTAGTTGAAAAGTTAGCTATATCTGGGTGCTGGTGGTTCACGCCTGAACTCTTAGCTACTCAGGATATGGAGATCAGGAGAATCATGGTTCAAAGACAGCCCAGGTAAATAGTTCGTGAGATCCTACCTCAAAAACCCTTCACAAAAATAGGGCTGGTGGAGTGGATCAAGGGGAAGGCCCTGAGTTCAAACCCAGTGTGGCAAAAAAAACAAAAAAAAAAGAAAGAAAGAAAAATAAAAGTTAGCTATGATTTAATGTCTTGTAGACTCCTAAAATAGTCCTTTTGCTTGAATCCAAACCCAGCTGCCCTTTGGTGTAGGTCTTTTGTTTCTTCCTTCTCCTTAAGCTCAGCATTCTGCCCATTCGGCCAGGGTACAGGACCAACTCCTTCCAGAATGCTGTGGATTGACCCCAGAGTCTTTGATGTGTTAGGCAAGTGCTCTACTACTGGGCTACACTTCCAGGTTCCAACTCCTTTTGATTCATCTTAATTCCAAAATATTCTTGGTCTTTGCACCTGTAAATCCTCTACTTCTACCCAGAACATTATAATTATTTATTATGCATAGGGGGGAGAAGGAGGGGGCAGGGGGTTGGGGGAAGCAATGACCCAAACAATGTATGCATATGTGAATAACGGAATATAAAAAAAAACATGCATAAATAATTATTTCTCGTTGCTAAAGCACAATCGCATTAGTTCTGATAAAACTAGGCTAAGGATATAAGAAGGTTGTGGTTGAGCAGTGAAAAAGGCATAGCTCATGAGTTTTGAAGCCAAATTACCTTGAGGACAGCCAGGCTCCATCACTGGCAATGTTGGTTGTATCATTTTGATTGCCCTTGTGCTGAATTTCTTAATGTGGAAGGCAGAAATGTTAAAATCTATCTGATAAGCTTTTAGAGTTAAATGACATAACGTGAAAAATCACTTAGCATGCTTGGAAAGGAAGAATTTATAATTGAATGAGCAGTTCAACACACACATATATATATGCATATATATCTATACACACATATACTGATTATTATATACATATATATACACACACACTCTTCCTGTGGTTCCAGATGGAAGTAATTGTCTAAATAATCAACAAGATGATAATATGAATCATATTTAAATTTCTTCTTCCAAGTCTCATGGCTTGAGTGCATGACTAAGTTACAGGGATGGTTTCAAATATTCAAAAATATTCGAGGAAATATAGCATGGTGGTGAAGATCTCAGTCAGTAGCATCAGACTGACAGAGTCACAATGACAGCAATTCCAAACTTTGTTTAGCTGCTTTGAGCCTCGGCTTTATCGGTGACATGGATATAATAATACAGGTTTCGTGCTATGGTGTTCTTTTCCCCCCTTTAAGATGCACTATGTTGCCCAGGTTGGCCAGAAACTCCTGGGTGATCCCCCTACCTTAGCCTCCCAAGTAGCTGGGGCTATAAGTTTGCACCAATGTCCCTCACTCATGCTGTGATTTTGAGGGTTACACAGTGCTTTAGGACAGGCTGGTAAGTAATCCTGAATATACACAAACTACCACCGTCATCATCTTCATGAACGTTTTTTTTTGAGACAAGGTCTCACTATGTAGCCCACACTGGCCTCAAAGATGTCAGCCTCCTGTCTCAGCTTCCCAAGTGCTAGGATTACGGGAGTGTACCACCGCACCTGGCATGAAAGATTTTTTATTATTTATTTTTTTTTCTGAATTGAATCTCACTTTTGTTTTGTCAGGCCCAGCTTGAACCATGGACTGTGGGATCACAGTTGTGTGCCATCACACCAGTTTATTTGGGTGGAGTCTTGCTAACTTTTTGCCCAGCCCAGGCTGGTGTTGAATCTCTAGCCTCCCAATCTCCACTTTCCAAGTAGCAGGGATTACAGGCATGAGTCACCTTGCCTGTTGTTTTCTTGTTTTCTTTTGTTTTCGGTACTGGAATGTGAAACTCAGCGCCCTGTGCTTGCTAGGCAGTTGCTCTGCCATTTGAACCACACCCCCAGCCCAAACTTTGGAACATGTGTTCTCAAGTAGCCTTGATTTTTTTTTTTTTTTTTTTTTGGTGGCACTGGAGTTTGAACTTAGGGCCTCACACTTGCTAGGCAGGTGCTCTTACCATTTGAGCCACTCTGACAGCCCTTTTTTTATGATGGGTTTTTTCAAGATAGGGTCTTGAGAACTGTTTGCCCGGGGCCAGATTCAAACAACAGTCCTCCTGATCTTTGACTCCTGAGTGGCTAGGATTACAGGTGTGAGACATTGGCACCTGGCAATTATTTATTATTGTTATTATTGTTGTTGTTTTGCAATGGTGGGGATTGTACTCAGGGCCTCCTACTTTCTAGGCAGGTGTTTTATCATTTGAGCCACATGCCTGGTCAAAATTTTCTATTAAGCGAGGCTCCTTCAGTGACCTTGAAGGCTGATGTTTGTTTGTGGTTTCATTTATTCGACAAACATTTCTGGAGTTTGTGCTGTGTGTCAGGCACTGCATTACTAAGTTTTGAATGAGCAGGTACTTTTTGTAGATCGCATCTCCAATGTGAGTAAAGCACTCTTTCTCCTCTCACAGGCCTTTGCTGAGCTGCAAATGCTTTCATCTGCAATTCATGTGGACTCCTCCATTGAACTTGGAAAGTACATGTGATTGCACTTAAGAAAAGTATTGTGTATAAGTATCTTTAAAAAATCTATCACTGAAGCCAGGTTCCTGCGGCTCATCTCTATAATCCCAGCTACTCAGGAGGCAGAGATCAGGAAGATCAAGGTTCAAAGCCAGCCTGGACAAATAGTTCACCAGACTCTATCTTGGAAATATCCAACAGAAAATAGGGATGGTGAAGTGGCTCAAGTGGTAAAAAGTGCCAGCCTAGCAAGCATGAGACCTTGAGTTCAAACCCAGTAATTTTTTTTTAAAGATCTATCACTGAGTTATTACTTTGTCTTTAAAAATTATTTTATTTTATTTTGATGTGTGGATCGATCCCCGAGCCTGGTATATGCTAAGCAAGTACTCTACCACTGATGTATCTCCAGCCCTATTTTATTTTAATTAAATTATTATTTTCTTGAGATGGGCATCACTGTGTTGTCCAGGCTGGCCTCAAACTTCTAGATTCAAGTGATTCTGGGCTGGTGGAGTGCCTCAATAGGTAAGGACACCTGCCTAGCAAGCATGAGACTCCGAGTTCAAACCCCAGTGCCATTAAAAAAAAAAAAGCTTAATGGTGGCATAATAATTTACACTGGAGGAATGGCTCAAGTGGCAGAGCACCTGCCTAGTAAGCACAAAGCCCTGAGTTCAAACTCCAGTACCACCACATTTTTTAAAAAAACAAAAACAAGAAAATAATGAACTAGGTTCAAATATCCTTTTTTAGCCTCTCCCAGTAGCTGGGACTACAGGGATACATCACAACACCTAATATCATCTGTCTTTTATTTGTGATTGGTTAATACCATGAATAGCACCCCTTTTTTACAGATGAAGACACCAAGACACCGACAAGTTTAGTACCTTGCTCAAGGTTAACATAGTAAATGACAGAGTTAGAATTTGAATCCCGGGGTGGGGGGAGGGAGAGGGTGGGGAACGGCGGGGAGGGGAGGGAGAATGGCCCAAACAATATATGCATATATGAATAAATGAATAGAACCCCGGACTCTTCTTCTTCTTCTTCTTCTTCTTTTTGGTGGTACTGGGGCTTGAACTTGGTCTCATGCTTGCTAGGTAGGCTTCCACATGAGACACACCGTCAGCCCTTTTTTGTGTTGTGTATTTTTGTGTTTCTATATTTTTCATTTTTGGTGGTCCTGAGGTTTGAACACAGGGTCTCACACTTGCTAGGTAGGTGCTGTACCACTTGAGCCACTCTGCCAACTGTGTTGGGTATTTTTGAGACAGAGTGCGAACTATTTGCCTGGGCTGGCCTCAAACCGCTCTCCTTCTGATATCTGCATCCCAAGTAGCTAGGATTGCAGACCTGAGCCTCTGGCAGCTGCCCAGAGGTCTGCTGTGTGCCACTTCTTGCTTAAGGCATTGCCGTGATGGTGGCAACAATGTAACACTGCCAGTCATTCTTTCCCATGTTGGGGCGGTCAGAGTAGACTCTCAAGTCACATAGCCAGGTTTGAATAGCAGCAACATCACCCACTGCATGATGCTAGGGCAGTACCCAAAACCCTGGGCCTCAGTTTCCTTCTTTTTTTTTTTTTTTGGTAGGACTGGGGTTTGAACTTAGGGCTTACACCTTGAGCCACTCCACCTGCCCTATTTTATGTTAGGTATTTTCAAGATAGGGTCTCACGAACTCTTCGCCTGGGTTGGCTTCAAACCTCCATCCTCCTAATCTCTGCCTCCTGAGTAGCTAGGAATATAGGTGTGAACCACTGGCACCTGGCTTTTTTTTTATGTGCTAGTGGGATTTGAACTCAGGGCCTCATGTTTGCTGGGCAGGTGCTCTATCACTTGAACCACTCCATCAGCAGATTTTCTTGTGTTTTAACAGCTCTTTCTGCCCCCTTCCCTTCTTTCACCAGTTCTTGTCCTGTCATAGGAATCATAAATGGAAATGTTTTTGTCTGTGTCTGTAAACCAAAGGTTTTGTATCTTGCCCTAACTCCAGTGGGCTTCCATCAGGCTAAGTCCTGTCAGTCAGGACTGACGTCATCCTCAGGATTCACCTGGAACAGCAAATGGAAACTACTGAGGGTTTTGTGCTGGTGGCCACTTGTTGCTGTTGTTGAAAGTGTCCCCAAAGTGGTGCATTAGAAATATAATCCCAATACTACAGTGTTGGGAGGTGGGGCTGACTGGAAATTTAACCTGTGGATGACTTAGTGCTGTTATTGAAGGAGTAGATTTGTTATCACAACGGTGAGCTCCTTATAAAAGGATGAGTTTGGTCTCCTCTTCCCCTCTTTTGCCCTTCTGCCATGGGATAACAAGCAACAAGACCTTCCCTTGATGCTGGCCCCCCAGGCTTGGACTTCCTAGCCTCCAGAACTGCAAGCCAATAAATTTCTACTTATTCTAAATGGCCCAGTCTGCAGTATTCTGTTCTAGTAGCACAAATTGACCAAGATACTTGTCCACAAGAAGACTTTACATTTGCTAATGAGATTCTTAATGTTCCTTTGAGACCAAGCTCCACAGTCCCCATTTCACCAGGTAGATTTCTGCTTTTTCTTACCACCTTGAGATCAGTCCCTAAATCTTCCCCTCTTCCTTCCTTCCTTCCTTCCTTTTTTTTTGAAACAGGATCTCACTATGTAGTTCACACTGGCTTTGAACTGTCTATACTCTAGCCTCAGCCTCTCTAGTGCTGGGATTATAGATGTATACCACCATGCCCAGTCCCCAATTCCTTTTGATCAATGCAAATCATTCCATCTCTCCAACTGTCCATTCATAAAACCACACATCTAGTCAGTTCTCCATCCATCTACCTACTGTCATTCACTAATCCTCAATGTACATATCCATCCACTTACCCACTCATTCACTCTCCAGCCACATTCAAGTTTCAGTCTTCAAAAAGTCTGTTTGATACTTCTATTATCCCATGCACATAGAATACACTCACTACGTGCTAGCTATTACTATTATTATTACTATTATTGCATAATCAATAGAATCATAAATTCCAGAAAGCTGGGCGCTGCCTCTGTGCCTAGTATTGTGTTAGTTGCTAGCGAGGGTGTAGTAACTAGCCTGGCTTGAATCCTAAAAGTTGAGGAAGCATTTTTCAGGTGAAAAAAGAGCAAGCAAAGTCTTAGAGGTAGGAGGAAGTGTGGCTATGGGGAACTGTAGGTAGCTCCAACTGTCAGAGTGGCAGGGTGGGAGGCATAGGGTGTCCAGCAATCAAGACAGAGACATGATCAAAGACCAGTTAATAAAGGGCTCATGCCCATAAGTTGAGCTGTTGAAGGATTTCAACATTACAGTTGCAACCTGAAATCTACTTGACACTTGTCCAAAGCAAAAAGTGTTAAATTAGATTTTCTGAGTTCAGTTGATAAAAGAGTTCAGAGGCAGTCTCCCAACTGTGGGGCAAGAGCTACTTGTCCACCACCCTGTGCTGCCAACCTTCTTCTGACTCATTCTTCTTCTCCCCATATCTAATCTTTTTCTTCCGTCAGTTTCTAACATAGGTCTGTAAACCCAGTCAGAGCTCAATAAATGTTTGTTGAATGAATCACACCCCTACCGAAGGTATGTGTGTGTGTGTGTGTGTGTGTGTGTGTGTGTACCTGAAAGCACTCTTGAATTTTTTTTTTTTACTATTCCAGGCCTACTTAAATTTTCATTGATAGAGAAGGAGTAGATATCGACTAAAAAGTCAGACTGTAGGCCCTGGCTCTCTTACTGAGCAGTGGTGACTCTTGCCCAAGTCTCCATTTATAATCTGGGTCACTGCTGTGGACCTTGAGATGGAATTAGTGGTCTCTGATCTGCCTAATGCTTACACAGTAGTTGTGCACTGTAAGTGGGAAAGGACTTTGCTAACTGTAGAGTGCTGTCCACCCCCAGGAAAATGTCCCTGTTTCTCTCCTAGTGTAGGTGGAGGTCATGTCACACTTTGATAATGGAAAGCCTTCTCCATACTTACTATATCAGAGTGAATGTTTGGGGAGGGTATTTAATAAAGTGACTTTCACAAAGGGTGGACGGGGCTTGGGGAACCAAGAAGCATTAGGGCAGTACTTCGGGACTAGTGACAGTGGGTACCTTGTCCATTTGCCCAGGCTGGAAGACTCAAGGGGAGGGGTGAGGGGGAGCAGGTAATCAGTACACTAGCCTCTTTGCTCTGCTGTCATCTCTCAGTGCCTTCCACAGGCTGAACCTTGGTCTGAAAGTCATGGTCAAGGTTATCATTGGTTGTAGTCGGAAGGGTCAGCCTCCAAGTCCCAGAGCTAGGGGAAGAAATGTGCACAGTGGATCTGGAGGTCAGATAGGAGGTGTCTAGAACATCTGTTGTCCCTGCCCTCCAAAGATGTCCCATTGCTGTGAAAGGGCTCACTTATCCAGCTCACGTATCCAGCTCTCTCCTATGTATCATCCAGCCCTGCGTCCAAGTCAATCAGTCACAACACCTGTCAATCTCTGGGGATTATTTATTCTCTCTACTCACTACTGCTCACCCCAACTGTGGGCCACACAGGACTTATGTGGAGTGAACCTCAGGAAGTCTGTGTTGCCCTGTGCGTACTGGAAGCAAGTACGCAGTGAGTTTCTTTTCTCTTGTGAAACTTTGAGAGGCTTCTCAGTCCCCTCCTTTACCATCTGAGAGGTACTGTCATCTACCCTTCTTTCACTCATTTGGTTCTCAGCACTGAAACTGGCTTATCTGCTGTGCTGGGTTCCCTCTTTTCATGGCCATGCCTTGGATTGTTCTGTGATTCATTCCCACTCGGGTAGTTGTTGGAATTTTATTTCTTGGTGATGCAACAATAAAGTGTTGCTTAGGGAACTCTGGCAGGCTCCACAAAGTGATGGGGGAATCAGAATGCAAAACACAAGAGTACAGACCAACACATTCCCATCCTCTTCAGCCCAAAACACTTGCCTCCTCTGTGACCAACACATTCCCCTCCTCTTCAGCCCAAAACACTTGCCTCCTCTGTGACCAACTCAGCTCTGAGCTGATAAGGTGCTGTTCATCCCTTCCTGAACAGTTGCATGGGGACTGGCCAGCCAAGAAGAGACATCTGTAGAGTTACCAGTTCCCTTCACTAGCTGTAACCTTGAATGAGAACCTTTGGGTCCTACTTTTTCAAGAAGGGAGACATGCTACCCTCTTTCTGGGCAACCCTGGAGACTCTGTCCAGCACATCTGCAAATTGGGAAGTCTTAAGGAGATGGAAATTTGGAAATCTTAAGGAGATGCCAGTACATAGGATTCTTTGCTGTACTCAAGGCAGTCCACTTTGTGTTGCCATCAGCCTTCTGGAAAATTCCATTCCATTTAGCCTTCACTGAGCCATAGCAGTTGTGTGTGAGTATGTGTGTTGGATCCGGAAATCAGATCCTTTCACACCAAACAATAGTAGTTATAGATTTATCAAATATCATTTATGATCATTTCTACTATTTAGAAATGAGACTCACTGTCAGATGTTATTTACACTTGATCTTAGCCAAAAGGCGGAGAAGTGATTGTCAGATCTTGTTTGACAAATTAATAAACAAGCCTAAACTATTATATCACCAATTTGTTTCTGAATATTTTGATGATTAGATTTTTATACAATTGCTTTCCCTTATCATCTTACATATTTTATTGTATGGGTGGAAACACATTGTTTTGAAACGAGGTCCATAATGTACAGACATACATACACAGCCCTCCAAATCCCTTAAGCAGCCAGTCTTCAGTTTGAGGACGTAGCCTCAGGGAAACTGCTAGAACACAAGCTGCTGATTGCTGTTATCTGTAGATGCTCCAGGAAAACAGAAGAAAAGTTTCGGAAATACAAAGCAGTGGTTATAAAAATATATCTGGAAAAAAAACAACAAAAATTCAGAACAGGAGAGCCTTGAGGCTGAAATCCCAGCTCTGCCCTGACTTGCCCTGGGCTTCTGGAGAAATTCCCTCACCTCTTGGAGCCCTGGTTGTCTCACCTATGAACTAGTGATACTAGTACCCACTGGTGGGGCTATCATGGAAGTAAGAAAGAACTGTGTATGCCACAGAGCCCACCACACGCAGCAGAACCACAGCAGGCCAGCCCATGGAAGAGGCAGGAGCAGAATGAGCTCAGGGCCCTCTGGAAAGTCAGAATGGGGAGCAGCATAGGAAAGTGGGTCTCCTAATCCTCACGAGTGGTGGCTGGGGACAGTGTCTGTGAGCCTGACAGGGTGCTGGCCCCAGGACTCTTTGTAGTGCTCGGGGCTGGCCGTCCTGGTTTGAAGAACTAAAGAAAATCTTGCTTGCTTGGATGCCAAGCTCTAAGCTCTTCAAAGGACCCTGGTGCCCTGAGGTGGTCAGACTTCGTGGGGCATGAGGTTAGAATCAGTCTGCCTCTTCTCCACTAAGGGAAAACAGACTGTTAATGGGCTGTAGTGGTCTGGTTTGGAATTCCAAGATTGTGTGGGTGCCTTGTCCTCAGCTCACCTGGGCCTGCCTGCGGCTGAGGCCCTGGGGCTCCTTACATGGCTTGATGGATGCAGGCTGCATTCTCCTCTGTGTTGGGTACAGTAGGTCAAGCTTACACCATTGGTTGGTCACATTAGATGAGCAGTGTACCTATTAGGTCTTCCATTGGGTGGTCGAGATAAGACTCCTGGGGTGCACTTTTTTTTTTTTTGCTCTTCTGGGGTTTGAATTCACGGCCTACACTTTGAGCCACCCCACCAGCCCTTTTTTGTGGTTTTTTTTTTGAGATAGAGTCTCGCAAACTATTTGCCCAGGCTGGCTTTGAACTGTGATCCTCCTGATCTTTGCCTCCTGAGTAGCTAGGATTACAGGATTATGGGCACACATTTTTTAAGGAGATCCTCTTTCTCTGGCGGCTAATCCTGCATTTGTGCAATCTAGACAGTGAGGACCTCCTTAAATTTTGCACCAGGTACCTCTCCTATCTTCCTTATTCCCCCATGTGTTTCAAAGTAGGAGCCAAGCCTGAGCCAACTCTTACCAGATCTGGCTTATATTGAAATCACCTGAAAAGCTTGTAAAAGTGTAGAATTCCTCTTGAATCAGAATCTCTATGGGTGGGGCCTTGCAATCTGTATGTGTCAATATCCCTTCAGGTCATTATCTTAGTACCAACCCCAGGCAGGTCTAGGGATGGCCCTTGGGAAGCACTGGGCTTATCTAAATCCTATAAATCTTTGCAGTTTACGAGGCACTTTGCCTCACACAAAACAAAATCCTCATGAGACAGGGACATGGAAAATCACACCCGTGATTCCATGGCAGAGCCAGAAGTGGCATTCATTTATTCATTTCCTCTTAGCAAATGTGGGTTAAATATCTACTGAAGACCCCACGAGGAAATTGCCACCGAGGTTATGCACACACATACACACACAGACTACTTCCTATGAGGGCCCTACAGCTCAGAGGCAGGAGGGGTGGGGAGTGCGTGGGGAGGAGGAGTCTGAGGAGGCTTCCTGGAGGAGGATTTGGCCTGGGTTTTGCAGGCTGAGTGTGGTTTCACCGTTTATGGAAAGGCATTCTTGCCGGGAGCACTGCACAAGCAAAGTCGTGCTCTGTGGGGCTTGGAGAGGGCCAGGAGCATTTGGGGAATGTCACATATGTGAGGGTTGATGGAGAAGGGGTTGGGTAGGTAGGCTGGGTCCAGATGACTGAGGTTGGATGGCTCTCTGCAGGCCGTGGGAGCTGCTGAAGTGTTTGGGCAGAAGAGGGTATCAGCCATGTGGCTGTGCCCAGGCTTCTCAAACTAAATGTGTGCAGGTATGTCACTTGGGCATCTTGTTAAAATGCAGAATCTGACTAGCATTCTGTATTTGTAACAAGTACTGAGGCTACTGGTCCTTGGATTATACTTGAAGTAGGGGAAGGTGTTAAGGGAGAGCCATGCAGAAAGGTGGGGTGATGAGAGGAGAGGCGGGAGGCAGGAAAATCAGCTGACATGGTGTGGGGGCTAAAATGCTGGTTGCTTAAGGACACTGTGGCATCTGGTAGCTTTGAGAAGCAGACCCTGTGGGCCTGGGTTATGTCATCTCTGTGTTTCTCCCATTCACAACAGGGCCAGATGCAGGAGGGGTCAGAGCTCAGCTTAGCTCACCTCTCTTCAGATGGTGAATTTCAGCAACTGATATCACAGTGCTCTTGGGGGAGCCTCAAAACGAACTGACATTCACTCCATTATCGGTCTTGGAATGGTTTTGCCAGCAGAAACTATGACTGTTCTATGCTGTGGTCAAACCCTACAACCACAGTGCAGTATCCATAGAATGGGACCAGCTGTTTCGGTGGTTTTCTGTTACTATTTGTGAAGACTTCATTTTTGTCATCTGCTAGCAGAAGAGTGGTGGCAGAGTTGGATGGAAAAAAAAATCATGAGAGAATTTACATTTGAGAAAATTCCATTCATTGATTTAATTATTTCTGGGAATTCAGAAAGGACCACCATGATCCTTCAGCCACGAAAATGCTTGGCCTGGAATTGAAAAAAGTGCTAGAGTCAATCCTATGGGAGCAGCTTTTGAGAAATCCTGCTCTGGGCAAGGTTTTAGACTGAATATGTTGCTTGTGTGTCAAGTTTTTGAAATATTAAACAGTGCTACAACAACGTAAGGTGAAATCAACCCAGGGAGTGAAAATAATGAAAACTCCAGGAACAGTGATAAATCTTTCTTTCATCACTTTGCCAAGCTTATCCTTACGTGTCAAGGTTTCCTGGTTTTTTCTTTTCCCTACACCTCATCCTCATGCAGACTTATCTGTTTATTTTTTATGCAGCAACAATTACATTCAGCACTGTTTTCTGCTTAACATTGCAGCATAACTGTTTTTCCATGCCCATCTTCAAGATCAAGTTCATGGGCTGTGTAACTTACCGTGTGGATGGATATAGTTTATTCAAACTATGCTATTGGCTATTTCGGTCATGTGATGCCATTAAAACTGAACCGAGCAACACTGTTAGTGGGAGTGTGAATTAATACCCCTTTTGGAAAAGGAATCTGGCAACGTGTACCAGAAAAATGTTCATTGCCTTCGAACTAGTCATTTTACTTCTGGGAATCTCTCATAAGGAAATAATTCCAAGTACAGAGTCAAATTCTGCTCTGAGATAAAAACTTCATGGATAATGGAGAAAAACTTGAAACCATCGAATAGAAGATAAGCATTATATAAATGATTACTGGATGGAATATTACGCAGTCATTAAAATATTCATGAAGTGTTTAGATATGGAAAACTCTTACATGATGAGTGAAAAATCTGGACATAAGATCGTATTTATACTATAATCCCAGCTGTGTAAAACTAGGTTACAAAGTATGCGTAGAAGAATGTCACAGGGAAACATACCGTGTGAACAGTGGGCGTTAAGAGTAAATGATTTTATTTTTCTTTCAACTTTTAATATCTAAAAAAAATCCTGAAAGGTCTTTATTTATCTATTTATTTATTTTGAGACAGGACCTCACTATGCTATAGGCTGGCCTGCAACTGTATTTAGCCCAGGCTGACCTCAAACTCAGCCTCCTGCCTCAGACTCTGGAATGCTTGGATCACAGGCCCCCAAACCCTGTAAAACCTTTATTCTGTTCTGATAAAAAATGAGCACTTTCATTGGATAAAATTGCAAACATTAAAACATTAAAGAAATATGTAATATAGGAAGTTAACCCTTCTTTGTGCGATGCCCTTTTTATGTGTATCTAAAACATGTTTCCAGCATCAAATTTAGTGTGAGAATGTCAAACTAGTTTTGAAGCAGTTATTCATTTCTCTATCTTGTAGAAGTCTTCTGTTTAAAAAATGCATGTATCCTAAGACAATTCTACATGATGTATTTTTTGTAGTCAGCATTATAGTGTCTGGATGTTTCTTTATAAGGAAGAAGAGAAAGATGAGATCCAGCTGCCTGCTTAGGCTTACATCAAGTAGGCATTCCTAGCAAGTCCAGAGTTTCTTGGATTTGGAGTACAATCAGTTTGTTAAGCACATTCTTGTTATTCCAGATAATTGCAGTGATTCAAAAATTATTTGTGTGGGTTGAGCGCTGTGGCTCGCACCTGTAATCCTAGCTACTTTGGGAGAATGAGATTGGGAGTATCATGTTTTGAAGCCAGCTTGACAAATAGTTCGTGAGACCTCCATCTCCAAAATCACCAGAGTGAAATTGACTAGAGAGGTGGTTCAAACAATAGAGTTCCTACTTTGCGAGTGCAAACCCTTGAGTTCAAACCCCAGCCCTACCAAAAAAAGAAAAAAAAATTATACTTTATAAGAAAGCTAAAACAGAAAAACCTCTATATTTTTTCAAATGCTCTACCTAACCAAATACTTACTTTATAATAATGAGACCTATCTTTAAAATGCAGAGACACATAACAAATTTTGGAAGGAGGGAAAGACTTAATGAATTATGGCACACATACTCAAGAGGATACTACCCAGTTGTTAAAGATAACGATAGAACTGCCTGCCTATTGACATCGATACCATGTCTGCAGCGTATAAGTGAAGTGATAAGAAGCCAGCTCTAAAAACATGGACAGTCAGTGTTTTGAGCTGTGAGCCACTGTGGCCCAAGACTGGCCTGTTTCTGTTACTTTGGTTATGAACCATCCTCCTTTGGAATTGGTGACATTTTTACTGTCCTCGCAATCATGGTGTGATCTGTCACACGCCTTGAGTGTGAGCTGTGGCGTGTGTCTGTGTGTGTACATATGTCTATATGTGTACATCACACAGCAGGCCTTGTCATGTTGCTGTCCAGTGGCAAATCAACAAGTATGATAAAAGTTGGCTCTAAAAAAATACACAGTATCATCCTAGTTTGTAAGTATCATGGTCTGTATAACACACGTGCACTCACACACCTATACAGACATGCACAAAATACTTGCATAATATTTTAGCTAGGGACTCAGCAAAACATTAACCCAGATGGACCAGAGATCACAGAAGGCACTGAATTTCTCTTGATCCTGCCATAGCTCCTGCAAGTAGCTACTCTCAGCCCTCAACTTACAGATGGAGAAACTGAGGCTGAAGTTTGCACAGCCAAGGAGTGGACAACCAGGGTTTTAATCTATGTTTGTCTTTTTTCACAACCTCTGACCTTTCTGTGGGCAGCAGAGGCGCCAGATGGTGACTCAAGAAAGAGAGTAGAGGGTCAGAGATCGGCCTCTTCTAAGGCAGTGTCCTTTCATGCCAGGTTGCTACTACAGGATCCGAATTCCACTTATTATTGTCTGCATATTTCCTGTGCTAGATTCCACGTGTCGGCAAAATGGTCAGACTTTTTTGTTGTTGTTTTGAGATAGGGTTTTGCTATATAGCCCAGGCTGGCCTTGAACTCATGATCCTCTAGCCTCAGCCTCCCAAGTACTGAAGTACTGAGATTACAGGTGAGTGCCACCTGAAGCTTGCTTTCCTTCCTTCCTTCGTTCCTCCCTCCCTCCCTCCCTCCTTCTTTCCTTCCTTCCCCTCCTCCTCCTCCTTTCTCTCTCTCCTTCCTCTTCCTCCTTCCTCTTTCTAATAACAGGACACTGGTACTTCTCTGCCCAGTTAAAGATTTAATTTGTATTCCTTAATCCACATGCTGATACCTGTGCCTGACCAGTGTGACCCCACCCCCCCACCCTGAACAATATGAACTAAAGCAGGATGCTTTCCTGTTAAAGACTGGTGAGAAATTACTGACTTTTCTTTCTCTTCTCTTTTCTGATCACATCTGCTGAATGTCACCAGGTAGTGGTATCAGTTCAAAATACAGGAAAGGAGCAAGTCCAGAGGGGGAGGTGCATGGAAAGAGGATGGCGTCACAAGAGTGTAACTCGAAACTCCTTTAGTCAAAAACATTTATAGTCAATTTTGTTCTTTGTATCAGTTATGTTCTGTAAAGTAGCTGTGAACACCATATTAGGAAATACCAAACTATTGCTCCCAGGCGTCTCTGAACACATTTTTTTTTGGGGGGTATGGTAGTAGGGTTTGAACTCAGGGCTTAATGCTTGCTAAGGTAGGTGTCCTACCATGTGAGCCACTCCACCAACCCTCTATTGTACTGGGTGTTTTCAAAATAGAGTCCTGTGAACTATTTGCCCAGGCTGGCTTCTAGCCACAATCCTCTTGCTCTCTGCTTCCCAAGTAGCTAGGATTACAGGCGTGAGCCACCAGCATCTGGATGATCATCACACTTTTATCCACCAATCAATGCATAATTGTTTAGTACATGTGTTTCTGTTTAATGACATTCTCTTAGTCCATTTTCTGTTATTATTACACAACACCTGAGGCCGGGTAATTTAGAAAGGAAAGAAGTTTATTTTGGTCATGGTTCTGGAGACTGGGAAATTCAAGATTGGGCAGCTCATCTGGTGAGGGCCTCTGCCACATCATATCAGGGCGGAAAACCGGAAGGGGAATTTGGCGATGAGGAAGAACTAAAATGGGCAGCCTTGCTTCATCATGACCTACTGCTCTCGTGAGGACATGCCCACCCTCGTGAGGAAGACATTAATCTCTCCTGAAGGCCTAATTGTCTTTTAAGTGTCCCATTGCCACCAGAATGGCAACCAAATTCCAACATGAGTTTGGTGGGGGACAAACCATAGGAGATACATCTTAAAAAAAAAAAAATATATATATATATATCTTATTATTTTTGTACTGGAGGTACATTGTGACATTTACAAAAGTTCCTCCAATATATTATAGTTGAATTCACCCCTTCTCCATTCTCTTCTGTCCCCCCATCTTATTTCATACATTTTGTTCATTATCATTGAACTCACAGCTAATAGCATTAACTCATTGCCCTACTCATGCTTAACAAATGCAGATTTTCTCTAGAAGGTACATCCCAGCATTCTTGTGACACAGACAACACATTAGCACTATGCTTGGAGATCATTTTATTTATGTGCTTGTTTATTTATGTATTTATTATTTTTGACAGGGTCTTACACTGTAGCCCAGACAGGTCTCTGACTTCTGCTTGGCCTCCCAAGTGCTCAGATTATAGGTGTGCTCCACCACACCCAGCTTGAGGACCATTTTGTTTATTTATAATTTTATTTTTTTTCTGCTTGTCTTGCACAAACTCTTGTTCTATATGATATTTATTTATTTATTTTTAATTATTCATTTATTCACATGTGCATACATTGTTTGGGTCATTTCTCCCCCCCCTTCACTCCCCCCTCAGTTCCAGGCAGGTTGAGGACCATTTTAAACCATTACCAACAGGCACAGAGATACAAAAAAGGTAGCACTAAGTGAAAAAGACACTTGTTTACAGTGTGAGAGCTGAAACAATCACAGAGAAAATTGCTCTGAATTACCTCAGCTGGGAATGTGCTCAAATGACTTGAATTTTTTGCGTGTCTGTAAGTATTGATTTAGGGTTACAAATAACCCTTAGTGAGGAGGTGAACTTATAAATACAGAGTCCTTGAAGGATGAGGATAGACTAAAGAGAGCATCAGAGAGAACTGTTGAGCTGTACATCTGGTGCACTGTTGAAATCTTTGATGCTTGCAAGGCTGGTGTGAGATAAACTTTCAGTTCTAAGAAGATAACTTTCCTTCTGGTTCCCTAGCCCTGGATGGAGATTCAAAGTCTGGGAAACTGAAAGGAAGGGAAAAGGACCGTTTTTCTTTTCCTCCTTTCCTGCATTCTTCTCTTTGAGAGAAATCATATTTAGCTCGAAGACAAGGAAAACAAAAACGCACGTAAAGCTCCAGGCCTCACCCAAAACATTATAAAAAGAGCTGTAAATTCAAGGAACACAATGTCTGCACACTCTGTAGCTGTCCAGAAAATCTAGGCCAGACTAGTGGAGGGGGAGTAGGGGATGGAGGGTGAATTCTCACATCCCAGTGCTCGGGTGTCTGCAGCAGGCAGAAGCTCCTGGGGAATTTCTCATTTGGTTCCCAGTGGAGCCTGTGGTGTGGGTGTACAGCAGCTACTGGGGCTAAGAACAAGATTGAGTTGTGGGCTGGTGGAGTGGCTCAAGAGGTAGAGCACCTGCCTAGCAAGTGTAAGGCCCTGAGTTCAAATCCCAGTGCTGCCCCCTGCTCCCCCCTGAAGAGAGAAAGAGAAAGAGAGAGAGAGAGAGAGAGAGAGAGAGAGAAAAGAAAAAAAATAAGATTGAGTTGTGGGAAGTCACTTGGCTACTTAGGAGCTGGCATCAGTCATCAGAACCTGGACGCACGGATCCCTCAAACTTGCCCTCTTTCTTTCACTTCTCAGTTGGAACAACACTGACTCCATCCAAGATGTTGATATCCATGTGCTGGGTTGGAGAAGATTATTCTTGCAAGGCCTTGAGGAATTTTTTATTCGTTTTATTTTTCTATACCTATTATATGCAAGAGAGGGAACGGTCTTTGGGGTCCAAAAGTGAGCTCTCTCTGCCAACCTGC
This sequence comes from Castor canadensis, assembly GCF_047511655.1. NCBI lineage: Eukaryota > Metazoa > Chordata > Mammalia > Rodentia > Castoridae > Castor > Castor canadensis. Next base: position 26,359,439 of record NC_133398.1, on the reverse strand, counting down.
CCCCCGCCATGATGAATTCCTATCCGACCAGCATTGCCTAACAGAGCTATAACATGAACACATGTCATTAATTTAATGCTACGTATATTTTTTTATGGGGCCGGAGATTGAACTCAGGGCTTTGTGCATACTGAGCAAGTTTTCTATCACTAAGCTACATCCCCAGCCCCAATGATGTATTTATTTAATCTGATGTGTATTAAAATATAGTTTCAGCACATAATCAAAATGAATTTTTTTTTTCAGTATTGGGATTTGAATACAGGGCCTTGTGCTTGCTAGGCAGGTATTCTATGACTGAAGCCAGGCCCTCAGCCAGTTCTGCTTTAGGTATTTTTTTAAATGGGGTCTTGAGTCTATGTCCGGGCCAGCCTGGATGGAACTCCTCCTTCCTGTGAAGCTGGAATGACAGACACATGTCACACGTCCAGCTTTTATTGGCTGTGATGGGGTCTCTCAGACTTTTTGCCTGGGCTGGACTCTAACTGTGATCCTCCCAATCTCTGCCTCCTGACTAACTAGGATTACAGGTGTGAGCCACAGCACCTGTCTCAAGATGAACATTCTTAATGAGATATTTTATATTATTCCATTTGAACTACATTTTTGAAATACAGTGAGGACCGTGTACTTACAGCATAGCTCAGTTTGTGTTATTGGCACTGCTGGTGGCCACCATATTGGACAGCATGGTAGGAGGTATTTCTAGAGAGGAGATAGTTTTAAACGAATTCATGTATCACTGTGGGGTGCGAGCCATCCATCCTGGAAGCCTGACCTCAGTACCCGGGGAGAAGGAAGTGGTCCGTCCACCTTGCCTGGGAATGGCTTCCAAACACTACGTAGAGGAAGATACTTTCGAGTTGGGGCATAAACGCACACAGAATGGTAGGGCATCCTTGGCTAAGGGAGGAGTACTCTTCTGGAGGCTGGTGGAAGCAGGGAGGCCCTCTTCTTGAACTGGTTTGACCCTGACATTCTTCAGACATGGCTGAGTTTGCAGGGAGACTTGAGTTCCAGGTGGGAACAAGGGCAAACTTGCAGTCTAAGAGCTCATTCTCCAGCAGTACTTCTCAGACTCAGGAACCAACTTTGGGGGAACCAGTCCTTGAGACCATTGGGCTGGTAGATTGTATAGCCACCACACATTCATTCAACAAATGTTCTCAGGTTAGCACTCTGTGGCACGCATTGCTTTAGCACTAAGGTAGAGTGGTGAGCAAGAAAAGTGAAGGTTCCCTCCTTCAAGGGAGCTTCTCGTGTTGCCTCAGGCATGCAGAGTGGACCTCATCAGGAACCTACAAAAATTATAATGTTTTGATATTCAGGGTTTTTCCCTCAAAGGAACAATATGTCAGAAGATACTGTTACTACATAACAGTTTGTGCAGCGGTTATACAAGCTCTCTTGTATAGCACACTGGCAATGTGATGATGAGCAGGTGACCTGCTTTATGGATCTGCAGTCTCCAGAAGGCCAGTTAAATACCTTACCCCTATCTGTGTCTGGCTGAGGTGGGGCTGTGGTTTATCCATGGTCTGTCTGTCAGCTCTGGGCGCCTCCTCAGTCTGGTTCTCTTAGCATATTAACCCCCCCAACAGCTTTCCTGATTAACTCTTACCCTCAGGTCCCTGCTTAAGAACTGATGCTTCACACAAGCTTTTCCTGACCTTCCTATAAGTGTCAACTGCATGTTTGTTGTTCATTTCATTGACTGGACCTATCACATGGTAGGCTGCTTAATACAATTTCTTACTTTTTTTTTTTTTTTTTGGTGGGACTGGGGTTTAAAATCAGGCTTCTCACTTGCAAAGCAGGCCACACACTACAGCCATACCTACAGTCCATTTTTGCTCTGGTGATTTTGGAGATGGGGGCCTCTCAAACTATTTGCCTGGGCTGGCTTCAAACTTCGATCCCCCCCAATCTCAGCCTCCCAAGTAGCTAGGATTACAAGTGTTAGCCACCAGTGCCTGGCTACAATTTCTTGATTGAATGAATGAGTTAGGAATTTAATGAAATTGGGGAAGGCTATGTGGAGGAGGTGTGCCTTGATCCAGTGGGCTGAGAAGACATCCAGGAGACAGGAGATGCAAGGAGAGGAGTAGCTAAAGCTGGAGACAACCTTGAACTTGAAGGGGCAGAGGCCTAGTTGGGGAGTGGGGAGGAGGATAGGTATTGTGCACAGACTTGGACCTTGGTCAAGTGCAATGTGGGACTGTAGAAGATCCTGAGGGATTCTGATAAGCTATTGTAGGAAACTGGGCCCCTGAGTGTTTGGGGAAAACTGAGCCACATATAGCTTTTTCTCTCTTTCAGAAAACTCCTGAAACTCAGGCTCCTGTGAAGGGTAAATGGCAAGATAGACAGAGGAGCAATAGTGAAGATTCAAGCTCCAAACCACATCCCAAGGATCAAGTTCAAGTTCTGCTCCTAAAAATCATGTAGCTGTGGACAAGTCACTTAGCACTCTGAAGCTCCATTTCATTTCTTTCTATAAAACATAGGACCCCCCTATCACTTAATCCATTGTGTTGCCGTGAGGATCAAGTGAGATAATATTGAGTGAAGGGCCCGGATACTCTCTGGCACGAGTTGAAGAGCACTGGCTGTTAAAATCAACACGATTTTCCTCTTGTCTCTCCCTTCCTCTTCCTCTCCTCTCCTCTTCCTCCTCTCTTCGTGCGTTGCCCATGAGAGGATCTCTAAGGGGTCCTGAGGACAGCCCTGGAACTGGCTCTAGCATCTGGATATGTGAGACATCACAGAAAGGTCAGGGCTGGCATGGTAGAGCCAGGTACAAGGAAAGCCAGGCGGTAGAGGGTAGCCTGTGGCATTGCATTCCATGGGTTCCCCTCAACCTTTGGCAAAATGCACCTTTCAGCCATCCCAGTTTCTGTGCCTGCATCAAGGGGACAGAGTCCCAGCTGACCTATCACCACCCCGAGTTCCCAGGCTCCTCCCAGGAAATAATTTAACATCTACTGAGGCCAGCTAGAGGCCGAGAGCAAATCAGACATGTGCCAGGGAGCAAACTAATCTGAAACGAAGTCTCTGCTGCAGAAAGGAGGGGGTCACACTCACCTACACACACACACACACACACCCCACAGCCACCACCACCACTTTGGACAACAACTCAGGGAACCAAATTACAGTAAATCTAAAAATAAGGCCTAGTATACTTTTTTCCTTAAATGCACAAAATTTAAGTGAAAATTTCTCTTTTCTACCTGCCTAGGGAACAATTGAATCCAACAGGCATACTTGGCCCAATTTTGTTGCCTATGACCCAGAAAAGTACAGGGGAGAAGGAGTTCCTGGGATTGTAGCTGAAGATCAAACCCAGGGAAAGTTATTTTTATACCTAGTGGGTTGGTGGTTTTTGCTTTTTGTTTTTGGGTTGTTTTTTCTTTTTTTTCCTTCTCCTTTCAACTGCTTGGTATTTATCTTTACAAGTAGAGGGTTTGTCTTGTTAAATAGCTTTTTTTTCTTTCCTTGATTATAAAAGATATACATGTTTGTTGTAGAAAATTACAAACTACAAGAAAAAAGGAGGAAAAAAAATCTGTCATTCAAAGACAGCCATGGTTAACGCTTCAATACATTTTCTTCTTGCTTTTTTTTTTCTGTTCTTTTGTTTTAAAATTTTATTTATTTATTTTTACTTTGTGTGGTACTAAGGAGCTGGCCCTAGGGCCTTGTACATGCTAGGCAAGCATTCTACCACTGAACTATCCCAGCCCCATTTAATTTTTTACTGAAGTTTTACATTGGCTCCCCCACCAATGTAAAACTTTTATTTCTATGGTACTGGGAATGAACCCAGCGGGTGTTAGCAACTGGCTTGCTTTGTGATTCTAGAATCAGGCAGCACTTAGTTGCACAGAGTAGAGTGAGTGTCACAGTTCTTTCTGTTAACTCAGTCCACGTGATGCCTGTGGCTTTGCATCCCACATTTGTGACAGAGTACTTCCAGTGCGTGGCAGGACACAACCACTGAAGGAGTAGGACATTGCCTATCTGAAGGAAGGTGGCTTCATGTTTCTTTCTAGCTTGTCATTCCCTTGCTTTTCTTCATTGTTTTTCCTCACATATTTAGATTTCATTAAACATATTACTTAATTTTGCATGGATCTGAGCTTTTTTTTGGTGGTGGTACGGGATTTGAATGCAGGGCCTCACGTTTGCTAGGCAAGCTCTCTACCGCTTGAGCTATTCCACCAGCCCTGGATGTGGTCTTTGTATAAATGTCAGCATAGTGTATACAGGAGCTCAGGAGTTTCGGGAAACTCATTTTCTAGGTGAGTTAAGACATAAAGGCTGGAAGTCATTGCTTCTTTTTTTTTTCTTTTTGATACTTCCAAGTTAAGCTCATGAGATTCAACTGTGGTTGTGTGTTTATTTCTGATTCATTCATTTTTTTCCTGCTATATAGTATTTTATTGTATGAATATATAAGTTACATTACTTATCTGTTGTCCTATGGATAGACCTCTTGGTCACTGCAGGTGTTTGCCAATGTCAAACTGTGTCTATGAACCATGTCTGTCTCCCTGTGGAAGAATGCCTCATTTAGGACATGCATGTGTGCTGGGTCAGAGGAAGGGCACATTCTCAACTGTGGTAGGAAATGTAAATCGTCTGCAGCCATTGCACAAATAACTCAAACTCCTTCTGGTGAGTACACGAGGGTTCCTACTGCTCCAGCTCCCTGGCTGAGTACTGTCAGACTTTCTATTTTTGCCATTCTGCTAGATGGAAATGATATCTCTTGATTTTAACGTATTTTGCGGGGAGGTGCAGCACTGGGGTTTGAACTCAGAGCCTCATGCTTGCTAGGCAGGCGCTGTACCACTTGAACCACTCCACCAGCCCTCTTGATTTTCATTTTTATTTTCTTGATTTCTAATAAGATTGAATGCCTTTTAAAGAATTTATTTTGCATTTATGTTTTTTCTTTTTGTTGAAATGTTTATTAACATTTTATGCCCTTTTTTTTTGTTAAGCTGCTTATCTTTTTGTAAGAATGCCTTTTTTTCCTTCTTGTTTTTTTTGAGATAGGGTCTTTATAGCCTAGGCTGGCTTTGAACTCATGATTCTCCTGCCTCAGCCTCTCAAGTGCTGAGACTACAGGTGTGAAGCCCCACACTTGGCTATAAGAATACTTCATAAGTCTGAACTACTATTCTTTGACTTTGTAGATATTTTCTCCCAGCTTCGTCTTTATTTTTCCTTCCCTCCTTCCCTCTTCCCCTTCCTCTCTCCCTTCCTTTCTCTTTCCCTTCCTTCCTCTCTCTTTCCCTTCCACCCCCTCCCTTCCTTTCTCTCTCTCTCTCTTTTACTTTCTTTCCTTCTTTCACAGTTCTGGGGATCAAACTCAGAACCTTGTATACCTCTGAGTTATACCCACAGCTCTCTATATTCTATCATGATAAACATAAATTGTCAAGTTTATCATTTTGATAAAAGTTTATGCTCTTTTTGACATGTCTTGTAGAAGAAATCCTTCCCTACCCTTGAAATCATCAACATACTGTACAGTTTTTTTTCAAAAGTATTTTAAAGTTCTGGTTTATTTTCATCACTAAAATATCTGAAATTGGTTTTGTGTGTGTTGCATGGATGAAGTAGAGATAAAAATGTTTATATTTTCCATTTGAATAGCCAATTATCCATAACCATTTATTCTATTTTATTTTTGCAGCATGGGGGATTGAACCCAGGGTTTTGCCTGCCTGGCAAACGTTCTGCTGCTGAGCCATACCTGCAGCCTGTGACATTCACAAAGCATCCATATTCATCTACTGACCCACGATGCGAACTCCTTCCTAGGTTAGGTGTCTGTAAATCCACAGGTCTGTTTTGGGGTTTATTTCTCTCTATTACTATCAATATTACATAATCTCAATTTTTTAAATGCTGTTGTTGTTTTGGTGGGACTGGAATTTCAACTCAGGGCTTTGCTCTTACAAAGCATGCACTCTACCACTTGAGCCACACCTCCAGCCCTCAATGCTTTTATTTTTTTGATAGCCTAGTCTCTCCTTGAACTTCCTATGCAGTCCAGGCTGTCTCAGACTGAACCTACTGAGTGCTGGGATTACAGGGTGTACCACTAAGTCTGGCTATAGGAAATTCTGATATTTAGCAGGGCAAGTTTGCCTACTTTGTTATTCTTCAAAATTATTTTAATTGCTATTGACTCTTTGCTCTTTTGCAAGTATTTCATATTAGGAGTTTAAGTTCCTTGGAAAACCTTGCTAATATTTTCATTTCAATTGTTCTGAATTACCAGACTGATTTGGGGACAGTTGTCATCTATATATTTGAATTTCCTATACATGGACACAGTCCCTCTCTTTATTTTCACTTAAGCCTTATAAAATGACTTTTAACAAATTTTATAACTTTCCCCATAAAGGCGTTGCACATTTTTTATTAGAATTATTTTTGTTGCTAAACTGGATGTGGTGGTACATGTCTATTGTTCCAACATTTGGGAAGCTGAGACAGGAAGGTCATGAGTTTGAGGCTAGCCTGAGCTACATAGAATTCCAGGCCAGCCTGGGATGTATAGTGAGACCCTGTCTCAAAAACAAAAAACAAAAAACAAAAAACCAAACAAAATTATTTTTGTTACTATCGTAAGTTGCATTAAAAATGTTTTTAATGATACAAGATCCTGGGCATCGTGGTGCATGCCTGTAAGCCTAACTACTTGGGAGGCTGAGGCAGAGAATTACAAATTTCAAGCCAATCTGGGTAACTTAGTGAGACCCTGTCACACAATAAAGTTTAAAAAGGCTGTAATTTGCAGGGAAACAGATGGAAGTGGATATCCTTGTGTTGAGCAAGATAAGCCAAGCTCAGAAAGACAAATATTGCATGTTTTTGCTCATATGTGGACTCTCAACCTAAAAAAAAATTACAACATGATTACAAAAGAGGGACTATTGGGGGGACCAGCTGGAGGCAGAAGGAGGAAAGGAGAGGGTGATGGGGGATGGATGTAATTGAAATACATTATATAGAGAAGTATGTAAATAGCATAATGAAATCTAGTAAAACTGTTTAAAAGGGGTTAAAGAGTAGCATAGGTGTGGTGAATGTGTCAAAGTACGTTATATGCATGTATGTAAATATCACAATGAAACATATTTAAGCTAATAAAAATATTTTAATAAGGGCTGGAGGTGTAGCTCAGTGATAGAGTACTTACATGATCCAGACCAAAGTTCAAAGAGAGAGAGAAAGAGAGAGAGAGTTTCTCTGTGTTGCCCAGGTTGGCCTTGAACTCCTGAGTTCAAGTGAATCTCCTGTCTCAGCTTCCTGAGTAACTAGACCTACAGGTGTGCACCACTGTGCCCTTGATAAGTTATATTTTAAATGCAAATTTACTGATGGTTACTGCATTTTAAAAAAGTAACTGAGTATTTTTTCATTGATAACAATTCTGCTAATTTTTGTGTTCTTCCTAATAATTTATAGTTTCTATTGGTATTTTTCTGTAGATAGTCATTAATTTTTTTTTTAATTTTAGTGGCCCTGGGGTTTGAACTCAGGGCCTCATGCTTGTTAGCCCCTGAACCACTCCACCAGCCTTTTTTTTATTTGTTTTTTTTTAAAGCCAGCCGAGGCTGGCTTCAAATTGTTCCTGATCTCTGCCTCCCGAGTAGCTAGGATTCCAGGCGTGAGCCACCAGGACCTGGCTCTATAGACAGTCATAATTGGCAAATAAAGATAATTTTTATACTTTTCTTTTACTTGAACTATCTAATTGCATGAGTTTAGGTCTTCACAAAAATATAAGATTTAACCCAAAATATCTGCCTCTTTGCTGACTATAAAGAAAATTCTTATCACAGTTCATCTTTAAGTATAATATTTGCTTTGGATTTTTGTAAATATCGTTTTTCAAGGTAAAGAAATTTATTTCTGGTTAGTTAAGTTTTTCCCCCAAATAATATATTACTGTTGCTGTATTTTTATTTATTTATTTTTGGCAGTATTGGGATTTGAACTCGGGGACTGGCCCTTGCTAGTAGAGTCTTTCTACTGATGCCTCTGTGTAGCTGGGATCACAGGCATGTACCATCAAGCCCAGCTATTATTGCTTGATATGTCTCACTAACTTTTGCCTGGACTGGTCTAGACCCTCCATCCTCCTGATCTCTACCTTAAGAGTAGCTGGGATTACAGACATGAGCCACCAAACCAGGCCTACTGTTGCATTTTTAAAGAGATTTGTGTGTGACTACTCATATGATCTTGTGACTTATTTCCCTTAATATGTTATGAGGTTGAACACCAAAAATAACTATCTAATTTAAGCCAATATGGCATTTGGTAGATAAACTAAATTTGGCCATGCAATTATTGCTTGTTCTAATGGCTGGATTTGATTTGCTAAACTTTGTTGTATAGCTTTGCCTCTAGTCGGTCGTGGTATTACGTAGTAAATTTCTTTTTTTTTTTTTTTTTTGTAATTTTTTGGCCTCACATTTTGATATCAAGGCTGTACTTTCTGCATCAAATGAATGGAGAATTCATTCTTCTCTCACTGCTCTTTGTAAGAGTCTGAATTTGTCAGGTACCTGTTCCTTAACACTTAGTTAGAACTAACTTGTAGAATTCTTGGGCCTGGGGGTTCTTTTTAGGACCCCCATTTAAAACATAAATTTTAATATTTAAAATTTAGATTCAACTTCTTTAGTGATTAAAGGAAAAGCCAAATTTTCTAATTATTTTCTAGTCAATTTTGTAGGTTATACTTTTATAGGAGTATAAATTCTCTTTCATCTAAATTTTAAAAGTTATTGGTATGAAGTCATCCATGGTTCTTTTATCTTTTAAATTCATTGCCCTATCTGCAACTGTTTATTCCTTTTATTAGTGCTAATGTTATTTTTTTAGCCATTTATAACTTCCTTCTTTATCATTCTCACCCCAAATTTATCCATTCTATTAGACATCATGAAAACCCAGCTCCTGACTTGGTTAAAGCTCTTACTTTTGTTTTCTATTTCGGTAATATCTGCTCTCATTTTTCTTTCTTTTAGCTTTTAAATTTAATTAATTATCTAAATTAATTAATTTTTACAGTACTGAGATTTATTCCTTTCTTATGTTCAAATTTCTGATTGAGGCCTTTGTTTGAGCTTTGACTTATTTTAGAAGTATTCTCTTATATTTTCAAAATCATAAGGTTCTTCTTGTTATCTATTTGTTATTTACTTCCAGATGAATTGCCCTGAGGTTAGAGAACACAGTATAGACACTCTGCTTCTGAAGGTTTGCTTTACAGTCCAATAGACAAGATTTCAAGTATTAAGTGAAAACCATGTGGGTGGCACTTTGTACACATTATCTTCACTCCTCCCAGTAAAAATTACAAATGTAAATAGTGTTTATTGGACAGACAAGGAAGTTGAAGCTCAGAGAGGTTAGTTTAACTCAAGTTTTTTACTTATATAATTGCTTAGTCAGTCATTTGGAAAATAAGATAAAATAATAATAATATTGTGAGATTATTAATAAATATGAGTTTAAGGATTTTGGGAGCTGGGAGCCAGTAGCTCACGCCTGTAATCCTAGCTATTTGGGAGGCACAGATCAGAAGGTGCACAGAGTGAAGCCAGCCCAGGCAAATAGTTCAAGAGACCCTATCTTGAAAAAACTCCATGCAAAAAAAGGCTGGTGGAGTGTCTCAAGTGGTAGAGCACCTGCCTAGCAAGCATAAGGCCCTGAGTTCAAACCCTAGTACTGCCAAAAAAAAACAGAAAAGGAAAAGGATTTTCTGAGTATTTCCCTGAATGACATTTGTATCTAGTTCTTCCTTCCCTCTTCCCTCCTTCCCTTTCTACCTCTCCTCCCTCCCTCCCTCATTTCTCCCTCCTTCTTCCTTCCTTCCTGTCATTCTTTTTTTCTTCCACTCATGATACCCTTTGAGGGCACTGGCCAGGCCCTGGGCTGGGCTCTGGATCTGGGCATGACTGATGGCCTCGCCCTTGAGAAGTCCATCTGCTGACCTGCCTCCTGGCATTGTGAGATCATTTATTCTTTTAAAACACATAGAATAGAAAGAGTCTCATAGAAAATGCTCGGAGGAAAATGTAGAATAAATAAAAGTGGCTATTTCTGGGCTGATTGCTTGGGAACTGGCTTACCATTATTGTTGGTCATTGTGTATTTCCAGTACCTGCCCCTTCCACAACTCTTTCCCTGCCTCTTCCCTCTGGAACTGAGGGAAACCTGGGAAATTTCACCACATCCCATTACTATAGCTTCCTGATGTGTGCTGGCTCTCCCAAGCAGTGTCTCCACCCCTTCCTTTGCCTCCACTTGTTGCCTTAGCTGACCCTTGACTCTCTGTTAAGGACATCATCTGCCCTTGACCTTTGACAGTGAAGGCTGTAAAAATCCGAGTCCAGAAGAGGAAGTGCAACTGCCTTCTCCTGCTTTCCCTTGCCACTTGAAGGTCCTTGCACACTTGCCTCTGGGCAGCCTCTTTTCTCTCTCAACCCCCTTGCCTCTTGGGTTCATATGACTTACCCTCTAGGGCCAGAAGGTGTAGGTGTCACAATGAATTTTCCCAACAACTTTGCCAGAAAGTCATTCTCATCCCACCTTATAGATGAAGAAATTGGAAGCTTAGGGGTTTGCCCAAAGTCTTGGCCAAGGAATGCAAACTCAGGCCCACTCCAAGTAATGTTCTTGCTCCCATTCTGCTGTCTTAGGAAGCTTGTCCCTACAAGTGACCACAGTTCATCTTAAAACTGGAGAGACTCATAGCTACCTTCCCTTTAACGGGATTGTCTGATATTTCAAAGCAACCAGAATACTCTTTCTAGAAGATACAAGGGCTTAGAAAACCTGGCTGAGAGGTCCAACCCTGAGCCTTACACATACTCTGCTTATCTGAGGGCCTTTGGGGCCACCTTTCTGGATCTACAGTCTGTGAATGCTGAGATCTGGGATTGCAGCCTGGGTAAAGAGCTGAGGTGAAAAGAGAAGGAAGCATTTGGAAAATGAGAAGGACTTTGTGGCTGGACTGGAGATGGTGAGGAAGTGGCAGGTTGAGTCTGAGAGACCAGAAGGGCCCAATAGTCACAAGCCATGCTGAAGAGCTTGGTCTTTAATTTGAGGGCACTGAGAAAGCAGTGAAGGTATTTTGGGTAAGGACGATTATGGTGACAACAGTGTTCCTGATGTTAATAGCTCATGTGGATTAAATACTAAGCATTTCTTTATTAACTCATAATGCACAAAACTGTAGGGCAGATACTATTTGTATTCTTCTTTCACAGATGGGGAAGCTAAGGTTGAGGGAATGTTTAAGTAACTTGCCCAAGGCCGCACAGGAGGTCTGTGGCTGACCCCAACTTCAAACCCAGGTTGCCTGACTCTGGGGCCTTCTATTTAAATCATAATTTCTCTTCTGGTCAGAGCTGGAGGTCTGATTTTTCAGTTTACCTGTCATGGGGGTGGGGTATGACTTTGGAGTTTGGTAAATTTGAGAGGCTTTGTTACTCTGGGAAGAGTAATACAGATTCATTCATCCATTCAGCAACTATTTAATGAATGTCTAGGATGTGCCAGGCCTAGAAATGGCCTGGATTGCGGGTGGTTTGGAAGAGTCTGGGGTCTCTGAGTGAGAGAAAAGAGGTTAAGAGTGACCTCACCCTCTAAGGAGGTTTTTTTTTCCTACACTGAGACTGTAGCCCACGCCACTGCCCTGGAGCAGGAGATGCTGGAAGGTTCCATCCTGCAGGTGGGAAACAAGGCCTATCTATAAGCAGGGCTGCCTACAGTTCCCACCTGGCTGTGATGGGTTCCCCTTTGGCTTGGAATGAGGTTTGCCTTGGCTTTGATTCCTCATTAATTACCCTTGAAGGTAATTCTGTAAGTGCCAGTAATGACCAGGAGTTAATTTCTCTCTCTCCTGCCTGCCTCACTTCTTCCATTTTTTCCCCCTTTTAATGGGCCATCCAAGCCTGTTGGAATGTTTACCAAAGCAGGATAGTTAGAGATGTAAATAAATGAATTTCTCTTGTCTGAAGCATCTGGAGATGGAATTAAGGTGAGAGGAGTAATTTACAGGTGAATAATTACTTGGAAACCTCAGCAGAGAGACCGCTGGGTTCTCTAATTATTTACCTTCACCCAATTTTCTCTTCTTTGAACTGCTAGCACGGGGGAGGATGGGGGTGGCACAGGGAGCCAGAGATGTTATTTTGGATTTCCCCTCTTGATTGTGAAATACCTTTTGGGGAGGGCCTCACCAGGAGGCAGGGTTGGCCAACCGGAACCCTTTGTGATTTGTCTGGCACTTTCAGGCCATGACTTCATTCGAATCCCCTCCTGTGCTCTTTGAGATAGATGTATTGCTAGCCTCATTTATGGAAACTGAGGTTCCTCTGTGTGAGGTCATTCTCCATAAGTCACACAAGGAATACATTGTAGGCTGCAGCTAACCCAGGTTTCTGACTCGCCCCTTGCCCTATGGTTGTCCATAGGGCATCCTCTCCTGCCCTGATGCTTGCCAGCATCCCCAGGTGGCTCTTCTTCCAAATGTCAGCCTGCCTGCATGAGGTCCCAAAGTTCTTTCCCAACAACCTGTTCTGTCTTCCCCGTAGGCTGGTGGCCGCGCCCCTTCCTTACGCAGCTCATTTTCCATTTTAAGATTTCCTGTTTGAACTAAGGGCAAAGATCTCCTCAGTATCAGCCTGGAGCCAAGCTTCTGTGTGTATAAAGGGGAGCCCTGGCCCCTGCCCCCTGTTTGTCCACTGAGCTTATCGACAGAGCCCAAGTCCCAAGTTCAGAGGCTCCAGTTCCTTCCCGATTTGCTGGGTAAAGTCCAGCCCTTCCGTGCAGGCGGCCAGGGCGGGTGGCCAGCCTGGAGCCAGTGGTCATTTATGACTGGGCAGTGTTTCCATCCTGCCTGGCGAGCCACTGGCTAAAGCTGACTGACAGCTGGTCAGATGGGCAGACACAGGGACTTTGGATGCTCTTTCTCTTTCTCTTCCTTCCCTTTTCTCTCTACTTAGGGCTGACTCAGGCAGGGTCCTGCTGGCCTCGGCAGCTGTGTGCCCCCGGTTGGTAACAGGGCCAGCAGGGAGGAGGTCTGTGGTCCTGAAGGCTCCTTGAATCTATAGTTCCTTTGGGGGTAAGATGGCCTTCCAGGCTGGCACTTGCCCTCCCACTCATACACAAGCTCATGTTCCAGCCAAAATCAGGGTTCTCTCCCCAGCAGAGCACTTTCCCAGAGAGAGACACTTAGCTGGTGCCATTTTTATGGGGGATAATAAGAACGCTATCATTGCTGGAATGTTGGTTCCAAGGTCCTTTCATCTCCCACGTCTCATCTGATCTGGAGGACAATCAAGAGTCGTCTAGATGGTTATCACCTCCATGTCACAGAGGAGCAAAACTGGAGCCCATTATCAATGGCTTCATTGAATCGTCCCTTATTTCCACAAGAGTTTATGGGGAGCTCACACCTACCAGGGGCCTGGGGATCCAAAGGCGTCTGAGGTACAGTTCCTGTTCAGCCAGCTCAGAAAGGCAGTGATTATAAGGTAGGGCACAGAATGCTAGGAAGTACCCCGGGGTTCTGAGGGAGCAGTGAGTTGGGGTGCAAGGTAGGGCTCAGGAAATGCTTTCACAAAATTTGTTCAAAACCCCTGGGAAGCACCAGAAGATCAGAAGGGCTGTAGCTCTTGGTGACATTTACAGACCATTCCCATCTATCAGAGTGTAGACGCAGATAATACCTGAGGGCCCCCACTGCCCCACAGAACAACCGCGCCTCTCTCTAGTGAGATGTTGATCCCACCAACACAGGAGGGCTTCATGTGTTCTGAGAACTGCTTTATCTCCTGGTTCTAAAAGGGAGCTTAGTCCCAGGCACTCAATAAATATTTGCTATGGAATGAGTAGACACATATGAGTGTACACACACACACACACACACACACACACACACACTGTAACTCCATATCTCAGAACTATAGAATCTTACAAGCAAAGGGAAGCTTCTAGAGTAACACAGATTGCTAGCTGGGGGCCATGCAGAGCCAGAGCCATGGTGACCCTACTCTAAATCTCATTAATGTGTGTGCTAAAGACCATGGAACATATGTTGGAGCATCCATTTTCTGGTCTCATTCATATATCACCTAATTTCGAGTGACCTGGTTTTCCTCTCTCAAACTGCAAAAGCTCTCTTGGCTGGCCCCAGGAAACCCCTTTTCCATGAGTCTGGGATGGACAAAGAGCATGAGGCCATAATGTATTCAAGAGGAGGAGATGCCTCTCTCCAGCCCAAGAGGGCAGGCTCTTGCCAACCCTTGTGGCCAGAAAGATGCCTGGCCTGCAGTCACAGATTCCAGCCTCCTGGGCTCCTGCTTGTCTGCCCACTGCTAACCTGCCTGCCTTGTTGGCTGCTGGGATGGATAGTCAGTGGATGCCTGGCTACCCTGAGGCTCCATATCCTCTGAGCCTGGCCTCCCCGTTTGCTTTGTCAGGATGAGATAGATGTCTGGCACCTGAGAAGCCTGGGGATGACAGGGTGTCCCTGGTATTCTTGGACTTTGGTCACCCTGGAGTCTCAGGTCCTGTACTGAGTCCTGACGGGGCTCTGCTCCTCTGCCCTTTTTCTTTCCCCTCTCGTGGCTGCTGAGCTGTGGCGTGATCTGCAGCAGAGTTCATAGGAAAAACTCATTCTCCAGCCCTCTGCCCCTCAGCCAGCTTCCCACTTTGACCCATTTCTAGTGCCATTGATTTTCAATTGATGTTGTTCTCCTCCTCTTCCCCACACATTATCTTTCCTGGTCCATCCTCCTGGGAGGAAATCTGGTAGAGGGAAATGTGAGGTGAGAACAGGGATCACGTAAACTCCAGTCCTGCTTCAAACCAGCAGTGTGACTTGAGCCTCGGGTTTTTCTTCTATGAAGTAATTATTTCTTCCCAGGCTGGTTATGAGATTCTGAGATATTAGTGTATGCAAAGCTCTGAGCAATAGTGAACAATACTATAGAATTAGCTACATGCTGGGCACCTTTCCAAGCATTTCTCGACCCTAGGAGGCAGGTACTGGTTAGTAGTCCCATTTCACAGGCAGGTTAAGTCATGGCCCAAGGTCAGATACCTTGTGGGAGTCAGAGCTAGGCTCATGAATCCAGGCATCTGGCTCCCAGCCAGCCCCCTACTGCCATGGGGAGTTGTGCGTGCACACTTAGACTTCCTTGGGGCCAGTTGCTTCCAGCTAATTGGGTACTGCTAGCTATTTGTCTGATGAAACTCATCCTGAATCCATTGTGGGATTTTATACACTTTTTCTGTCCCTGCCCCACCCTCCACATGTGTCAGGCTGGGGACCTGGCTCCATGTTCTAGTTCTGCACCCAGGGACTGGGGCAGAGCATAAGCTGGAGTTTCATCTGCCTGCTTGGGGCCTCTTCAATCCAAACGTGATCAGAATGGCTTCTGAGACCCTAACAAGACAGGACAGAAGCTGCCTCCAGCAGGACTCCTCCGTGAATCTCAAAGGCTAAGGCTGCTGGGAGCAATGGGGCCAGGAAGGGTTAGCCTTAACACCTATGGCCCTCAGAGGCCAGGCTAGAAGGGAACTAGGAAACCACGTTCCCAGCTAGGAAGGGCCTGGGCCCATTTCAAAGAGGAAGGGTGAGGGTTGTAGCCTGCACTCTGCACTTCTGACTCTTGCCTGGGTAATTCCTTTGACCCTTTTCTTCCTTTTCCATTTTCTCCGTATTTTTGAAACTCCAGGAGAAAGAATGACACATGAAGACTCTTAGTCTCAGTCTAGTGTAGGGACCCTCAAAGGAGCTGTGGCTTGTCCTGAGAAGCTGGGGCCACACAAAGGGTTGGGGATTAGAGCACAGGAAACAAAGGGACTTGCCCAGGACACACATCCCACCTGATAGACAGAGGGTCCTTCCTGAGCAGGGAGCTGGGAGAACAAAGTGGAAGGAGGCAGCACAATGAGAAACACTGCTTCTGGGAGTCCAGAGCTACTGGTTCTGCCACGGAGCTGCTGCGTGGTCAGGACTGTCTCAGCTGCCAAAGACACTCCACTGAACACGCCTCCAGCCCCAGACAGGCATATCCAGGATCAATCAACCATTGCCGTTCCTTGCATTAAGAGTCAGGGTAGGGGTAGTCCTGGGCTGAAGGAGAGAAACTGTCTTTTCAGTTTCCTGAATCACTGTAATTCTTCCCTGTAAGACCCAGGCAAGGAGAGCACAAGCTGGCTACTTTAGCTGGCACAGGGCAGTCTAGTTCTGTTTTGCTGACTTGAAGGAGCCAAAGGAAGGGGGAGGGAGGGGAACATGCTGTTGTACCTAGGACAGAGGTGAGATCAGAAAAGGGACCTCAATTCTAAGGCAATATCTGCTTGTAATTCACATTCCCAATCCAACACCGGCCCTTCAGGGGGAGGAAAGACCCATAGCCAATGTGCCCATCTGTGGTGAGTCCTACCTAGACTTCAGAAATGACCAAATGTGAAAAAAAATAGGTGTGTGAGGATGGAGGAAATACAATATTTACTTAGAAATGAAAATTGATTGCCTTTAACTTATGATAAGATAATTATATTCCTCTGAGTCATTGTCAGGCATTTGTGTTCATAACCCTCCCTCATTAAGTAGTAAGGGTATGCATTTTATCTTAATTCATTTTTTATAGGGCTGTGAATTCCTGCATTTATCTACCTCAGTGTTCCTGTGTAGACACAGGGCTGCCTGGCCTCCCAGAGGTGAGATAACTTATTTTCTAGCAACTATTTCTACTTCTGGAACCCAGCTGAAAGGCTGAAGTGGGCTTGAATTTCTCTTCTTACTGCTTGACTGTGTCATCTGGGATGAATCACTTTGCTCATGTTTTCTCCTCTGCATGGGGAAGTTAATAGATGTGTCTCATAGGCCTAGTGACAGGATTAAATACTGAAATGGTGTACCAGTATTGTCTGAAACCACTGCGTGGTGTTAGTCATTCCTCTGTACTATCACAGTTACTAAGGCTGGCCATGTAAACATGAATTGGTGTTGGTTTGACCATATTGTGATTTCCCGAGAAAGGTAGAGGAAGTCTCTGGAAAATGGGGCAATTCTGATCGAGGCTTTCAGATATCATTGCCTGGGTTTGAATCCTGCTTGACAACTTATAACTGACTTTTTTTTTTTTTTTGGTGGTACTGGGGTTTTGCAAGGCAAGTGCTCTACTATTTGATCCATTCTGCCAGGCTTCTTTTTGTGTTGGGTATTTTCGAGATAGGATTTTGAAAACTATTTGCCTGGGCTGGTCTCAAACATGATTCTCCTGATCTCTGCCTCCTGAGTAGCTATGATTACAGGGGTAAGCCACCAGTGCTTGGCTTACAACTGACTTTTTTTTTTTAAGGCATAAAAAAATCTAAAGTTAGCTGTCTAACTTTGAATATGAATCATAAGTTTTTAAGTATCCTTTTCTTCATCTACAGGAGGGAACTAATCATAGTGTTTACCTCATAGAGTGTTGGGATAGATTTGATGAGAATATCACATACATGTATAAAATTTAGTACAGAGCTGGGCACGGTGGTATGCACCTGTAATCCCAACCATTCAGGAATCTGAGGCAGGAAGATCACTTGAGTCAGTTTAGGCCAGCCTGGCAACATAGCCAGAACTCTGTCTCCAAAACATTTTTAGTGCAGTAAATAAGAAATCTGATTATTATTATTTTAAATAAAAATATGTACCACACCTTGAACTAGATACTGTACATATATTAGCTGTGATGGCACCTAGTAAGCTACCTAGGTGGCTATTTGCTTCATGTGACATTTGGAAAAATGGGGTTTGGGAAGGTCAGGAACTCCTCTGGAGAAGTGCTGGAGGTGAGCATAGGTTAGGTCTCTAGGCCAGCACACCCCACTCTTCCAGCTCTGCTTTCCCGAACCCCAGGGAAAATCCTCCTCTCCTGTGACTGATTGTGCTGGAGTCTCCATTGTCAGTTGGGATCCAAGTTGCTTTTGACAGTGTCTCAGTGAAAGTTCCCTTCTGTGCCATAGACTCTGGAGACTCTCAGTGTGGACTTTGATGGTCATTAACATTAAAACAACAGAGAAGACTGGAATCCAGCGTACCTCCTTGCAGCTCTGCCATTCCTCCTCTTAGCTTGACCTTCCAGTTCAGGCTGCTTTGGACTCAGAAGCTTTTCTATAGCAGACACCAGCAGGGTCCCTTGAGCCCTGGGTCTGTCCTGTGTGGGGAATCCTGGGACATGAGAGGCCTCCATGGGAGCAGTCACTGTCATTGTCAAGCCTCTCCTCTGGCACACCTTCCCTGGAAGTCTGAGAAAGTTCCTCAGAATAGCAGAACCCCTTTAAACTCCAAAGGTTTAGGGAAGGCAGGCCAGAACCATTTGTTGGGTTCTCTCTATGTTCTCAGTGTCCCAAGAGACTTTGTACAAATCTGCTCAGTCAATGCTCACAAAAGCTCCACGATGCAGGCGTTATTGTCTCATTCTGCAGTTAAGAGATGTCATAGTGTGTGGTTGTTAAAGACCACACTATGAGCCAGACTTCTTAGATTCAAACCCAGGCTCTTCCATCAACTAACTCTATGACCTTGGGCACTTGACTTCCAACTATATGAGCCTCAGCTTATCCTCTATAAAATGGGAAGAATGGCAGGACTAAACTTCATGGGTGATGGTAAGGACTCCATGACCCATTAAATGTTGCTCTATAAATGGAAGTAGAAGGCTGGTACTGCCAGAGAAAAAGGACCTGAGGGGGAAGTCCCACAACTAGGGCACTTAGCCAGAAAGAAGAGAGAATTCTGCATGGAATCCAGATGTGTTTGGGTCTGAAGCATCTGCCTTTATCAACAGCATCCTGTGTTCTTTAGTCCTTCCTCCCTCCCTTCCTTCCTTCCTTGAGATGGGGTCTCACAAAACATTTGCCCAGTCTGGTCTCACACTGTGATCCTCCTAATCTTATTCACTCAAATAGCTAGGATTACAGGCATGAGGCACCGGTGGTGCCTGGCTTAGCTGAACTTTCTGACCCAGACCCACTTTCAGACAGAGCCTGGCCCCTTCTGAAAGGTGGCCTTTGGAGAGGGGTAACAACAGTGGCAGCTCCTAGGGACATGATGGTCAATGAAGACCTAACAGGGACCTCATGATTCACATAAAAGACCTCATGATATATATCAGGGAAAAGAGTCCCCAAGCCTTCACAGGTTAATGCTGACGCTCATGTAGTACAGGCATTCAGGGAGATGCATCTGGCCCCATACCACTGAGTGGAGAATTCTGTGCTCATATTTGCTACTTTTTTTAGAGTCTTTTAGGGCATGCCTATCCTTCTAGAGCAAGAGAAAGGAAGAATATGCAATCCTTGCTGGAGGAATAGATTTAGTCCATATTCTAGGAAGTAATGAGAGGGAATATTTGGGTGCCCAACCTATGTTCAGCACAGAGTTAGAGCTCACATGGTTGAATAAGTACTGTTATTCTTCCTATTATGCTGCACAATGCCTCAGAGAGCTGGTGGGACCCATCTAAAGTCACACACGAAGAAGTGGCAGAGTGATATTCCAGCCTTCCTACCTCCAGTGCCTTTAAAAAAACCAAGTCTTATCTAGGTGTTGGTGTTCATATCTGTTACCCTAGCTACTCAGGAGGCAGAGATCAGGAGGATCATGGTTCAAAGCCAGCTCCAGTAAATAGTGAGACCCTATCTCCAAAAAGGTCTTCTCAAAAAGGGGCTGGTAAAGTAGCTCAAGGTGTAGGTCCTGTGTTCAAATCCTAGTACTGCAATAAGGAAAAGCATCAAGTACTAATCTTTCTGTCTCCAATCTCTTCCAGTCTGGCATGCTTCTAGATTCTTAAGGATTCTTTCTTTAAGCTCTATATTCGCTTCAGAGTCTCGTCACTCTAATTATTTATTTATTTGACTCTTAATTTAGCAGATTTCCACAGTAAAACATTAGTGCCAAGAGAGCAGGGCATTGTCTGTCTGTTCAGCATCATGGAGCCAGCACCTAGAATAACACTTGGTAAATACCTAATATTTTTCCAATGAAAAAAGAAAAGCTAAAGTATGACCCAGAGTTCCAGCACAAACAGCTAATAGCTTTATTATTGATACAATTTACATATCACATGATTCATCTATTTTAAGTGTAGATCATATGGCTTTTAGTGTATTCACAGAGTTGCACATTTTCATCACCCCAAAAGAAAACCCTGTACATTAGCAGTCAGCTCCCTGTTCCCTTTTCCCCCAGCCCCTGGCAACCCTAATCTACCATCTGTTGCTGTGGATTCACCTAGGCTGGACAGCTCACATAAATGGAGTCCTATTGTATGGCCATCAGTAGAGGGGCATTGGCTCGTTTCCACCTTTTGGCTATTGTAAATAATAGTGCAGTGCACATTTACATTTCAGTTTCATGTGTGTGCATGTTTTAATTTCTCTTGGGTATATACCTTCACTTTGCTCTATTTTTTTAAATTTATTTATGTTTTTGACAGTACTGGGGTTTGAATTCAGGGCCTCTTGCTTGCTAGGCAGGCACTCTACCACTTGAGTCACTGTGCCAGCCCCTTTTTGTGTTGAGTATTTTGGAGATAGGGCCTGGTGAACTATTTGCCTGGGCTGGCTTCAAATCAGGATCTTCCTGATCTCTGCCTCCTGAGTATCTAGGATTATAGACATCAGCCACTGGTGCCCGACATCAGTTTTGGTTTTTTTTTTTTTGTTTGTTTTTTAAATCATGGCTCACAGGGAGATCTATTCTTATAAAGTATTATTTGCCTCTCCTTTATAAAACTGAAATGTGCTTTAATATTTTTTCTTTTTTTGCAGTACCAAACATTGAACTCAGGGCCTTGTGCTTGCTAGGCAAGCTTTCTAACACTTGAGCCACACCTCCAGCTTGACATGTGCCTTATATAGTGGTGTTTCACTCTGAATGCACTCTTACTTGTACAAGTTCACTAAATACATTCACAGAAGAAAGGTGAACAGAATTACATGGGCAAATTCTTTAAAATACACATTCTTCCCATCTCCCCCCCATATTCTAATTCAGTAAGTGTAAAGATTTTGGATTCAACCAGGCTCCCGATCCTCTTTGTTTACTTCTATTTTTAAACTTTCTATCTAACTGGTATGTCCTTATTTTTGTTCAGCCTGAACTAAGTCAAAAGAATAAGTAGAAGTTACCTAGGCCAATGATGGAAAACAGCCTTCCTGGGAGGGAGTACTGCAAAAGCATTCACCTTGCTTTTGGTCTTTTTTTTTTTTTTTTTTTCTCTTTTTGGCAGTACTGGGGTTTAAACTCAGGGCCTCATGCTTGCTAGGTAGGTACTCTACCACTTGAGCCACTCCACCACCCCTTTACCTTGCTTTTGGACTCTCTTTTGCCAAACAGCTACACAAAACTCTCACCTGAATGGCTCCTGGGAGCTCCTAATCTGCCCTCCCTCCCTCCCTCCACCTACTCTACCCTCTAGAGATTCCACCAAGAATGCCAGGAGCTAGGGAGCCAAAACCTTTCAGTCAGGTGATAGCCAGGCAGGCATGCCATTCTCTCCTCTGAGACTCACCACTTTCAGTGGCACCTTAACTTTCATCTTTATAGAGGAAGAACAAAGACTGAAATGCCTTGTTCCCAGACAAACACAGTCACAGCATTTTAATGACTAACATCATACCTTTGTTATTGGCCTGCACAGGCCTCCTGCTAGCCACCAGACTGCCACCTCACGCACTAGACCCCAGGGTGAAGGACAATTTAATAACAACCATGCATGTGAAAGTCCCCATGTATACTGTCTTCTGCCATGAAGGACTGCCAGGCATGGTGTGGCCAGTTCTGAAGCTGTTCCCCTGGATCCCAGTGTGCACGGGCCTTTTATACCTGCCCCAGGTGCTCTGCTGGGCACGTTTCATCTGTTACTGCCTTTATTCATACAACAACATAGCAAAGCAGCTGTTACCACCTCCATTTCACAGATAGGGAAGCTGAATTTGGGCTTTAATCCCTCATCTCCACCTGTTATATCATGGAAACCAAAAATACCTAAAGAAATAGCTGGAAGTAAAAGAATATTCTAGAAAGGGCCAACATCAGCTTTGAGGAGGTGGGAGATTGAGCCTGGCTGGATGCAGAGTCAGTGATGGGGCTGGTAGAGCCAGCCTGGTAGGGCTTTAAAGAGTCCTTTGTGATTGTGATTGAGGAAGGGAAAGTGCAGTGACAAGTCTTAGTGACAGCCAGTGATGCAGAAGGCTGGTCTTTGTCAGGAATAAGCTCGTCCATTTCCCTTTGATTCCTGGTCTCTCTTTATGGATAACTCTCTTCAGAGGCATCTTATCTCAGCTGTACTCTTTGCAACGAAACCTGGGGCAATGTTTTTTTCTTTTTCTTTTCTTTTTAGTAAGCCTCCACCTTTTTACAATCCCCCTGTTGCCAACACTTTCTGTTATCAGTTGCTGAGAGATTTCATAGTTCTCCTCTTTTGTCATTGAACTGTAGTGGCTGGCTTCTTCCTAGTGGTGTTGACCTTGGGCAAGTGAGTCACTTTCTTTGTGTTTCATTCTTCACCTGTAAAATGGTACCTCTAGGGTGGGGCTTTTCCAACTTTCTGTGGGGAAGCACCAGGATTTTTAAAATAAAGCATATTAATTTGTCCACATTTAAAATTTTCATTCCATCATAGATGCATACAAACATGCAACCTGTGTCATGTGCAATTTGAGTTTGACAATGTCCAAACTGCTCTTGACCCTGTTCCCAGAGACAAATCTGTTAATCACATAGATGAATGTCACTGCACTGCCAAGGCAACAGAAAATTGTTTAATCACTCACTTTCATTTCTGAACTTACTGCAGATCGGAAATGAGTAGTGTGTGACCAGGAGCAGTTCATGGACCATACTTGGAGTGACATTGCTTTAAAGGTCTTAAGAAATCAGATGATGGTAGAGAGTGGGCCTTAGCTGTAGCTTATGTATTTGTTCCATTTTTGTGAGGTCATCATATGATGCTGATCGCGTGCTTCCTGGATATGTTAAAGTCTTTTTTTCACTTTTCTAGTTATGGTCTTACACTGACACCATTTTCTGGTGCATTCTTTTCTCATTACTTGTGAAGGCCATGTGTCTGGATACAAAGGCTGCAGGTTTTTCAAGTTGGGCAGTCTTGTTCTGGAGTCTTGGACCTGCCACTTTCTGGCCATCTATGGTGGGCAAATTGTTTAATTATGCCTCATTTATGACAGGCTGTCAACAATACCTGGCTGAGAATTAACGATGTAAGGTATAAAAGTATGCCTTGTGTCTAGTAGGTACTCTGCAAAGTAACTCATTTTGCCCTTGAACTCTGACTAAATGTAGTCCTCTACTGTGTTCTCTGAGAACTGTAAGCCCCAGAAAGTGCCATAAGCAGCCATCTCAGCAACAGTGGCAGCAATGTCGTAAGTTATCATGTCAGCTATCGCCTGCGCTCTTTGCTGAGGCCCAGAGAGGTGTGTGCAAACACTCTGGGTAACACAAGTTCTGAGTAGCTTCTCTGCCCGCAGGGACCTCGGGAACCCAAACAGCCATCCATTCTTGACAGGTCTCTATTGATGGGGGCCAGGACAATTTTATACAGAGGGCAGGGTAGTCGCTTACCCTCCATCTACTCCATTCTTCTCTGCTGATAGTGCCCTGCTTTTTGTCATGGAAGGTGTCTCAACCTCCAGCTCAGGAGGGAATCTGATTAATAGTCATGCTTAATCTCCTCTTCCCTTATCATTAATGTGTCTCCCCAAATGTAAAGGGGGAGCCCATGAGAAGCATCTAGAAAAGATTTTTTTCAAATCTTCATAAGAAAAATCTAGATTTAGTCTCTCTCTTTCTCTCTCTCTCTCTCTCTCTCTCTCTCCCCACACACATCCCCACTCCCTGAATATTTTTCTATCTAGATGTGATGTTTATTACTGTGGTAGCCTTCTTGTGACCTTGAGGAGGGGAGTTAGTCTGGAAACAGAGTTGATGCATTGAGATATGAAAATACGAGACCTGAATCCTTAAGGAAGTGGTCACTCTACCTTTGGCCTTTGTGTTATATGAATTAAGGAAACTGAACTTGTAATAATTGGCTAGCACTCTGTATCAAAATCGTCTAACAAAATGTGAAGCAATGAGTTTTCTGGCACCCTGTAGTACCGAAGGCAGAGTGATATTTGGGGGTTCCTGGCCTTGGGTTCTGTTTTCTTCCTTAAGCAGAAGCCATGGAACTCCAGGTAAAAGTCTTCTATCCTAATAACACGAGGCTTGAACCCTTTGAATCTTATCAGAAGCTTGAGAGAAGCCTACAACATGTTACCCTCCATTGGAGGGTCAATTAGATTCTCTATATTTTGATAATTAAAAATAGGAACTTAAAATAATAAGACAAAATGCAGACATACTATAATGAGTTTGTGTGTGTGTGTGTGTGGTCTCTTCTGTAACTTACTGAGACCCAATAGTTGTGGCAATAAATATCGACTTCAATAACAGTAGCTATTAATCCCCAAATGGGCTTCCATCATGCTTGATGATCCACCTTAGAGACAGGGATACTTCTCAGTACTTCTGTGCATGTCCCAGTGTACTTCTGTGCTTATCTTATCCCCAGCATTGTGGAAGAGACAAGTAAATCTAATCTCAGGATGTCTGCAGGGAGACAGGGTTAGCATATCAAGTACTGAAGAATTTGACTCAGGAGGCTCTGAGTTTGTGATCTCTGAGGGAGAAGAAAGATGTGGCTTGAGAACCTGTTTTTATATAAAGAATGCGTGCCTGGAATCACGGCAATAGCTGTGAATCCCAAGATGAGTGACTCACAGTTTCTTTCTATTTGGAACTTGTGTTCTTTCTCTCCAAGAACCCTGATTAGGGTCTGTCATTTTTTTTTTCACTCCTTGTGTGTTGTGATTCAGAAGAGTGATTGAACCAGAAGTGAGAGAGAAGGGCTTTGGGGGACAGAGGATGGAGACTTTTGGTGAAGTGTAGACTGCTGTTCATCATCCCTTTCTTCAGGTTCAGGTGAGGAAAACCAGGTAGGGAGAGAGACGGTGTGAGGTGCATATGTTCTCATGCAACTCCATCGTTCAGTGCAGAGCTGGGGTTGGTGGCAAGGAGCCAGGGTCTTAGTAAGTGTGGAGCCCATGACCCAGACCTGGACAATTGCTCATTCTTTTCTTCATATAGTTTTACCAGTGTTGTTTCCACTGTTTGCTGTATTTCTATTCACTCCCACACGTGATTATTGATTTGGGCCCACTAAGAGGTACAAGGAACACAGGAACGAATCAAACTCTAGTCCTGATGGGACTCCTGGGTGAGTGTCAAACCTCGAAGACTCAGTCTCTAAGTGTTTCCACAGTGACACAAGGGCTGAGGAGCTCAGAGACGGCTCCTTGCTCAGTCATGAGAGGCCACGGTGATTTAGGGGAAAAGTTAGGAGTTCAGTGTGACCAGAGCAGGGTGTCTGTCTTAGTTTAGGCTATAATGAGAAATTGCTACAGATGGGTGGCTTATAAATAACATTTTTTTCTTCTCACAGTTCTGGAGGCTGGGGTCCCAGCATGGTCCCTGCTGAGGGCTCCCTTCCACATTGCAGACAGCCAAGTTTTCATTGTATTCCCACATCGAGCCAAGACGAGTGAGTGCTCTGGGGCCTCTTTCACAAGGTTTTGGCTACTATAACAAAAGTGCCATGAACTGGGTAGATTATAAGCAGAAATTTATTTCTCACAGATGTGGAGACTGGGAAGTTTAAGATCAAGGCCCCAGCACACAGGGGGCCAGGAGGGGCTGCTTTCTGCTTCCTCGATGACACCTTCATGCTGTGACCCCTTTATGGTAGCAGAGGGCAGACAAGTTCCCCAAGGTTTCATTTGTTTACTATTTTTTTTAGTTTTCTTGAGACAGAGTCTCACTATGTAGCCCAGGCCAGGCTGGAACTCACAATCCTTCTGTCTCAGCCTCCCAAGTGCTGGATTACAGGCTTGTACCACCATGCTCAGTTCATTTTTCGTAACTTCTTAACTGGCCTCTGATATCCTCTCTCTAGTTCTTGAGATAATATTAATTGTTGCCAATATTTAAAAGCCTACTGTGTTCTAGGCCTTGTACTGAGACTATCCCAACATCTCATTTAATCCTCATAATAAATCAATAGGAAACAGACTCAGAGAGTTTAAGTAATTTGTCCAAGGTCACACAGCTAGGAAAGGGTGGAGCTACAATTTAAATATAGACACAGTTTGATTGCAAACCTGTTCCTGTAAGTTGGGGGGAGGGTGTCCAGAGCCTGCTTTATGGTGTTTGGGGAGAGAGGACAAAAAAGAATAGGCACATGTAAGCATTATTGAGGAGGATGAATCACGGGATCCCGGATGGACTCTCTGGTTCTCTATGCTGCCTGACAAAGTTGTCTTTTGCGTAATGTCCTCTTACTCCTTCAATTGTTCCTACCTCTTCTGTAACTTAAAGAGACAGCTCTTTGTGGGCACAGATGGCATCAGGTCTGTCTTCTGTCAAGCACTCCAAACACACAGCAGGCCCTCAGAAAAGAAGGAAGAGGACTTAGTTTCAAGACACAGTATCCTGTGAGTAGCTAGAAAGTGGTTGTAAACCACTTTGTGACTATTAAATGCTCTTTTGATGGAAGGGGGGAGAAATGACCCAAACAGTGTATGCACATATGAATAAAAGAAATTTTAAAAATGCTCTTTTGATGTTGCATAGGAATAATTTAAAAAATCCTTTCTCTTGAACAACACAGTGATTCATTTTTTTTCTACCCTTCTTTGCCCATTAAAACCCTTTTCCCTACACTTAGTTAAGAACAATAAAGGAACAAGCTGACAGCAACCAGATAAAGGGACAGAATCATGAGGCTTGATTGAAGGCTTTGTTTCTCTCGAGTCTTACTGCTTGATGATGAAGACGACAGTGATGGTATCTGTGGGTACTTACTACAGTCGGGGAAGCTTCATATGTCACAGTCCATAGTATCATCGCTTCCTTGTACATATGGGGAAACTAAGGCTTTGAGATTGTATCCCCAAGGTTGTACAGCTAGTGGTGGTACCCATTCTCTTATCTTTGGAATAAGATGTTATTCTCCCTCATGCTTTTAGTGTGGTAATCGTCATTATTACTAGTTATATGATGGACTCATTCAACATCTATGCCACACCTGAGCTGGGCATTTCTAAACCCAGGATCCCACATAGATTTTACAACAGCTCTATGAGGTTGGCATGACTCCTAAAGCCCAAAAGTTCCACAGCATTTTATTCTCAATCAGCATTGTGTACAACTCCAAGTTACCTACTTCTTGTTAAATCGACTTGTAAGGAAATAAAAAGCACTATAAAAAAACTCCTGGATCTATACATTTTCCTGTTTATTTTTGCACCTCTCTTCCTGTAGTTTTCCATGTGTGTCAAGTATATATTCATTTTTAAAGCTTGGTGCATTCCATACAATGTTTTATTCTTCTTTTATCACTTGACATTATTTTCAGGCTTTTTCTCTCCAAACTTCATAATTATAATGTTCTCATACAATAGTGGTCACCTTGAGGACATGCCAATATTCACTCACTTAAATACCTCTGACTTGGGACATTTTAGCTTGTGGTGACTGTCTCTGTCTTCATTATTATTAGTATTTAACTTTTAACTGATACATAAAAATCAAACATATTTATGGGGTACCACGTGATGTTGTTTATTTGCTTGTTTTTGAGACAGGGCCTTTCTATGTAATACAGACTGGCCTTGAACTCAATATATGGCCCAGGCTAGCCTGGAACTTGTGATCCTTTCTGCCTTAGCCTCCCAAGTGCTGGGATTGCATGTGTGTACCACTGCACCTGCTTTCATATGATGTCTTGATACATATATGCATTGTCTAATGTTCAAATCAAGGTAAAAATATCTGTCTCTTCAAATTGTTAATCACTTATTTATGGCGAAAACACTCTTCTGTTTTAAAATACACACACATATATATTTAATACATCACTGTCATGTATAGTATTATTTTTAAAACTTCTTGTGAGTTGTCTTAGAATAAACGGGCAGGAGAGGGGCTACATTGGGTCAACGGGGGAGGAGGGTCAACATGTATTTATTGAGCACCTGTTTGTTCCAGCCTATGTCCACGATCGGAAGGCCCAACTGTGAAGGAGATGACCACAACCCCTGACTTCCTCAGGCTTCCATTCCTCTGGGGGAGACCAAAGGGATAAAAATAATTATGGACTGTGATAGTGCTATGGAAAGATAAACAAAATGAAGGGTTATGAAGAGTGTTCCCTCTCACTCCTTCCACTCCAGCCGCATTAGCTTCCTTTTACCCCAGAACCTCTGAATTTCTATCTACCTCTGACATCTCTCTGCCTGGATTGCTCTCGGTGACTGGCTTATTCCTAACCTTTGGCTCTTAGCTTGAATGACTCTTTCTCAGAGACTGACCTGCCAGTCCAGCCAAAGGGGTTCCACCAATTATCTTCTATTCCATTACCTGTCAATCTCTTTCACAGAAATCACCGCAGTCTATAATTATCTCGATTTTCATTTTGTTTTCCTTTTGGGTCTCTGTCTCGCCACAGTTTGCAAACCTTGGAAGAATAGGGACTGTATCTATCCTGTTCACTGCAGTTTCTCTAGCTCCTCAAACAGCCTGGAACAGAGCAGGTACTTATTAAATATGTATTGAGTAAAGAAATGAACAGATGGGTGTTAGTGTCTCCCATCTTTTTAGATTGTCACTAGCTTAAATAGGGTAGATTTAGACTGAGAGTCTCAAACCCAAGGACCTGCAGCCTCTGGAGTTCAAGTTTTAACTTCAGAAATTTCATCTGCTAGCTTTGCTTCTTTCTACCTTGGATAAACCAGTAGACCTTTTCTGTGCTCTAGTTCTACTGTAGCATCAGCACAAAGACAACTTGCCTCCTGGGGGCCAGGGGGCATGATGAGAATCAAAAATGATGTGGGAGGTGACTGTGCTCAATAATCTGAAGGGTGCTATGGAAATGTCAGTCTTACTGCCAATGGTCACTTAGCTTTCTGGAGGGTAGGATTCCAAGCCATACCTGCTTTGTACCTCTAATGTCTCAGTTCTAGTTCACACTGGTATCTATGTCTATATCTTTATCTATCTAATTTTTTTGCAGTGCCAAGTTTTTTTTTTTTGTCCTTTTCTGCTCATGACAGGCTAGTACTCTACCATGGAGCTATATCCCTGGCCTCATGTCCTTATTTATTAATTACATTTATTTGCCACATATTCACTCAGTAGCTGTGCTATCCCAGCCCCAGTATTAGGTGCTGGGTTATGGTGATGAACGAGCTTGTTTGAGGAGTGTGTGTGTGTGTGTGTGTGTGTGTGTGTGTGTGTAGTAGGAGAAGCAAGGACAGGAATGAAGGACGCTTGTCCCTGTCAACTTCAGGTCTTCTCAAAAACTACTTATTTACTTACACAAGGATAGTGGGGCTATGACTTTCAGTGATAATTGTATGTGTGAAGAACTGGCAGGTCATCAACTGTAATTTTTAAAAAATTTTCAAATAAAAAAACTAAAAATGACCTTCAAATGCCCAGAATTAAAAACACCACGAATGGAAATCACTAGGTTTCTCACTTAGTCTGGACACAATGGCTTACTTCCTCTTTATTTCTCCCCAGGGGCCCAGGGTGTTGGGCAACTGCAGGCCAACCCGTTTGACTCTTCCTCATTTGGCTGGAACGCTTGCTAAGCATGAAGCCTTCTTCTAGGCTCTTCATGTGAACAGGCTGTACGCATCCTCAATTTCATCACTGCCTTTAAGGACTCAGAACCCTCCACGCATGCTTTTCAGCGGGCTTATCTTCATTCTTTTGTATACTTCTCTATGTTCTCAAAGGGTGTAGGCCTGGTAATGTGGTTCACAACTCTAGAGATTTTGTCAAATGTCAGCTTGTTAGCTTTCTGGTAGGAAGTCAAAGATTATGGTCCAGATGAGCCTGGCACATTCATTCTCAGGGATACTTTGGTCTTTTTGAGGAGGCATGTTCCATGTTGGGGCCTCTCTGAAATGAGTGTACTGAGGCATCAATGGGAATAAGACCTTCTCAGAGCAAGCTGAAGGATAAAGAAGAAAGAACACATTTATTGGACCCAGTCCTCTTCTTGTCAGCTCTCTCAATTCACCTATGCACCATTTGGTGGCTGTCATTAGTGGTAGATGCTCAGCTCTTGTTCATGAATACTTTGCAGAACACTCTGCCTCTGTTTAAGATTTGATCAACATTGGCCCTTTGGCTATAGTTTCCATTTTTGACCTTTCTCTTGCTCTTGTCTGTCATATTCACAAACTTCTTTAGGTCATCCCAGTCTAGGCCTTGGTGTTCTCTCATGGCTTGCCCTGGACGCCATCCTGTTAGCCTCTGATAAGATTATCCAGTTCTAGAAGTATCCAGCAGGCCTCAGTTCTTAGCCTAGAGCTGTTTAGTTGGCTCATCCTGGACTTGGATGCTTACTGTAGATCAAACTTTGACCATGCCCTTGGTATATTATTTTATCTGGCTGGGTCACATCAGGGGCACCTTGTTTTGAAGGATTCCTGTTCCTGAAATCCAAGAGGGCTTGATCCCTCACCTCTCCCTCCTAACAGGTGTCCAGCAGACTTGTTGCCTGTGCTGAAGCAGTAAAACAATTCCTCAGTGCTATAAACCCAAGGCTCACCTGCTGAAGGTCAGTGTGTTCAGAGATGTTTTTATAGCCAGCAAACACAGCAGCCACTTACAATAGAACGTTCTGTGTCGTAAATTATTTCACTGATAGCACTAGCCCCTTATTTACAGAGAAATGGGGGGAAATTGCACATCTACTTTTCACGGTGAGAAAATGTAGTTCTGGTTTTACCCATGGACTTCCTATCATTCTACTAATAAATTATCTTTCCTCATCATTTAATATTGGATTTTTGGTCTACAGGCCCAAGTCACATTTGCCTAATCAGTCATTTTTCTCTGTTGGAACTGTGACCTTTGAGACCTTCTTTGGCCCAAGTATGATGTTCCCTATACCTGAGGCTCTATGACTGATAGCTAGTGAACTTTGGGACTTACAGGCATTTGGGGAATTGGTAGGGACTGCTCATGTGCCCTCTTCTGCTATGGGATTACTTCTGAGAGTCTGTCTGTCTGTTTACTTCTGCCATAGGTGAAGAACTGCCACCCTGCCCCACCACGTGAAAGAAAAGACTCAAGTGACCTGCCAGCAGTATATTCTGCTACCTGTCATGTTGTTCTTTCTTTTGGCTCTCCTTTCATGGGCTCTACAAGTTGGGTCCATGGCATTGGAAACTTGGGGGAGAAGGACTGAAAAGTTACAGATTATGGAAGTGAGTGTCTGGCAGCTTCTGGAGACTACTAGATATGAAGCCACCCAGCTAGAGCTTTGAAATGCAGGTGCACTGTTGTCCAGTTGAGTTCATTTCATAATTTCTCCGTAGGCCTTGGTTTCTTCTTTGCAAATGGGCCTACTAGGATCTCCCATACCAGGGAGAGGTGAAATAAGACTATCTGAAGGTTGTATGTGAAGAATTGAGCTGCATAGACCACATGGGTCTCTCAGAAAGCTGTTCAGGGCCACTCAGCAGTTTTCCTCTTCCCATCCTGCGAAGAACTGAAAAAGCTAAAGAAGACTCCAAACTATCTCAGAGGTGCAGTGCTTATGAGCCTGGTGTCTGCTGCCCTGGGACATGGTGGGCTCACGTGATGTGAGTGGGCACTTGGCTGACTGCATCACAGAGCTGTAGGTTTCAGTGGCTTAACAAGAAGCTATCATGTCTCGACCACTTCTTTCTCTTTCTTTCTTCCTTTCTTCCTTCCTTCCTTTCTCTCTCTCTCTCTCTCTCTCTCTTTCTCTCTCTGTCCTTCCCTCCCTCCCTCCTTTCCTTCTCCCCCCCCCCTTTTATTTTGCTTGTACTATTGTTGAACTCAGGGTCTCACACTTGCTGCTAGGCAGATGCTCTATTGTTTGAGTCATGCCTCCAACCATTTTTGCTCTGGTTACTCTTTGAGATATGATCATGCTTTTTGCTGGGGCCTGCCTGGGTAGTGATTCTCCTATTTGACGCTTCCTGCCATAGCCAAGATGACAAGTACATGCCACCACGCCTAGCTTTTTCTGTTGATATAGGGTCTTATGAACTTTTTGCCCTGGCTGACCTGGAACTGCCATCCTCCTGGATCTCAGCCTCCTGCATAGCTGGGATGACAGGCAAACGCCACTGGGCCCAGCTATTGGTTGAGATGGGGGTCTTAACTGTCTGCTTGGGTTGACCTCAAAACTTAATTCTCCTGATCTTTACCTCCCAAGTAGCTAGGATTATAGGTGTGAGCCACTGGTGCCTGGCTCCCCTACTTTGTCTGCTGAGCGCTCATTTTAGTTAGGAACTTTCCAAGGCTTGGGTTGAGTTGAGTTGAGTGTTCTGGGCAAAGGATGCCACTTTTTGTACAGCTGCTGCCTAGCTTTCTCCTGACACACAGATGAACAGAGGGGGAATGGAGAACATGAGACTGTCATGAGGCCACTGCTGGCCCTCCCAATTCAATCAGCCTCATAGCCCTAGTGGAAGGCGCCAGAGGCTCCTAAAATACCAGGATGTTTCTATAGGTGTTTGCATTAAAGGGCTTTTCCTGACTTCAATCCAAGACTGGTTTGCATCTGGGAGTTTCTCACTTCCCCTAATTCCTGAACAAATGAATCAAATATACTTGAGCTTCTAGTTGGACAATCTTCCCCACCATCCTCTGCCACACACACAGAAGAGAGAAATGATGAACTGTCAGCCCCTAACTTATTATCTGGGCTACCTCACTGATTCCTGCCAGCAGCCTCCAGCTCCAGGCTAGAATGAGGATACAGAGGGAACTGAGGCCCGTGGACATGAACTGACTCATCCGGGTCTTGGAGCCAGAAAATGGAAAGTGGCGTGTTTGAATTCAGTATTTTGACTCTAAAGCTCCATATAGCTTTGCCACCTCTGAGGCCAGGAGGGAGAAAGACCAAAGCAGGGGTTATGGTGAAGGAAGGTGGATTAACAAGGAGGGAGGGGAGGGCAGGAAAATGGAAATATGTAAAGAAGTGCTCGCAGTTATTGCTTCATCAAGGCAGATGGAGTTTGCTCATGTGGTGGAAAATTGTGAAACTTGGAAAGCTTTATGCTGGGTAGGTTGTGAGGCCTACACGGTGACGGTTCTCCCAACATACCCTTGCTGCAGTCCCCTCCAACCTCTAATTAGAGATCTGGCTGTTGGATCCTACTTTCTCACCCTCCTGATCAGACCGATTGAAACAGCCATTTCCTGTATCCAACAGCCTCATATTGGTAGTTGCACAAACTTACATGTGTCAGTCAGTAATGGAAGGCATGTACAGTGTCTCCTTCAGCACTCTTTGGGTGTGTGCATGTGTGGAGGGGTGGTCATTGCCGTCTCTGTTACTCAAATGAGGAAGCAAGTGCAAGGAGTTTATGAAACTTGCTCAAGGTCCAATGGCTGATCATAATGAAGCCAGACTTGAAGCCCATCTCTTTCCATAGGCCTAGTCTGAGGGCTGCTTTCTATACAAACGTATTCACATGCATTCTCCAATTTGTCACAAAAACCTTAGGAAATTTAAGGTTATGTTCTTAGTACTTCCATTTTATGCAAGGACATTTGACTGACTGAGACCGCACATTGATAAAATTTGACCTGAATTTTCTAGATTCTAAACTTCCTGTTCTTTCTATTATATTATGTTTAAGGAACAAAATTCCCCATTTTCATCTATCCATCCATCCATTTATCAGTCCACTAATCCATCTATCCACTATTCACTCAACTATCTTTTCAGTACCTACTTTGTAGTAAGTCCTGTGCTAGGTCTAGTGCTAGAGCACAATATTGATGAAAGCTTGTCATTTGCCTCCAGGACCCTATGGTTTATTGAAAGAAAAAATAATCAATGACATGATAAAATGCTGAAATAAGTGTGGTAGAAATATGTGGGTGAAGGGAGATTAGGTCTGCCCAGTGGATGGGGGAAGTAGTGATACTCTGTCCCTCTTCTTGAATAGTGTGTTTTGAAGAATGTATTCTGCATGTTTTACCAAATCTCTTCCTAATTGAATAAGGCATCTGCCTCGGTGGCATCCTTGTGGGTTGTGGTTGAACAGGAAGTCATCCTCCATGTGAATTAGGTTAATTTGCTGAAAATGAAGTGACTAGCTCTATAATCTGTTGTGATAGGAATCCCAGGAAACACGAAGCTGCACTTGCTGCAGGACTTGCTAATTGAGTTGTGACCTTGGACTCTAGCTGGTTATATAAACCATCTTCAGGTGAGACTGAGCCAGGCTCACCCAGCTGATAGCAGCTGGGCTGCTGCTTCTCATTAGGATCCTGCGTGCACTTCTGTAATTGCCCAGACATGTGGAGAGGGCAACTTTTCTGAAGTTCACAGGGCCTACAAGTTCTCTGGATGGACTTCAGTGACCTGTGAATCTTTGAAATTAGATTAAAAATGTCCTCTGTGTATATTTATATTCAGTGCTCTGGGAGAAGTGTCATAGCTTTAATTAATTTCTCAGAATGGCCCTTGAGAAGAGTAATGTAAAAATAATATAAGGTAATCATACGATTTCTGGTTCCTACTCAAGCAAAATTTTGCTTCGGTACGTCTGGGGTGAGACCCAGGACTTTGGTTTTGGGTTGTTTTTAGATTTCCAGATGATTCTAGTGCTCAGTCTTAGTAACCATTGAACTAGAATACTACTTCTCAAACTTGAATGTGTAAGAAGACTCTGTGGAACTTGCTAATGAGCATATTTGGATTCAGTAGGACTGGGATGGAACTGGAGATTCTGCATCACTAACCAGTCCAAGTGAAGCTGCTGCTGCTGTGAGTGCACCATGCTTTGAGTAGCAAGGTATGGTCTAAAGGCACATATTTGCCTGGGTCACTCATAGGACATTGGTTACATTCAAACCACATCCAATTCCTTTGCTTGGGATTGAGGCTAATTACTCAAGCCACTTCCCTTTGGGGAACAGGATTAGAAGGAAGTTAAGAGATTTCTTAGGGAGTATTGAGTAGTTTGCAGTCCACAATTCCATCTCCAGTGGCACTATGGTGAGAGTAAAGACCTGTGAGGTTAGATACTTAGGTATAAATCCTGGTCCAGTGTTGATCGTCCCTGTGGGTCAATAGGGATGCTATCTGCTATGAAGAGCATAATGATTGGCTCACAGTGGTGTAATGAATAGGGTTTTATTTTTCATGCATAATAAGAAGTCACTTGGTAGTGTTGGGATCCTGGGTAGGGATGAGATTAACTGCCAATCATCAAGGACCAGAGTCATTTTGTTTGATGTTCCAACTCTACCACGTTGCTCTCACAGGAAAGAGGAACACATTTCCTCACATTTCATCTGCATTTGAGGCAGAAGAAGATACTAGTTGGAATCTTGTTGCCTAGTTTGTAAGAAATATTGAAAAGGAAAGCAGCAAGAACGAAGAGATCCGAGAGATACTATTGGGTCAGTTTATGATAGTGTCTGCCATGTCATATGATTCTAGGTAATTTACTGAACCTTTCAGTGTGTCAGTGTCACCTTTTGTGAAACAGGAGAATAGTTCCTTACAGTGGTGGTCTGCTACCTGTGGTGTAGAGCTCCCACAGCAAATCAGTAGCCAGAAACTTTCCCCACTGCATCAGAAACTTGGAGGGTAGAGCCAGCAATTTACTTTAACAAGCCTTCCAGGTGAAGCTGACAAATGCTCAAGTTTGAGCACCACTACCTTAAAGTTTTCTGGGAAGAATAAGAATGGTGATTACTCCAAGCACTTGACAGTGCTCTTAATTTGGAGCCCAGGAGTTCACATGATCTAAAAAATGGAGTCCATTGTTTGGAATGCTGAACAGTGGACTTCTTGGAATAAGCAGTATAATACTCAAGGTTTGTTTTCATTAGTGCTATCAATCCATTTCCTAAGATCCTTTTGAGACTTTGTTGAGCAAGAGCACTAAGGGAAGGCTACTGAGCTGAAGAAAGTTCAAGAGAGTTGACTCTGTTCCTTTTATTATTATTATTTTTTGGCAGTACTAGGGTTTGAACTCAGGATCTCATGAGTGGTTGACTGGTGCTCTACCACTTGAGTCACTCTATTACCTCTTTTGTGTTTGGTATTTTCAAGACAGGGTTTCTCAAACTATTTCCCCATGCTGACTTCAAACCATGATCCTGCTCTCTTCCTCCCAAATAGCTAGAATTATAGGCGTGAACCACTAATGCCTGACTTAATTTAAATTTTGTTTTTGGAAATTACAGCTCTATTGATATAAATAAATTTCACATACCCTAACATTCATCCTTGTAGGCCTCCTTGTTCTTTTGAATGTTCACAAAGTTTTACAAACACTACCATGATCAAATTTCAGTACATTTTTATCACCTTCCCCCCAAGAAACCTCATAACCACTACCAGTAATTCTTATTCTCTTTTCTGCCTAGCCTCTGGCAACCACTACTGTCCCTACTGTTTCTAAGGATTTCCTTTATTTATTTAATTTTTTACTGATTTGTTTACTAGGAGAAATTTCAAGATTAATATATGCATCATTGGTGAAAATATCAAAATTTGAAAGACCAAAGTTTAATGAGTTCATCCAGTGATATATATGGTTACCAATGAAAAGAATAACAATAATGATATTGTTTATTGTTGTGAACAAATCTGATCCCATTCTATAGGGGATCAGAGCACTTGGGTAAATCCTTACACATCTTACTCATCTATAAGGTGGGGGAGGGGAGCTGGACTTCTCTGGACATGCCTGAGGGCCTCTGCTTCTGACAGTCTAACTTGTACTTTTTGTTGGCGGGAGTTAACCAGAAGTTCTGCCCACTGCTCTGGTTCCTGTTTTTGTATGTAGGAACAACTGGCCAGAGGCCATTGAAATGGAAGTAGATGACCAGGCTGGGGAGAGCCCTGAAGTCTTGGCTTCAGAAGAAGCTAGGGTTTGTGCTGGAAGAAGGAAGAGGCTGGAGGTTTGTAAAAACCTTGCCTCAAAATTTCTACCTTGGGAGGAGGAAGCCAATGGATTCTGTGGGGCTCTGGGGGCATGAATATGACTGTTAGAAGGAGCTGTGACCAACAGAAGGGGAACTCTACAATAGTCAGAGATCAAATAAGGACTGGGTGATTGTGATAGGCAGGGAGCACCCTTGGGCTCTTGGAATGGTCATTCAAGCATCCAGTAGGGTTGGGGTAGAGGGCCTTTCATATTCCTGGCATAACATGAGATTGTAGATCTGTGAATGTCTGAGATACAAGTGAAATAAGTGTGTATTGAAGATCCTTGCCTCTTTCCTACTTCCATGGACAGCACCCTGTGGCAAATAACAAAGCTTTCACTGGTGAATATTAGCATCTGCCTTCTAACTGCAGTCTTGCTTGGCCAATAGGGGGTTTCTCCAGGGAAGTATGAAGAAAACAATTCTCCTGTTGATATTATGTCACTATTGAGGTAGCCAGCATTTGGATTCAGAAATGGTTCCTCCCTGACTGTCATGGGAGCACAGTCCCAAACAGAGTGTTGCTGCACCGGGGGCCAGGGGCCTGCACGGTGACACATGCAGCCCACTGGGGACTCAAGAGGGGAAGAAGCACCTCTGCTGGGGTCATCAGGGAACTTTGCAGCACTGAAGCTTGAGCTGAACCCCAACAGGATAGAGGAGTCCTCCCTTGAAGGCAAGGCTGAGCTCCTGCTAGTCAATTCCCTCTGCAGTCCTTGGAATCTAAGCTGCATAAGAACGATGACTATGAGTAATTATACCTAACCTCACATTGTCTAGGCCCTGTTTCAGCACTACTTGTTTGATCCCTAGAATTCTATGGGAAAGCTACTATTATTATCTCTAATTTAAAAGGTGGAAATGGAGCTGGCTATCAGTAGTTCACACCTGTAATCCTATCTATTGGGGAGGCTGAGTTCAGGAGGATCACAGTTTGAGGCCAGCTTGGGTAAATAGTTCACAACATCCCAACTCCAAAATAACCAGACAAAAATGGACTGGAGGCATGGCTCAAGCTGTAGACACATGTTTTGCAAGTGTGAAGCCCTGAGTTCAAATGCCAGTCCTACCAAAAATAAAAGCGGGAATGGAGGCACCAAATGGCTAAATATTTACCTAAGTACTTATGTAGTGGACAATGAGGGGACAGGGGACTCAGAAAGTCCTCATGAAGGAAGTGACAGTTGGCCTGGCATGGAAGGCTTGCGTACATGGAGAGAACTGGAGCAAGGAAGGTACAGGGACTGTGTGAGCACTGGGAGCTGCTCGGGCTTTCCACAGGGCAAAGCCCTGGCTGAGGGCTGCCTGGCCTGGGAGGACAACCTAGTCCTTAGAGGACCTGTTCTAGGCAGCCTGACTTTCACCCTCTAAGGCAAGCACTGACTTGCTCAGATAAGCTCAAGAACTCTTTCTCCAGAAGGCTGTAGGAAGGCACTTTTTTCCCTTGAGCTGCCTGATCTCGCTTTGCCCCTCAGGGTCTGACTCCTCCCCCTCACCCCCTTGGCAAGAAGGTGGCTATCATTCTAGCAGGGCTCAGGAGTCACTATGGGTCCCATCTTACTTGGCTTGAGCCAAAGAAATGTTGCAGACAAGGCCTTAAAAACTGTTGCTCGACTGCAACAAGGTAAGTCTCTCCTGGACAACCTGGTGCCTGCTCTGTCCCCACAGATGGAAAATTGATTCCAGCTCAGCTTCCCACAAACCCTAGATGAGACTAAACAGCATGAGAGACTGGTTTTCCCTTTGAGGCCTAGGACAAAGTGTGATAATTTAGGGTCTTAGCTCAGTAAGACCCTGGGTTCAATCCCTAGCAGTTACAATCTTTGACTGGTAGCTGGTAGAATAGATGAAGTTTAGGCCTTTGCACCAACTGGGCTAGAATTTGAATAATGCTTTAACCTTGTCTAGCTGGGTGGCTTTGGACAAACATATAGTTTCTTTTTCAGAAAACTAGGATGCTAATACTGAGTTTTCAAGGCTAGGGCTACAGAAAGAAAGGACAGCTGTGAGGTGTTGGGACAGCGGGGTTTTTATCCTCTGTACTGCATTCCTGTTCTTAGCAGAGCCACTGACAAGGTGTCTGGAAGAAGCACCTCCTTCTGCCCCCCCCCCCCCCAGAGTAAGAGTGTAGTTTAAAAGATCCCCTGGCCATTGGGCCCGCCCAGTTTCTTCTGTGGACAAATGTTTGGGCTGAACTTCACCCTCACACAATGAGGAAACATGTTTTAAAGCCCTCACTTGTCAAAAAACAGTTATAAAACAGACTTAACAAGACTTCTGGACATGGTCGAGGCCATGGGATTGGCTGCCCTGGGTAAGTCTGAAATTCAGGCCTTGATCGTTCTTGGCCTCTTTTGGGCAGCGTTTCAAGCCTGGCCTGTCTTAGCCTGGTGGGGGCCCATGTGCTCTTCCCACCTCCACTTTTATTCCCTAATAAAGTGCTTACCTGCAGATTGTCCTGAGATGATTGACTATTAAATGCCTTGCACATATAAAACCAGGCTGCTGTGTCACTGGCATAG
Source organism: Castor canadensis (assembly GCF_047511655.1). Lineage (NCBI taxonomy): Eukaryota > Metazoa > Chordata > Mammalia > Rodentia > Castoridae > Castor > Castor canadensis. The sequence continues at coordinate 26,319,737 of NC_133398.1, read as the reverse complement.
AGCTGTGGGCAGTCCTCCAATTTGGTGTTCCCATAATCTTCTCTGAATGGAGGCAAAGGGCCATGGATCCAGAAAGGCCACCCTGTACTTTCAACATGGGGAGGCTGAAGCTCAGAGAGGGGAAAAGCACTGCAAGTTAGGCCTGTTTCATCACAATTTTAAAAAGGCAAGAAAGAAAAAAAAAAAAACCTACACAGGAATGCATAGACAGCTGTTCATAAACAGAGAGGGTGCAGTCATTGAGGTTTAAGCTTGATGGGAGCCTCCAGATTTTCCCTTCCCTCTACCTCTCCTGTCCATATTTTTCTTTTTCTATGGATAAAGAGAGCTTATCCTCCTGTACCAAGTGAGGATGGAAATATGTAGCACATTCCTGTGTTACACAGCTTCCCAGGTCATACTACTTCGTTTGCTGTGTGGTGACCAAGTAAGCGTTCCAGCTCAGATGTGCCTGATAATAATCAGTGTCATTTTTTTTTTTTTTTGAATGCAGGGATTTAAACCCAGGTGCTCTGTCACTGAGCCCTACCCCCAGCCTAGGATTCCATTTTAAGTATTAGCACCCTGGGACTTAAGGAATGAACAGCTCACATCTGGGACTCACACTCATAACTTCTACATAGGAAACTGTGTTTTCAAAGTCTGTGGTCAGCTTGAACTTTTTCAAAGTTCAAGTCCATCTGCAATCGCTGAGACGCCTTTCCTTGTCAGAAAGACTTGGATTTCTAAGTGAAGGAGTTTTGGGAGGATGTTTGGCCCCTTGGGGACTAAGAAGGGCAGGATTCATGTTTCATGGTCCATCAGCAGATCCAGGTTCAGTTCACAATTCCCTCCTTTTTCTATCTGGTGCTTGTTCTCTACCCTTGACCCTTTTCCTGGTGCATAGTAGGAAAGAGTGAATGAATAAGCTGCATTGCAGGTTGTTTTTTTTTTTTTTATTATTATTCATATGTGCATACAAGGCTTGGGTCCTTTTTCCCCCCTGCCCCCACCCCCTCCCTTACCACCCACTCCGCCCCCTCCCTCTCCCCCCACCCCCTCAATACCCAGCAGAAACTATTTTGCCCTTATTTCTAATTTTGTTGTAGAGAGAGTATAAGCAATAATAGGAAGGAACAAGGGTTTTTGCTGGTTGAGATAAGGATAGCTATACAGGGCATTGACTCACATTGATTTCCTGTGCATGTGTGTTACCTTCTAGGTTAATTCTTTTTGATCTAACTTTTTCTCTAGTTCCTGGTCCCCTTCTCCTATTGACCTCAGTTGCTTTTAAGGTATCTGCTTTAGTTTCTCTGTGTTAAGGGCAACAAATGCTAGCTAATTTTTTAGGTGTCTTACCTATCCTCACCCCTCCCTTGTGTGCTCTGGCTTTTATCATGTGCTCAAAGTCCAATCCCATTGTTGTGTTTGCCCTTGATCTAATGTCCACATATGAGGGAGAACATATGATTTTTGGTCTTTTGGGCCAGGCTAACCTCACTCAGAATGATGTTCTCCAATTCCATCCATTTACCAGCAAATGATAACATTTCGTTCTTCTTCATGGCTGCATAAAATTCCATTGTGTATACATACCACATTTTCTTGATCCATTCGTCAGTGGTGGGGCATCTTGGCTGTTTCCATAACTTGGCTATTGTGAATAGTGCTGCAATAAACATGGGTGTGCAGGTGCCTCTAGAGTAACCTGTGTCACAGTCTTTTGGGTATATTCCCAAGAGTGGTATTGCTGGATCAAATGGTAGATCAATGTCTAGCTTTTTAAGTAGCCTCCAAATTTTTTTCCAGAGTGGTTGTACTAGTTTACATTCCCACCAACAGTGTAAGAGGGTTCCTTTTTTCCTGCATCCTCGCCAACACCTGTTGTTGGTGGTGTTGCTGATGATGGCTATTGTAACAGGGGTGAGGTGGAATCTTAGTGTGGTTTTAATTTGCATTTCCTTTATGGCTAGAGATGGTGAGCATTTTTTCATGTGTTTTTTGGCCATTTGAATTTCTTCTTTTAAGGAAGTTCTGTTTAGTTCACTTGTCCATTTCTTTATTGGTTCATTAGTTTTGGGAGAATTTAGTTTTTTAAGTTCCCTATATATTCTGGTTATCAGTCCTTTGTCTGATGTATAGTTGGCAAATATTTTCTCCCACTCTGTGGGTGTTCTCTTCAGTTTAGAGACCATTTCTTTTGATAAACAGAAGCTTTTTAGCTTTATGAGGTCCCATTTATCTATGCTATCTCTTAGTTGCTGTGCTGCTGGGGTTTTGTTGAGAAAGTTCTTACCTATACCTACTAACTCCAGAGTATTTCCTACTCTTTCTGCAGGTTGTTTTATATGAAGATGTTAGTCTCTCATTCAGTTATTGCCTCCTTCATCTCAACAATGGGTTGTCTTCTTCCTTCTGGCCTGCAGGCCTTGGACTTGCCTGGCTAGAGAGACATTCTGTGGGCACACACTAGACAAGTGCACACGTGGACTTCTTTTTAGGCTACTGGTGCTGAGTCATGCAGCTGGATTTGGTCTGTAGACAAATTTGGGCTCTCATCTTTGTGCATTTATAAAAGGTGTTCCTGTATTTTTGACCTTGAAGCCACCTCCCTGGGCATCAGTCATTGCTACCTGTAAATGATCTCAGTGCTCAGCAGCATCCCACAGGGCCTATGACCTCACTGAGAGAGAAGAGGAGCCACAGGAGGGACTGGGGCTGTGGGAGGGGATTTAGTACCAGAGCAGACAGGTCCTCAGGCAGTGGGAACTAGAGAATAGTGCTCTCCACACAATGCCTACCCACCCTGAGTCACTGAGTGCTTTGCCTTGAGTGTGCTGTGCTGGTATTAGTGAAAGTTACTCAGGAAGAGTTGGCTACAACTAAGAAGTATTTGAAACATCACTCCCACACATCAAATTCTTAGCAAGTGTTATCTTAGGAAGAGAGAAGCTGTCTTTTCCTTTTCTTCCTTCTCGTCTTCCTCCTTGTCGTCATCTTCCTCCTTCTCCCCCTCATCTTCTTCCTCTGTGTTCCTCCTCCTCTTCCTCTTCCTTCTCATTCCTCCTTGTCCATCCAGTTCAGGGTTGGAATGTGATATAGTGTCAGGGGCCCAGGCTCCTAGTGGCTTATTTCCATTTGCGAGGTCACCTCATTGTCCAAGATGCATGTTAGAACTCCAGCCATTATATCAGATTTCCAGAAATCAGGAAAAAGATAAAGCAGCAATAAGGGAGAGTACACATTAAGTACATTTCTGGGAAGTTGTAGACACCTTTTGTAATTACGTCCCATTGGTCAGAACTTAGTGATTTGGCAAACATAGCAGCCAGGAAGGCTGTAATTTATTCTGGATGACCATATACACAGGTAATATTGGGGACTCTAAGAGAGAAGGGGGGACCCAAATTGGAGAGTAATTAGAAACAGTACCACAAATGTGAACTTCTCTTTCTTCTGTTCCACTCTTCCACATCTCTGGGCCAGAGGGGGTAGGTATGATCCTCAATTTGGCTTTATGTTTTTTGAGTTAAGGTCTTGCTACATAGCTCAGGCTGACCTTGAACTCATGGTCCTCCTACCTGAACTCAAACTCACGATCCTCTTGTCTCAGTCCCCTCACCCCTGGGGTTCTGGGATTATAGATGTGTACTACCACACCAGGCCCTGATTTAGTATTTTGGGGTTTTTGTTTTGTTTTGCAGTGCTGCAGATTGAACCCCGGGCTTTGAGTATTTGAGGTGGGCACTCTACCACTTCTATTTATACCTGGTGCTCCAATTTAGTTTTAGGAAAGCCAAGCCTCAAGAAAGTGAATGGCTTGCTCCAGGTCCCAGGGTTCAGAGAGCTGGGATTTGAATCTACATGTCTGGGACATAAAACCTGAATTATTCACATGACCTCTCAAGATGAGCTGTACCACTTTAGCCATGTCCCCAGCCCTTGACCTGCTTTAAATTTTTTTTATTAGGGCATATTAATTGTACAGAATAATGGGTTTTATGATGGCATTTTTATATATGTATACAATGTACTTTGATCATATTCACCTTTCATTACCCTCTTGGCCCCCTTCCCTTCTCTTGCTGCTCCCCTTCTCTTCCCAAGTAGTCTCCCTTCTACTCTCATGCCAACCTACTTTTTGATTGAGGTGGGGTTTCCTTCCAAGCAGAAAGAACAGCTCTACCTGCGTGTGAGCAATGTTTATGCCCGGGGAACATGTGAAAACGCCCATTCATGTGTGCCCATATCAGCCAGTGCTTATTTGCCTGCAGTCATGCGCCATTCATCCTTGTCCAACATGGTAATTTGGGTGGTCCCTTGCACCTCCTTTCTTACTTTGTATTTCCTATGCTCCTGAGATCCCAGCACAGAGCAGACACTCCCCACATTTTTTGGTTGGTGAATTCATGGATGAATGAATGATGCTAAGTCTCAGAAGCATTTGTTACCTTGGATTTTTCTCAGGACTCTCCTCTGTGTACTGAAGAGCTAGGCCTTCCTATGGTGCATTAGACACACAGACTGCAGAACCCCACCGTCCTGTGCCTTCTGGAGTCAAGTCCAGCCTACCTGTGCCAGATACCTGGTTGGACCCTGGACTACAAGACTGGAAGAAAGGCCCTTATATTTTGAGAGCTCCTGCTACCCTGTGCTTTGCTAAGTGACGCACAAGATCATTCCAGCTCCACCGAACTCCTAACGAGTTTTATAGGAGGTTTTAATGGGAGTTTTATAGTCTCCTCCCATTACAGTGCAGGAGACTGAGGTGCAGGGTGGAATGTGACCTTCCAAAGGTGACATGGATACTAAGTGATGGAACCAGCAAGCCAGCCTTGGCCTGTTGGACTGCAGTTCGCACATCTAACATCATTCACTTATTCGCTTTCCAAATCCTCCCAGATTGGGCAAGCCAGCATGGGAACAGCTGCTTAGTATTACTTCTTAAGGAAAAGAGCCAGGGGTCCTGGCTAGCTCAGGTCACATATTATCCAGGCACCCCTCTTTGGCCTCTGCCCCCCCAGTGCCAACACACACATTCTCTCTCTCTCTCTCTCTCTCTCTCTCCAGCTTCCTGGCCTTCTGGACTCTGTGAGGAGGAGGGGCCCCAGGCAGAGGGCACGCGTGGAGCTGCACCGTGAGTCAGCCTGCCTGGGATGGGAGCTCCAGGCTTCACTGGCTTAAGCTCTGGCTCCCGGGTCCGCCAGCTCTCCAGGGTCATGAACCTCCCAGCTCACTTGAGCACACACGTCAAGGGCAGCCATCAAGTCTTGGGGCTGCCCTGCGTGTTGCAAAGGGCTTTTCCGTCATGTCTTTTACTGCCATTGACCCTTGCCAGTCCCAGATGGGCAGCTCATAGTGAGAGCACACTTCATAGCCCAGGGAGAGGAGGCCTTGCCAGGTTAAGGGAGGGGGCTTCAGGTCTCTTCCAGGCCTGCTTAGCTCATTCACTCGTTCACATGTTTTTAGGAAGTCCCTGCATGCCAGACCCTTTCCTCTTGCTTAATAGGTTGTAAGCATGCTGGTTTTCTTTTTGTTCCTGGACCCCCAGTCCACCCCAGCATCACCCAGGGCCTTTGCCTCAGTTTCTCTTCTACCTGGAAGGCTCTTCCTGGTCTCTGTGACTGGCTCTTTACCGCTCAGATTTTAGTTCAAAGACCTTCCCTGGGCTCTCAGTATAGGAGCCATCAAGCCCTCTCACCATAGCATGTATCTTTTGGATGTATGTTTAAAAATTATGTGTCCTTAACCCCCAGTATAAATTTTATGAAAACAATGACCTTAGAAAGGAAGAAATTGGGGTTCAGAGCAGGTGTGGGCAAACTTTTCTGTGAGGGGCCAGTAGTAAATACTTTGAGGTGCTCTGTTGTCTCTGTGGAAGTCTCTCAACTCTGCCATTGTTATGTGAAGCCTCACAAACAGTGTAAATGAGTGGCTGTGGCTAGGCTCCAATAAAATTTTATTTATAAAATATGGTGACAGACAAGCTTGGGCCCACAGGCTACACTTCACACACCCCTGGGTCAGACCACTGATTGGTTTGGGAGCAAAATTGGTGGGTTTGAATGCTACCTCTCTTTCTCCTTATCTTGGAATCTTGCGCAAGTTCCTCACCTTTTATGTGCCTCAGTTTCCCTATCTTTTGGATACATTGTAGCTACTAATATGACTGGTCTCATGGATGCTGAGCATAACAAACATTTCTGGCTTTTTCTCATGTGGGGCCTGCACAGAGTAGGGATTCAATACATATATTTGTTAAACAAATGAGTGGACAAGCACCTGCTGGGCGCCAGGCCCCATGCTGGGCTCTGGGGAGAAGTGGATGACCACTATTGTTAAAATACTCAGAGTTTTAGTGCTATGGTTAGTATGATTTTTACAGCAGGGGTGGAAAATGTCACATCCCATGGGCAGATGACATCAGTGAGGCAGGGAGGCAGTGGGACAGTGGAAACTGAAACATGCAGCGATGGGCCAATGCATGACTAAGTTGCAGACCTGTGTTCAAAGAAGCTGAAAGGGCAAGCATGGTATCTCATTCCTGTAATCCCAGCACTCAGGAGGAAGAAGCAGGAGGATCATGAGTTCCAGACCAGCCTGGGTTACATAGTGAGACCCCGTCTCAAAAACAAACAAACAAAAACAAAACATAAACCAAAGCCCCCCCCCCCAGAAAACAAAGAAGCTAGAAATCTGAATTTTTAGATGCAGTCTCTCAGTTTTATAAGTAATGGCTGATTTGACAGAGTAAAAAGAAATCAAACAACACCAAAAGGGCCCAAGGGAGTCCACTCCAGGGTAGATTCATCCCTACCACAACCCCATTTTATGGACAAAGAAACTGAGGTGCAGAGAAGGAAAATGACGTGCCCATAAGTACTCATCTAGCACACTGAGGATCTAGGGATGCAACCCAGGCTCATCTGACCCCCAAAATGTGTGAATCCATGCCAGTTGCCTCAAAGACCACTGAATGAAGAGTCAAGAGGGGCTGGGGTGGTGAGTGTTGGTCATTAGGAGCTCAGAGTTCCTTATCTTTCCACCCTTAGCTCTTTTTTTCCAACTTTGAGGGTTGGTTACAGGCTGACCTCAAAAGGCAGTCACAGGAATGCCCTCCTGACAGGATTTCTCTCCTTGTCCCCTTCCAGTGCACCTCTTCATGCTCCTTCCCAGCATGGTCTCCTGCTTATCAGTGCGTCTTTTCCATAGCTTGGCAATTCATATCCAACCTGAGCAGAGGAGGCTGGGCCTCGTGGGTCCTTCCACCCATCACCCTAGATGACCCATGAGAGGGAGGGTGGAGGACAACTTGAAGATATGACTTCTTCCCACAGTGGGGTCTGGTGCAAAGGAAATAGTTTTTGGAGCCATACAGACCAGGATTGCAATCCTGGCTCTGTAGTCACTCACCAGCTGGATGACCTTGGAGCAGTTCCTTCACCTCTCTGAGCCTCACAGTCCTAGTCTTTGAAGCAGGTGCAAGAGTCGGCTCCTTGCAGAATTGTGCCTAGATAATAATGTGTGCACCCAGCTGACACATGGACTGGAATGCTACAGACACACCCAAGTGACAGTTCCCTTCTTTCTCTCCCCCTCCTTCCCTCTTTCCTGTCCTCTCCTGCTCCCTGCCCGACCCTGCCACCCCCACTGTGGCTCTGTAGTCGAGATGCTGAGAGACATTTGTGGAGCCTGGGTGGGTCTCTGCCCCTGCATCCCCTCTCCTGGATGCCAGGGCTGCGAGGGAAGGGTGTGGGCATAAATTAAGCCCATCTGTTCCCTCCCTGCTGAGGGAGAGAAGGAGAGAAACAGATGGGCCTTAGCGGATACTGTATTTTCCTTGTGTAGCCTTCAGGCACAATGGAAGGGAAGAATGTGCTCTCAGTGAGGAGTCTACCCCACCCTGCCTCCAAGACCCCTGCCCCCTTCTGGGGTTCACAGTTACACACTGCTCATGCCAACCCAGGCTGCCCTCATGGTTGCTCACCTGTGTCTCTTAGCTCCTGCTTATTCATTAGTAGCACTGTTAGTTCTACAGATGTTTCTGAGGATGCTGTAGGTATGCTAATAATTGAAGTGAGTTTCTTGTCTTTCAAGAGCTTACCATTCAGTGGCAGAGATAGATAACATGGAAGCTCGCCAGATTTGGGTGCAGTGGTGAGGTTTTGTATGAATCCAGGGGAAGGAAGGTTTCCCCAGGTCACCCTTTGATCCCAGTAACAGTTATTGTGGTAAAAGGGAAAGTACCTATCAGGCAAAGAATACACAGTGTGTTTGGTGGAGCCTTGGGCAGATGCTGCAGTGGACAGTGCATTGTGGGAGTGGTGGCCAGCTTTTCTTTCCTGTGTCATTGGATTCTTCTCTACTAAGTCCTCCCCATCAGGATCAACCATGCTCAGGCATACTGGTGTAGAGCAAACCCTCTCTGTGTCTAATGTCTCTCTCCAGCTCTTGCTCCATCAATTTCCTTCTCAGTCATATTTCTCAACTATCTTTTCTTACTTCCCACTAGCTCCTCCATCTACCACTACCTTCACTGCTTTACAAAGTCACTGTGACCTCCACATTCTCAAGTCAGTAGGCAGTTCCCAGTTATGTGATTCAATTTTCCAGTGGTGTTGGTCATGGCAGACCATTCCATTCTGCTAGCCACTTGTGTTTCATGCTTCAAGGCCCCATAGACTCATGGTTTCCCTCCTACAGCCTTAGCTGCTCTGTCTGACTTTTATTGGTCTTCACCTTTGGCTTCTCAAGGCTGCGGTATAGATCCTCCTGTCTGTCAGCTTTCCCTTCTTCTTTATCTCTTGGTTGCATAATTCATTACCACCATCCCATTACCATCTCTGTGCTAAGGAAGAGCTCCCAAGCGTTGGTCGTTCTGCGTATATTTCTAGCCTCATACCAGCAGAAGCAAGAGTCTAGCTAACATCTCCACTTGGCTATTGTCTGACCTAACTTCCAAACTCAACTACTGAGTCTGTCATCCTTCCTCTGATTGTGGTACCTTCCAGGGAGTGGCATCGTCTCATAGCCAGCATGCGTCTCAGAGCCCTGGGTCCATCCTTTGTCAACCCTCCCCATCGTTCCTCCACATTTTAGCACTGTAAGTCCTGCATCCTGGGAAACCCCTCAGTCTGGATACACCAAATTGCTTGATCACCCCAGTAAAATCCAAAGGTGAAATCCAAAGGCTATTCCTTGGCTTAAAAGGCTCTGCATTGAAAATTATGAGTTTGAGGTCAACCTGAGTTCCATAGTGAGACCTCAGAAAAACAAAATAATAAATAAAATAAAAGGCCATACATGATCTAACCTGTTTCATCTTGCTCTCCTATCCCTGAGGCAGATTTTCTTTCTTTCTATTTTTCTTTCTTTCTCTCTCTCTCTCCTTCTCTTCTTTCCATCCCTCCTTTCTTTTTTTCTCACTGGGGTTTGAACTCAGTGTCTTGCACTTACCAGGCAGTCACTCCACCACTTGAGCCATGTCCCCAGCCCTTGCCCCCTACTGCTTCACACTCTGGGTCTCAGATCTCCTCTTCACTACCCCGTGCATTTGTGCATACCATTGCTCCATGTCTAGAACATTTTTCCTTAACTCCTTTTCACCCTTTAGAAACCGGATTAACCATTCCATCCTTTGCTCAGAAGCCATTCTTGACATCTTCCAGAGAGACAGATTCCTCTGTCCCTCATCATGTGTTCTCATTGTATATTTTTTAGCTCTTTCACAGCGGCAGTCACCTGAGTAGTCAGTGTGTGCCTTCTTATCAAGAATGTGATTTGCACTCTATCAAGTCTGTGTCTGTCTTATTTCCCTCTGAAGTCCCCGCCCTAGCATAGCATGTGGGATTGGTCAGTGTGCAATGGATGGACTGCCCTGAGTGCACCAGAGGTGACAGACAGTACCAGCTTGTGGGGCTTTGTCTGAGGGGCAGCATAGGCAGATGTGTGTTCTAGAGATAACATTTGGGTTGCTACTTGGAGGATGAGTTTGGGAATATCTGCCCATTTGGGAGACTGGTAGGAGGAGAACTTCGAGGTGTTTTAAGCAAGAGAAGACAGTGGTATGAACTGGGGAATCAGCCAATTTTTCCCAGGATGCAGCTATAAGGTAGACCAGTCACAGCTTGGAGATGGTCCACACATGGGCAGTGATGAAGCCTGAAGAGGTGAAGCTGTCTCCCAGGTTTTGCCTTGGGAGCTTGGGAAGCTGGGTGAAAGGTCACTTGGTTAGCTATGATGAAATAACCATGGAAGACATTGGGAAACAGTCAATGGGACTATTGTGATTTTTGTATGTCTGGTCCTCCTATTTTTGTTAAAACTATATGTTATTGCACTCTTCTTGGATCCATTTTATTCTCCCACTCCTAACTTTGCTCCTGATAGGAAAGAGTAAGACATAAGACTCATGGTGAGGCAAGGGGAGAGAGAGAGAGAGAGAGAGAGAGAGAGATTTCAAGACTAACCTGGAGTGCTACAGCACTTGAACATGGATAGAACGCAACTGGAGGTTGGAATGTGTGGCTCCATTCTAAGCATGACCCCTCACCAGCTCTGTGACCTTAGCAAATCCCTGTCCCCTCCTGGGCTCCTTCATCTAATAAAGGGTAAGAATTAGTCAGTGGCTCTCAACCTTGGCTGCATATTAGAACAGGGAGCTTTAAGAGTTACAAATGACCAGGCCCTACCCCCTGGAGGTTCAGAATTGTTGGACTAGGTTGGAACCCAGACACTGGCATTTTTACTTAAAGCTCACCAGGTAATTCTTAAATGCAGCCAGATTGAGAACTGTACTGTCAGATGATCCTGGAGGCGTCCACCTGGGGAGTTTAATCTAAGAATGTCCCCGCAGTGGCCCCAAGACTCCCGTGTTTGACCCACCTTCCATACCAGTGCCCTAAGTTACCTGCATGTCCTTCATGGTCCTGGCCTTGCATTTGGACTCTGGGGCTGCAGCAGAGGCAGTTTTCAGATGAGGCTGGAAATGCAGTCTGCTGAGAGGGGGATGGGGTGGGAGTTCTGTGAGCAGGAACAGATTGAAGCTATTAACATTTGATCAGTTTGGTATTGTTCTTCTAGAGACCACAGCTCATGAGGCAGCTTAATAAATGTCTGGTCGAGGGCCAATCCAGACTCGCCAAATGAGTGTTGCTATGGTTTCCGAAGAGCTTGTTTCCCACACAAGTGACTGCTTCCCACCCTGAACTGTGAAAGGCCAGAGACTTCCCTCTCCTTAACTCTGTCCCTTCCCAGATGAGCCTGTGGTGGGAGAGCATTTGCCTGGGTCTAGATCCACACTCTGGCTTGGCAGGACTGGCCATCCATGACATCAGCCTGCGTTTCTCCTGAAACAGGTCCTGTACCTTCTCACTCTGCAATTCTAGGTGGCCCCATCACTCAGCTGGTGTCATTTCAACTTCCCAGCTTCCAAGGTCCCTGTATCTGACTCTTGGCCCTTGACTGAAGGAGAGGAGTATAGGTCAGAGGCTGGGTCTGGCAGGCAGGGTGTGTGGTGTGCATGTGTGGTGTGTATGTGTGTGTGTGTGTGTATAATGTGTGCTTGTCAGCACGAGCTGGTATGGGTCCTTGTGTCTCAGCATATGTGAGGGAATGTGTGTATGTCATGGGAGAGTATGCATCAGTGGCTGTGTGTTCTCACCAAGGACTGAATGTGTGCTGTCACTCTGTGTTCCTGTGTGTGTGTTTAAGGATGCATGTGTGTGAATAGCAAGAGCTGGGAGTGAGCACTAGGCGATGCTGCTAAATCTTTAAAAAATATAATGTGACACATTTATGACAAACGAATACTTATAAAATCCAACATAAAAACACCCATATAAATACCATCCAGCTTGAGAGATAAAACTTGACCAAATGAAGTTGAAATGCTGTACACTTTTTCCCAATTGTCTTTTCTCCTTTCCCCCAGAGTTACCCCTGCTTTGAATTTAGTGTTTGTCCTTCCCAGATGAATGCACACACCCTGCTTGTTTCAGTAGAAAGGCTGCTTCCATCTTGAAGCTTTCATATTTAGTGGGTGTTGAGAGAATGGGAAAAGGAGAGAAAACCTGTGAATTAGAAGTGCTCTTAAAATGAGGTGGCATCCTTGGGATGTGTCACCAAAGACAACTTCCTAACCTCTCTGAGCCTGTTTCTCATCTGTAAAATGAGACACGGATGAAATGATATGAAAGAGTCAAAAGAAATGGCACATTGTTAGAACTCAATCATCTTGAAATTTAAAAAGAAAATTTAACATAAGGGACGCAAGAAGCCCAGTCTAACTTGCAGCAGGAAATAGATAAATGAGATAGACTTTATTCAGAGGGGTGAAGATGTGCTGGTTTAAGCTGGATCCTTCCTTTCTCTCTTTCTTCTTCCCTCTTTTTTTTTTTTTTTTGTCATTTTGATTTCTACAGTGTTTTCTTCTGTTGTAGCAATTGTGTGCCTTGAAGTGCGAATTAGGAATAGGGAAGTTTTGACCCAACAAAACTTGATGAAGCTTGATGAAGGTCCCCTGTCTGCTCACTGCTAAGTAAAACTGCATGCTCATTTGTGATGTGATCAATTTTAATAGACAGCCATTAAAGGTAAATGTGCATTCCAAACAAATTCTGGCTCTCAGAGAATGCCTGAGTTAAAGTGAAAGTTACTTGAAAATTAAAGCCAGGATTCAGTCCTCAGATCCTGTAAGGCAGTATTCATTCATTCATTCATTCATTCACTATTTACCTAGGCACCTCTTGGAGTTACAAAGATGGCAAAGATCCTTGCAGTAGGAGAGAAAGACAGGGAAACATTTAAAGGGGGCTATTTGCTGGTGGTCACTGAAAACAGTCAGCAGGGCTGGAAAAGAGCAGTCAACCTTCCTTTGATTCTATCCTGCATGTCTATGATGAGTCTGAGATGGGACTAGACACCCTGAGGGACTGAGTCACCGAAGACAGGAAGCGCCCAACTGGATAGTATACAGACAGGCCAAAGCAGCAGTAAGAGGAGGGGAACAGGATGCTGTCACAAACTGAGCACCGATTATGTACTAGGCATGGATGTCATTATCCCCACTTCCCAGGCCAAAAAACTGAGTCTTAAAGAGTTTGAGGTATTTGCCTAATAGACATCAGATCAGAGTCCAACTCAAGACTGTCTAACTTTTCAGCTTAGCACTGCCTTCTGAAAATAATTTTGTGCCTAGAACAATATGACTACTCCACAGTAGTTTCCAGTGAATAAGAAAGCAAGCATCTGATCAGTGTATTGAGAAAACCCAATATAAGATAAAATATTTTGGTCAGCATTTGTCTAAGAAAAGTTTTGGGAAGTGAACTGTATATTTGGCTTTGAAGGAGTGGTCTTTTCATTCCAAGGAACCTCAGCTTTGTTGTTTTCTGAGGGTATCGTTCAAATAATTTATTCCTGGTACAATGTTGAAAGAAAGATTCTCGAGACAAAGAGAGAAATAATATCATATATCATGGCAGAGTTGCTGAAATTCAAGTTTTATAATCCTTTCTAAACAGCTCTGAGCTTTTGTGATTTGCTAGAATCACAAAACACTTATGTAGCCCAAGAGAAGGAAAAAATATGATTGCTAACGCTGCAAAGAGATCTTTCAATTACATTTTATGCTTTTTAAAAAAAATTAAAAAGCATTTCTGAACCCAAAATAATCTCCACAGTTTCCTTAGATGGGATTAGATCTGAGTTTCATTTTTTTTTCAAAGTTCAAGTGGATTGGCGTTTCCTGTGTCCTAAAAATGTCTTCAATTAAAAGCAAGTAAAAATGTATTTTTTTTTCATCCTCATCAAACTAAAAAAATGGCTGAAGGGATTTTATTCAAAGTTTTCCCCAAAATTCACCTTTTGCCAAGGCCCAGCATGGAAAATTTCAGCCCCAAAGGATCACTCTTTGGCAAGTTACTCGAGCTAATGAAAACAGACGAGCATAAAGGGAGTCTGTGTGTAGCTCTATGGATAGTGGTCACTGGAGCCCACATTGTATGAGAAGAAGGGCTTCATTCAATGACCTCCCCCTTCAAGTCTTTTTTATCATCAATATGGATGAGTCTTGGATTTGAAGTGGTCACCAAATAAAAAGTACTTACTTTATGAACAAAATCTGGAAGATGACATTGTTTCAAGTGGCTTTTGCACTGTTATGACTGGCTTTGGAATAAACTTACTGTAAACAGAAAGATAGAGTCTGCTCCAAGGAGTGCTCTTTCATTCAATCATTCATCCTTCATTCTTCATTCATCCTACAAGTGTTTACTGAATGCCTGCAATGTGTATGGCACTTTAATACATGTAGGAGATACTATGGTGGGAAAACAGCTGGTTCCTGCATTTTTGGGTTTATGTGGAGAAGGAAACATTAAATTACAAACTGTGACAAATTCTGTGGAGCAACAGATGAAGTGCTGAGATAGAGAAAATCAAGGGGGGTGCCTACATTAATTGGTAGCGAGTTTAGTGAAGGTCTAGTGCATTGTATTCATTCATAACCCAGCAAATATGGGGGTCACCATTCCCTGGGGCTGTATTGAGCCCAGGCACTAGTTCTGCCCCTCAGGTGCTCCCAAACCAGTGCGAGCACAGGCTGGTAAGTCGGGAGCTCTCTGATTCTGTGAGAATTGTAGTATGAGCCATATCCAAGGGTCTGGGAGGGGACAGGGGGACAGGGAAGAGCGATGAAAGTACTGTGGTTTGCGTCACTCAGGGAACCAATTCAACAGACGTGTAAGGAACAGTGTAGGGAGTACAGAGAAGAAGGAGGATCAGGGCCATCTTCAAGGAGCCTGCAGTCTCCATCTGAGATCCTCGTGCTTGTGGTGCCTAACCAACCTAACCAACCTCTGCAGGAACCAGCATGGAACTTGAATCAAGGAAAGGCTTAGGAAATGGTGAGTCTGTTTCTCTGACACCTCATGGGTCGTTTTGTTTTTTGGACTTAGCCTAGTGGCTAAGAAGGTGGCTTCTGGAAGCAGGGTGCCTGGGTTCAAATCCCATGTTTATACTTACTAGCTGGGTTACCTTGGGCAAGTTGCTCTCTGTTCTGCAGTTTCTCTGTGTACCTCCCAGGGATGATATAAGGACCAAAGATGGTCTCTACAGATATGACCATCCTAGCACTGCAGAGGCTGAGGCAGGATAACTGTAGGTTGGAATCTAACCCAGGCTACATAGCTAGACGCTGTGTGAAAAAATGAAACAAAAAACCCTTCACAACAACAAAAAAGAAACAACGAAGCAAAAAATAAAGATATGACCAGCACACATCATCTTGCTATATCTTTAACTGCTGTGCCTCACTTGCCACAACCTACCTGTTCATTCAGTCCAACAATTATGGGTTCAGTCCTTAATTGCCAGGCTTTGTGCTGGGTGCTGGGGATTCAGCAAAACCATGCCAGACCGCCAGACTGTGGAGTCTCCATCCTCAGAGGTGGTTAAATCCCCAGATCTCTTTCAGAGCTTTTTGCCTTGCCCACCCAAATAAATAGTTATTTGTCATCTTTGTAATATACCAAAAAATTAAGGCTAGTGTCCATTCCTTTTTAATCAGCACAGTTGGCTTTTCAGTGAAAAATTGCCAGAAAAATTGGAAACATCTTGTTACTTTAGACATCAGAATTCCCATTATTAATTGAAAGTAAAAACTTCCTGGCCCAGAGCAAAGGCAAAGCTGAAATTTCACCGGTCAGTAGAAAGCTCACCATAGGCATTTTGTTTGTTATTAGTTTTATACAGGAAGGAGGACAAAGAGAAGGGAGATAGTTTCAGAATGAGAAGTCGATGTGGCACTAAGATGGTGGGCAAAGCACTATGTGTGCATCAATTCACTATGCCTCAGTTTCCCTTGGTGTAAAAGAAAGGTAGCAGAACCCCTGCACAGGGCACCCAGTTTGAAGTTTAAGTGAGGGCATGAATGTGGAGACACGTCAGTGCCAGACGGGGTGAAGTACTGTTCACAATGGTTTATGCTCCTGAGACCCAGAATATGAGCTCATCTAGGACAGAAGGAACACGTCCTCCTTTTCTGTTTTGTGGGTCTCTGGATAGGTCAGAGGTGGTGGCAGTGGTGCAGGGCTGAGGGCATTGGCTGTTGGGCATTGTCTGGGTGGATGGAAAACATGGCACTCAGGAAATCTATATTCTTGGAGACTATCAGCGTTTTGCCTGGATGCTCTCCATTTTCTTGATGAACTTGGCCTTGGTAAAAGCTTCTTGTTTGCTTCTAGCCCTGCCACGTGTTTGCAAATCTTTACAATATGCTGCTCAAATTGTAACAAGGGGATGGAGAAGGGGGACTTGATTTGGGAATGTGTGCACACAGTGGTGTGTCTGCGTTGGGGGCCTGGCTGGAGGTAGCCAGCTTTTCATAGTGGCAGCTTGTTGTCACCTTCCCCCTTAGACCCAGGCTCTCTAACACCCCCTCAGACCAGGCTTTTGGCCACCACACTCCCTGCATCTACAATCCTCCCTTCCCATCTCTAGGAAGGAAGGCCACAGAACCCAGATCCAGCCCAGGGCGCCAGGATCAGGGTGCTGAGGACCGGGAAGGCTTTGCGAGGCTGGGCAGTCTCGAGGTCAAGGTCAGGGTTGAGGTCAGCAGCGCTAGCCCTTGGCGCTGGCTGGGGTGCGCGCGGTGCAGCGCTGCCGGCGGCCTCGGGAACTGACCAGGCCGCGTGTGAGCGCCGGGATTCCTGCTCCTGCCTTAAATATGCCGGTTATTTTTATCCCCCTACGTCAGGCAGCGAAGGCCATCCCACCAGTGGCCGCGGCGGCTGCTACACAATGTTGCCCTTTAGTCGGGAGGGGAAATGGAGGGAGGCCAGACTTCCTGATCACATGGTGCTGAAGTCAATGAAAAAAAATTAAGGGGGACCCCTCCCTTTTTCTTCAGTGCCCGATCCAGGTCCCCCTCCCGCTCCCCCACCCACCCCTTTTGGGCTGTGCGCGTCGGAGGGAAGCAGAGCCTTCCAGGCGGAGGGCCAGCCAGGCAGGAGAGAGAAAACATAAACACGAGATTGTTGCAGTAATTGGTGGCTCCGAAAACACTGAGGAAATGAGAGGCTTGTACGAAACATCAGCCGACAAGAAACGGGGTGATGTCAGACAGCCTTCCAGGATTAGAAACCCTTAAAAGCTCTGAGCCCGCGGCCGCTGCGGAAAATTGCTGGCGCTCCGGGTAGGAAGCCGGGATTTTGCGAACTCCCTTTTCGCTCCCCTCTTCCTCTTTATCTCTTGCTTTTGCTCTTTTTCCCTTCTACCTCCTACCCCACGCTTTCTTCTCCCTCTTTCTTTCTCTCTTTTATTTCCTCTTCCTTCTTTATGAAAACGAAAGGGAGAGATCAAACGATTTCCATTTCCAAGACACCTCAAACTTTTTGTATCTTGTTACTTTGAAACACCAAACTGGACTGAACTCCGAAACAAACTTAAAGCCGACAAGTGAAACTTGGTCTCCATTGTTTGAGATTGTTACAACTTTCTCCTCTTAACCTTCCTTCCCCTTTTGGGGGTTAGAACTGCGCCCTGTGCCCTGTGCACAAGCAAGCAGGCATTCGTCAGCTCTCTCCCCCAACTCCCAGGGAGGGCAGGGAAGCTAACAGCCAGGGAGCAGGGAGGGTGCTGGGATAGGTCTCCCAGGAACCCTCCTGTGTCTTTAAGTTGGAAGCCAGGCCTCATTTGTTCAGTGACACAAAAAGTGCCACCTGTCCAGGCTTTCTCTCCTTGTGTTTGCCAGGATTAATGAGACCATATTTGGAAAAGGCTTGAGGTCTACAAGGAAAGACACCCAGGACACCTTTTGAAAGAATGATTTATGTCCACCTTTACTCAAATAGGAACCAAAAGAGCAATGCTCCTGTCTTTAGAACAGGTGAACCCAGCACCTGGCTCCTTGCTTCAGGACATTTCAGAAATCTTAGACTCTGCCTTATTAATGGGGCTGTCACCTCTTTACCCAGAGCAGGTTTTTTCCCCTTTCTTTCTAAGACCCAGAAAAAGGTCACATCAAGGTCAAGTTTGTACAACCTCAGAGGAATGGAACTAGTTCCAGTGACTTGGGTTCCCCTCACTGCTGCTCATGGTGAGAACCATGTTCCCAGCTTGAACGCCCTCCTCTGCCACTCATAAATCTTTCGATATGCAGCCCCCCACACCATGGTCGACACTTTTAAACTGCAGTTATTTGAGCTTGGTCTTATCTAATACACCTGCAGTTATAGCACTCACTGTGTGGTAGATGGACAACAGCCCCAGGGCTAGGACATGGCCAGTAAGTGTGAAGCCCTGAGTTCAAACCCCACTACTGCAAAAAAAGAGTAACAGGTGATAAGAGCCCTATTCTCTGTTTTTCAGTTCTCCTGTGCACACTTGTCATTTTTGATGTTCTCTGCACACTCTGAAAATCCCAATGGGGAGCCTCATCTCTTCCCAGTGTCCTCTTGATGCCCTTGGGTTAGGTAATGGTGTCTCCACCCTCCATTGCACAACCTTGGAATCTTGGGGTCTTCTTCTATTCTTGCACCCATTCCAGATTTAGGAAGGTTCATAGATTCTGTTGTTTATCTCCAGAAAAATCCCAGATTCTATGTTGTTCCCTTCCTTCCCCTGGCATGAGAACCTGCAGCTGCCCCTCTGGCAAACTGTCTTCCTCTGTGGGCCTGTGGCTCCCAGTCCTTGAGTTCCAGTCCTCACCTTGCCACTTAGTAGCTTCCTGCCTGGAGTAAGTTATTTTCCCTCTGTGAGCCTCAGTTTCCTCAGCTATAAAGTCAGACTAAAGATAGAGTCGCCTCATAGAGTCAGTGTACAAATTAAATAGAAGGCATGCAAAGGATGTGGTTTGGTGCCTACCACAAAGTGGGTGCTCTTTAGGTGGGAGCCACTGCTTACACTGCTCCATGCTAGTGCTTCACATGCTTGACCTTGCTGCCCAATCCTTTGGAGAGCTGGGTGTAAGCAGCTTCTTGGTCTCACCCTCAGAGCTCCTGATTCATCTGCAGCTCCAGTGAGGGGTCCCAAGATCTGTATGTCTGAGGGGCTCCTAGTGATGTGGGTGCTGCTCACCTGCAGTTCATGTGATGTGGCTGTGGTCAATCAGATCTGATTGTGTCTCTGACTCTCTTTGTCTATGCTGCTTGGCTTAGCTGTGTATAAGCCCTTTTTTCTCCTAGCCACACGCACCTCTCCAGCTTTACCACCTACTCAGTGGATATCTTAAAACCCTCCAGTCCCCCCAACACCTACTCTGTGGATACCCTAAAGCCCTCCAGTCCTCCAGCTCTTAGGTGTGCCTCTCTCTCACTCTCTTTATTGAGAGAACTTCTTCCCCTCAGTGTCTTCCTCTTCTTTGAAGCCTTTTGGCTTTTACTTTCAGAGCTACCTTCCTCCCCCTTCCATGCTCCAACTTCCAAGGTGGTCTCTATCAGATCCCAATCCCAATTTCAACATACCTGTCTCCCTCACTGGTCAGTGGGCTTCTTCATGCAAGGGTCAGGTCTTGTCTGACTATGTGTCCCAAAGATATGTACAGATTTGACTCATGAAGGGCTTAATAAATGTATGTTGAATGAATAAAAGTATGGATGAAGCAATAGTCCATTCTCTAGGAAAATCACAGCCTATCTGATAGGACTAGTGTGTGTGTGTGTGTGTGGGGGGGGGTACTCTGGGGACTTATAACAGCATCCAGACTCCAGGGCTCACCCTGTGAGCTGATTGAATGAGAGAAAGCAGTTACTTGTGAAACTCTAAGCATCTCCCTCTCTGTCAAAGAAGGCACCTAGCATTATCCTCCCCACCCACAAGAGGGTGATGGGACCAGGGAGAGGAAGTGAATGACTTTGCAGTGTTTTTAGAAGCGGAAGTTAGGCTCAGGTCAGCTTGGACACAAAGATCTTCTCCATCTCTGCTATACATGTGTGCATGTGCACAAACCCACAGAGAGAAACAGATCTAACCATCCTCTCTTTGGAGGTTCATGCCAGTGCCTAGCTATAGCAGGGTTTGGCTAGAACATTCCTTGTGGCAGTTGAGGTTGATTGGTTCCAATCCAGAGTCTCCTTCTCCTCGAGACTGCAACTCTAGGCTTGGAGCTCATGCATGGGTTGGCTCCCAGGGCATCTTTCTGGCCCCTGAAGTCCAGGACAGTAGCAAGAGGGGTGCTAAACAGCCAGCTCTCAAGACTGACAAAGGAGACTGAAGGAACCAACATACCCTCAGGAAGATTCTGTGACTGAGCCACACTTGAGTTGCAACCCCTGCATTCTAAATTCAGGGGTAAGACAATGCTAATACTGATTAATATTAATCACTTTATTAATCAGTGTGGCTTTATGTGTGCCACACTGTTCAGTCCTCTTGCTAACCCAATAATACAAGTATTGCCATTATTCTTGTCAGGTAGATGAGGATGCTGAGGGTTAGAAAGTTGCTCAAGGTCACAAAGCTATGTAGGAAAAATACATTTTTCTTGTCATCTCATCAACAAAACAAACAGTTCAACCTAGCATTTGGAAGCAGAAGCAATGAAAAGCTCTAAACTTCAACAATTCAGCCTTATTTTGTCTCCATTTATTTCAGTCAAACTGGTTATAGAGAAGTCTAGAATTCTTAGGATGAAAAAACTGGGCCACCACCTTATCAAACCTATTTCACCCACAAGTGACCAGGTTGAGGCACAGAAAGGGCTAGGTGTGTGCCTAATAGCATCCAATCTACAAACCCAGGCAGACCCCCTCCCTCCCGTTCTCCTTCTCTTCCTCCTACAAAAAAAAATTGGGGTGTCTACACCAGGCCAGGAAGTCATAGCTTTGAGATTATTTCTCATTTACCATAAAGACTCTGACACAGAGCTTCAACTAAGAGAGCATGCAGAAGGGGTGTGGTCAAATGTCAGATGTCTTTCAGGCACCATTGGAGGGCCAAGGTAGGCAGGTGCCTGGAACAAAACAAGGGGGCGTCTGCATTTATAGTCTGGCTCACAGCAAAGGCAGACAAAGGTTTTGATCTGTGGTAGGAATGACATTTCTTGGGCAGTGATCTCCTTGTATTCTCATCACCTCTGGATGACCCATTGTTGGACAGCCTATCAGGGCTACACTCTTCTACACATTAGAGCCCTGGGAAGGATAATGGCTTCATTTGATACACAAAGCACTAAGTGGGAATACCAAGTAGTGCATTCTGGGCCTCCATGTACTCACCTGCAAAGGAAGATGATGAAGTAACTGCTGTGCCTCCTTCATCAGGCTGTGGCTATGAGTTAGATAGGTCTGTATATGTAAGGAGGGTTTTATGGAGTCCTGATCGTGTGCAAGTTGTTAACATGACTATTACTGGCCTGGGCAGGCCGTAAGTAGTCAGCTCAAGAGGACAGCTTCCAAGTACGTGGGGAATGGTGGGATGGAGCCAGAAGAAAAGAGAAAGAGAACTACATCTATACACTTGTTGGGTATACTCTGTGCCTAACACTCAACCAGACTGCATGCTCTCATTTCAATGACACGATGATCCAGTGAAGGATGTATTTGTACTTACTGTGTTGAATGGTGGCCTTCAAAAAAGATATACCCATGTTCCCCAGAGTCTGTGAACATGACCTTATTTGGAAAAAGGGTCTTTGCAGATGTAATTAAATTAAGGATCTTGAGATGAGATTATCTTGGTTATCCAGGGTCCTAAATCCAATGACAAGTATCCTTAGAAGAGACTCACAGAGGAGAGAAACCAGGAAGGAAGTGGCCATGTGAAATGGAGGCAGAAATTGGAGAGATGCAGCTCCTAGCCAGGGAACACTTGAGCCACCAGAAGCTGGAAAAGGTGAAGAAGGATTCTTTCTCTGACTTACAATGGTTCTGCTTGGGATTTTTCTACTTAATGATGGTACAAAAGCATACCCATACAACCTCTCTGTTTCTCACTGTCAATACTGTGTTCAGTAAATAACAGGAGATATTTAATACTTTAATAATAAAGTAGCTTTGTGTTAGGTGATTTTGTCCAACTCTAGCTAATCTAAATATCCTGAGCATGTGAAAGGCAGGCTAGGGTACGTTCTCATGTTCACTAGGTTAGGTGTGTTGAATGCATTTTTGACTTTCAATATTTTCTTTTTCTTTCTTCTTTTTTTGAGGAGTAATAGGGTTTGAACTCAGGGTTTTGTGCTTGCTAGGCAGATGTTCTACAACTTGAGCCATGCCTCCAGCCTTCAATATTTCCAATTTACTTTGTGTTATCAGAATGTAGCCTCATCATATGTTGAGAACATCTGTATGTACATACTTTAGGGGGAGCGTGACCCTGCTCGTATGTTGATTTAGGACATCAGGTCTCCAGAACTGTGAGTGATTAAATTTCTGACATTTGAAGTCCTAAGTCATGACATTTGTGGTCATTTGTTACAGTAGCCCTAGGAAACTCATACCGATGAGCCTTATCTTCATTTTCCAAATGAGAACACTGCACAGAGAGGTAAGTGCCTTTTTCAAAACCCCCTGACTCAAAGGGAACCATAGTTCAAGTTCAGGCTTGTCTGGTGCCAGAGCCAGCACTCAGACTCTGGGTAGCAAGAAGCGAGAAAGTGTAAGGGATGTGGTAGAAGGTCTCCTAGGATAAGGACAATCAGACCTGCTAGGAAGCAAGGGAGGAAGTGGTCCTTTCTGTCATAAGGCAGATCTTTTTATCCAGAGAATTCCCTGAAGAGAAATGCTTCTTCAACTAAGCCCACAACGAGGGAAAGTGGAGTCTTGAGGAAGGATTTTGGTGGTCATCAGTGGGGGCCCTAGGCGGTCAAATCCGCATGAAGCCTCACACCAGTCTGAGCTTAGAAAAATACAGTTCTCTTTTTAGAAATTCTCTCTCTCTCTCCCTCTCTTTTGTTTTGACACAAGGCAGGCTGGGAGTGGCCTCCACAAGGAAGGAAATCACTAGGAAATGCCTTTAGAAAGTGAGATTTTTTAGAAAGCATGTGTCATGTCATCGTTTTTGATGCAAGGTTTAGGCACTGCAATCTGAAACAGGAAATAGGAGAAAGTAGGACAGAGCCAATGAGAGGACATGAGGAGGTCTCTCCTTCCAAGCCAGCTGTGGCACTAAGGCTAGCAGCTGTGGCTATGGAGCCAAGTTACATGGAGGCGGGTTGAGGAAACAGTGGGTGTTGGCCTGGAGAACAGGAGTCTTTTCCACACACTGAGGGCTGTCAGGGGGGCAGGGCAGTGGGTCTGTTCTGAGAGGCCCATGGTAAGGAACTAAAACCAGTGGGCTAGGAACATCGAAAGGAGCAAGAGAGGACCATGGGAGTCAAACCCAATTTCACCACTTACTAACTTGGGCATGTTTTTAAAACTCTTTGGCCCTCTGCTTCTTCATCTGTAAAATGAGGGATGCAGATGACAAAATTGAATACATATACATATATTTTGGCAGTCTGGGATTTGAATTCAGGGTCTCACACTTGCTGGGCAGATGCTCTACCACTTGAGCCCCGCCCCCCCATCCAGATGATGAAGTTGATGCTCAGAGAAATTAGCTATTTGTCAAGGTCACATATCTCAGAAAGAAATGTTAAATAGGAAAAATACATTCTCATTGACATAGAAAGCAACTGAACCCAGCTGGAAGAGGCAAAGAAGGGTACACACACACTCACACACACATACACACACATATACCTGTTCTTTACACTGATACCTTTCTTGTAGAGTTGTGGAAAGGATTAAACATAGTCATGTGTGTATGTGTGTGTATATATATATATATATATAATTATATATATATAATTTAATTTGCACAATTCTCTCTATATAGTTATATGCAACTTTATGTCTATATATCTATATCTCAACAACTGTTTTTCTGTAGGTGTGTGTGTGTATGTATAGGCATATATATACATATATGCATATGTATATATATATATTTATTTATTTATAGTTTTGGAAAAGTACCCTGTAGATGTTGCTGTTTTTATGTCTTTTGGAGGAGGCCAAGGAACACTCTCAAGAGGACACAGATCAAGGAAGGTGGTAGGTATTTGTTATAGGTAAGCAAAGACCTGCCAGCCAGAAGGGATGGCAAGCAGGAGTGCTATCAGGGGTACTCATCCACTCTGGGCAGTGTGAGATCTGTAAAGGAAATCAGTGAGAGACAGGATGGAGGAGCTGGTAGGGTCAGTAAGGAGGACTGGGGGGCTGAGTTAGGATCTTGGACATCATCTTATAGGTCAGTGCTGCTCTAACTTAGCATGTACCAGAATCACCCCAAGAGCCAATAGAAATACACATTGTTGGGTCACACCCCAGAAATTCTGATCCACTGGGTCTGGGTGGTGTTTGAGAATTTGTGTTTCTGAGAAGTTCCCAGGTGACACTGATGAGGCTAGTCTTGGGAACATGCTTTGAGAGACATGCTATATGACGCAGGCCACTGGATGATTAAGGGTGGTTCAAGGCGAGGTTCCAAGGCAGCTTTCAGGGAAACTTTCTCAGCCGTGCTTCCTGAAGCCACAGAAGCAGCTGCTTGAGGCCAGGCTCCTGGATGTTTGGAGGTAGAGCTGCAGGCACTGGTCCCCTCCATTTTCCCACAGCAGCCACAGGCCTGTGGTTGGCAGGCCTTGGGGAAGGAGAAATCAGTAGACAGGCGCTGAGGAAGGGCGGGATAGCAGCCGGGTGCCCTGCAGGGCATCTTCACACTTTGTCTTCCTCCTTTCTTAAAAGTAGCAGTGGGAAGGGTGACCTAATTCCTGGGCATCCCGGGGATAGACAGCGGAAATACAGAGGGCAAAGGACTACCTCCCAACTGCCCCTCCCCCACGTCCAGAGCCAGCAATTGATACCCACCTGGGGGCTCTGTTAGCCAGTCCTGTGGCTTCCTGACGTTTTCCGGGGTGGCTGAGGAAGGGAGGACAGTTGTCAAGGCAGCATCTCACCCTCTCTCTCTGTCAGTGCTGGAGGAAAAACAACATTTAGTTAGTTAAACACCCGGCTACGGTTTCGTTTGAAAAGCTGGCTTTGATTAGTAGGCTGCAGGGATTGATTTATGAGGACAGACGAGAAAAAGAACAGCATAAATATGTAGAGCTCACCCAAATGATGACTAAGGGGGTACAAAATATACAAAACCCTTGCAAGTTGAGAAGGAAATGACTTATTAAACTTTTTGTCCTAGCTTGGGTTCACGAAGTCACATTCTTGACAATATTCCTTTAAATCCTTAAGCTAGATGGGTTTTCCATCAAGGGATGTGTTGGATTGAGCTACCCACTTTTCCTAGGAGAGTCTCACCTCTGAAAAGAGTAGTTTTTCACATGTGTATGTTTTATGAAATATACATGTAATAAAAATATACAGTGTATGAGATGTAATTTTCTTTGGCTCTGGTCCACAGGTGCATTGGTACATCCTTTGGAAAGGAAACACAGGAGCCAATCTGAAGTGGTTTTCTGTGTGAGGCTGGTTAGATAATTGATCGAACCTCCAGACTACAGAGTAGCATGGGGAAATTTACAAGGAATATGAGCAACCCCGGAGGTATGGTATTGTGCAGTGATCTGGGGGCTGCAACAGTAGGGTTCAGATTGGTGTGTATGGTCAATGCCTCTAACATAAGACCATCCTATATACAGAGCCACACATTTCCCCTGTGAACTTCTGTGAATATCAACTCTTACAAGTCTTGGGAGGATGCACATGGAAATAGGCCTTTAGGGACAGTGGCAGGGTGGACAGATGTCAAGGGAGGTGTCTGCTTTGTGTGTAACATCTGCAATGTTTGCATTGAGCATGCATTTGTGCATTGCTTGTATAATGAAAAAATGATTAAAAACATAACTAAATCCTCGCTCTGAGCTTCTAGAAGAATGGTACAGCCCCTGCCCTCCAAATCTTTTCTCCAGGACCGTGGCAATGTCCCCCTCACTCCTCAGCACGATGGCATCTGCTTCTTGGTTTCTACTTAGGCTCCTATTGAGGTCCACCTGCTCTAGGAGTTCCTCCCCTATGGGCTGCTCTTTAAGACTTAACCTGACCTTGACCCTTCCCTCCCCACAAGGCCATGGTGTGACACACCATGTCCCTCTCCCCTGAACTCAGGCAGAGCTTCTCCAGAGCTCTGTCCTGAGAGTCCCTTGCATTACTGCTTTTCTCTCCCACGGGTGCTTTCAAGCTCCCCCCTCTGTCCTCCTCCTTCTTCTCTTCAGCTGGGGTAGGGTGTGGCGGGGATGGGGTGAGTCAGCTCATATCTCACCCCCATACAAAGTAACATTGAAGAGCTTACCCTATGGTGGTCTCTGCACAGCAGTAGCCCACCTCCCTTTTTTCCTCAGGATGCAATACTTCCTTGGCTGACCCACTGCTGAGAAAGTTCTGGGCAGTTGTTGCTTCTGCCCCGGTTCCAGCCTTTCATTCCTGGGAGGTCTGGCCTGGTGGTACCCACATGTCCGCGGTGGGCAAACAAGAGAGGTCTTCTGGGACACCCAGGAGATCATGTTTTTCCATGGCCCTCAGTCGTGCAGCCAAGGAACACGCCTGCTACAAGCGCCTTGGTTTTCTCTTTTGTAAGTTGAGAAGGTTGGTTTCAATGGTTTCTGAGCTGGCTTCCAGCTTGACGGCCAGTGTTTCATGGCATGCCTTTGTTGGTGCTCACCTCTCCTGTGTGGCCTGGGGACCATCTTATTTCATTCCCACAAGTCTGTGGAATAGACAGGGAAGCTCATATTTCTTCCATTTTATAGCCTAGGAAAACAAGGCTTAGAGATGATAAGGACAACTCAAGGTCATCCCACTGGAATTGGGGCCTGGGCAGGAGTTTGCATAAAGATCTTCCTAGAGATTCACCAGTAAAAGAGGAAAAGGGTCTTGGGGTAGAGGGACCAGCAGGAAGAGATGGGGAGCTGGGAAAACAGGGGCACCTTGATTAGCTCCAGGAGGCAGGAGATGTGTGGGAAGCAGTTAGTCTCTCTAATACCTCCTCCTCTGGGAAGTCCTCCAAGGCAATGGTGTGCTGGTTCATGCTAAAGAATCATTGCCCCCTCCCCACCTGAAGACTTTATTTATAGTGTTTGTTGATTGTTTTCACCAGACCCATAATCAGGTAGCAAAGTAAAGTGCCTGATGCTAGTCAGGAAGACAGGCACACAGTTGGCTCTGAGAAGAAGGGCAGAGCCACCTCCAGCACCCCACTGGGCTGTGGACTCTTCTTTCTACTCTTAAACACCTGCTTGCCCCTCTTCTTAGCAACTGTTGCCCTGTTAAAACCACCAGGGCTGGAGAAACAAGGGTGGCACCCATGTTTGATTAAAGGATTTAATGATGATTAAGTGAAATAAATCTCTTATCCAAATGTGAGAATGCCTACAAAGTGTTGGCTAGTGCTTCATCAGTAAAAGCCAGGCCTTCTAGCTGCACTCTTGGCCTGCTAGCTCTTAGGAGCATAAAAGTGGGATCTACAGAAGGATGAAGGAACTCAACCAAATGGGCACTTGACCTCTGCTTTTTTGTTCCACTGTTTGTTTTTATGGATCATTTCTTAGCTCAGAATAATTTAGAATTTTATGTAATCTTTGATTTCATATAGAAAACCCTCCCAATCAAATCCCTATGGACAACAAGTCACCTTCAAGTTGATTCCCTCAACCACTGGCGCAACTATGGGTCAGTTGAGGTGGTGTGGTGAGATTTGGATATTAATGGCAGCTCTGCCATTGTTTTAGCTGGACATCTAAGAGAAGGCTATGCCTTTATGATCCCAATTCCCTCATCTGAAAAATGACACCAGCCTTCATAGAGTTAATGAGATTAATTCATGAGTCCTAGAGCCTAGACTCGTTGTTCTGCTTGTTCCTCACCCTAAATCCATGCTCCATCCATCTCAGCATTGCTCCTTTGGTGCCTGGGTGCTTGACCATAATAGCATCCCTGGTCTTCTGCCTTCCTTTGGGATTCTGTCAGTGGGAGGTTATGGCAGAAGATCGAGGGCCGTGTGGGAGGAAAAAGAGGTTCCCCTCACTGTCCACTCATGTCAGCTTGGTCCCCGCCAATGACTGCATCCCTCCTTTCATGATTCATGTACAGCTCTGACTGGCAGTGGCCAGTCCCCCTGGGCTCCACTGATCTATTCTCAGCCAGGAGTGGGGTTGGGGAAGAATTAAGTCCTCAGCGTTACTTCTGGATGTCTCAAAATCCATTATTATTTCACTCAGTCCTACCCAGGCATACACATATAGTCCCTTTTTTTTTTAAATTACCATTTATTTTTCAATTATAAGATTTTTTAGCCTAGGATTTCTTGTCATCTACAATAATGATTTTTTTGGCAGTACTGGGATTTGAACCCAGGGCCTCACACTTGCTAGGCAGGTGCTCTGCTACTTGAGCCACTCCACCAGCCCCATATAGTCCCTTTAATAAAATTTATTTTAGGTATCCTGGAGAGTGTGTTATCTGCTTCCTGCTGGTACTGGGACAATGTCAAGCCTGGTGCCTGGACACATGAGAGAGGCTGGATAATAAAAAATATTAGCAGCCTTTATTAATGGCTTAACTGAGCTAAGCACTGTGCCTAGTGTTTTCTTTCTGTTTTAGGTATATCATTTAATCCTCACAATGACACTTTGTGGAAGGTACTAATTATCGTACCCATTGTGCAGATGAGAAAAGTAGAGCGTAAAGTTGTTAGTGAGTGGCCAAGTTGTCCAGCTAGTGAGTGGGGGAATCAGGATTCTAATTAGCTAATGTTAATGACACTATGACTTGATAAGCAGGGACATCTGAGACTCAGACTTTCACTACAGACATATATACTGGAAGGTGTTCTGCAAACACCTGCTGGTAGATGAAGGTCATCCACCTAGTTCAGAGCCCAAAGTCACAGCATTATCTTTTCTGGAAGTTCTCCCTCTAGTCAGGGCCACAGTCACTCCTATAGACATTTGCCTTTTATTCAAGAGTGTCGAGTGGCTCTGTTTCCACGTGACCTGAGTAGATGGGGTTTCCTTTCGTTACCTCTTGCCCATGTTTTATTTTTACTTGCTCTGAGCTGTCAGAGCAGCCTCATTGTCGCTTCTCCACCTTCCTCATCACCCTCACCCACTGGTGTTTATAGCCCCTCCCCAGCATCTGCAGACTTCATTACAGCCAGAGCTGTGTCCTCTTCCTGCTCATGATGCAGACTATGCTGCAGGCAGGACTGAGCACAAACTTCCACCCCAAGGGTGCCTTCCAGACACTTCCATCAGCCAGGCCAGATCCCCTTGTGTAAGGACCTTCAGCCAAGGGCTAAGCCAGGTGTGTCTACAGGAAGAACATTCCCCCTGTGGTACCAAAGCTTTACTCTGTTTTAGTCTGTGCTATGATTAGCACTATTTGGATGATGACTTAGAGAGAGTACTCATTTTAGAATCAGGAAGATCTGCCTTTTCATAATTCTGTGATCTTGGCCTAATTACCTAACTTATCTGAACCTCAGAGAAAAAAAAATACCCTGAAAATAAAGACAGTGGAGAGTTGGGTTTATTGTACAGAATATGCCTGGTACATTTTTGGTGCAAAAGTCTGTCTTTCTCTCTCTTAAAGACTGCTGTGGGGTTACAAAGACCAAGTAGTCTAGAGTATATTCTAGAGTATATATTTCATTTCTTTGCTTATTTTTTGGAGTGCTTTCTACTAGATGTGGCTACATTATCAGAAATGATAAGGATAATTGTCCTAATTGTATAGATGAACACTGAAGAGATGAATATTAGTTTATTTATGGTCACCCAAATATCAGGTTGGACTTGCAACCAACTTTAATTTAAACTGACTCTTTTAAATTTTCTCTTCCTATTTTTAAGAAGAAAATTACACAAGCAAGTGATATAAGCCAAAATGAATGACCTTTATTTCTTATAAAAAGATAGCCTCCTTTTGCTCTCTGCACTTATTTTCCTGTCTCCAGTGACTCTTTTGCCAAAGTGGTGTCATCTGGGCTCCAAGACCTCATTATCCAGCTCTGTGTGTTCCCTGGATGAGATGAGCCTTCCAAACTCTTTTGGAGGTGTTGGCTGTCAAGGATGAGATTCAGGAAGTCACATTGCTTGTTGCCTGTATTGGAGTGTTTATTCCCTGGGAAGCAAGTCAGGGCTTGGCTGGGGATGAAGATGGGGATGGTCTGGATAATTGAGCCTGAGGGTCATTGTCATTATTACACATTTTCGCCTCTTCAAACTCAGATATGGGCACACGTTTAAGAGGTTTTTTTTTTTTTTTTTTTTTTTTTGTCCTACATCATCCTAATGAGAATTAAAAACGGAAGATCTGGGCTGAGCACCTTCCTTTTTTCACCATACTGTGAGCTACCTGCCAGGTCCACAGATCACTGAACACCTCATGGCCTCTTCCTACAATGCTTTGTACACGACTGTGTGCAAACATGAATGAATGAACATTTAAGGAGCACTCTATTTGTTTTATATTCTGCTGGGTGTTTCATGTAAGAGAACTGAAAATTATGTGTCCAGGTTCTGCCCTTAGAGGCAGAAGGTGGATGTGAATGGTTGGTCCTTCTGGTTCTCCATTTCAAGTGTTTTCCTCCATACTTCAGCTGTCTCTTAGTATCTCCATCAAGGATGGTTGATGAGCAAAATGGCTTTTTCTTTTAAAGGCTGCCAGCAGTGTCATCTACGCCGTTGGGCGAGGGAGGGTGAATGAAGCAGGCGTGATCCCTTTTCACAGAAAGGATTATAATGAGCTTCAGCTGTCTGGGTTGTTCAGTCACCATGTGAGAGTAAAGAGGATCAAAGAGACCAATGTGTCACCATGGGAACTGTCCCAGTTTTATAATCTTCATTTTTCAAAGGCCTGGAAATAAACACATGGAGAACAGGGAAAATTAAGGGACTGGGAAGTGATGCAGGCTAATCATTTAAATAGAAGCTTTAAAGAGGGAAATCAGAAAGGAGAAATATTTGAGCAGACTTATAAATAGTTGCTCAGCTCACTTTTCTAGGATGAGTAAAAATTGATGGCAGGTAAGAAAAAGAATTATGGCCCTGAGGACTGGGGCATGACTCAGGTGGTAGAGTGTCTGCCCAGCAAGTGTCTAGGTTCTGAGTTCAAACCCTGGAACTGCCAAGAAAATTTTTTATGGTCTTGTATCTGGAAAAGATGCATTAAGGAGGATAGTTGATGCTCACAAGAGTCTTCTGTGTAGGACAATCCCTTTCCTGAGTGGGAGGTGTATAGAAGAGCCACTAGGAGATGGAACCAGAGGTAAGATTGTAGATAGAGTCTGTCAGATTGCAAAAATGTCCACGAATTACCCCTCCCCCGTATGTATGTCCCTGAGTAATGTAAAGGCCAATTTTCTCATCAGGTAAGTGGTACCTACTTCTCTAACCCCGGAATCTTGGGTTGCTCCTGTGACTTATTTGGCCAGTGAGATTCTAGCACATATGGGACAATAAGAGGCTTGACAAATGCTTCAGATTTGGGACTTCCCTCTCCTGTTGCTCTTGGCTAAACAACAATGACCACCATATAAATACAACCTGCAGGATGACACACGATCAGTTACTTCCATCACCTAGCTGATGGCCAGCCAGAAGAACACTATTTCAAGAACCTCCAAAAAAAGGAAGGGCTGAGGATGAAACTCAGTAAAGCTCTTGTATAGCATGTGCGAGGCCCTGGGTTTGATCCTTAGCATGGAAAAAGATACCTCCAAGTGAATATCATTTATTTTCTAGTTATTAAAAATGTTAGCTGTTGGGGCAGGAGGTGTGGTTCAAGTGGTAGAGCAGTTTCATGCTTCTAATGGCTGATAATTAATGGTCATGGTATCAAAACTTGTCCAGAATGAGACATTTGCTCAGTGAATAAAGAAGACAGAACCAGTCAAATGGGGAGAAAAGGTGCAGCATAGTAGATTTCAACTAAACATAATGAAAAACTTTCTTCCAAATGGGACCATGAAAACTTTCTTCCAATTAGGACCATCACACATGGAATGTACTGCCTTGCAGGAAATAATCTCCCCATAATTAGGGGCTTTCAAGTATGGGTTGTGTGGCCACCTGACAGTGATACTGTACAGAGTGAGGCCAGATGGCCTCAGGCATCCCTAATTATTTACCAGGAAAATTTTTAATAGTATGTCAATAATTTTTTTTTAGTGTGTCAATAATTTAATCCCATTCATTTTTCTCAGAGAACTTTTGTTTCCCAAAAAAACCTGAATGCCACCCAAAACTTGGGACTTCTAAGAGCAACTGGACAAATGTTGATATGGCAGACAGCACTAGATGAAAATAGCTCTGAACCACTGATGATTATGAGGAAGAGAGCCAGGACAGTGTGAGTGGTCATGTGCTTGTCACTATGAGTTTGCCTTTCATCACCATGCATCACCTTGTAGGCACAAGCTATAGAAAGCCCATGGGAGCTGATCTCCCACAGTTATGAAAGCAGACAGATTTAGGCAGAGCTGACTCCCTGGCACAGATCAGGTATTGTCCTAGTAATTTTTTTTTTTGAGACAGAGTCTCGCTGTGTACCCCAGACTGACCTTAAAGTCACTATGTATCCCAGGTTGGCCTCAAACTTATAATTCTCTTATCTCAGCCTCCTGAGTGCTGGGATTACAGGTGTGTGCTCTCACACTTGTTTCCCTGGCCAACTTTTATGACCGTAGCAGAGCAGTCATGGTGGGCAGGGTTATAGAAGCAACCTGGTATGATGCTAATATTGTATAATTGGTAAAACTGAGTTGCAGAAAAGGGAGGGCACATTACAGCAAGTGAATTTCAGAACCTGTGTGGAGAAGACTTTGTGCTTCTAGGTCCATCTGATCATTGGTCCTACCCTTTTTGATCTTGGATTGATCCTGTTTTGTAGACAGGATTGGGAGGAAGAGTTAGGGTCAAATTTAGAACTGGAAGAATGCCTTCCACATTCACTCACTCATTCAGTCAGGAATATATACTGAACCCATACCATATACAAGGCATTGGGAATTCAACAACCAACAGGCAAGACAGCAGTTTGCAGCTGAGAGGGGAAGACAGCTTTAAACTATTAATGGCACCATGGTGTGCAAAAGGGCTATGGGATAGGGTACCCAGGTCACTCATGACCGTGGTATCAAAACTTGTCCAGAATGTAAGGAAAGACCTTCTGGAAAGAGTGAAATTAATACAGAAATTTAAAAAGATGTCAGCTGCAGAAGTGTTGTAGAGAAAGCAAAAGCTTGTGCAATAATCGACATCAGAAATTAATTCAGATTCACACATTTTGCGAGTTGTATTGTGCTGCTTTAGATAATGTAATATAGTGGTAAGAACCGAAATTTAAAATAAGAGATTGGGAGTTTAACCCCCAACCCTGCCAGTTTCTGACAATATAGTTAAGAAAATCTTAACCTTGATTTTCTCTTCTGTCAAATAGTGATCATGACTCTTTCTTCTCTTGATTGTTGCCAGAATGGGTTAAACTAATGGATTTAATGTTAGCCAGCATGGGAGTCAGTTTTAAAAATGCTACAGTGACTTATTGAATCTGTCAATGACCAAATCCATTCTTTTTACACAGGCCAACCTTATGTTGCTTTCTGTGAAGACAGCTGACTCAGTGCAGCAGATTTTTGCTTTCTTAGTTCTTGTTGGGTCACTAGATCCAGACACTAGGAGAATAGAAAAGAGGTGTGAGGTAGGGATCTAAACTTGGTATTTAGCTGGCAAGAGAAGGTTAGTCTAAAGTAGTGTCTGTCTTCTACAATGCCTGTCTGTCTCCCCACTGTCTAGTCCTTGGGTTCCTTCAGAGCATACAAAATAAGATCCATAATACAGGCCATCACCTTATTCACTACAAGATTCCCAAGTGTATGATTAAAAGAAGGGTTCAGCGAGACTAGTTAAATTTAGAATCAAAGAAAGTTTGAGAACTCAGGGCAGATTTTAAGGGGTGGTAAACACATACCATAGGTCAGACAGTCAGTGGGGAGGAAAATCTTTGTAGGTCTGTGATGGTGTATAGAGGCCAGGTTGGAATGTCCGGCTTTCACACATGCTGACGGAACTTTCAGAATGGTTGCACTATCATTTGTTTCTACCAGTGCTGCAGGGGGAACCTGGTAACTCCATATTCTGACATGGGACTGGTTGTCAGTCTTTATAATTTTAGCAATTCTGGTGAGGGAGGAGTGATATTTCGTTTTGGTTTCATTTTGCATTTCCCTGATAATTAATGATTTTGAGTATGTTTTCATATAATTACTAGCCACTTGAATATTCTTTTTTGTGAAGTGCCAGCACTCTTTTGTTCAGTTTTAAAAAATTCTGTTAACTGACTTTTTCTTACCAATCTGGCAGTGGGGATGGGGAGTTCTTTATATATTAAAGACACAAGTCCCTCGTTGGATGTACCTACTGCAAATGGCTTCTTCCGGTCTGGAGCTTACCTATTTACTCTTCCTGGCCAGTTTAAATGGAAGAATTTCTCTCTCTTTTTTTTGTGAAACTGAGGTTTGAACATAGGTCCCTGCCCTTGCTAGGCAAGTGCTTTACCACTTGAACCATGCCCCCCAGCCCAGAGTTTTTCAATTTTAATAAAATAAGCTATGTTCATGTTTTCCTTTTCGGGTTCACTCTTTTTGTATACTGTTTAAGAAATCTTTATCCACTCCAAGGTAATAGAGATAGACTTTTCAAGTTTTTTTTCCCCCAGATGTTTTTATAAAGTTTTTATCTTGAAAAAAAATGTCAAAACAAGAGAAAAGTTTTGAGAATAGTACATAAATTGATATATGCCATTCACTTGTGTCCACCAATTAAGAAATTTTTGGTGAACTTCTTTCCTCCTGAATAACAAAGAAATGCATATTCATTTTATGAATACAAATTTACTGTTACTTTTTTTTCCAAATGGAACATACCAATGAGTGTCTTAAACATTGCCTTTTTATTTAATAGTGTATCTCAGGACCTGTCCCTTGAAATGACCTCATTCCTTTCAAGGACTGCAGATAGTTGCTTTGTACAAAAGCTTTACAACTTAAAGCTACTTACTGATCTTGCCTGAAAGAATCAGTGAGGCTGTTTATTAGTCTTTCTTATCGCAAACAGGCTTCAGTAAACGTTCTCATGACTTGAGTGAGCCCTGGCCAAATTACCAAAAATTTGCCTTATTTATTTATTTATTTATTTTTCCAGCAGCATGTGAGGAGCCTCTCCTCTCTCTGGAGGGGTAGGATTTAAGTAAGCAGAAAAGAGGAAAGAAAGAACACTTTTCTTAGAGGGAATAGCATAAACTCAGGCTTGGAGTGGAGTTTCTCGATCTCAGCATTATTGACATTCATTTTTGAAAATCAGTGTATATTTTTTGTTCAAAGGGATTTCAGTGTAATACTTCCATATATGCACATACTATACCGCCACCAAATTTACCCCCTCTATTCCTCCCTCATACCCTTCCTCATTTTTAAATCAATTTCAACAGGTTTCATGGTTCTAATTTCATCCATAGGTATAAAGTACTCAACCATATCACACCCTCACCTTCTTCTTTCACCTGCGCCCCTTCTGATGGTACCCATCCCCAAATAGGATCTGTTTTACATTCTTGTTACTCATTTTTAAAGGCTAGATTCTGCATATGAGTGAGAACATGTAATAATTGTCTCTCTCTGTCTGGCTTATTTCACTTAAAATAATAATTTCCAATTCCATCCATTTTCCTGCAGATGACATAATTTCATTCTTCTTTCTAGCTGAATAATACTGACTAGCATATATATAATATATATTTTTTTCTCTTTACACATTTTCTGTATATATTCATCAGTTGATGGGCATCTAGTCTGATTCCATAATTTGGCTTTTGTGAATAAACATGGGCTTTTGCTCTCAACCTGTTTTGCTTTAAACACAGTGTACAGATATCTTGACTATATGTTGACTTACATTCCTTCAGCTATGTGTCCAGGAATGGTATAGCAGGATCATATGATAGCTTTATCTTTAGTTTTTTAAGGAACATTCATCCAATTTCCACAGTGCCTGCCCTAATTTACATTCCCACCAACAGTGTTATGGGTTTCTACTGACATTCTCTGGAATGGGGCCATCCTAGGTATTGGAGGCTGTCTTAGCAGCACACATGGTCAACGCCAAGACTATATCACTCTCCGGCCACCGAAGACGGAACAATCTAAGATGTCTATGAACACTGCCAAAAGACTACATAGCACATGAAACTGTCCTGGGTTAAGAACTATGACTCGGGGAGGGAATGTTCAGGGATCTGGCAGTGAGGTTGTGAGCATGTGTGCTTGTGTGCCACAGTGAGCAGTGATGCAGACCTGAGTTCTGTTGTGGAATTAACAAGCTAGAGGGCATGTGAGTTAGTCTGGGAGATGTTTCTCCTTTGATTAACCTACATTGTAGAACCTTTCCCTTTTTTGTTTGGGGAGGCGAAAAAGTTACAGAATAGCTGCTCAATCTCTTTGTTAATAGTGAGCAACCCAGGGTGGCACTTTAAGTGCCTATAGGTTGTTCATGACCTTTAATATCACTGATATCTCATAGCACATGAGGGACCTGATCCTCCGTCTTCAAATGGGGAGCTAGGAGCTCAGGGAGAGAAGGGAAAGCCAGTGTCTTCCCTGGCTCTCAGGTCACTGCACTTAGCATTGCCTTGGCTGCCATTTCTGAAAGCACAGTGTGGAGCATTTTAATCACCATTTCCATCATCAGCTGACTTCAGAATAGGCTCCAAGTCACTGCTCTTTTTCCTCACGTTTTGGTTTATTTTTGGAAGTGAGATCAATGGATTGCCCTTGACTTTCCTCAGGAACCTCTGAGTTGCATTTCTCACCACACCCAGGAGTAGAGCATGTGGTTGGATCCTCATGGAATATCTGACAGCCCCTCTGGGCTCAGTTTCCTGATCAGCCAAGTGATAGCCATGCTCCCTACTCTGCAGGTGTCCGGGTGCTATTATTAAGTCCCCTGCTGGGCAGAGATAATGTGCTAACTCATTGTAATATCTAACAATGGAAATGTAGCTTCAGCTTCTAACAGAGCATCAGGTGCTAATAGTGCTCAGTAAATGTTT
Source organism: Castor canadensis (assembly GCF_047511655.1). Lineage (NCBI taxonomy): Eukaryota > Metazoa > Chordata > Mammalia > Rodentia > Castoridae > Castor > Castor canadensis. The sequence goes on along the minus strand of NC_133398.1, from coordinate 26,282,664 downwards.
GTCAAATAACAAAATGTATAATCGCATGGTTACATAGGAGAAGTACCACCTGGGCATTTGGGGTGTCCACCCTAGGTCTTCACTTTAGAATGCTGTCCTCCACATTTCCTAAATCCTTCCAGTATTCAGAATTGTCCAGGAACCTCAGACAGGTGTTCTGGTACTGACACTGATGGTGTCAACTCTGGTCCTTGTTTTCTAGCCTTTGGCTTGCCCTTTGGTCCTCTTTTAGTGCATAGGGTTGACCAGAGGCTCCAGGGGAGTTCCAGGACATGAACTACAAGATTGTTTCAGGGACCCATGCCTGGCCTCAATTCCAGAAGTGTTGCCTGGTAGGAGGATCTTTTCCATCAACTTGAGAGTATTTCTTTTGCATTATCACATGAAACACTGATTTAGGATAACTTGAATTGCTTATATATTGAAAATATTCACATCTGCCTCCAAATACCCCACAGGAACCCTGTCTAGCAGGTTACCATCATGCATCCAGGAAGTTAGTCTTTCTCTGGAGTTTATGCCTTCTATTAACTACCCTTTCCCAAATGAGTAGCGTCTGGCCTATAATAACTGCTGTGCTATTATTGTTCATATTAGCAGTGTGAACACATGCCTGGGACTCCAGGCAAAGTTGTGGTTAACCTGGCCAACATGTGGATTGGTTACCAATATGGGAGGCTCTCTTCAACAGAGTTGGTAACTTTGGAGCTTAGAACAATGAGTGTTCATAATCATGGAACAGAAAATAATTCTGTAGGACTAAAGGACGTAGTGGAGGCTAGACAGAGATGGGAGATGAGCTGGGAGGGCAGGTAGGGCCATAACATGTAGGACTCTGTGGCCAGGCTGAGGTTTTTGCACCTCTTTTCTGAAGACAGTGGAGCGCAATGGAATGTTTTGAACCAGGAAGGAGATGGTCAGATGTGTAGGATAAAAAGTCCATGCTCAGGCACTGTGGATATGGATCACAGGAAAGCAAGACAGTCAATGGCCCTTCTGGAAGTTCCAGGTACAAGGTAATCAGCACAGGGAGGGGCTGTGAAGCCACAGCCAGTGCACCCCAAAACTCCAAAAGGGCTGAGAATTGGAGTTGATAGCTCCTGTCTTTGGAGGTGGCTCCTTTTGTAACCAGCTGCCTCAGCTGAACACTTTCTCCTTTCTTTCCTTCCTGTTCCTCTCACTTCTCTTTTCTGTCCTAGTCAGAAGAAATGTGACTGGTTGTTGAGACAAGACACTTTTGGATGTGGAGGAAGCTGAGATCCACAGTGTCTTAGGCAGCTCACCCCCAGGAAGACTATTCCAGAAAGCTTGCAGAACATAGAAGGCAGGAGTCCTATTAGCAGGCCTCTCCAGAGGCATTTGGGTTTATCTTGAGGGGCTCCTTGAGCTCCTTAGATGCCTTCAGAGTGGCTTCAAGCAAGTGGTCCCAGGTCCTCTGAGAGCACAGAGAAGGGGTTATCAGTATCTGACACATGCTCCACCACGGTGCTCCCTCCCTCCTATGTATGTATTGATCCCCATTGGACCTGTTGCAGCTTTGGAAATGACCTCAGTTCTTAGAATATTTGTCCCTTTTGGCTTTTCAGACAATGTCCTCATTTTGCCAAAGGAAAAGGGAAAGAGACTCTCTAAATGAGCAGGCCACCCTTTGTTCTGGGCCCATAAGTTTGGCGTGAGCACATGTCCGGCCTTCCCGCCCCTCCTGCATCATTGTCCCTTCTGCTGATTAATGGGTCAGAGCTAACTTTAAACTGGCATTTCCTGACCAGCCCATCCCCCATCCCTCCACCCCACCTAGCTGTTTCTTAAAAACCCACTGTATTTTAGGACATGATTTCACTCCATCTCGCAGCCTCTTCTCACAGTAGGCTCCAAGGTGAGCGTTCTAACTTTGATCAAAGTTGGCTGTTGTTCATGAGTGGGCATGGGAAGGGCTGAGATTGAGGGGTGGGCATACAGCTTGGGGAATTGTTGCCTCAAAGTGTTTCTGTCACTTTGTGGCCTGTCTAGCCTTGGAAGCTAGCCCCTGAATATGATCAGAGAGGATGTGGGGAGAGAGGGTGTGACAATAACTATGACAGGTTGCTACGTTCTGCCTTCATTTTTCTTTATGTTCCTATGAGGGAGTGAATTGTACGTCAAACATGCAAAATGATAGGAAAGAGTGAGTAATGATGTGGGAAGTTGTCTTTGATATTAACTGAGTAAAGTTAAAATTAAGTATAACTGTTTTCCAGCCATATAGTTGTTTATAGTAACTATGTTTTTCATGGTTAACAAGGAGATAGAAGATAGATATATTGGCTTTGGTTTTGTGAGTTGTGCCATGGCTATGGACAACCCACAGAATCTTTAACTATGGTTACAACCCATAGTCAAGAACTTAGTTAATAAGAGTTCCTGCTGGGCTCCAGTGGCTCAAGTCTATAATCCTAGTTACTTGGGAGACAGAGATCAGGAGTATTGCAATTCGAAACCATCCCAGGCAAACAGTTCACAAGACCCTATCTTGAAAACACCCATCACAAAAATAGAGCTGGTGGAGTGGCTCAGGTTGTAGGACCTGAGTTCAAGCCCCAGCACCACAAAAAAAAAAAAAAAAAAGGGTTCCTAACAGCAGATGGGAAACTGACTGTAGCTCAGGGCAAGAAAAACTTCTTGCAAAGGTGATCTTAGGACATCCAAGTCAGAAGAGATGAGAAACCTGTCATGAGTAAGCAGCTCCTCCATAGACACACAGTTGGTAGGTGAGAGCAGAATGTGAATCCAGGTTTCTGATGCAAGGGCTGTGTCACTTCTCATATCCTGCTTCCCTGGTGACCAATCTAGGGTTCATAAAAGAGTCACCAACTCAGATGCTCAGGAAGCTTAGCAAGAAAGCTTTATCAGTCTGTGTGTTGATAACAAGAGGCTGGCTGAAAGTTCAAGAAGGTTGAGAAGATCAACGAGGTCAGCTGTGTGGCTCCAGAGGTAACCCTTACACTCAATAAACTTGCCTCTTTCACTTCAGCTCAGGGGCTGAGACAGCTGTATACCTCTGGATTCCAGAGCTTTTTCACAGTAGTAACATCAGGATGATAAAATTATACAGAGCTTTGGTGGCCAATTTATCTGCTTTCCCCTATATTGTCAGCTAATAAGGCAAACAGTCACCAAAAATAAACATCCCCCTCTCCTAGGGAGCATCCAACAGAAGAAAACAGGCTGACATTGAATAAATCTAATTTGGAGCTCCAAAAATTAGACTTTTGGGAAGCCCTAATTCCTTCCACATTTCAATCATTGGACTCTTTTGTAACAAACAGTGTTCCATATTGGTGGTAGCAAAAGATTGAGATACACTTAAGTTACTCACACATTGAAATAAATAAATAAAAGGCAGTGGTAGCACCTGCCTAGCAAGCACAAGGCCCTGCATTCAAACTCTATACTATCAAAAATAAAATACAATAAAATAAATGATATGACTGAAAATAAAATAAAACAACTTGTTATACTTATTGTCTGGCACCCTTTTTCAATATGGTTCCTCCATGGTGTTCATATATGAACTTCCAAGGACACATAGGCCATAGGTACTATGAAAACTTGAAATTCCAGATATATAAAGGAATATGCAAAAACACCTTTAAACTTGCCACAAAGATATGTTCATTGTTGACATTTTGGTGTACTTTTCCTTAAAGAGTGCATATGTTGTATATGTGTGTGTGTGAACACTATCTATGTGGCTACATAACAGAGTATTAAACTATATATACTCTGTACTCTGTCTTATTCAGTCAACAAGAACATCTTCCTACATCAGTACCTGCACTTCTGCCATATGGTTTTACATAGTCATTCATTATATGGATGGATGTACCATAACATTTTTAGCCCACTTCCTATTTTTCCTATTAGTTTTGGTTTTTTTGGTCTCAGGGGTTTATCTCTTGAGTACTTCCCATGTACTAATATTTTTACAAACAGCATGAAAGGCAGGGCGCCATGATGGAGACACTTCCATTCAAAGCCCATTTCTGAGGACTGTGGGAGTGGACTCACATGGTTAAGTACCTGTCTAGCAAACACAAGGCCCTGAGTTCAAACCCCAGTGCTGCCAAAGCTCATCTCTGTTCCTTACTAGCTCATTGATGTATAAGTTACTGAACTTCTCTCAGACATACTTACCTCCTGAGGAGAATACAGGTAAGGATACTCTGCTTCAAGGACCATTGTAAAACTGAAAGATAAGCTAGAGTATGGCTTGAAGCAGGCTCACAACAGAGATACTACCAGTGTTACAGAGGGAACTATGTTGTCCATCTTGAGGGAAAGTGGCCAGAGATGAACTGGGATGACCTCTGATGGGGAACAGCTAGGAAAAATAGGCAAAGGGGGAGTTGAAATACCCACATTGGAATCCACTTCCCTGTACTTTTTCTTTAGCTCTACAATATGGAGCCAGGAGTCCTCAAGAGGCTAGGATTCCCATTAGGACATCAGTGAAGAACATCAGTGGACAAGAGCTATTGGAAGGTTGCCTAGCATGTGAGTGGGAACAGTTGCTCAGGTGGCTTTCTCACAACACAGAAGGTTCTAGAACTCAAGGTCAGCTGTGAAAGCACATTTAGGGCTTTTGGGTTCTTTCAACTAGATTATTCTAAGCAGGAGTTGGGGTTTATGTTAGACGTCTCAGACAGGTATCAGCCTCCATACCTTACCTTCCATTTCTCTGATCTTCAGTCTTCTCATAGATAAAATTGACATAATGGTTCCAACCTCAGAGGGTGGCTATAAAGATAATGGGTTGTGGAGCTGAAGCCTGCACAGGGCTGACACCTAAAACACTCAGCAGGTGGTGACTGCAAGTTCTTCTCTATCTGACCCTCCTCCTCTGCCTGGTCACACAGTTTCTACCTTCTGCACCTGCTTTTAGCTCACAGGACTTTGACAATAACAGGAAAATTACCAGGGATGAGGGGATGTGGGTATAAGGCGAGAGCGTCAAATAAGCCCTGGAAGCCAGAGTTCTGACTCAGACTGGACAGTGGTCCCCAGGAGATGAGTGGGATCTATGACCACTGGCCTGAGAGGCTCTGGAGAGACATGAGAAAGAAAATAGGTCAGCAGCCTTGAGGGTTTCACATAATCCTTACCTGGAGGCAGGAGACAAACCAAGATGACTTTCCAGGATATTCTCCATAAATGGATGGCTTTCACTTTCCTGCAGGACTCCTCAAAGTAGGCTCCATTAGTCTGTTTCATGATATCAGCATAAACACTGAGAGCTGAGGCTTAGAAAATTGTATAATATTTTGACAGAGTAATTCTGTGTTGAATCTAATTTTTAAAAACTGTGTTTGCTTTCATTTTGCAGATCCTTTAAATTTTACGTATCTAGTAACCTGTTTTTACTTTATTCTTATAAATGTCAGAGTCTGTGATGAATTAGTGAATTAAAGCAAAACAAAACAAAGCTGGTTCTTCTCAGTTATTTTGAGAAGCATTGCATTGGGTCTGTAAATATCAGGTTTTGTATTTCCCCATGTAGAAGAGAAAGACATTTTTCACTTTAGAAGAAAAAGCGAATGGCGTATTAGAAAGAGGTGTGATTGGTGTTAGATAGCGTTTGCTTCTTGTAAACGTCCCCTGTGATCAGTGTCATCCTGTATAAGGTGAAAGTAACAAAACCACAGGAGAGGTGGTATGCTTCAATACAGGAAAAGTACCCAATATAATTTCTGGCTTCTTTGTAGGAACTTAAAAAATATGTGCTCCATTCTCTCTTTCCTTTGTAACTAATTTACATATAGAAAAATGTAAATTTTTTGCTTTCTTGATCCTTAAAAATGTTTCCATCCATTCTAGTTTTTGATTCTATTGGGCTCAAGATGGCTGTGGTAATCTTGTAATAATGGTCCCAGCATTTGACATAGGTTTGCCTTTCCCCACAGTGAACCTGCAATCTAGCTATAGCTTTCCATTTTGAGAAAGGAAAGTCAGAGTTTGCATGGCTGTCCCAAAGTCATGCAAGGAAGTTTAAAATCCAAGCCATCTAAGTGTTCAGTGCCTCTCCTTGCACCCAGATTTGAATGGATGAGGGTTCTTTCCAGATCCTTGAATCCCAAGGTCACTAGCTCTCTTTCATTGGTGACTTTCTTTCTTTCTTTCTTTTTTTTTTTTGGCAGCACTGGGGTTTGAACTCAGAGCTTCATCTTCATGCTTGCTAGGCAGGCACTCTACCACTTGAGCCACTCTACCAGCCCCATTGTTGACTTTCATACATTCAAATGTTCAGTAACCAGAGACAGTTGTGACAGGAGCCACTACTGTGGCATACCAGCAACCTTTGCCTTTCCAGAAATTCCTAATACCCTGTACCCAAGAATAGCATTTTAAACCCATTTCCTATGTGTCCCACTACTTTTGATTTTGGTTGGTTTTGGGGATCTATTTCTTAAATACTTTTCATGTGATAATGCTTTCTAATGTGTCATAATGATAAACAGGGTCCCAGGATGGAGAGACCTCCCTTCCAAGCCTATTTCTGGTCATTACTAGCTCAGAGAATTGGGGAAGGACCCCTCAACCCTTACTGCTTCTCCATTGGCCTCTGGGAGGTTCCAGAGGATGTTTTGGGATAGGTGTTCTTTCTCCACTCTGGAAATGAAACTTGTACCATGTTTAGCTGTGGACACATCTGTCTCAGCAGCTGCTCACATTGCACAATTTGGGCTTTGCCGGCCAGCTCTGGCCTTACCATAAGCAGGGGACTTGATCCTTTTTCTTGCTCAAGGTTGAGTTGCAGTGATGAAAATAGACTTTCCTCCACCCCACCTCAACCCAGAGAAGAGAAGTGATTCCACTGTGCCCCTAGGAAGGATAGTTTGGATGGGTGATGGAGTGGATGGACCCTGCTCCAGGGCCAAGAGACCTGGGTTTCAGTTCCAGCTCTCTGTCTCTCTGACCTTGCCAGCTTTCTAATTTCTCATTGGTAAGTGGAGGTGAATCTCATGGTGAGAGTTAGGCAGGTGAAGTTTGTATCAGGATCTGGTAATAACAGCAGCAAATCCTTCTATGATGCACACTCACTTATTAACTTATTTCACCCTCACCATAATGATAGGTGCTATTTCTCATCTCCACTTTGCAGAAGAAGACATTGAGGTACAGATAGATTACATAATTTCCAGTGGGTAAATGGTGAGCAGGAGTCAGTCTGGGAGCCTGTGTTCTTTGCTCCATACTGTGCCTTATTCTGATATGCAGAAGAATCCCTTCTACTCCCTGTGCAGTTCATGTTTTGTTTTCAGAACAGGGACCATCCTGCAACAGTTGAGATGTGAAACCCAAAAATGATGACCCAGAATAGAGATCCACAAAATCATGTTAAAAAGAGTCTCTCAGAATGTCCAGAGTTGTCTCTGACAGGACAAGGTCTTTGTGTACTAGAAGGAGGAGTGGAGCATTCCAAAGAGAATTTCACCATCTATGAAGGTGAAAATTCAGGGAAGTCACCGTGGTGCTCAGACTCAACCATTCCTGGAATCATCCAAGCCAATCTTGGCCAGTAAAGACTTTGAGAATTATAGCTCTAAGGACGTAATTGTCTCTACTGAGTGCGTTTTTCATTCATCTGATGGGTCAATCCATTTTATGAGGACAACTGAGTTACTGGTCTACCTCTCTCTCTCTCTCTCTTTCTCTGCCCTGGGTACATTGCTCTTGACGCTTCTGCTGAGATTGCAGATTCTAGTCTTTGCTTTGAAAATAGTTTCCTCAAAACTTTGGACAGTCTTGATGGTTAAAAAGTTCTCTCTTTTCTAGTTTGAAAATCTAGGCAGATTGTTCAAGTCTTTTGCTCCTATCCTACATTTCAGTCTCCTTCCACAGGCAGTGCTCTGAGATTTCTGATGACAATCAACTCACAGGCCATTTCCATCTCAAGCCCAAATGACTCCCATCCTTTTCTCTTTTGGGATCCACAGGGTTGGAGAATTTCTTTATGGTTATTTAAGAGCAGAAGAGAGTAGACAGGTTTATGGGAAGGCCTGACTCTGCTGGGCTCATGCAGGACATTTCATCAGTGATTTATGTTTTGTTTTAGTGATGTTGATACAGACTCTGCTTTCCATTCCAAATTCGATGTATGGTTGAGTGATATAAATGCAACATTCCTTTTCTCTCCCTCATCTTAGTCCACTGTATGGCTGCAGGGACAGCCATGCCCTGCTTGGAGAAGCTCTGATGTAGTTCAGTGAGTCTATGGTTTAAAAGCTGGGTCAACAAGGTGGTTTGCACTGCATCAGCTGTCGTCAGAGAGCAGAATTGCTGAGAGGGCCCGGCAGGGAAATGAGTTCTGTGGAATTCTGCCAGTGTCTGTCAACATTTTAAATACACCACAGTCCTACCTAAGAGGTCTAACTGATGGAGTGCTGTTATAGTGAGCAAACGTGCATGTGTGTGTGTGTGTGTGTGTGTGTGTGTGTGTGTGTGTGTGTATGTGTGCAAGGGCAGTCACTGCAGCTCTCTTTACAAGGGCAGTGGCCTCAAGTTATGGTCCAGTCAACTGTATATGTTGGGAACATTCAGAGGCACCCTGTTTCAAAGCTTAAGAAGAGTGGATAAGTCCATATATATGTACAAATTTGGAAGCTTGCCTAAGGTGTATTTTAAAGTGAGAACAAAAAACAGACTTACTAACATTCATTTTTTGGTTTCAAAGATTGTGCCTATTGTGAGGTCATATAGAAATCCCTGGAAGATGGTGTGGACATAACCATTAAAAGTGGTCTACTCTTCAACAAAGTTGGAGAAAAGGGCAGAAGAGGTTCTGCCTGGAATCGAGAGGGGCAGGGGAGAGAAATGGGCCAAACAATGTATACACATATGAATAAATGAATAAAGAAAAAAGTGGTTACCTTGCAGAACAGTGGGAAGGTAATAGATGGACTTTAAAACTTTTGTGGGGGTATTTATTTTTCCTCCCCCCCCTCCCATCTTTCTTTCCTTCCTTCCTTTTTCTTTTTTGTAAAGTATACAGGTTTGAACTCAAGGCTTCAATTGGTGGACACTCAGATCATTTCTATTTCTTGGCTCTTGTGAACAGCACTGCAGTAGACATGAGAGTGCAGATGTCTCCGACATACTGTTTACATTTCCTTAGGATATGGACTCAGTAGAAGGATTAGTGGGATTGCTGAATCATATGGTACTATGTCGTTCTATTTTTAGTATTTTTGGGAATCTCCATACAGTTTTCTGCAACAATTGTACTAATTTACATCCCTTCCAATGGTGTGCAAGAGTTTCCTTTTCTCCTTGCCTGTTATCTTTTGTCTTTTTGACAATAACCAGTCTACTCTTTTTGGTACTGGGGATTGAACGCAGATAATTGCCATTCTCACTGGAGTGAGGTGTTGGTGCCTCATTGTGGGTTTGATTAGTGATGCTGAGTGTTTTTTTTCAGTACCTGCTGGCTATCTGTCTGTCCTTGAGAAATGTCTATTTGGATCTAGTGTTCATTTTTCAGATTATTATTGTTACTATTTTATTATTATTTTTGTGGTACTGGGGTTTGAACTCAGGGCCTCACACTTGCTAGGCAGCACTCTATCCCTTGAGCCACTCTTCCAGCCCTGTTTTGTGATGGGTATTTTTGAGATAGGGTCTTGCGAGCTGTTTGCCTGGTCTGGCATCAAACCATGATCCTCCTGGTCTCTGCTTCTTGAGTAGCTAGGATTATAGTGGCATCACTGGCCACTATCACCCGGCTCATTTGTTGTTTTTGCTACTGAGTTTACTATATGTGGAGTTTGCCAGTATTTGTTCTGTGCAGTAGGCTGTTGCTTCACTCCGGTGATTATCTCCTTTGTTGGGCAGAAGTTTTTTAGTTTGCTATAATCCCATTTATCTGTTTTTGTTCCCTGTGCTTTTAGGGTCTTATTCAAAAAGTCCTTGCCTATTCCCATGTCCTGAAGCATTGTCCCCATGTTTTCCTCTAGTAGTTTCATAATTTCAGGTCTTACATTTAGGGCCTCAATCCATTTTGAGTTAATTGTTGTGTGCTGTTTAGTGAAGACTCTCCTTTGCCAATGTGTGTTCTTAACACCTTCATGGAAGACCAGTTGGTGTGGATGTACAGGTTTACTATCATCATAATAGTAGGTTTTATCTTTAAGATGTTTTCTTTCCTCTTGATTTCTTTTTTTTTCCCTTGTGTTGCTGGGGATTGAACCAAGGGCCTTGTGCCTGCTATGCAAGCATTACACCACTGAGTTACATCCTTAGCCCTTTTCTAATTTTAATATATCTATTTATATATATATGTATATATATAATTTTAATTGACACATAATAATTGCTTCTGTTTATGGAGTACAGTGTGGTATTTTAACACATGTATGCAGGGTAACTGGCAAATCCATCTCATCAAACATTTAACATTTCTTTGTGTTGGGTGCATTAAAAAATCGTCTCTACTGGTTATTTTGAAGCATAGTTGTTGGCATCCATAGTTACCCCCCAACAGCTTTTAAATTTGTAAAACTAATGCATCATGGTACAAAATGGAAAAGCATTAAAAGTCATACAATGAACAGTAGGCTTCCTTACTTTCACAGTCTTCAGTCTCATCGCCAGAGTTTCTGTGCAGATGCAAGCACGTATAGTATCCAACAAAACGTCCCTTTAAAAGCTCCCATACAAACGGGGGTCCACAGTGTTCTGCACGCTGCTTTTTTTTTTTTTAAAACTTAATCTATCAGGTAGAGCTTTTCATGTAATGACATATGCAGATTATCATATGGTTGTTCAATTAATTCACTTACCAGACATTTAGGTTATTTTTTCCTACTATAAATAACATCGTAAATGATGAATGTGCACATGCATAGAACAGGACGTTAAAATGGAACTCTTTTAGTCTTAGTTTCTGACTGAGGCTGCAAATCCCTAGAAATGATACAATAGGTACTGAACTTTTCTCTTCCAATCCTAAATGAGGTGCTAGACCACCTGTGCAGGCCCCGTTGAGAATGTGCCCAGTGTTCTGCCAATGGGGCCATTGCCTAACTCTTCAGATATGCCATGCGAGGGAAGACATTCTTTGGAGAGTGTTGGCAGTGTGTGCTGGGTTCTTCCCCACCCTCATCTCCCATGAGAGAGTAAGTTGGCATGATCCAACTGAGAGAGAGGCTGAGGCTGGGCTGGCCTGGCCTGAGGCAGTGGAGAGAGAGCACCTAACTGGGAGCTAGGGAAATTCCATCAGCAGAGATGTGCAAAGGTACTATGGTCTGTGAACCTAAAAAGGGCCAGCAGGAGAGAGATGAGACCCACCCCAATGAACTTCCCAGTGGGCTTTCTGGGAGAACAGAGAGGGGGCTGATGAAAATCCAGGGCATAAAGTCAAAGTAGAAACACTGAGGAACTTCCCACCTTCTAGGCCATGGCAGTAGAAGTTCCCAACAGTGGGCTATCTGGGAGACCTCCACGTTACTCAGCCCAGAACGCAGTGGCCCCACTCCCAGAAGTACCAGCCCTGTGACACTGCCTTCTTTCCCTGCTTTCTCTTTTTCTGGGTCCCATCCTGGGAGAAATTCATTCCAGTCTGGTAAATACACTGGAGTGTGCCTTTAAGTCACAGAGACTGGTTTTGGGAATTGAAGGAACAGCTGAGTGAGTTCATGGGAAGAGAAAAAATAAAGTTGTATTATGATTGGCCTTTACCGAGCCTAGCTCATCTGACATTCTTTATGAACACAGGTGGTTTTACATATAGAATAAATTTCTAAAAGTGGTATTTCCATGTGAGGCAATGGGATATTTTACATTTTGATGAATGTGGTCAAATTGCCTTCCAAATAGTTTGTTCCCAATGGTGGATGAGAGTGATAATTTTCCCAACACCTTTTCTGTGTGCACTGTGACTATCAATCATTTTAGTTTTTATTATTTTATCATGTTAAAAATGATATTTCATATATGCATGTGCATATGTATGTATATATATGCATTCATTATAACAGAAATTAAGAGATTCATATTACTTTTTAAATGAACACCATTAGTGTCCTTTGCTCTTCCCCCTGCAATGGGGTTGTTGGGTTTTTCTCTTCATTTTTTTTTTTTTTTTTTTTTGGTGGGGGGAAGGATTTCTTTTCTTTTTTGAGACAGAATCTTGCTATGTAGCCCAGGCTGGCCTTAAACTCACGCCACTACATCCAGTCCAGGTTTTTTTCTTATTAATTAGTAAGAACTCTTTACATAGTAAGGTATTCATCCTTGATCTATCATGTATGTTACAGATATTTGTCAACATGTACTATTTGTCTTTGTTGTGTGTTATTATGCAACAATGGATTTTTCCAAAGTGTGTAAATACTATCATATGGAATTAATGTGAATTGGCTAGTGTGAGCCTGAATTATAACACATTTTCCCTTTTATATTTTATCTTCTCAGTTAACAGACACTGAAAATCAAAATAAAATCACAGCTGGCAAGGGATGGCCCTACAGGTCGAGAGACTCACCTGACCCACCTCAAGTGTGCCACCCAAAGCTGGCCCCAAGCCCTAATGGATTGAAAATTCAGCAACGAAGTCTCTCAGGAGGCCAGAAGTCATTGACTTGCCCCTTCCATATAAAACACTAGCAATAGCATTTAAAGGTGGAACCAAAAAAAGGGAACTGGAATGACTCTCTTCCTCTCTCTCTCCATTCTCCCTTTTCCTCCCCTTCCCTTTCTTCTTTGCTTATCTCTAGCCTCCCACAGAAAGGAGAGAGAAGAAGAGTGAGGGGAGCAAGGTGGGGGGAGGATAACAAGAAGGAAGAGGCTGCCTAGTGTTTAATACTAAGACTAAACTTGTCCCACACCTGGCCTACCTCTGCTGTCTGTCCCCTCACCTCTCAGTCACACCATCTACTAGTTGTGCTATGCACACCCAGCCTTGCCACCAGCTGCTTTCTCTACCAAGAGTTTGCTTTCCCTTCCCTGTTGGTGCAATCCTACTTTTCAAGTGTCACTTCCTCTAGGCCCTCTCCTTGGCCAGGCTGAGCCTGAGTTCCTTCCTCTGGCTCTTGTCTTTCTGACAGCACTTATGATGTTATGTTGCAGGTGTGTGTCTGGTGCTGGCCCAGCACTTGGGACATGGCAATCGGTGTTCATTGAACAAGGCATTGTTTAAGAAGGCATCGTGAGAGATTAACTGGGATAGCGTCCTCCCCAGGAGGTCAGAGCACCCCAGCCAGCTTCCCCTCCTCAAGTTCTAAGCTAGGGACTGGCAACCTTGTTTGAGTCATGTGGATTCATTATGGACAGTCCCCCTATGTGCGGATGTCAGCCATTGACCTCTGAAGCTCATTCCCTGTATGAGGCCAGGAAAGAAGCAGGGAAAATTTAGAGCCACTGCCTACTGAATTTCACCCCTAATTTATGTCTGCTTAGAACAGTAGTCCACATACTTTTTGTGAACAGCAGAATTATCTTGGGAACTTTGGGAAAAATACAAAGGCCCAGGACCTATCCTACTTAAAGATACTTTAACATACTGTTTTCTAAATAAACTTACGAACTTGTTGGCTTAGAGAAAATGGATGGACTGTGGCTCCTTCTGTAATCCTGACAGCTTTCTCCCTTCTTTGGCTATGGCAACTAGTCCAATGTCTACAAATATGCTGGCACTAGCTTCTGTGTCTTTCTACAGGAGTAGCAGTCCTCAGTTGCTGGGGGGCTCCTGCCTCTCCTTTTCATAACCCGCCCTCAAGTTTGCAAGCAGAGCTCAGTTCATGTATGAATCTGTCGTTATCCACAGTAGTATTTATGTTGTACATATATTATATGTGTGAAATGATTACACACATAAACAAAGAACATACTCCAATTAAGAAGCATGTACAGGTTTCTCCTTGGAGAAGTAGGCTGGATACTAAGAGAAAAAGAAGACATCGTCTTGCCTTTGGGGATCTGGAGTCAGGTCGCACAGTCCTACTGTTGACTGCATGTCACTTTGACCTTCTGTTTATTTATCTCCTAAACAGGAATGATAATGACACAGATCATACCCACCTGCCAGGCTTTGTAGGACTGTATGGAATATTGAGTGTGGAACTGTTTTCTAAATAAACTTATGAACACAAGATATGGTCATAAGGAAAAATCAGCCGTGTGAATGCTTACAAATAAACAAATAAGCTTTCTTCAGCTCTCTCTAGCCTACAGTTTTTTGACCCTCCCCTGCAAATAAGTATCAATCTTTAATGAGAAGTGATATATTCTAAGGCATTGAGCCGTTCTTTCCCCCTTAGTTTCTAGGCTTATACAGAGATGTGGCAAGGCTTTGGTGACTTTCTTTGGAAAATTTTCACAGAGGAGTGTGGTGCAAAAGTCTTGTGTCCTTATCTCATATTTATCTCCCTTGGTTTTTTTCTCTTTTTGCCCTGAGAGTCACTGCAGGTACTGGTGGACCACCTTTGTCTCTGGGTGGTACCAGAAACATTATATTCACCTTTTCTGGTGTTCTTGCCATTAGCAAGTCATCACTTCCCTTTTTAAGAGAAGTTATTCTACATGAGGAAAAAAAATTTGCTAACACTTCAGATAGTTTGCACAAATCATACAGAAACAGACTATGTTTTTCTTAGACATATGCAGAAACAAATGCCAGGTAAAGTTCTTGTCTTGTAAAATAATATTATTAACCCCAAGCATTTACTAGTACTTCTTGATTTACCAAGAACCTTCGCATCAATTTCTCACAATGGTCCTTCAAAGTAGTTTGTATTATCTCTATTTTATAGACCAGAAAAATGAGCCCATTGAGGAAAGGTTGGCATGAGTTCTCACAGGTAATAAGATGGTAAGGTTGCCATTCCACATGGGTAGAAGAAGCTACCAGGATGCCTGAGGATCCCAGCCTGTGCCCATACCAACAGCTAGGACGTTTCACTAGTGAGCCTCACCTGTCTTTGTAAGTGAGCTCTGCAGTTGTTTTCCCCGAGGACTGCTGAGAACGGTCCTCACATCTGTCAGCAAGGCTCCCATTACAGCTGGTGAGGAAGAGCCAAGCATGGGATCATTAGTCATGCACAAGTTGATCTCCATCATCAGCTAGAGAAGAGCTTCAGCCAAGAACCCAGCTTTCCTCACCAGTCTTGGAACTTCTGTAAAATGTGGAGGGAATTTTTCCTTGGTTGGAATCTCTGTTCACAACATCTCCTTAACTTCTGAGTTTGAGGTATGTTCTTCTAGATAAATCAGTGTGTAGGTAATTCAGATGACTTGATCATCTGATTCCTCTTCTTTTATTTTACATTCTTATCAGTTCCTTTCTGTGTCTACTCTTCTTTCCTGTGGTATTTGACCTCTTGTTGCACCATTTCCCAAAGATTTATTAGGACACTTCTAATAATTTCTCAAGGCTCAATCTTTATGCTGACTTTTCTATGTAGCCTTTTGTGATATCCCTAGTAAGAATGAGTCCTCTTTTTGTGCTATAGAGATTTTTATATCTGTCCCTCATTCATTCATTCTTATTGCCTTATCAATTTTTAGCACAAAACATACATAAAATATATATCAAACACTGCTAATTCTAGGGAGGTGGTAGAGGTATTAAGGAAATGAGTGACATATCAAGACACTATCCTTACTCTTACGGGATTCATGGTTTGGATTGAGGTATGTAAACAAATAAGTTTTAATGTAGTATAAAACTATGTGCTTTGATGAAGATGTGTACAAAGGACTGTGGAGAAGGCAGCAGATGAATTCTGCTTAAGGAATTCAGATGGGTAGACCATTAACTTGTGCCTTTATTCATTCAGATTTATGAAGAAGAACCTGTTGGCTGCCAGAGACATTCACCCATGAGTTAGGTGTGGGTAATAAATGATGAGTAACTAAGTGGCATTTAGAAGAGAAGAACACAGAGAAGGCAGTTCCAGAAGAGAAAGGAGCACGGACAGACCTACACACAGGTCTGTGAAAGATCATGGAAGGGGAAGGATTTTTTGGCAGTTAGAGCTCGTGTAGTGTTGAAGAAGTGAGGGGGAATAAGAGTAGAAGACGAGGCACCAAAATGAATATTTGTGTCCCTTTATAGCCAACAATTGGGACTATGTCCACGTGAGGCTTCATTCTACCATATTTTGTGGTATTTATGTCCTTTCCGTCTTTCATTGTACTATGAGTATCTTGTGGGCAGAGGACATGCCGTCTAAATCCTCAGGTCCTAGGAGATCGTATGACATTTAGTGGGTGTTAGTTAATCTTTGCTGAATTAGTCACTGTAACCTCTTTCCCCTGTCTACTTAGTAAGAGTTTTGTATCATAGGTTTTGAGATTTATGTTTGGTACTATTCCACATGGGCTTGTACGCTGAATGAGACTTTTCTAGTCCTAATTTGCAGGGCAGGGTTTCCGGGCTGAGTGGACTCAGAATGCATGTCACCTATAGCAGCTAGAGGCAGAGGAATACCAGATGCCACCAATGCAAGTCGCGGTTGGATGCAAGAGCACTTGCTTTTGTTTGTAGCAAACCAAGTCTTTCTCTGGGAAGACTGGGCTGAGCTTTAAGATCAAGTGTGAACATAAACTTTCAAACAGAAGGAACGACTAAGATGCCTGAAAGTGGAGATGAAGCAGGCAGGGCAGGTACACGTCAGGATAAGCAGGCCCAAGTGGCTCAGGACCAAAGAGGTGACCCAGGGAGTAGTACTGAAGTTCCTGGGATGTGATGAGTGATGTGAAAGCTACAAGCAAGTCTTTTGCTTAATTATCTTGCCATTATTTCCAGATTTTCATTTGCTTTTGAAATTATTTCTTGACAAAAGTACCAATTCACAGATCTCTTCCAAGCTGAGCTCCAGATCCATTAATTTAAGTCAAGTTGAATGTAATGGTTTTATTTTTATGTTTTTCTAATAAGCAGTAGAAGTATCTTTTGAAAAACAAAAATCTTATCTGGGATCCAAAATAGAAATCAGGAGGACACAGTGTAAACCTTCAACAATTAGTGGAGAATATCTCATTGTTTGCAGAACTCCTGAAGGTCTCAGGGGAATTCTAGAATTCTGCAGAATCCACAGCCAAGAATTCCATAGAACCACAGGCGAAGAGGCCAAGGTCAGTTCTCATGCATCCTTGAAGGCTTAGATTCCAAACCTAAGTGTCTAAAGGTGTGATGTTGCTTTCCTTTCTGTGAACCCATAAAATCTTGAAGGACTTTTTTTTTAATACTCAACCCACTGTTAAATGGGAATGATGGCAATTCTAGGTTATTCCTTCAGAAAGAAATGATGAATTTAGGTTTTGTATTTTCCTCTTGAGTTTTTTCCCATTAACCAAGAGCCTAAAAAGCAACATGTACTCCCTATATTGTAAGACATTGACATGGTTACAAGGATCACCGTGGAGACCAGGAGCACACCTCATGAGGCAGGGAAATTCACGTGTCTGCAGTGACTGACATACTTTGTGAAAGATGTTAAAAAACAGACCCAGAAAAGTGAGGTAACAACTAAAGAGAACACATCAGGTAGGTAGGAAAGTCAACTCTAAGGATTCTCTTCAGGGTGTGAGGACAGCTATGATATGGGAGACCTCTGGGCTGCACTCACCAGCTTGCCCTCGAGTCTTGAAAAGAAGAGAAAAGATCACCTAATTTTTCTGGGAGGATCCACACACAGCTCCATTCCCCTTGTTCTGCCGAAGGAAGGACCCAGCAGTATTAATTACTTCAATGCTGTGAAGGGGCAGACCCTTCAACCACTGGCAAAGCGAAGTAGGGGGAAGTTTAGGATTCAAGATTTATGTGTTCCAGGCTTCACTTCCCACACGAATCCTTCTTTGCTATGCGACAATGAGTTTGCAATGTGGGTGCCCCTCTCCTCAGTTTCCACCTATGGAAAGTGGGGGATGACTTTAGGTCTCAAAAAAATAAGATGAATAAGACGTACTCTCTCATCAAAAACCTCCCAATTTGTTGGTGAAACATGCACCGCAAAAAGGACTTTATTCTCCCTAGTTGTGAGCTGGGAGGCTTCAAATAGGAAGAATAGCTCAAATCTTGAGGGATGAGTATGTCAGTTTGATAAATGAATAAGAAGATGAAAGAATATTTTTAGGCTGGACATAGTGGCATATACCTATAATCCCAGTACTTGAAAAGCTGAGGCAGGAAGGTCTCAAGTTCAAGACCAAACTGAGCTACATAGCAAATTGAGACCCATCCCAAAAAAGAACATTCTCCAGCAGAAGGATCAACATGTTTATCAGTGCAGAGATGAAAACAATCACAACCATTCTAGGCTCAGTAGCTGGGGAAGGCTGGAACACAGGGAGCATGTGATGAATAGATAGAAAAGAAGGAGACAGATTGGCAGTGGCCTTTCAGCCTTACTCAGGGTTTTGGTCTCTCATCTTAACAGTGCTGAGAGTTGTTGAAGGATTTTAAACTGGGGAATAACATGGGACTTTAATTATGTTAGAAAGACAATTTTGGCAAAAATGTAGAACAGAGATTGGCAAACCATGGGTCCTGATTTTCTAAATAAATGTTGTTATAATCCAGTCATGCTTATTTATTTATCCATTGCCTATGACTGCTTTTGCACCACAATGGCAGAGTTAAGTAGCTGCCACAGAGACCCAATGCCCACAAAGCCTAAAATATTCTCCACATGACCTTTTGCACTTACTTGCAAACTCTGATGTGGAGGATGGATTAGAGAGGGGTGAGAGAGAAAGAGAGAGAGAGAGAGAGAGAAAGTTCTTTCAGGAGGCCATCAGATGATGTGAAAGCTATAGCAAGAGCCTGAACTAGATGTGGATGTGGCACAGAGAGAAAAGGAAGACTTTGAAAGAAGAGGCATCAATAAAGATTCGTGACCAATTAGCTGTGGAGATTGACTGGAAAGAGGACTCTAGGATGACTCCCAGTTTCTAGCTTCGGCAAGTGGGCTGCTGACAGTGTCAACTGCTGAACTGGGGTGTCTGGAGGAAGAGCAGGTTCAGGATGTTCTAAGTTGGACCAGAACCACTGGGATGTCTAGGCAGAGGGGGAGATAGGAGTGTGGGTCAGGAACTCAAGAGAGGACATACAGATTTGGGAACCATTAAATACATATGTACAAATTTTCTTTCTTTCTTTCTTTCTCTCCTTCTCTCTCTTTCCATATTTTTAAATTTTTATTTTTTTGAGACAGAATCTCACGTAGCCCAGGATGACTTTGAACCTGAGATCTTCCTGGCTCAGCTTCCTGAGTGCTGGCATTATAAGTGTGAACCACCACACTTGGCTGGTTGCACAGATTTGTGTGGTGCATTGTACAGTGACAGCGGCAGATGACCAGTGGCAACACATATAGAAATACCAGTGTTTCTGGGAATGGTGACCCATACCTGCAATCCTAGCTACTTGGGAGACAGATACAGGAGGATGGAGGTTTGAGGCCAGCTGGGGCAAAAAGTTTTCGAGCCCCATCTTAATCAATAAAACTGGGTGTGGTGGCTCATGCCTGTCATCCCAACTATGTGGAAAGCGTATATAGGAGGAATGCCACCCAAGCCAACCTGGGCATAAACATATGACACTATTAAAAAATAACCAAAGCAAAAAAGTATAGAGCACACCTGACTAACAAGCACAAAGTCCTGAGTTCAAACCCTAATACAGGAAGGGGAAGCTGAAAAGGCAAAGGTGACAGAGGCCCTAGAAGGGAAGAGGAAAATGAAGAGTATTTTCTGGGCATATTAAGGCAGACAAAGTGAAACTAATCACCTATGTTCCATAAAGAGAACGGGGCGGGGCTAGCAATTTGGGGCAGAATGGGGAAGGAGTGAAATGAATTGAATGTGAGGTAGCTAGTGATAAATGAAGCTAGAAATAGCCTCTTTTACTGCCTGCTTGCTCTGTACCAGGAAACATCTAAGCGTGTTGCATCTGGGAGTTCACGTCATCTGTACAATAGCCTTTCAAGGTAGGAATAGAAATCCCATTTTACACACAAGAAAACTGAGGTGGATATTCAGCCTCTCGCTGGAGGTTATGCTGCTAGCAAATGCCACAGTGAGGATTCTAACTCCCAAACCAGTGCCCTTGAGCCCTTTTAGGAAACACATCCCTCCCCGCCTAACTCCTCACGAACACCAACTGTAATAAAAGTCCAGCTCCAGTGTTCCATCTTCAGGGATGAGTTCCAACTCAGCATGGTAGTGTCTAAGGCAGAATTACATTACGCTAAGCAAGAGCACAGACTCAGGAGTCTGACTGCCTTATGAGCTATGCAGCCATATCCCAATTTCTGAGTGTCTGTTTTTCTTACCTATAAAACCTACCAGGTAAGTTGTTCATGTAAAATCCTTAGAACAGGACCTAGTGCACAGGGAACATCTACTAACACAAACTCTTAATGACACTCAGGGTCTACCATTTGCTTTTCTAAGTACTTTATGCGTATTAACCGTTAATCCTCCCAACAGAGTTTCAAGGAAAAATGGTTTCCATCCCATTTTATAGATAAGTAACGTAGGCAAAGGAGGCCAAGGAACGGGAAGATCACAAGTGTCTGATAATGTTGACAGTGTTCTTAGCCCAACCTTGGTCCTATCAGAGTTAGTGTTTTCTTTTGCTCCCAATTCAGTCTCAACACTCAAAATGTTGTATTATGGTTCATTGTGTTCTTGCTTGTTGGTCCCCAGAGGTAGATCTCTCTTTGTCCCTGCTGCTTTAGGAGATGCCTGATGCTTTGCAGATACTCAACAAGTATTTCTGAATAAATCAATGATTAAACAAACCATGTCAAGATCAGAATTTGAAGGTTGGTGTGGCTTAGTGGTAGAGCAATTTCTTATCATGCATGAGGCCCTGAGTTTAATTCCCAGCATTGCAAAAAAAAAAAAAAGAACATAAACTAAATCCATTTGGTTTTTACAGTCAATCCGTTTGATCTCCACAGTGTCTTCATTGACTTTCTTTCTTTTTTTGAGATAAGGAGCTGGAGAATGCAGATGTGTGCTCAGGGGCACAGCTTCAGCTAAACTGGAGACTGACAACATTTGCTGAGTGCTAGTGGGAATTTCACTGGAGCAGTGACTGATGTCCAGGTAAAAGCTGCCTGTGATGATTGGCTCTTTCTGATCCTCCAGATGGTCTGGGCAACCCCTGGGGTGGTGTCTCTCTCAGTCCTGTGTCCACAGTCCCAGATCCTTTATCTCAGACAGCAGCAACCATGTGCAGGGGTTGGTAGTGCCTCACTCCCAGGGCTTCGGAGGTGATCTCAGTGCTTCCTGTTTCCCTGGATGATAAACTGTCTCCACTGCAAATAGTTGCTTGGGAAATGTGGTTGTATTTCAGTGCAGATACCTGAGGGCAATAATCATGTGGAGAAGCTTCTAGATTCCAGAAAGAGTACAAATTGTTTCTTAGCTAAGAAGTAGAAAGCAGAACACATTTATTAATGTTCAAGAAAAGGGCACAGGCTGTAGAAGCATTCTGACCCAAGCTTGAATTCCACCATTTGTTAGCTGCAGCTTTGTGCAACTCTTCTAACTTCTCTAAGCCTTAGTTTTTGCCATCTTCAAGATAGGGACACAATTTTGCTCCATTGTGGTTCTATGCACAGTTATACAACAACACATGCAGGGATTCCTCCCTTAGAGCTTGGCACATAGATGCATGATAAATGGTAGATGTTAGGATTTATGCAAGTGAGAAAAGATTTAGTCTTGTCTTGTGAACAGGGTCTGCAAAGTTGTTCTATAAAGGACTAGCTTGAAAATATTGTAGGTTTTGTAGGGCCAGTTTGTTCTCTCTTATAACTACTCAACTCTGCTTCATGACAGTACTCACAGACCATGCTTAAACCAATGGATATGTGCCAATAAAACTTTATTAACAAAAACAGACTGCTGGCAAGCCTTTGGCTCCTGGGTCATAGTTTTCTCATGCAAGGAAACTGAGTCCTACAACACCTATCCACTCTCATTGCTACTTTTTCCCCTGTTTTATTGTTATGGTGCTTATTGAATTTTTCCTTGTGCAACAGCTTGCAAGCCTAAATTGCATTTGTCCCTGGGCTTAGGTTTGACTGGACATATCTGTTAAGATTATTTTGCTGATGGAATAAAGGCCTATCTCAAGGAGAAGAGAACATCGAGGTACATTTTCAAAGAGGATGGTGAGTTGGGAGAAGTGGCTTTGAGCTCATTTGTTTCCAGAGCATAGGGACTGTACCTGGCTCATCTGTAGGGCATGGTTCAGAATAGTCAGTCCTTTGTGAGTAAATTCAATGAGCACATCCTATACAATTCCCTTCAGTCATCCTATCATGGTTGTATGTCTCCGAGGAAATATAGCTGGATAGAAAGCTCTCATCTGAAACTCGAAACACAAATGCTCATAGTGAAGTTGGGAAGTCATTCTTTTTTACTTTGATTTTTTGAGACAGTGTCTGGTTATGTTGCCTGTGTGGCCTGGAACTTGCTTTGTAGCCCAGGCAAGAGTTGGCCTCTGTGCTTCATCCCCTTGATCAATAGAATGTGCTAAAAGTGATGCTGCATGACTTCCAAAACTAGATCATTAAGGACAATATGGTTTCCACCTGTGTTTTTTTTTTTTCAGGATACTTGTCCTGTAAATCCATCCACCATGCTGTGAAGAAGCTCAGTACACAAGGAGAAGTCTTATGCAGGTGTGTGACTGACTGCCTCAGCTAAGCCCTAGGCCACAATCACGATCAACGTGGGAGAGAATGAATCTTCAGTTAATTCCAGCCCCTAGCCTTTGAGTCTTTTAGTAATGGTTTCAGACAAGATGAGGAAGAACAGGGATCCCCACGTACCTTGTCTGATTTCCCTGTCCACAGAGATTGACATTTGTGAATGTCCATCAAAAATGATGATTGCTTTTTTAAGCCATGAAGTTTGGGTAATTTGTTTTGTAGCATGAGAGAGTCAATGCAAAGATATTACAACTCTGTGCAGCCCTATCTGGATCTATTATGTCCTAGAGGACTTGAGAGGGCACTAGTGATGTTACAAGGCAGCAGGCTCCAAGTTCTTCATTGCCTACTCTGTACCAGGCTCTGTGTTAGAGTCTTGGGAAACAGTCAAATACACAACTTCAGCTCCTCCATTCAAGGGTATCATGGTATACTGGAAGGGGCAGACACTAACCAAATTACTAAATTTACAAACTAATAAGGGCTTAGAGAAGCCCTGTAGGAAATACAACAGGAAACCAGTAGAAGGAACAACTATTTTTACCTGGAAGAATTCGGAAAGACTCCATGAAGAAGCTGAAATTCAGTTGGGTTCAGAAGGAAGTATAGAAGTTCACTGCACAACCTGGTAGGGAGCAGGACTTCTAGGTAGAAGAATATTATGCATCAGGTCTGCAGATTGTGAAAGAGTGGGGAGGGCTACTGGATTAAGGTGGCTGGAAAGTAGAATTTAAAGGCAGAAAAGAAGCAGTGAAGGTGGGATGGATTCCTACTGTGATGGAAGGATTGTGGCTTTTCTAAAGACATTAATGTTTATGCTAGAAGAAATGAGGAGCACCAGAGTGTTTTAAGGAAGAGAGTAAAGAAACAACCTGGATTTGTATTCCAACAGTGTGGCAGATAACAGGAAGGACAATTTGAGGGCAAGAATCCAGTTTGGAGTCTGTTATCCTATAGGAGCCCTTGGAAGCAGAGATGGGAGCTGGACTGTGTGATGGAGGGAAGACATTTCAGCAGTGACCATTTCTTGAGAAGAGCAAGGGCAATGGAGGCACCCTGTCCCTGGCTTGTGTGATGGGGTTAATGGTGGTGTTACTCACAGGCAGGAGCAGGGTGTGGGAAAGGTGACCAGCTCATTCAGACCTGTGAGATGTGAGGCCTCACGTGGAAACAGCCCCCAGGCAGTCCCTGTGTAGACTGGAGGCCATGTGGGGAGATCTGGGATGGAGATAGGGCATTGGGAAATTGACAAAGTATAGGCAAAATCAAAGCCATGGGCGGGGATGAGGTCATTGGAAACAGGTGTTTCTTAATCTGAACAATCCAGCCGCACCCTGATGTACATAGCACTGGCCCTACTTGGGTTTGCTGCATGATTAGTTGTTTCTATCACCAAAGTGACTGTGACAAGCTTTACCTTCAGCAATTTATATGAAAAAATAGACATCTCCTTCTTTTATTAAATATTAAGCTATAAAATGGAAAAATCCTTTTCAAAATTTTACTCTATCCCAGAGATTCTGATAGAACTGGCATTTTGCCGCTCCCCCCACCCCCACTTTCCCTTGGTTCCTTTTAAGAGTCCTCAATTCAAGGAGGAGGTGTGGGAGATTAGAGGAGTTCAGAGGATGGAGGCCTGGACTGTGCCAGCATGGAAAGGGAGGGCTGAGAAGGAAGAGGCTAAAAGAGAAAATGCTGAGAAATAGGTGGAGGTAGGGTAGACAGGGCCCCCAGGGAGGAGAGGATTCCAGGGCCCTACAGTGTGGGTTGAGGTAAGGCCAATGGTCAGTGATGGGCAGGTTGTGGGTACCTGGTACACAAAGATGTGTCTAAACACTTGAGGAAGCAAGCTGAGTGATGGTGGAAGTGGCTTTTTCGACTCAGGGGGACCTGACTGCATGATTTGATGCTGTCACACAACAGTTATTTTACTACTTGTGTCTCTGGTTTCCTGAACTTCTGTAATTTCTGCTATACTTCTGCCAGTTAAAATTATCCTGCATTGGAAAGTTGAGGAGGGGTCCCCCTGGACCATGCTACTTGTCTAGAGCCCTTTTGGAGAAATGGTGGAGGTGAAAGTCAGATTGCAGAAGGCAGGGGAGAAGGGAAGATCAGGAGGAGGTGTGGAAGCTTCTTTCCTGGACTAGCTGTCTGGCAGAGGGCACAGTTGCCCTGTCCAGAAGGAAAGTGAGCTCTGCTCTGACAAGAAGAAACCCAGCCTGTCTATCCCAGCTCTCCTTGCAATGTCTGCTCCACTCACCAAAGCTCTGGCAGCACAGCTGGATTTTACTGCCTTCCACCTTCATGAGATGTTTTCCACCAAATCAAAACAAAAACCACAGAAAAGCCAAATTATGCCTATTTTGCATTTATTTTTGGACAGTTTTTTTTTTCAGCAAGGATGTCAAATCAATGCCAAAAAGAGTCATTAAAGTCAAACATAGAGTTACCTTCTGTACCCTCTCAGTATCCGGGAACAATTAAGCTTAAACAAACAAAATTGCCAATGGCCTCAAACTGGAAAATAAATCTCTCTACCTTGCCAAAGTGAGGGTTCCAGAGGACCCC
This sequence comes from Castor canadensis, assembly GCF_047511655.1. NCBI lineage: Eukaryota > Metazoa > Chordata > Mammalia > Rodentia > Castoridae > Castor > Castor canadensis. The sequence goes on along the minus strand of NC_133398.1, from coordinate 26,257,390 downwards.
CGCCCCTGTGATTTTGGATGTAGGGATTGACACTTTTGTGCTCATGTGACCTTAGGGAACAAGGCTTCACATTTTGTTTGCCTGTGTTTTCTATGAAGTCTACACACGAAGGTTTTCGACCAGTTCCAAGGATTCTTGAGTAGCCCGTTAGTACATTTGTTTTCTGAGAAGGATGTATTTTGATGAAGAGCAGAAAGCACAATGAAGAAAATGTCAGGAGGAATTAAATCACACAGTGACATAATTCCCAGGAGAGATAGACGTCAGCCGCATTCCCTGTTTCTTGCTCTACCTTGGAAATTTTTCAGAACTCATTGGAAGATAAATATGTATGTGACGGAGAAGTGGGTGGATTCAATAGCTACAATAAGAGAGAGGGAATGAAACACAAACACACCCTTGGTTGGATTATTAAACTGATTTAAATTCATAATTCACAGCTGTATGTCGAACACTGTCTCCCATTGCATTTTCCTCTTTGTAGGTTACTTGGAGTTCATTCTGTTTGACTTGAACCCCAGTTTCCTATATAGGAGGCTCTCAATACCTATCTGTAAAACATAGATGAGTGAGAATGAGTGAGTGAATTGCAAATGTGTCCAGCTATAGGAAGGAGAAATTATGTCAGGTTCAGAGGAGCTTGTTGGGTTACATAAGATTAAATTGTTGTGCAATTAAAAACAAAACACAAAACTTTGTGCTCCTATGCCAATCATTAGGTAGGCAGGTTCACACCCATCATTGTACTTAATTCTTTCAACAATACTGTGAAGTAAATATTATTATCTCATAGTTAGGGGAACCAAAGCCGAGGAAGATTAAGCAATTGTTCAAAGTAGCATATTTAAGAAGTGGCAAAAGTTCTTAAATTCAGAACTGGGTCTGCTTAGGCCTGGAAGGTTGCAGCCTGTAGGAATGTTGCGTGTTCCAGAAACTCACCCAGAAAATTTCATTTTATATTTCCAAGATACAATGTGAAATAAAGGATTCTCGTTAGTTGGCTAGCATAGGTGGAGTTTGTTTTGAAGCTATGAAACAGGTGAGGTTTTGGTTATTGATTTCATACACTTGGGTTCCCTTGGAACTTGGGTACATATCATATTTTAAAAATAAATAATAGTTTGAAATATTCACAAATTTACAGAGGAGTTCCAAATACAATGCAAAGAACTATATTTTTCTTTTGAAGTATTTGGAAATAAGTTATCAAACTGATGTCCTATCACTTCTGAATGCTTAAGTGGACATTTGCTATACATAAGTATATTTTATATAACCAAAATGGAGCCATGGAAATTGGGAAATTCACATCTATACAATATTATGATCCAATGAGGTTGCACAAGTTGTCCCAATAATGATCTTTTTTTTTTTTCTGGTGATACTGGGGTTTGAACTCAGGGCCACCTGCTTGCTAGGCAGCACTTGAGCCATTCCAACAGCCCTCAATAGTGTTCTTTCAGTCTTTCTAAACACCTCCAACCACCTCCAATTTAGAATCATTGATTGTACTTGGTTGTCATGTTTCTTCAGTCTCCTTTAGCCTGGACCGGGTTTCCCAGTCTTTATTTCCTGACCTTGAAACTTTTGAAGACTATAGGTCAGTTATTTTGTAAAACACCTCTCAGTCTCAGTTTATCTGATATTTCTTTACAACATTCCAGTCATGTATTATCGGCAGGGATGTCCCAGAAGCAATGCTGGTCCTCTCACTGCATTATGTCCTGGGGTGTGGAATTCCAGTTTGTCCCATTACCAGTGATGCTCAGCAAGAACACTTCCTACATGGTGTCTGCTGTTCTCCACCAAAAGTTACACTGTTTTTTCCCTTTGTAATATTGGAGGGAGATCCTTTGAAACTGCACAAATACTCTGTTCTCCATTAAGCTTTCATAGTTATCACTATGGACTTGTGTTTTCTTTTTTATTAGTGAATTATAATCCACTGTTTTCATTATTTATTTTGATGTCTAAAATGTCCCAGATTTGGCCAATGGGAGTCCTTCCAAACTGGCTTCTGTGTCCTTTTGACATGTTCCCATCATTCTTTAGGTCTTACCTTACTTTCTGGTTCAGCAAGATGCTCCATGCTCATCTTGTCCTTTCTCTGCCTCACCCAGTCCTGGAATCAGCCATTTTTCCCAGGGTCCCTGGTTACTTTTAGTACAAAATGTCATTGGAAAGCCAAGAATTGGGTGCTAGATGTGCTCATTGTTATTGGAGTGTCATTGTTCCAGGTCCTTTGTGTGGACAGAACCAGGAAGTACACACGCTTACATAGGCTTATGTTTATTTTTATTTCTCTATCTATTTATGTATACATCGAAAATAACAAGTTTATACACATAGTTCCCATTTCTGATTAATGCCAGAGGTTCCATTCTAATTTTCTTTTCACAATATTTGTGATTCCTTTCTCTCACAGTGGAAAACTTGGCACCCATGATCCTAAACATATCCACTTTTTGGTTAATACCCATGAATGTGGCCTATCTTCCTTTTCTGCCACCACTCCTTTCCTCTGTAGGGATGGCTTCTTCACTTCAGCTCAGGCTCTCTTACCTGTTTTCCATGTGGATGTATGCCTCAGCTTCCCTGAGTTTTACTCCCTCTCTTTGGGCATCCTCCCCATAACAACACCATTCTCACCCTGCTCAGGCCCTGAGTACTCACACTGGGCTATTCCCCTGTGTGGACTTCCTTCTGATCACACTCAGGAGCCAACCTCCTGTGCTAGGTTGGCCCTCTGCAGGGATAGGCTCCGAAACCCTGCTCTTTGTCACCTTGGCATTCCCACTGTCCACAGGGACCTTGCTTTGTCACAACTAATAGATTTAGGACTGAATTCTTCAGAAAAGAAAAGGAAGAGGAAAGAGCAGAGGAAAAACCAGGTACCTATCATTTTAGCTAAAAAAATTAGACTATTTGTCAATCATATCTAAATAAAACTGGTGAAAAAGGCAAGACTGCTAAAAACAATCTTTTACTTCTTTGGAGATTTTATCCAGGCTAAAAAAGAGAATGTATTGTCTGTATCATAAATCAGTAATTAGAGTTGTTCTTGATGTGCTGAGTATGGGTGATAAGAATGGGTCTTTCTTTACCACAAAGCCAAGAAGGCTGTAAACTACATTTCCTCAGTCCCTTGAAGTGGGAGTTTTGGGAGCAATTTAGGTTCCATCAATGAGATGAACTTCCAAGAGACTTGGATGTTGGAAGTGAGTTGAAGGCCATAGTCCTGACCTCATTGCTTCTGCCAAGTGAGCTCACAGGCACACGTGTGCCTGTGGACTGACTCAGATTATGGCATGGAACATGGTCTTTGAGTTTTTGCGAACAAGAGACCTTAGTGGTTTAAGTCAGAAGCAGTAGCCTGACCTCTAAATCTTAGAGTTGGAGTTGTACACTGAACAACTCATCCCAAGAATGGCTCCTGTAGCCTTCCAGGACCATCAAAATGCTTCATTCCCTGGATTAAATGCTCTCTATTTAAAACACCTGGAGGGGTTTATGTTTCCTATACTTACTCTCTCTCTTTTTTTGGAGACACTGGAGTTTGAACTTGGCCTCCCTCATGCTTGCGAGGCAGTCACTGTACCACTCGAGCTATGCCTTCAGCCCCTATCCTAACTCCTAACAGTCTCATTGACTGCCTATAAAGGAAGATTAGAAAATAGACAATTGATGTCAACTTCTGGAAGGGTTTTTGTCTATGTGGAAGGTAATTTGTACTTATCCAAATAATGCATTAAACTAAAATTACAGATATTAATAAAGGAAACAAACACACACATCCTGATCACAAAGAACTTACAGGATAGAAGAAGGAAGTTAGAGAAAACAGTAATAATAATAAAATAGCTAAATCTAAAATAAAACAGAGATAAATGTTATGTTATCAAAGAGATATAAATAGAGTATTCTGTACCAGTCACTGAGTAAAGTCTAAGCTCCAGACCGTGGCTCCATGTCTTTAGCATCCCTACTAATCCTTAGGTCACTTACACCTGGTCCTAACCGTGTTGGACTCCTCAACATACCTCAAATGTCACTTTCCCTTTTAGGCCTGGAATGATTTTTCTCTATCTTCCCTGCTGGGGGACTCACATGCATCACCTACCTGCTTTATAGAAGAATCATACCATTTGTGTCTCCCTCCTGGGCTTCTCACTAACTGGGGAAAACAAAGGCCTTTTAAAGGCACATCTGTCTCCTTTCTTCAAAGTCTTTGGTTGCTGGTCATAGTAGATAATGTGGATTCTGAAAGGAGAAATTATTCTAAGAAAAGTTCCCCTTTTCGAGGCAACTGCTTTTATTGTGATCAAGTACTTAAAGCAAAATTTTCACAGATAATCCTTAATAAGATGTTCTATATAAGCACACACTCTCATTTATGTAAAGTAATTCTAATTCTTGGCAATCTCTGCCTGCATTTGGGAAGTTTTCCTTGGGGCCCATGGTCCCTAGGATCCTGTCAGAACAGTTGTCAAGCTGAGCTCTGGACACACATAGGAGGAACTGAGCAGCTGCATTTGTCTGTGAAGACAGATGCTTTTCCGACGTCTATATTAATTCATATACTGCACTCTCCTTCCGCTTGTTTAGGGTGCTGGGGGTGTTTAGCATTGCCAGGGTTGTCATGGCACATTCATGGAATGTTGTATGTTTGGAAAATAATTTACAATAATTTGTTAACAAGCACAAGCTGAGACTATTTGAGCAATGGCTGATTCACTTTGTAAACCACTGGCAACAACATACAATATTTATGGGATTGCAAAATCTCATTAAATGAGTAAAGTCCTGTTTTCCCTACTTGGATTCAACCAACATTTATCGGGTGTTGACTAAGTGCTATGCCCTATGCTAGGATTCCACTAAATGAATGAGCGTTCATTAAGCAACTACTCTGCCAGTCACTGGGTAAGCATTCCATTGAGTAAAGAAGCACCCATTAAAGGCCTTCTTGGGGCGCAGGTATAATGCTAGGGTTGAGCTGAATGGACAGCATCTGATTATGCATCTGTAATGTGCCAAACACTACATATGCATCCCATCAAATGAATAAATATTTATTAAGCACTTTCTATGGCTAAGCATCAAACTAGGCACTGTAACATACACAATCCCACTTAATCTTCATTACTATAGTGGGGAGGGGCAAATATAATTATTTCCATTTTATACATGAGGAAACAGAAGCAAAGAGGCTCACATTAATGCCTAGACTTCATAGAAACTGAAATTTGAACCCATGTCTCCTAACTCTGCATCAAGTGTTCTTTCCACTGATCATGACTCTGTTTATAGAACTAAGCTTAATTCCATAGCACTGAAACAAATGAGAGCTGGTGAGACACTAATTATTGTCAACTGGAATTCTATTTCTATAATATTGTTAGGGCAAGAAGAAAATCCACTCTTCCTTATTAAAGAATACTCTTTGGAGTTGTTAAAGTCTCTGTGTTCTTAGCCCTGCCTTTCCTTGAAAAAGTTGTAGACAATTAGTTAAGTTAATTTCCAGGACTATGGAGAAAATTCCCATTGTGGTCACTAAACTTTTGTAACAGTCCTGATCCAAATAAGATGCAATAAAAATGGCACTGCCTGATGAAGACCAGGAAAGTGTACTCCTGGATTATACTCCTGCTTGTTTAGGGCCCATTTTATTCATTTAGTTAATTAGTTTGCAAGTGCTCCTTGAATGTTAAGTGCATGCCAGGCACCTTGCAAGTGCCTGATTTGCAGACACCCAGTCAATATTTAGCTAGGTGTCATTAGGAAAGTTATTTATTTGATTCTCAGAAAAAGGAAAAGTGTTTATGGAATATTATTACTCTTTTTCCTAAACATTGTGTGTGTGTGTGTGTGTGTGTGTGTGTGTGTTGCTGAGGATTAAACCCATGATCTATGCTACACTCCAAGTTCTTTTCCTGACACTCTTAATATTCAATTTTTCAGGCTACGATATAAGTTTAATATTATGTTCTGCTATCTATCTATCTATCTATCTATCTTCTACCATCATATATCTATCATCTATCTATCTCATCTATATAAACATTCAAAATGCTTTTTCTGGCTTATTATTTCTTCTATCTCAGAAACTTAAAAAATAGACATTGTTAGCCCCATTATACAGATGAGAAAAAAATCAAGGCCATAGGTAATTTAACAATCTTCTTACAATAACAAAGCTAGAACAATGGCAGAACCAGGACTGAATCCCATTCTGACCTCAGAGACTTGTTTCCCTTCTTCTTACTATATTGGGTCTACAAAGAATCTGATAGCAAAATGTGTTAAACATCCATGAAGAAGTTGATTCTAGCAATAACTTGGCAGAATGGGCCCACATAGGGTTGGCTCACCCAGTGAGTTCATTGTGTTTGCTCTGTAAGTGGCCTTTGGACATTGATTTGAAAGAGAAAAAAGTCAATCTCCAGTACTGACTACAGAAGAGCTGTGCAGGCTGGCAACATGGCTGATATCCTTGAAAATATTCTTCCTAGCTCAAGATGAAGGAGTGACACAGAACCCCAGAACAAAGGAAGGGCAGTCCTGGCTCCCAGAGGCTCCGGTGGTCCTTTATGCTTCAATCTAGGTGCCCTTTGGAGATTTTTCTTTCATCTGTAAAATAAGATGATAATTTGTCCAATGAGTGCTGAGGTTAAATAAGAAATGAAGGTAAATACATTTGGTCAAGACATGTTTGAGTAGAGTTTAACTAAACAGACTTTTATTGAGCAATCTCATGTAGCAGGTATTTTCTGAGTACTGGGGGATGGTGATAAGTAAAGTCATGTGTCACTTAGCCATGGGATTCATTTAGAGAAATGTGTCATCAGGAGTCTTCATTGTAGGACCATTGTTGAGTGTACTTATCCAAAGTAAGATGGCTGCAATGTTAATAGGTAGTGTATTCTTAAGGAACCACCATCATACATATGGTCAGTCATAGGTATGAGTGGAGCCTTGTGTAGTGCATGACTGGAATGAGCACTGTGCCTGTTAGGATGGTCTTTCAGAGACCTACATGCGAACATGGCAGCATGGACAGGAAGAGGCTACAGAGGAAGGAGTGACTTCCTATTGGTTGGCCGGAGAGTTATTTACAAGGAGGTGTCTGTGAAATGTATTGAGCTAGTGGTATAGGAAGAGGAAAGAGGAGACAAGCAATTCATCCGTCCAGACAGGGAGGCAGTGTAACTGCGTTGCTCTTCCAGGATGCTGTGGCAGTCCAGAGACCCTTGTCTTTGACCTTGTTCTTGGCAGGCAGCACTGTGGTAAGTGGTGCTGTGGAAAATATCTCTGTGGCTAACAAATCAGTTCATTAAAAAACAGTTAAGACAAAAAGAAAAACCCTTGTCTGGCTTGTTCCTACAAAGAATGAGTCCAATGTGTTATCGAACACATCTTTCAGTCCAGTGACCCAGGTCTTCTCCTTGTCATGGGAATCATGGTCTTCACCGTTCTCAGGATGCTTCTGGGCTCAGTGAACCTTGAAGATGTACTTTATATTATTGCTGAGGTGATGAATTGTGTCTGATGTGGATTCCTTCCCTTCCCCCCAATTCTCAAGGGAGGACCATGATAAAGTCTTACCAGAATTCTAAGGCGATCACAGCCTTGGGACATATGTGTAAACTAACTTGTATGGAAAATATACATGTATCAGAGTACATAAAATCTCAGTTTGCCCATCTGCAAAAATGGGGAACTATTACCTACTTGGAAGGGATTCTGTGAGGAGTAGCTCTCTGACTTGGGATTTTGTGAAGGTGGCAGAAGGGCTTGTTGAGAATGGCTGTGTGACTGACTGAGTCCATACTTGGTAGTGATTGTGGTAATGATAACAAACTTGGTATAGGTGCCTGAATAAACATAGAGTCGATGAGCGACATGGGCTACACCTTAGGCACTGCTGTTAGGTTCTGTCCTCTACCTTCCTGGAGCAAGAGTTTGCCTGATGTGCATGAGATTCTAGCTTTGATCCCATGTCAACTTGTCTCAAAGGGGTCCTTTGGTGTGTCCCATGCTATCTTACCCCAGGCAGTGGGGGCTTCTTGTTTTAGAACCCTCATCACTAACCATAATCACTGCTTAGTGTTTGCCTAATGGCTTACTCAAAGAAGATTCTGGAAGCACTTCACCTTAATTATCTGATTTCTACAGAAGCTCAGTTTTTCTTCTGTTGTGCCCTCTAAAATGCTACCTGTGTCCCCTGCTTGATGATGGATGTGGAGTTGTCCCTGTTCTAATCTAAACACGCTGATATATATTTATTCTGAAAAAATATGTCCTCTTCAGGATGGCCATTCTTTTCTGTAACCCTAGAAAGCGCATTTGAGTCTTACTTGGCAGAAGAATCACTTCTGGGGAGATATTTACTTCTGTCCCTCATTGAAGTGTCTGCACTAGAACCTTGGACTTGTAATTGGATTTGTGCAAATACTGTCTTCCCAGGATTGCCCTTTAATCCTCCAACCTCAGGTTCTTTGGCAAGGTCCTTGGCAATAATCGAGTGTCATCCAGGGGATGACCCATCATCCCATAGTGAGCCAACAGTCAGAGGAAGGCAGGTGCTTATGCCAGGAGACCAGCCGCTTGCTAGCTTCTTCTCCATGGCTCAGCCATTGCGTGCTTTAAAATGATGTACAGCTGGTGGCTGGTGAAAAGCTTGATTCTCTCATTCTCTTTGCACCTCAGTCTTCACCTTTTTCAAGATCTGGGCTGTAAACAGGATCTGGCTGTCAATAATAACATTTGACTTGTTCTTAGAATCTCTAATGCTTTCCACGTATTATATGGTTTAACAACACTCAGAGGTAAGGGTAATCATTTCTGTGTTACAAACAGGGACACTGAGTCTATGGAGTTCCTTGCCCCTGGTCAAACAGTTGGAAAGTGGTGGAGCTGGGATGTGAACACAGGTGTATCCTCTTTTCTACCCACATTGCCTGGAAGGGGGAGTGATCTAGGAAGGAATGAAACCAATTGCATCCAGTCTGAGGGAAGAGCATCTGCTGAACAGATGCCCGGATCCACTGGCCGAGTGCCACTAGGATATGGCTTTTCTTGGCGATGATGGCAATCTTGAGAAAGCACTCTATGGCATGTTCATGTTTTTACCATGAGTCACCCTGTTACTCTCCAGAGAGTTTATAGCTAAGGAGACATAGCGATCCACCTATGGCTCCTACGTTTTTATGCCCCAGCAATCCAGAAGAGCAATTCTGTTAAGCAATATCTTCCTGGCAACATATGGAGTTAGTGGGAAGTCATGTGACCCACAATAATCAAAAATTCAGCTGTTTATGAGATCACGTAGGATGATTTGCTAACATCTCCAGATAACCTGGGTAGAGGTTCTTTTTTTCTTTTTTTTAATCCATGAGTCACACTATTAATTCATCTCCTTCACTTACTTTCAAGTTAGAAATCCAAGCTCTGACACAGGTGCCCCAATCATGAACAACCTGGCCCATGCCTGCCTTTCCCTCCATCCTCCTCTCAGACCCTCTTGTAATTCATTCTCCAGTTGTACTGACATCCTCATGTTTCTAGAAACAGCCATGTGGAACCAGGCCTTTGTGCTGTTGATCCTTTTCCTTAAAGCACACTTCCCATCCTTATTGTCTTCCTAGTCCTGACACATCCTTTAAGTCTTAGTGCTAAGAGTCTCTCCCTGGGGAGTCTTCCCTGACATCTTTTGTCAGACTTAGGTTATCCCTCGTTCTCTCCTTCTCCCATAGCATCTTGTAAGATATACAAACGGATTGATATTCATTTTTTTGGAGCCATTTGGAGAAGCCTGTACAAGTTTCAAGAAAAGGAAATGTGTATCACTTTTCTCAGTGCTTGTCACAGCACAGTCAGTGTTCTGGAAACCTTTGAGACATTAACAATAGTGCCATTAGAATACCTATCATGGGCTGTGGGGAAGGAGAAGAGGTGGAGACAGGTAGGACCGGAGGGACAGAACTCACCAGCCTTCATGGATGGCCCTCACATGAGACACAGTGTCACACTGAGTGAAGTGGAAATTGGAAAATGCAAGCTTGATTTAAACTGACCGCACTTCCTAGGAGGGCACAGTGCCAGATTCAGAGCTGTCAGGGTTTGGTTGGAGATCAGGACTCAGGTCATGACTCTAGGTGTAGGAATTTCTCATTCCTTCAGGCAAAACATGTCAGGGCTTTGTAGGATAGTAAGGTCCCAATGTATGGGACACCCTTCATTACATAAATTTAAATTCATATGAAATCAAATACTAGATATTGATGTGAGTTTTTTGAGATAATTATAGATTCACATGCAGTTGTGAGAAATACTACAGAGCAGCTGTCCTTGATCTCTGTCTACTCATGAAAGAAAGACTATTCAGCCAACCATTTAGCAGACTCACTGAGCGGAACCAGTGCTGGACCTGGTGCTGATGGGTCAAAAGAAGTTGAACTGAACTTAGTGCCTGCCCTGGAGGACTTAGTCCAGTGGGGAGATAGGCAAATGGGGTAACAGTAATAGTGGAGAGAGCATGTATGCATGGATGTGTGCATGTGTGAGTGAGAGCAAGGCCAGGGAACATCAACAGCACTGACTGTGATCCTTTTGGGTTGTAATGGTGATGGTAAGGTGATGCCTTATGCATGGTTTCCTACGCTGACGGACTATCCACTTATCAGTGTGAGGATTGAGGACACTTACTTCAGTTGAAGCAGGCTATAAATTCCTGTGATGGGAATAGCCACAGCGAAGAGACTGGGTCACTCTGCAGCCGGTGCTTAGGTGCGTGGGCTGTTTGTCCTGCTGGGAATGCAGCATCTGTGTGACACAGTGGAGGGAGGTAAATCTGAGGAGCCAGCACAGTAGACAGATGGTGGGGGCTGGGTAGAGGGGTTGGGCATAATTCTGGTGGCAGCGGGAGGGGGTTAGAGTCTGAAGACTTGGAGCAAAGTACTTGCTTGGCTAAATTTGGATTTTGGAAGTCCCTTTTGCCAATAAGCACCTCATGTATGAAAGTCTACATTTTCCCCTGAGGTGGAGGAAAAAGGGGCTTCTCCTGGTCCTAACTCTGCAACTTTCCTGGAGGTTCTTAGGTGAAGGCTCAACTGTACTTCATACAGCTCTGCAGATTATAATCTGTCCAAGAAGAGCCCCAGCTGCCTCACAGAGGCAGGTCCACTTCTCTACAGGGTTGCAAGTAAAAACGCCTGCTTGCTGTTCTCCCAGGCTTCAGAGTCTGTGGCACGAGGGGGCTGAGTGTGTACGGGAGGGGGTGTGTGGGACAGAGTAGCTCATGAGGCCCCTCATTGTGCAATTCCAGGCCCCTTTCTGGAAGCTGTGGGCTTTTCTTCCTGTGTGGTCTCAGACTCATCCTCTCATCTCAGTTTCCCCATCTGGAAAAGTGGGAGAACAGTTTGTAACTTCTTGGGGTGCTGTGAAAATTATTAGTGCATGTGGAGGATTTGGAGAAGGCAGATGAAAGACTGTTTCACTTTCTTAGTCTGCAAGCCGGACTCCAGCACTGAACAGATAAGATGAGATGGAGGGAAAGGAAGAAAATTCATGCTCTTTAGCCCACGTCTCATGGGGCAATTTGAGAATGGTGCTTGGCCTATAATAAGGGCTCAATAAATGTTTGATACTTGAAAAGAAAAAAAGTCTTAAGCACTTGAGGCCTTTCAGATGCATAGAGCCTATCAACTTCTTTAGAGGGTGCAGGGAAAGAGTCAAGAACACAGGGCTGAGCTGAACAGGTGCGGGTTCATATTGTGCGTCCACTGCCTACTATGAGTGAGGTTTTAGGTAGGTCCCTCAAAAGATCTGTGATTTTCTTGGGCTGTTCTTTCTTCTACATGTGAAGGTAAAATAAGATCATGGATACTGGGCCAACACATAGTAGGACTTCAATGGCCAGTAATTGGGAGTTTTCTTGACTTTGGCTGTATTGCTTATGTTAGGATACTAAGCTGCCATTCCACACTGGAGACGAGACAAACCTCCTGGCTGGGTTGGAGGACACAAAGCTCTCATCCACGAGACACAAAGTACAAAGTCTTGGCTTTGCAGTCTCTCTGGGACGGTCAGGCAGCTGTTTGGAGAGACCATGAAAGGATTGCAGCTGCAGTGCTGGGCCACAAACAGACAGCAGTAGCAGCAGCATGGTGGGGGGTGGGGGAGGCGCCTTTGGGAACTAGGAGGTCATACTTTGTGGACCTTCTGAAGGCCATTTCTGACTAGAAATGTTTAGTAAACAACCCACCCTGCTCCCTAACCACAAAGAAACTGGATACGTGGTCTCAAATGCAATCTTTTAGTATCCTTCTCTTTTAAAGATTTTTTTTTACATGAACACAAATATTGGAAATTTACTTGCATAATGATGAGTGTCTGTTAGAGGCAGTAGCCTTTAGGGTCAGGTGCAGCCAAGACCCTAGAAAACCAAGCTCTGTGTTCTGGCCATAGGAACAATCCAAAGTCCTTATGGAGTCAGGAGTGTGGCTGAATTTAGAGAGAAGTCAAGCAGGAAGCTTTGCATTCATTCATTTATGCATTCATTTAACTATATTCCCAGAAGATGCTTCCTGGGCTTTATACTCTATGGGAGTATAAAGTCTCAGGAATCACTCCTGGAAGGAAATTATACAGTAATTACAGGGGTAATGGCAGGAGAATAAGAAAAATTCATTGACCAAGGTGTGCTCTGAACTGGCAGAAACTGGAGTTTGATCCCAGCAAGTGCTAAGAACCAACACTGAAGGTTTGGTGGAGGGAGATAACTGGGAAGTGGCCTAGAAGGACCAGTCTGGGCTCCTCAGGAAGTCTGCTGTCCCCTGCTGAGAGGACAACAAGCTCAAAGTCTTGCCAAGATGCAGTGACTTCTGGAAACCATTGGAAGACTATAGGCAGAGGAGTCCTGTGACCACGTGAGAGAAGGCAGCCTTTGTGCAGCCTGGAGAAACCACTGGAAGGCAAGAAAAGCAAGGCAGGGAGCTCAGCTAGCTGAGGTCAGAAAATCAGAAGGTAAGCCCATAGCCAGTGCCCTTTCCAGGGCATGATAACTGTCATAGTTATATTTAACTAGCTCTGGGCTGCCAAGAACTTAATTTAGATTGACTGAATCTTCACAGATATAAAGCCAGGCATTACTTGCTCAAGATCACATAGCTTGCACATGGAAGATTTGAGTCTCAAATATATGGTTTTGGTGTTCAAAACCATATACTCTAAAATCTAAGCTACTGGGGCAGACCAGAAAGACAGGCAGAGAGGGGTTTTCTTACCCTATGATCTCTGGTGGCAGCTTCTAGGTCCACCTTGGTCTGGATGTTAGTTCCTTGTCAATTTTCTTGCCTGTATCTCCTAAGCTTTATCTGCTGGGAAGAAGTTTTTGATCCTACAGCAGTCTGCTGTCTTTCAGAAGTTTCTGCTCTTCATCATGGCCACCAGCACTGTGCACTGGACTTCTTACGCTACAAGTCTGTCTCCTTTTTCCTAGGATGTCCCATGTCAGCCTTGCCAAGAAACCCTTTTCATTCTTCCCCACCCCCACCAGTGTCTTCCACTGAATCTCCAGCTGCTGAATTATTCAAACGTCAAAACACACTTCTGTGTCTTTTGGGTGTTGGATCAGTCCCACTTTACACACACTGGGAAGGAGTAGTCAGAACCAAGCTGAATTTGCGTAATGATGGTTGCTTTGTTGTAGGGTCTGCCCTTGTGCTCCAATGGCCTGGGCACCTCAGAGTGTGGAAAGGAATAGGGGAGAGCACGGAAGAGGAGAGCCCCACGAACCTCAAAGGGACCTTGCCAAGAGAAATGATCTAGAGATAACCTCTTCCCTGAAGGTTACTGAAAGCATGCCAGGTCTGGCCCCTCTGGGATGCACCACAACTGCACAGGGTAACATGATCATACACAAAGGTGTCACATGGTCTGATGCCATGATACACATCCAACAGTCTGGGTACCAGACACCACACCTCGTGCTTTGCAAACACCAACAGCCTTCAAACACTCAAAGAAAGTATACAATGATTATCCCTACTTCACAGACGGGGAAGCTGTCAAGAAGAAACTGAGGCACAGGGCAGTTAAGCAACTGGACCTATGCCACACAGGTAGACAGAAGTGGGATGGGGAGTTGAATTAGGCCTCTAGCTCCAGAGTCTGCCCCTGCGCACCACTCCATGCTGGAGCTGCCACCTCTCTCCATGGGGTGCTCCCTCTATAGGAGGCCCAGGAATCTCAGTCCACCCATTCTGAGCATCTGTTCAACCATCCCCCACCCACCCAAGGCCCGCTGGAGTCATGGCTTCTTTTACTGCATGGAACTGGTGCTCAGAATTCCAGCTAGACTCTCTGACCCAAATCATCTCTGTCCCGTAAGCTTCGGGATCTTGGACAAGTTTAACACTTTGTTTCCCAAAGCCTCAGTTTCTTTACCTATCGCACAGGCTGTCCCTGGTGGTCACTCCAGGTTCTTGTGAGAATTAAATGGATCATGGGTTTTACTCTGTTGATAAGGCAGTATGCCCTATCCCAGTGCATCAGGGACAGTAAGGTCCTATTGACCTCAGTGGTTTTCTAAACCGTAGTATGGGCCTGATAGTACTCAGGGCTCCTCTGGCACCATTGGAGGTCCTGCCTTTTGTTACATGGTGGTTGTCACTGCCATTCTCACTCTCTTGATGTCTAAGAGAAATTTGAGAAGCCCAGAGACACATTTTTGTGCCCCTAGCTTGATCCCAGTTAATGCTTCTGAGACAGAAAGATTTAAAATCCTAGTTTGCTTTTATCTCCCTGGATTTTCCTCTTTTCCTTTCTCTTTCATTTTCCTCCACTCACGTAAGTAGAAGGTCTGGATTTCCTTACCTCAGAGGTTTATCCAGGAAGCTTGTCAGGGGTGGCTTGTTCTTAGCTAAGTGTTGAGAAACTTGGGGTCAAGAAGGTAAAATACAAGCAAAACCCAGAGGACACAAGCTGGATATAAACAATGAGTAAATGGTGGAGGAGTCAGGCACTCTAAAGTGAGCATGCTCCGTCTGGGGAAAACAGCTCTGGAGCCAGTGATGCCAAAGCTTCTTACTTTTCAAAAGTAGAGAAAATTCTGGATCTCCTAGTGAAATCTCCTGACTGAGAATTTTAGCAACTAATTCAATTTATGTTTTTTAAAGCCAGATTTAATCAACACTGCTGGAAAAGACTCACCCTGACAGTTGTAGGCAGGTCTGTGCTACAGTGAAGGATTTGAAAGGAGAAGGATTCCCCAAATGGAATGTGCAGAGAGGGATGACTTTGTGTATTTGAGCTGAAGGATGGACCTGCATCCTAATCCCTACTTGGATAGGAATCATGGGTAGGCAAGGAGAAGTTCTAGTGATAGCAGTTCTGGGCCCTTGCTTGCCCAAGGTCTAGGGGCTAGACTGACAGACCCAGAGGCTTACAGCTCCAAGCCCTAAGAGGCAGGGGTCTATTGCTCCAGGCGCTAGAAGTCAAAGACTTGTGGATGTAGGCACTCAGATTAGACGCTTGTTGCTCTGGACCTTAGCCATCAATAGCCGTAGCACTTGCCACTTCTGTAATCCTGAGCTTGGAACAGCAGGCAGCAGCAGGCAGCTCCTTTTAGTGTCACAGCTCTCATACAGGCCTTGGATGCGAAGGTCTCAGTCCCTCAGCACCAAGTGTTACAGCTCTTGGGCCTAGGCTGTCTGAGACCCTGGACCCTTTATGAGTTCCCTGGATCTCTTCTAGCAACTGAGGCCTGCAGTTCCTCACCTTCAGCTATTCACAGCCCTTGTCTCTGTCACCTTTACTGCCGTCACTTCTGCTCTGGCTGCTCTGCCACCTCTGCTGCTGCTGCCACCTTCCTTTCTTTATGTCACCAGCTCAGTGCACGCCACAATATAATGAAGATCAAAAGTAGGCAAGCAATGACCACTTGAAAAAGTATTTTATTGAGCCTTATGTTGTAACACCAAGGGGGTACCACGGGGTTTCTCCTGGCTGATTCACAAGGTGTGCCACAGAGTCCGCTTATATAGCCAGAAAGGTGGTGCGGTGAGGTTGTTTGCACCAATCATGCTCCAGCATACAAATGAAAGACTGTGTTTGCACCAATCATAGGTCTTCTGCTGGGACACTAGGGGAAGTGCTCCCCCTCTGGCCTGGGTGGAAATGACTGTTGGGTCATCTAGAGTTCACAAAGGATTGTGATGGCAAAAAGTCCAGCACAGGCTGTTTGAAACAGTCATGTCTGGGACAGTGCCTTCTGGAGCCAGAGTTATGCTTTCACAGCAAGCAGCTATGGTTTCCATACAGCTTCTTCAAGATGTGTTCAAAGCAGCTAGTGGCAAGAGAAAAGACTGACTGGCTGCTTGGCTGACAGTCCTTTGCTCAAGACATGTGGGGCGCCAGGGTAGGGTCTAAGAGTTGTCAATTTAGGGAGTCAAATTGCTCTGGCCAGCATCATAGCTTACCTAAAGTAAAAATAAACATTAAAAGAGGTACTTACAGTACAGGCCTATCATTAACATTAGCAGGGTTTTAACAGTGTTTAAAGTGTTCTAACAATGCTAAGTCCTGCCCCAGTGCTCAGAGAGAGGTGAATCCCTGTCATCTGTCTCAGTGTTAGACACAAAGGGCCATGTGGCTGGAACAATAGCAGAGCCAGAGGAGTCAAGCTGTGCTAAATCAGCACTGTATGTCTATTTGGTTTAGGATTGTACGTCAAGTGTTTTTCTGGTGCAAAAGTTGTATCTCCACTGCAGAGTAAGGAGGTTGATCATGTTGAAGTGGTATTTATTATGTGTCTGTAAAGCACCAGGCTCCATACTAGGCATGTTGTGTTATTATCTTGTTTAATTTTTACTAGAACTCTGTAGATTAACTTGGTATTGTTCCCACTTCACAGATGTAGACATAGAACGAAGTTCAAGGGGAATTCATGATTGCTGAAGATGATCCAACTTGTGAAGCAAAGAGCAAGGAGTGAACCTAGCTTTCTAATCTTAAATCCAGGGTGCTTTCTGAGTCTTTTCAAATATTTTTAAGACTTGGATTAACTGATAAATTTCTTCTTAAGAAAGCAGGATGTTTTTGTTTACTCATCCTAGCAGATATTCATTGCCTGCAAGGCCTGATATCAATCCTTAGAAAATCTGTTTTATACCACATTTTCACTGGGTGATGACAAGCTGATGGTCACTCATTGAGGAAAGGAAGAAAGCATCCCAGGCTGTATTGATGCTGAAGATGGGGGATTGTGACAAGTGCAATTCATATACTCTTTACATATTTTAATAAAAGCACTTAGGGAATTCAGTCTTTCCTTACTAAAGTATGGCTTTATCCAAGTCAGCGGTCCACTGGAAGGAAAAGGGCCTTTAAAAACGTCTTCACCAAGGCACCACACTAGGACAAGGGTGGGGCGAGTTGCAGGAGGGCAGAACTCATTGGAGTTGCCGATGAGAAGGCAGCACAAGGGCTGGCAGGCCCTTCTTGGGACCACAATGGTGCCCTGTGTCATGGAGTTCACATGGACTCTATTGGATCTCAGGGGATGTGCACTCATTCTATGCTATCTCTTTTTCCAACCAAAGTCATGATCAAGGTAGCATGAAAAACTTGGAAATGAACATTTGTGCACAGTGGCATCTATCTAGCACTCAGGAGAACTGAGGCAGGAGGATCACAAGTTTGAAGCTAGCCTGGGCTACATAGCAAGACCCTGTCTAAGAAAGCAAACAAAGAAGCAAAAAACCATAATACAACAACAACAACAAAAACCTTGGAAATGAGACACTGAAAAACTATTTTACAGAACTTTATCATTTTCAGAATTCTTGTACATTGTTTTGTTCATTATACCAGCTCTGTATTGGTATTATTGCTTTGAGCTCTTTACAGATCAGAAAACTTGGATTATAGTAAGGAAGAAGGCTACAAAGAATGATGGAAGGATCCAGTCATTGGGACCCAATGGACAGACCTGGTTTCCATCATTCATTACTCATTTCATACATGGTTTATTGGTGCTAGGCAGGCTTGATGTAATGGGTATGTGACTTATGCAGTCACACAGGACTCCATGCTTTGACAGCCCCTGCATGCAGCCTGATGATCTACCATCACTGTGCTGAAATTCTTTTTTTTTTTTTTAATTTTTTTTTCATTTTTCTTTTATTATTCATATGTGCATACAAGGCTTGGTTCATTTCTCCCCCCTGCCCCCACCCCCTCCCTTACCACCCACTCCGCCCCCTCCCTCTCCCCCCCTCAATACCCAGCAGAAACTATTTTGCCCTTATTTCTAATTTTGTTGTAGAGAGAGTATAAGCAATAATAGGAAGGAACAAGGGTTTTTGCTGGTTGAGATAAGGATAGCTATACAGGGCATTGACTCACATTGATTTCCTGTGCGTGGGTGTTACCTTCTAGGTTAATTCTTTTTGATCTAACCTTTTCTCTAGTACCTGTTCCCCTTTTCCTATCGGCCTCAGTTGCTTTAAGGTATCTGCTTTAGTTTCTCTGCGTTAAGGGCAACAAATGCTAGCTAGTTTTTTAGGTGTCTTACCTATCCTCACCCCTCCCTTGTGTGCTCTCGCTTTTATCATGTGCTCATCGTCCAATCCCCTTGTTGTGTTTGCCCTTGATCTAATGTCCACATATGAGGGAGAACATACGATTTTTGGTCTTTTGAGCCAGGCTAACCTCACTCAGAATGATGTTCTCCAATTTCATCCATTTACCAGCGAATGATAACATTTCGTTCTTCTTCATGGCTGCATAAAATTCCATTGTGTATAGATACCACATTTTCTTAATCCATTCGTCAGTGGTGGGGCATCTTGGCTGTTTCCATAACTTGGCTATTGTGAATAGTGCCGCAATAAACATGGATGTGCAGGTGCCTCTGGAGTAACAGTCTTTTGGGTATATCCCCAAGAGTGGTATTGCTGGATCAAATGGTAGATCGATGTCCAGCTTTTTAAGTTGTGCTGAAATTCTTAACTGTTGAATGAGGGACCCTGTGCTTTCATTTTGCACTGTGTCCTGTAAAGTAAGCTGTGTGGGTCCTGATGCTAGGCACAGAATTCAGATGTGGTGAAACCCAGCCATGATCCTTGTCTTAGCTTCAAGTATAGTGTAAAAGTTTACTCAACCTTTCTGATTCTGCTTTCTCATCTGTAAAATGGAAGTCATCTTTCAGGTTTCATAAGCACTAGAGATGCTGCATGTAAAGTGCCCCGTCAGTGACAGTCATGGTGTGCTTAGTGTTCTCAGAGTCCCCGCTTCACTGGTCTCTGATGGTACCAGGCTGGTGTTTTTCTTGCTACCTCTCTCCCATCAACCCACTGGAGCATCCTCCCTTCTCCTTCACACTGGGCGTCTTTTGGGAAATCTCTTCTGTAGGCCCCTTCATCATCCACTGTGCTGTTGAGTGCATTCAGGACCCCAAAGCCTGCTGAGGCTTTCCCACCAGAAGGTTGGCATTCTTTCAGTGCCTTGGATTTGCCATGGCAGTGTCCAAATGGAGACACATCAAGCTGAGTGTCGTGGACATATGGCAGCTTTTGATTCATAGCATCTGTTGGTGTCAGCCTTCAGGAAGACCACAGCCAATCGATTCTCAGAGACTTTTGGTTGAACAAGGCTCTAGCCACTGCTGGAAACCAGACCAGAGCAGTTGGCAGGGCTAGGCATTTTTCAAGGAAGCACAAGTAATTCAGAGTAATCCGGGGATGAGATTTTCATCCTGAGCTCCCCAATTTCCCCGAAAACTGTGTGCAGTTGCCAAGTGATAGTGAAAGAAGCAGTTTATGATTTCCGGTGAGAAATGGATGTGAAGTGAGGCAGTTGGAGGGATCCCATCAGAATATGTCAGAGAAGAAGGGCAGCATGATTCAAAAGCAATGGCATGGGTTTTGGAGTCAGCAAACTTGAGTTCGATTCCCATCCTTGACTCTTAATGGCTGTATGCCCTTTGGCTAGTTGCTACCCCTCTTTGAGCCTCAGGATTCCTGGCTGGAAAATGAAGATAATATTACCTGCCTTCCAAGGTTGTGTGTAAAGGACTTGGCACAGTGCCCGGATCATGGAGCTCTCATCAGATTTCCTTTCTCTTCCCTTTCTGTACTGGGTCCCTTTTTGCTTAGAGTCTGGGAGGTAGATTCCAAAACTGGGTGGGATAAGAGCTGCTTTCTCTGCATCATGCATATGCAAATTTCCTTTGGCCCATTTCTATGGGTAATTGACACTTATCACATCAGGAGTTGTCACTGTGACATGGTATATGTTCACCTCCAGCTCAACTGCTCTGGCAACAAGCATGCTAGCTCACCCTGGGAGACCTCACATCTCAGCACTCACACACGTGTTCATAATGAAGACAGACTGCTGTGTGCTTTGAGTTGGACAGACTTTCTCTGCATGGGACTCTTGGCTATGTAGATAGTGTCATCTGTGATGACACCAGAACAGTACTACTGTCTCCTAGAAGGTCTCTTAATGATAACCCAGTTATCATCTTCCTCCCTCCCTCCCTCCCTCTCTTCTTTTCTTTATTCCCTCCTCCTTCCCTTACTTCCTCCCTTTCTTATCCAATCACGTGTTCATTCTCTTAGTGATGACCAGCTGCTAGTAGGGGGGATACAATGGAGTAAAAGACAGGTGTCAACCTGCATCAAAGAAGACCCAGTGTAGAGAAGACAAGGTCACTGAAGAGTCCTGGTGCATGCTGGGCATGCTAAAGAAGGTGCAGAACAGGCTAAGGGCAGAAGTGTCAGGAAGGTGCTTTACAAGATGTGACGTCTGAGCAGATCCAAAATTGGCAAGTAGTGATAAAATGGGCCTGCATCTTTTCCCTTTGCCCTTGGGAGGGACTGCCACCTCCCGGGCAGGAGATATAGCAACTTCATTATGTGGTCCCTACTTCCATCTCTGGCCTTATTTCTCATGCAACTCCACAGTGACAAACACCCCAACTACTTGCCCTCTACTGAGCTTGGGAGCTCTCTTGTGCCACTGAACCTCTGTTCTGACCACTTTCCTGCACTCTCCCTGTCTCTAATTATTGGTTTCTTATTCATCTTGAAGCCTAGGCTCAACACTGCCCCACCATGAAGCCCCCAGGTTCCTCCAGTTAGAACTCAACACTCATCCTTTTGGCTGGTAAGAATCCTCCTATTGATGATGTGAGTGACTGGGCCTTGTGTTGTCATTCTGTCCATCTTTATCTAACTAGACAATGAATGCCATTTAAGTAGGAACTGCATCTTATTCAAACTGAAATTCCTCAATGCTAGTGTTAAGTAAAAGTAAAATGAAGGAGTGAATGAATAAGCAGATGGAAGAAGAATAGTGTGATTTGGGGCGGAGTCTCCACAATGAATAAATATTCTTTCAGAGTTTAAGAGAAAGGAGTCAGTAAATTTTTGCTATTGTCAACTTAGATAAAACATATTGTTTCTGCTTTTTTATTTTCATGAGCTGGAACTAACAACCAAGCAACAAAAATAATAACTACCATTTACTGACAAGTCATTGTGCATCAGACACTATGATAAATTCTCCCTGGTCTACTGTGTTTAGTCCTCATACTGTGCTTACAATATAGTTACTATTATTATCATGCCCATTTTACAGGTGGGCAATCAAGGCACAAAGAGGTTCAGGTACTCCTTCAAAGCCCCTAGCAAGTGAGCTTTTGAGTTAAGGGTTGAACTGCTGCAGTCTGGCTCCTGACTCAAAACTCCTGACCTTGGCAATGGACCATCTCACCTCCTGCACTCTGTCAAGGGTTAACTCTTGCCTTGGGCCAGGAAAATAGGCAGATTCCTGGCAGAGTGGAGGGCCAAGCCCTTGCAGCCTTGGCTAGGATCCTCGTTCCTTGTCGTCGAAAAGGCTTGCCTAAAAGAAAGCAATTTGTGACAGAGACGTGCATGGAAAGGTCCAGTTTATGTGGGTTTAGTCAAGGAATTTCCAGAGTTCTTAACAACTGCATTGTGGCTGGCAGGGCCCCACCTTCATTCAGGGAACAGGCTGTGACCCAATGATCCCCATCCTCCTTCCCAGCCAGCGTTTTGCAATCTGGGTGTGACCAGGCGCAGGGATGAGACTCCAGTTCTGCATATTTCTGAATATACAGGATTCTGACATCTGTAACCCTGCAGTCGGTTGAGGTCTGTACCATGTGGTAATCTGTTTCAGGGCTGCCAAATAGTTCTTTTGAAAAACATATTTTGGCTGCTCACTTATTTTCTGCTGTTGTGTTTTGAACAAGTGTTTCCCAAAACTATTTCCTAACAGCACTAAGGGGTAGGGAGAGGGAAGAAAATAAAACAAGATTGTAGAATTTACCGGTGGTGGAAACATAAAATAAAACCACCACCACCTTCACTGTCACACCTGGACTGCAACTCTGGGACCTTCATAATTTGAAGTCAGAGCATCTAATCACCTGCCTTTCTCTGGCAAATGTGATCACGTTTTTATTGAGCTTAACAGATCATTGTTTTGATTTGGTCCTGGGATTTCTTTCCACCCCACTGATTTCAGCAAGCTATTGTGACTTCCAGGGCAGGAAGTTGTAGGGAGTGGATGGTTTGGAAATATTCAGACATGGAAGATGTCAGATATGAAGATGTGGAGGTCCTGTGTGTTCCAGGCAGGGAAGCCAGCTATCTGCACAGTGACCAGCTATCTCTCTTCGTGTAGCCAGCTCAGAGCTGCTGATGGAGCCCTCTCCTCCTCCTCCTCCTCCTTCTCTTCCTCCTCCTCTTCTTCCAGTGCAGGGATTGAACCAAAGGCCTTGCACATGGTAGGCAAGCGCTCTACCACTGAGCTATGCCCCCAGCCCCAGGAACTCTTCTTCTAGCATCTTGAGAGGAACAGACTGGCCCAAGGGTCCAGCTCCTACAAATCCCAGTTGCTCTCCTTGGCCCCTTCCTAAAACCAAGAAAGACAATCTGAGCTAAGATGAGTTTATTACACCCTCACTGCTCTCCTGCAAGCCTTGATTACTGTGTACTTTGTTTTAGAATATACATGCATATATTTATACTACCTATATTACATATAGTAAATATGTTATATATTTACATATGTAAAATACATATTTACATATAGTAAATATCTCTATGTGGCATATAAAAACAGATATTTTAGAATGTGTATATAGAATATATAGAAGCATTAAAGCTTGTAATTACATAATTTATATGTGTGCCATTTTCGATTTATATAGAGAATGAGCCTTTCTTTCCCAAGCAATTACTTGGAGATAGCTATATATTTATGTATCCTAAATATATCTTTATATTTATACTTATGGATATAAATGTGTACTTATATAGAGAGAAGCTAGATGATCCATAACACGTATGTTGGAATGGTCAACATACGCACGTACGCACACATGCTGTGTATACACATATGCACGTTCCACCTTTTCCAGTCCTGGTGCCCGTGCACGCGCACACACACACACACACACACACACACACACCCCATCTTTTACATTTAGTTTTCTCTTTCCTAAGTTGTCACTTCCCAGCAGTCATGGTGTACCCCCACACTGACTGTCAGCTCCTAGGAGAGGCTGAAGTTCACAGCCCCTTGTAAAATCTCTCACTAGCCTTGAGCTTACATGGAGGGGTGGGGAGGGGGGAGGAAGGGAGAGGGGCCTAAAGCCTTCTCTCCATACCAGCTCCTCAGTGTTCACCCCCACACAACTACCACTTTGTTTTCCTTCTTCCTTTTTTTTTCTTACAATTTTTCATCATGGCCTTTTAAAAATTGTTAATCAAATGAAACTTTTAATATGTAGTTCAAGAGAATTCAGTGTGTTTCGGATTCATTTACAGTTAAATCATCAGAAGTAGTTTTGCAATCACAGTTTGGCAGCCAGGAGCCCTTTGACTTGGAGTCAAGATGAGCTGGGCCATGTGGAGCCCAACACGCTCTGGACACCCCTGCAGGGCCAGCAGGAGTCTGCGGAGGAAGGCAGCAGCAGCTGGAGGTGGAGCAGGGGTCTGACCTGGTTGACTTAACCTGTGCTCATGTGCGGTTTAGTTAGAATGGAGCCTGTATTATTTTGCTCAGTGTCTCCACCTATAAACCAGGGCATTACAACACTACTGACCTCTTGGGCTTCATTCATTCTGTGATCTTGAAATTGGGGAAAACACCAATGAGCTGAGTCTCCAAGAGAAGCTGTCCTGGGGCCCTGCAGGACAGGAACAGAGTTGTGGGTTGGATTTTGCAGAGCAGAGAAGGTTATCACCAAGGAAGAGACAGAGGGAGGGATGAGGGTGGTATCCTCTTTACACCGTTAGAAGCAATTAGCACAGCACCGGGCACCTGGACCAAGTTTTCAAGACTGCTGGCTCCCATTTCGTGCTTCAAGCCCCTCAGTATGGATGCCTGGAGCTGCAGATGGGACCTGACCCCATTGGGTATAAACTGTGTCTTTCCCATACCTGTAATAAAGTTTACTTTACAAATTTGTGGCAGGGAAGAAATTAGTGACAATAACTAATAATAAAATAGAATAATTATAAAAATATATTACAGTGAAAGGTGTTTAAAGCTTCAGAATTATTTCTGGAACTTTCCATTTAATATTTTTGGACCATGGCTGATCACAGATAACTGAAACTATAGAAGGCAAAACCAGCACTCTGGAGGCTGAGGCAGGAGCATCAGGAAAAGAAAGAGAGAGCGAGGGAGGGAGGGAGAGAGAGAAAGAAAGAGAGAGAGAGAGAGAGAGAGAGAGAGAGTGTAGGAGGGAAGGAGCAAAGAAAGAAAAGAAAATTGCCAATATCCTTTACCCACAGTTTGGCTTTCTTTTTCTTTTTTTGTTTTTGTTTGTTTGTTTTCAGACAGGGTTTCCCTATGTAGCCTAGGATGGTCTGCACCTCACTATCTTCCTACACGGGTAGTCTCTGAGGAGTTGTGTGACATTCCAGGACTTTGTTGAAGAACCGTACTGCTTGGATACTCCCCCCACCCAGGACCCTGCGTGCTGGCCAGGCTTGAGGCTGGTCTCTAGAGGCCCTGTGCATTTCCTAGTGGAAGGCTTACCTGCTGAGGTAGACATCAGCTTTCTCCTCATTTACTCACCCAGAGGAAAGAGAAGGTGCATAGTCAATGGCCTTCAATAAGCATGGCCCCATGACAATGGCACCCAGTTGACACTAGAGCTCAGATTATTCTCACAGGGAGTGACAGCCATATTACTTGCTGGTGAATCCAAAATAATCCAGGGCAAGGGGCTCTGAGTGCTGGAAAGCCCCTCTGCAAGTTCTTCTAGAAGATGCACCCATGTACATCACACATGTGAGGGGACAAGGGAAAACCCAGCCAGATGGAACCAGAGAGGGAGGGATAAAGTTGGCCTGGATCAGGACAGGGGTTTTAGAAGGAAGGGACATTTATATTGGACTTCAGAGTATGAATAGGAGTTTCTGGGCAGAGAAGAGGGAACAGCATTCTCTGCAAAGACCACCTAGTAAAAGGGATCAGTGTGACTGTGGCCTGTGGGGGGACATGAGGCTAGAGAGAATCCCAGAGAGTGATGTGTTAGAAGGTGTGGACGTGGAGAAGCTTGGGCACTGTCCTTGTAGTGAGAAGGGGGACCAAGGGGTAGCAGCTTTGAGTTCACTGGAACCCTGGCTCCTGTGCCCTTTTATTTTCTGTCTTCCTCCCTTCCTCACAGTGAGTACAGACAGGACCATGTAAGTGAGAGAACAGCTCCAATTCAGGAACCCTGCTCAGAAAACATAGCACAAAACCCAAAGAGAAAGCTGGGGATTTCAGGAAGAGGCAGGGACCACCTCCAGATGGCCAGCCTTGCAGGGTAGACAGCAACAGTGCCGGGGAAGCCTGGGCCCACACTGGACCCAGCCAGGGCCGTCTTGCATTCTCCAATGAGGCAGAAGATGGGGGGAACCTCAGAGCAAATATTTGTCACGAAAGGGAAATTTTGGCTGGCTGCAGAATCACAGATAATTAAGAGATATGATTTATCGTTGGTGATGTTTCCCAGGCCTGGCCAGCATGTAAGTAAATGTTTTCCAAGCTGCTTGGCCTGACGTGAGGCTGTGCTGCTGGGGAAGGCTTTGCTTGCAGTCAGCAGCTTCACGCTGGGCAGAGCCTGTGGGTTTGCCCGTCACAGGTTCCTGGGCAGTGAGCCCTGCCCTGCCAGGGGGCAGGTGACCCAGAAGAACAGAGAGAACAAGGCAGAGTTGGGGAGAATCCCTGCTCTGTTTAACTGGGTCACCTCGGTTCCCCACGTGGAGTGATTACCCCATCCCCCCTCCACCACGCACACACACACACACTCTGGGGACACTTAGTGATGTCTGGAGGCATTTTTGGTTGTCACAACTGGGAGAAGGGCATGTGGTGGGTAGAAGTCAGGGATGAGCTGAACACCCCACGGTGGCACCCAGGACATGTCCACACCACGGACAGAGTTCTCTGGCCCCGGATGTCTGTAGGGCTCAGAGTAAGAAAGCCTGAGTCACAGAAGTGACACAGACCTCAGAGTGGTTAAGGACTGAAGTGAGACGTGACCTCTGTACTGCTGGACACTGAGCTAGCACTTTCTCTTGAAAGACCACAAGGCCACCAGTCTGGTCTAGATGCAAAGGCAAGAAGCCAGTGAGGTAGAATAGAGGCAAACCAGGTAGGCCCACCCTGTCTAACGAGCCCTCTCTCCTTCCATCTCTCCCTCTTCTTGTATTTTCTGAGCACTACCAGGAGCTAGAAATTTGGGTTACGGTAGTGAACAGCATGAGGTTGCTGAACTCAGAATTTTCATCCTAATGAATTTCCCATGAACACATCATGGTATGCCATTGGCTAAACCAATCCTATAAGGAGAAGGGTGACCAACACAAATGGGTGGTGGCCTGTGTGTGTATAATTACAAGAAGGGGGATGTGACCTCCTAAGAAGTGACATTTGAGCTGAGACTTGAGGGTGTGAGGGCAGGTGGCCATCCCAGTCAGCATCCAGCCCCATCCCCAAGTCCCCCTCTATGTCCAGCAGGTGGCCAACAGCCCTTCCTAAATGGCCAGTTGCTGTTGGCTGGAGGTGAGGGGCCCTGGACCAGCTCTCTAGGTGTGGAACCATTCAGGGAGCCCTAGCTGCCAGCCTTCCTGCTCTGGCCATGAGGGTGTTTGTAGAAAGAAGGGTAGGGGGCTTAGCTGATTAGGGCCCATGTGCTCAGGCCCTGACTTGAAGAGAACCTGGTTGGGGTTCCTAGGGTGAGCAGTTGGCTCATGGTCTCTCTGAAGAGGGGATGGGGCTGTCTGTATCCCACCCCAGGCCCTGGCAGCTGGCTGCAGGCTGCCTGCCACAGCAGAGGCCAGGCCAGCT
Organism: Castor canadensis; assembly: GCF_047511655.1. NCBI lineage: Eukaryota > Metazoa > Chordata > Mammalia > Rodentia > Castoridae > Castor > Castor canadensis. The sequence goes on along the minus strand of NC_133398.1, from coordinate 26,230,003 downwards.
TCCAAGTTCAGAAGTGTGTCTGCAAGTGGGGCCTTTGCCATGGCTGGTAAGGGAATGAGGAAAAGAAAAGAAGATACCATGTCCCTTCTTCCCAGCATTTCTGGGTTTTTCCATTGGGATGGTCAGTGCTACCTGCACTTGATCAAAACGCTTTGCTGAGCACCCTCCGCACAGCCAGAAGTGCAGCGGGCCTATCTTGGGTGTGCTATGGTTCACCCAAGCTCACAGGTTGGAGCGTTCATTCTTTAATGCCTGTGGTGTTGGCAAGTAGGTCTGGTGGGAGCTGTTGGAGTCACAGATGGAATCACATCTTTTTCCTTGCTGTTGTTTTTTTGGTGCAGTGAATTTCAATTCAAAATAGACACTCTGAAAACAACAATAATAAAGAAGGTAAAAAGAAAAAAAGCCCGGCCTGCTTTCTGAAATTACAAGAGAGCACTGATAGTCACAGTTCTGCACCTGCCTCAAAATGCACACTACAGCAATTAGAGCAAGTGTTATATTTTTTTAAAAATTCATACAGCAACAACATAGTACTTCCCAGACCCCCTCACACCTTCCAGATACTTCTACCTCAAGGAGGTGGGACAGGCTGCTCCCCTGTGCAGCCCCAGCCGGATGGTATTAGGTGTAAGCTGGCTGTCCACATTACTAGTTTGGGCATGTTGAGTTGTTTTATATTGTGTGGAAAAAACAAGGTTTAGCATCCACAGAACAATGTCATAATGGAGATTCTTCAGCAATGACCTGTTCCATTCATCTGTGGACACCTGGGCCAGAGGAAAGCCTGTTCCCCAACTCTGCCACATCTACCCAAGCTCTTCCAACGACCAAGATGGAACTCCTTTCAACTAGTGCCTGACACCTAAGCTCCATTTCAGGTAGTGTCCACATGGTAGGGCAGGAATTTCATGTCTCAGTGTCATGGTCCCGCCCTTTTGGGATTCACATCTTTCTGGAAGGAATGAGTTAACTGTCTTGGAAGATAAGCATCCTTTTTTTCTCCCCCTCTCCTTCCTGCTTTCTGCTTTCCCTGTTATGAAGCAGGGCAGCAACCTCACCAGGTACAGTCACCTGATCTTGGATTCCCCAGCCTCCAGAACAGTAAGCTAAATAAACTTCTTTCTTTACAAATTACTCACTCTCAGGTATTTTGTTATAGCAACAGAAAATGGGTTAGGATGGGGTGCAGATGGGGAAGACATGCTCAGGGCTTTAAGCACACTAGTTGGGAGAGAAAAGACAAATAGCCAGCATGCATTCTGTGATGGAGATTGAGCAGTTAAGATTCTGGATGGGAAGGGGTCCAAAGAGGAGAGGATTTGAAGACTGGGTGATGGACAGGGGCCTGGAGCCATTGCAATGAGTGGTCAAGTTGGATACCAAGATGAAGGGGTAGTGGGGAGACACAGAAGTTTTGGTACAGTGAGTGAATGAAGAAAAATGACCTGGCTCTGTGCCTTAGCTTTTGGCATTCTGGCTAAGGCTCCTGACCATTTTCATTTTGCCAACTCACGGGTTAATGAAGTCTTAGACTTGGGAAGGACTTTTAAAAGTCCCCAGGCCCAACCTCAGCAGAGCCTCCAATGGCTTCCTCACCAACCCCTTGGGTCTGTATTCCAGCACATACCTGGCACCTCTAGCAATGGGATATCCTCTGTCACTACAGCACAATCCAGAAAGGTCAACCTTGCCCTTTAGGTGGGCTTTTTTTTTCTAGTCAATCAAGTGTTTAGCATTTAAGAAATTAATCTCTAACAGTTAAACATCAGATTTTACAGTCAGAACTAGACAATGATCCTGGCCTATGGTGAAATCCAAAACCTTGCTACATGACCACACTGGGTCCACATTCTCAATTGGCAAGAACAGAAGCAGAGAAACCCACATGTACCCTTCAGTTTCTTGCTGCCTCGGCCCCCTTATGCACCCTGCTTTTCTCCTTTGTCTGGTACCTGTAGCCTTTTGTGCTTATGAAATAGGGCAGGTGTTAGATTCAGTCTTTTAGGTTGGTTTTTTTTTGGCATTTCTGGGGTTTGAACTCATGGTCTTCACCTTGGCCACTCCACTAGCCTTTTTTTGTGATGGGTTTTTTCGAGATAGGGTCTTATGAACTATTTTCCAGGGCTGACTTCTAACTTCGATCCTTCTGATCTGATCTCTGCCTTCTGAGTAGCTAAGATTATAGGCACGAGCAACTGGCACTTGGTCCTGGGCTCAGTCTTTCATGAATGCAAATTCTGACTCTGTCAGTTAAGTCACTTACCTGACCCAAGCCTCAATTTTCTTATCCATAAATTGAGAATCACAACTTTCACCTCTTAGAGTCTTATGAGGATTAAACGTAACCACGTGTCTGCAGGGCCTAGCAAAGTGTCTTTATAGTGCAGGCAATTCGTAAGTGGTAGCTTTGTTTTTTTTTTTTTGGTGGTGGTATTGGGGTTTTGAACTCAGGCCCTTGCACTTGCTAGGCAAGCACCACATCCTTATCCCTTTTTGTTTTAGTTACATAGGGTTTCAGGGTTTTTCCCAGGCTGGCCTCAAACCATGATCTTCCCATTTCCAACATCCAAGTAGCTGGGATTATAGCAGTGAGTCACTGGACCCAGCCCTGGAAACTCTAATTGTCAATTATTCCTTTTCCCCCTGGGTTGTGTGGATCTCAGTTTCCTCTCCTGCATGGAGGCTTCCTGACCTCCTAGGAGATGACCCCTCATTTGTGTGGCCCTGAGTGTTTAATGCCCCTGTGTGCTGACTCAAGGATTACATTCCTGCTATGGCTTCTGTCCATCGCAACCCTCTGCTCACTGATGCCACTTTCTGTCATCCTCCTCTTCCTTTCTCCCCTGAGTTGTCATGCTGATCAGAATGGAGGGATACGGTCACCAGTCATACAGCCTCAGTCTCCCTCCCCATGCTTGGTGCAGGACTGGGCTACCCACCATGGCCAAGGTCTGGTGACTGAAGTCTTGTCAACATGGATACCCCCAACCCCCTTTTCTGAGAGGCAGGGGATACTGTGAGAAAGAGCCTTGGAGTTAGACAAAACCCGTTCTGGTTCCAGCTCTGTCAGTTTCTCCACCTGGAACTTTGGCCAAGTTCATTCAGAGCCTCAGTTTACCTACAGAGCAAAGCTTCAGGTTTAGCATGAGAATTAAATGAGATGCTACAGCCCTGGTGCTCACCAGTAATTAGGGCTGATTGTTAATCCTGCCTCTCACTTACTGGCTCCAGATCTGGATAAGATGCTTAACTATGTGTTCTTTTCAGAGCACCTACTGTGTGCTAGGAGGGATGTCATCAGCTCCCATCAGACAAGGACAAAGCTAAGCAGCTGCTTCCATCAGCGAGTGCCAGCTGTGGTGCTACCACCCTTCTTCTGCACTGTGAGGTCAGAAGGGCTTTGGATGAAGCCCTTGCTCTGCTCAGATGGGTGCAGAATGGGGCCAGGAGACATGGTAAGGGAAGGGTGCTCAGTTTACCCCAAAGTTCCTTTTTGAAGAGCAGCAGGGCAGCAGGAGGCCACCAGTGGTTGAGAGTCATGCTCCTCTCTTCTGCAGATGAGCAGAGGTCTTTCCTTGGAACCCTGGATGCAGCCCAAGTCCTGTTCCACCTTCCCTGCAGGCCAGTGAGGCAGGGAAGATGTGCACAGCTGGGCCTTGGGCACGTCTGTACCTGGCCTGGCTTTCCCTGCCTTCCCTTGGAGCTTGGCTGTCACTAGCGGTGGATGCTGGGAAATATCCTGGTGGCAGGCATGGGCCAGACGTGCTGTGGAAAGGCCCGCAGACTTTTAGGAAGTCCCTGAACAAAAACTGCTGTGTTCTGGCAAGTGCTTTGCATTATTTTTTCCTTTATAGGTGAGCCATACAGTTGGATTATCTTTGGCAGTTCTTTTCTCTTCAAAGTGTGGGACTCACTTTGAAGAGAAAGTGAAGGGGGCTGCGTGGGCTTAGAAATGGGAGGTGGGCCTGAGACTTTCCGGAGCACATGAGGCAAGAATGGGGAGCATGGCCACTGTTCTACAGGAATCCCAAGTGGCACAAGGTTATTTTATTGATATTAATGCAATGTGCCAGCCCCATACCAAACTTCTACATGTATAGTCCCTATTTTTTTTTTTACACAACTACAAGAGAAATGTGGTCATGCCCATTTTACAGGTGGGAAAACTAAGAATCCAAGCTGTTAAGTTGTCTCAAAAGAACAGAGTTTGACCTCTGAGTCTCCATATGCTTAACTGCTGGTCTATAGTTGTATCAATCAAGGGAGGCTCAACCATTTGGTAAAGAGGGACAATAAGACGCTGGTGTTTCCTATTCTGAGGCTCAAAGTTATATAGTCATGTATTATATAACGATGTTTCAGTCAATGACAGGCTGCCTGTATGATGGTTCTTTACGATTATATCACTTAGAGGCCTCGTAGCTGGCTTAGTTTGTATAAGTCCATTCTATGATGTTTGCACAATGACAAAATAGCCTAACAACACATTTCTCAGAACACATCCCTGTTGTTAAGTGACACATGACTGTAAAGTGATTTGTCCAGATCATAAAAGACACACTTGGTAGCATCGAGCCACCTCTTACTGTGAGTCCTATGTCCCTGGGGGAATCCGAGACTGGGAGGCAGATAAACTGTGTTTGAACTGAAGAAGGAGCATTTCAGTTAATTACTGGCTTTAAAAGCTGCCATTTTCTTGGGGAAAAATAGCAGAGTTTTTGGGGGGTGGCCTTCAAGACCTCCATAGCCCAATGCCCCTTCTGTACTTGTCCCATTGTCGTACTTCATGCCCACACTCCAGCTCCATGCACAATGTGATTCCTGCTTTAGAGTCCCTGTGACAGGCTCCTGAGGCACCTTGTGACAACCCACTGTCACATCTGCCTCCCAATGAACACACACACACACACACACACACACACACACACACACAGCCGGAAGGCCAAGAGAGAACTTTCCTCTAGGGCAGAGGCCAACTGGTTACATTCACTTCTTCAACCTTTCACTGGGCAGAGGGGCAGAGAGACTGGCACAGACAACACATACTCCATGTATAGGCAGAGAACACAGAAATGAATGAGTCAGTGAATTGGGGTGTGCATGTGTGTATATGTATGAATGAGTGGAAGAATGAATGAATGAGTGAGTGTGAATCAGCCCTCCTCTTTTAACAGAAATTTCTAATACCAAACATGGCCAGGGCCTTTAGCCATCTATAGTTTTAGACTCTTGGAGGGTGAAGTGAGGAAGCTGAATTCTTTACCCAAAGCAAAAGGTAAGGAATATTTGCATTTTGATTTATAGCTCACAAACCACACCAGCAGGCGTCATTTATTTCCCTACATAAAAAAAGAGAAAGCAGGTAAGATGATGCCTATAAGTTCCAGACACCAAGTGGGAGATGGGCAAATATGAGGCTTCTTTGCCTTCCAACTCAGGATACCCACATGGTGTGGGGGAAGAAATTACTGTGACCCAAAGAAGCAGTTAGGTCCTGGAACTCTTCAGCTGTTAGAGGCCCTGCTCACCTTGCCTTCTTAAGTGTCCGAGAGAACTTGTGGCAGCAGAGAGAAGGGAGAAGGTAACCAGAACTTGACTTGAAGGTCCACCAAGTGCCACCTGTTGGCAAGGTGTTTTACCTATGATATCCCATGGATCCTTAAAACCATCAGTGGAGAAGGGATTAGATCACCTTAGATCGTGTTCACTTATTCACACTCCCACATACTAGGGAATTGAGAATTTAGAAAATTAAGTGACTTGTTGTGTTAGTTAGCTGCCCATCACTGTTACAAAATACCTGAGATGTACAATGTAGAAGGAAAGATCGATTTTGACTCACATTTCAGGGGTTTCAGTTCATGGTTGCTTGCCTTGCTCTGGGTGTGTAGCAGCACAGTACCTCATGGCAGAAGCCTGTTGTGGAGAAGGCTGCTCACTTCAGGTTGGTGAGGAAGTGAAAGGAGAAAGAGGAAGGGGGCCAGGGTTTCAATATCCTTTTCAAGGGTATGCCCCCAATGACCTAACTTCTTTCCACTAGGCCTCATCTCTTTAAAAGAACTTTCCACCAATTCCCAATAGTGACATAGGTCAATGACAAGCCTTCGGGGGACATTTAAGATCCAAGTTATAACACTTGCAAAAGAGCACCTGAAAATGCAAAAACAGTCTTCCTGACTCCAAATGGCCTCTTCCTTCCTTCCTTCCTTCCTTCCTTTCTTCCTTCCTTCCTTCTTGCAGGGCTGGACATCAAACCCAGGGCCTTGTGAATGCTAGGCAAGAGCTATACTATTGAGCTCCATCCCTAGACCTTGTTTCTTTTACATGAGTCCCTTCTGCACTCTCTGTGATGGATGAATGCATTTGTGCAATTCTACTGAGCAGAGACACAAAAATGAAGAAAATACAGGTGGTTCACACTGCTTACGCACCAGGAACCAGGAGTGGAGGAAGATGGGGAAACAAATGACCCCTATAAGGTGCCTGCTATAAGCACAATGGGGCATGGGAACACTAAGTAATTCACGTGGGGAGTTGACAGAGGTATAATGGAGCCTTGATCTGGATTTTTTTTCATGAAACTTAATGATAAGCCAAAAACCTTGCTGGTCAAAGTGCTTTCCTAGGCCAGTGTGGAAAATGAATGAGTGAGAAAAAGGAGGGGATGGGGATGGCATTGAGAGTGATGGGTCTGGTGCAGGACAGCCTTGATATTAGATGGGTTTTAACAAAGAAATGCCCAGTTTTTCATAAATGTTGACAGAAAGAAAATGACACTTCTTTTTTTTTTTAATTTTTTTATTAGTTTATAGCAGTTATACAGGGGGTTTCTTTGTGACATTTCCATATTGAGTATTAAGTGCCCTGGTTTGGTTCATCTTCTCCATTGTTCTCCCACTTTCCCCCTTCCCCTTCTTAAAACAACTTTGACAGATTTCAAGGACATTTCTTTTTTTCATGTCTTGAAGAGCTCTTTGCCCACTCAGGAGAATGGTTGTAAGAAGGGCTAAGAATGTTGACAGCTTATATCCAATGTAAACTTCAATTATGCTCTTTCTGTGGGTCTCTCTCTCTCGCTCTGGTAAAATCCTATCATCCAATGAGCAGTGTGGAAGTGTATTTAGGTCCAGGAAGAGGAATGACTGCATTTCCTACTGGCCAAAGAGTTTCATTGCCAACTGAGATGCAAGGGGTAGAGAGATATGCCCCACTTCTCAATGAAAAGAGCCTGCAGGAATGGGAATTGGTGGGTGGGAAGGGAAATCCAGTGATCTTGGTATATAAGGCAAGTAGTGGAGAAGATGAGGCTGAGGAGACTGAGGCACATCCCTTGGGACTGGAATGCTAAGTATTGGAGTCTGTGAAAGGAGTCAAGCAAGGGAGCTAACACAGGGCTAGCTTTGCATTTCAGAAAGCACATTCTGGTGGCCATGAGAAGACTGGATCGAAAGTAGGTGAAGTTCAAAGCAAAGGATTCAAGTTAAGGAATGGGGAGTCTGAACTAAGATTATGTCCAGGAAAGCTTTTATTTTTGCCATGACAGGGCCATGACTTGGTCATGTTTAGTGTCCAACACAGTAGCTAGACCAGAATTGGGGCTCGCTGAATGCTCGTACGAGTGGCCCGTAAAGAGCAGAATATGGATTGGCAGGTGTTACAGGGACAGGACCCCCAGGGCTTCCCTGATAGCAGCAGCAGGTAGGGAGAAGTCCACGGTGGGTGTGAGTGCTCAGGGTCTTGCTCATTCAGCCCAGGAGATGACTGCTGGGCACAGAGTTAGGAACCAGTTACCAGGGGTAAAGTGGCCTCTCTGACCATTTTCTATCATCTGCTTCCTTCCAGGGAGGCTCTTTGAGATGACATTGCATAACTCACTTTATTCATCAGGGACTCAGTTTCCAAATTCTATAAAATGAAGAAGGTAACTCCAGACACTAGGCAATGTCAATAATGTCCTTTGCCATTACAAAGAAGCCCCATTTAAAGGGCACTATTGCTGACACCCTTCTCACCAAGCTAGCTAGGTCAAGGGCAGGCTGGGTGAACTGGATGGAGCAAGATTTTTTTCCTTAGTGGAAACACTTTTTTTCACTGGATACATTTTGGCAATGATGCTCAGTGCTGTAGCCATTCTTCATATCCAAAGCACGTTGTTCTCTTTGATGAGATCATCTCCTTAATGTTTGGTGACCTAGGCATCTCCAAGACTTATTATGGCCATTTTTCAGATAATGGCCAGCCTGGTGGAATTGTCAGTGATTGGCAGGGAAAATCTCATCAGAGGTTAGGACAGAATGCAAAAACCAGTTGAACTCTTAACTTTAAGGCCATGGCCTTTCTCCAAGGGAAGCTCCAATATAGGCTTCTCAAGTTCACCCAGCTCCCGTTCTAGCCCACTTCTCAGAGTTCTTTCTCTGTAACAATCATCTCTGCATAGAGTTGGAAAGTAGAGTTTCCAAAATGAATGAAAGTTCCTTCTTTAAAAGGGATTTGTTTGTGATCATAAAAACTACACTGGGACAGGCCTGCAAACTTTGAATGCTGTGTTTTCTGGCATGTGCTGTAATTAACACATACATACATACATTGAGCATAATTATAATATGTATAATCTACATATTAGTGACCCAATGCACAATTCATATGATAATGCCATTAATTGCATATTACCTAGGCTGCTTAATGAACATTACATAGGTTTTTAATGGTCGTAGTTACTATAATTGAATTCAATTATATTCCTGTTATGCATATGAGGTCAATGGAGTAGCTGGACCTTACAAGACATGGGCCAAAGGAAACAGGATTTTGTAGTGAGGGTAACTTGTAAGCTGGAGGAAGAAGGGTGAAGGCAAAGGTAATGGATGACTTGCTGGCTGAGCTTTTTGTAGGCTTGGATGGTGGTATACAAAGCAGGGTAAACAGCAGACAGTGTATACTCAAAGACAGGCTCTCCTACTTGCCCCTGTACTGTGGGTTTAGGAGAGGGTGCAGGATGGGATCCCTGAGCCAGCAATGCCTGTGCTGTAACAGGACACTTGCCATAAGGCTGACCCAAAGCTAGAGGGTAGTTGCATCACTTCCTCTGGCACTGTGGAAGCCATGTGACTCTAGCATCTGTGTTTGGCAGGGATGCAGAGCAGCTCTGCCTGCCCACGATGCTGGCACAGAAGGCCCAGTTGCTTCTTTTCTCCAAATTTTGTGTCTTCAGTTGAAGAGGAAAAGCTGTTGTAGCAGCTTCTGCTTTTGCTGCTGTTCATGTAGAGTGGAGGCTTACACCCTCTGGGAAGGAGTAACCTCATGTGCACTGAGAGCTGGGGTGAAGAGGTGTTGGAGTTCTGGACACTTCCTTTCTGGGTTTGTTAGTTTTCTGTCATTGTGACAAAATGCCTGAGATAATCAACTTATCCCAGGGAAGAAGGTTTTAGAAGCTTCAATCTATGATCAGTTGGCCCAGTGATTTTTGGGTCCGTGGTGAGACCATACATCACTATGAGAGTATGTGGTACAGAGGTTGTTCATCTCATTGTGCACAGGAAGTCGAAAGAAAGTCAGAAAGGGCTGAGGTCTCCAGATTTCCTTCAATGGCACACCCAAAATGACCCTTCTTTCTTCCAGTAGGTCCCACATCCTAAGGGTTCCATCATCTCCCAATAACACCATAGGCTTATGACCAAGTCTTTGGGGGACAGTCTAGATCCAAACTACAGACTCTTCTGAGGAAAGAGAAAGGTGACTCAGGTGCCATGGTCAACTGCTGTGACTGGGCACTTTTAATGTTGCCTGCCTTAATCTTCATGGGGAAAGAGGCAGGGTTTCTCTGATTAGGGTCAAAGTGATACTAATGTTACTGAGAGGTTAGAAATGTGCCCAGCAAAACACACACACACACACACACACATACACACACACACATACACACACACACACTCACACACAGAACTAGTTGGAGGTGGTATGCAGATTTGAACCCAGGCTTATCTTACTCCAAATGTTGCGAAAGCAATACCTCCAGGCTACCTTGATTCTACTTTGTCGTCTTATTTTGGAAGGCCATTCTAGAATCTGATGCTAAAAAATAACGGAAGGACAAACTTGGTGTGGACATCAGGATCTAGAGAAAAGGAAAGAAGGAAAGGGAATGCTCTAAAAAAATCATGGAGAACCTGATTTTTCCAGTAACCTTGTGATGTCCTGATTTGCGTGTCTCTTCTTCTCCCTGTCTTTCCACTCCCTGACCACTGGTTTGCTAATGTCAGGCTGGCCAGGAATACACTTTCTATTTAGAAAGCAAAGGCAACCAGATTTGGGTCCAGGCCTAGGGACTGACTCACTTTTGCTGGGATGACACATTCACTGCGCATGTTTCACAATTTTCAGAAACACCAGATTTATTTCTGTCACTCTCCAGAGCTCCACTTCACCATCCACCTAAGGCCACACACTAAGGCATTGCTATTTTCTTTCCTGGGGCTTAAATGGATGGGAAGACTTCCCGTGCCTGAAACATCACCCTTGTTTGTAAGGAGAAAAAGTCTGGCCAAGAACTGCAGTGTTTTTAACCAGAATTTGGCTGCCTTTCAATAGCTCTATGCCAAAGCTATACCAGTCAGAGAGATGGCTATGAATACAGAGGGGGTTTAAGTCTTGAAAACAAGGCAAAAAAATTAAAAAAAGGTAAAAATGGCAGACAGAATAAGAGCTAAGTTTGAGGTGAAGGAAGAGAGGAGGAAGAGAGGGAATTTAAAAAGGGAAAGGTAGCTAGGGAAATAGTGAAGGAAGGCTCTGAGTGGAGGGAGGAGGGGATCTGCTCATATTAACTAATCAATTACTGTTTGGGGTGCCACTATGCATCACCTCATTAGGTCCTTATGCAATCACCTTTGGATGAACACTATCAATCCTCATTATGGGGCCCAGGAGCTTGGAATTCATGCCCCAGGTCATACTGACAGGAGACAAGACCAGAGCGGAAAATTTGAACCCCAAGTCTCCCTTGTTAAAAGCCCAGAGGATGCTGCTGGTGACCAGAGAACTTGTTAGGAGGCCCCAAGAGCTGGATGGCCTGTGACAAGGGAGTTGTTTACACACTTAGACATTAAGTGCTTAGGACTTGAAGGGCCTGCCACATACACAGGGCTCTGGATTCAGCGCTATCTGGAAACTTCCTCCAGGGTAAACAAAAACAACCACTTCAACTCTTTTGCCAACAAATCTGTCTCCAAAAAGAAAAGGAAAGGAAAAGGGAAAGTGATGCTATTTTTCCCCCTGCAAAGTAAAGGTTAAAACAACATTTTCTTTGAGCTGCTGTGAGATTGGCCAGCAGACATTTCTCTGGTAACCATCTCCATGTGTCTGTGTGGAAAGTACCTAGCAGTGACTAAGCATTAGCTGAGGTGATTCATTTGTCACTCTGCTTGGGGACTTTGGTCTTGTTCTGGAAGCTGTAGGGCGTTTTCATTGGCTTCTGACCCAGGCCCTCCCTGTAAGGTGCAGGTGCCTGAGAACACACTTAGCCCAATCTGTGCACACAAGGGAATGACCACCTGGAGCAAGGAGACAAACCCTCTTTGGACTCCTGTAAGGACTTCTAAGAAGTTTTAGTTGCTAATCCTTGGCAGCTGAGGAGTCAGGGGTCTGAGGAAGTGATCAGAGTTTGAAAGGAAATGAAGTACATTTACTGAGCATCCAGGATATGCTGGAAGTTTCCTTTTAAGTTGTCTCCTTCTTCTCACGGTAATCTAGGAAGGCAGGTGTTGCTTTCCTTCTTCATTGAAACTGAGGCCCTCACAGGGAAAGAGGTCCTAGATTACAGAGCTGGGAAAGGGCTGTGGGATTCCAGTAAAGCAGGAGTATCCACCAAGTCATAGAAGGGCCCCCAAAGAGATCTGCATGTTCCACAGGTCATTCTCCTCAATAATCCTTTTTGAATTTAAACTTTTTTATTATAATTTTTTGTTAGGATATATTCATTATGCAGCGAGGATTTGTAGTGACAATTCCAATTAGTCTTATATTGTACATTATTTACATTGCCCCCATCCTCTCTCCCGCTCAGCCCCTCCCCACCCCACTTAAAGCAATTGCAAGAGGTTTCTTAGTTCTCCTTAATTATATACCGTCTCCTTAATCTCCCTCCTTCTCCCTCCACCCTCCCACTAGTACCCCATCCCACACACATTGGGCCTATTTTATAGTCCTGGTTTTCATTATTAATATTTGAGTTGACATTCAAAGGGGTGTCTCAGCGCATGCCCACTGTGGCTGTGCTTTACTTTGGTCTGTTCAATCCATAATCGTATACATAGAGAAAAGTGCATGTGTCGTATGTACATGACTTGGTACATTTTTCACAAGCTGAATAGAGCCAACACCCACAATAAGAAACAGAATTATTTTTGGTAGCTTTTCCAACATAGCTGCCATCAATTCCTTCCCTTTGTGTACACAAAATCTCTTCCTCTTCTCTTAAATCTGGACTGACTTCAGTGACTTCAACTTATTCAAGTGGAAATGACACATGGCTAGATCATTAAAAGGCTTGCAGCTTCCAATTGAGTCTCTTGGAAACTCTGTCTGCAACTACCCTGAGACTGCCATGTTGGAAAGGCACTCCCATGGACAGTTCCAGTGGAGTAAAACTTCTGCCAAAGTACAGAATTTGTAAAGGGAGCTTTCTTGGACCCTGCAGATCAGTCTATCTACCAACTGAAGACCATTGAGTGGCCTCAATGGTCAAAACCACAAAGTACCAGAATCATTTAGCTTAGCCCTGTCTGAACTCCTGACCTACAAAATCACAAAATGTAATGAAATGGCTGTTGTATTTAAGCTCCTAAATTTTGGGATAGTTTATTAGGCAGCAATATAACGAAACTATCAATCACCGTGATCATACCCTGATTTCCTATGCGGCAGATTCGGTCTGTGTTTCTTTATTCTCTATCAATAGAATCATGGATATCCTTTTTAGTGGGTTGGGCTTCTTTAACTCAATATTGTGCCTGTGACATTCTGCTCTGGTATTGCATGTAGCTGCAGACCGTCTTTCTCACCACTGTATGTTAATGTGTGGTTATATTTACCTCTCCATTTTACCATTGCTAAGCAGTTGAGTTGTTTCCTAATTTGGGTTGTTATGAATAGCTGTGAACATTTTCATGCATGCATTTAGTGCGTACCCAGGAGAGGAATTGCTAGAGAATAACGTGTTTTTCCCTTTTTCAGATATTGCCAGGCTTGTTCTCAGAGTAGCTTTACCAATTTAAGTTCGGTTTCAGCAGTGATCAATAGTTGCTCTATAGTCTCCTCGGGACTAGCAAAAGCTAGTAAAATCTGATTTTTTGATTTTTTGCTTGAGAATTGTGTTCATTACGCTAGCACACCAGAAACAGTAGGGCTCGGCACCTGCCAGTATGTCACCTGAGCCATGCAAGCTAAAGGCAGAAAGACTGCTCTTTATGCAAAAGAGAAGAATGTCACAACTGTTCATGTTCAAAGAGATGGTTATTGGGTTCAGCTTCTCCTGTCTTATTCATCTGGAGAGTTTTTGTTTTGTAAGTCAGGCTCCCTGAAGATGTGATAGAGGAAGTGATTGGGATTCTGATTATTTTCTTCATTCTTGGGCTCTGAGTCATCTCCAGGTCAGGGGTATTTGGAAAAAGGTGAGGCAGAGCACAGCAATTGGTTTTATTTTAGGGCAATCAGATGGCTGGTCATAAAAACCTGTTCAGGAGAATTCACTTGAAAATTCACTCCACCAGACCCTTGTGACTCACCAGTTTGTGCTTCCTAATTGATGGGAAAAGACATCCGGCATAGTAAATTCAAAATTACAAGGGGAAAAAACCCAGGAGTGTGGCTGATTTGGAGAGCTGTATGGAACTTATTCAAACTGGAGAAAGTACTGTCCTCTTATTTTTAAATTGTCCCAAATCCAGGGGAATCACAGATTTTGAACAAAGCAGAAACTTGGTGTGATGATAAGTTTTTTTGTCTCAACTTGGCTAGGCTATAGTGCTTGGTTATTTAAATAAATGCTAGTCTCTGCGTTGCTGTAAAGGTATTTGTAGATGTGGTTAGCCATCTACAATCAATTGACTTTAAGTGAAGGACACTGATGGGCTTTATCTCACCAGCCGAATGCCTTGAGAGAAAAACAGGTTTCCTTGAGAAAACCGAGTTCGGACCCAGCTGCAGCATCATCTCTTGCCTGAGGTTTTTTGTTTATTTGTTTATTTAATTGTTGTTATTGCTTTTTTGGAGGGTGGTCAGTACTGGAGTTTGAACTCAGGGCATTATGCTTGCTTAAGCAAGTGTTCTACTCCTTGAGTCATCTCCCAGCCCTTTGTTTTAAGACCGGCTCTCATATGTAGCGCAGGCTAGCTTTAAAGTCACTGTCCTCTTGCCTCTATCTCCCAAGAGTGCTGGATTTATAGGTATGTACCACCATGCCCAGTCTTCACTGAGTTTCTTGACTGCCCCCCCGTTTCAGAATCCATAGCCCCACAATTGCATGAGCCAGTTCTCTCTCTCTCTCTCTCTCTCTCTCTCTCTCTCACACACACACACACACACACACACACACCTCACAAATGTCAGCACCAAACCCTTGGACCCTTCAACATCCAGAACCATAAGACAAATAAACTTCTCTTGTTATAATTTACCCAGACTCTGAGGTTAGTGTCAAAAATCACAGATAACTTTTTCTATGCAGATCTAGAAACCCTGAAATCTAAGACTTATAAAACCCCGCATCTGTGTGTGTAGAGCCTGGTCAGATTTTTTAAAGATACACACAAGCTTATACATATGTGTGCACACGCACGCATACACACACATATAGATAAATGGATGGATAGATAGATCAACAGATAGATGGACAGAAAGATACTATTGATTCTTTTTCCCTGGAGAAATTGTGACTGATCCATATGATATAAATCAAATGAAAAATTCAGAAGAAATTCGCAGATTTGACCAGAGGCCAGCCTCTGCTAAGTTTCTACAATGTTCTTGAAGTGGGCTCCTGAAGGAGAGTATATCGATCAAATACCTACCCTGATCAGCCTAATTCAGTTGGAAGGAAAAAGCTAAAAACCACACTATGATTATGCAGGGGAAGTTCTCACTGACAACTTCAGATGTCTGTTGAATCCAGTGGGCAAGTTTGGGACCACTGTGAGCCTGACCCACCTCAAAGTTCTTGTCTGACTAGATACTTTCAGGTGTAATTTGGAGTCAGCACTGAGGGGTCCTCAGGCCACCTGGCCTCTCCCAAGACATTCAGTCTGAAAACACTCATGTTCTCACTGAACTAGACAGAGGAGTAACTAGTACAAGACTTACAAAGGTGGTTTTATGTTTTACTTTTTTAAAACAAAGCCAATAAAATAATTCTCCCAAACAACTGTTATATTAATGATTTGAAAAATATCTCATTTCTCAATAGCCAGCTGGTTACATTTTATTCCTGCTATAAAAGTTATGAATATTGCCCCACACATAGATTTCTGAGATGGGGCTTATGGTAACAACGATAAACTGACCAACCTTAGATGTTTTTGTACCAAATTTTGTTGTCTTGGACTTCTCATAATCCTGATATACCAGCTGGGATGGATCACTTAGGCAATCTATACCCAATTTTTATGTATGAGACTATCTTATTTCAGCATTGACAATGAAACCAATGTCTTATGACGTATTTCCTCACAAAAACGGAAAGCAACAATGACTACTAAAATCTGTTAGTAGTCCCTATACACCAGATGCTAGGTTTTGTAAGTCTTGGATTTCAATGTTTTCAGCTTTCTGTGGAAAGAGTCATCTAGGATTTTTTTATACTAACCTCAGAGTTTTAGCTCATTTTCTGTTGCTGCAACAGAATACAACTGACTTATAAATTATAAACAACAAAAGTTTGTCTCATGGTTTTGGAGGCTGAGCGGTCCAAGGGCATGGTGCCAGCATTTGGTGAGAGCCTTGGTGCTATGTTATGACATGATCTGTCTCTCTCTTCTCATGAAGCTACTAATTCTATCATGGGATCCCACTCTCATGATCTCAGCTAATACCAATACTTCCCAAAGGCTCTGCCTCCCAAGATCATCACTATGTGAGTTGGGGAATTAAGTTTCCAACACATGAACTTCGGAGACCACATTTAAACAATAGCAGTGGGTAAGCTCAGTTGTACCTGTTCACTGCTTTCCTCACAGAGATTTCACACACAAATCAATGCTTAAGTGCTTCAGATACTCTGTAATATGCACCCATGACAACATGTACACCCACAAATAAGACACTTTTGTAGACATCATAGGATGTTCTTACTGTAGAACGAGGACCAAGGGCACCTTTCCAAGAGCTGGGAAGGCTCAGTCAAAAACATTCTAATTGGTCCCTAGCTCCAGGTGCTTCTAGTCAATCTGTTCTGTAGCCAGGCTGCGCTACAAATCCAAATATTTAGTTGCACCACTTCTCTCATGCAGGAACTACAAAGATTCCCATTTCCAGTAGAACAAATCACCTTCTTAGTGTGGTAACATGGTCCTCTATAACAGAGCCTTGCTTTTTATCCCCCCATCTGACCCTCACCATCCACACCTTACACACAACTTTCCAGAACACAGAGAACACACCAACCTGTTCTAACACCCATGGCTTCATACAAACTATAGAATCTTGCCTCTGCCCTTCTCATCCCTTCTACCAAGAAAAACCCATCTAGTAAGTGCCAACGCAAGTATCACTTCCTCATTAAATCCTTCCAGGATTTCCTGGGAAGATTAATTTTGTTAACTTGCTCCTAGAGCAGGTTTCATGTATTTTAACCATAGCCTTTATTAGGCTAGATTGAATTGGCTTTTCTTTGCATATCGTTGTACAGTTTTTCTTGCTCCTCCTCTAGACCTTGAGCTCAGTGAAGGTCAAGATTGAGCCTTGGTTCCAGTTGTATACAACCCAGTACCTGATATAATTACTGTAGATACAACTCAGGGTGCTAATTCAGGAGTACAGAGATAATAAACACACTGTTTAGTTATTCATTTATTCATTTAATAAACAAACATGAAGCAGGCAAACAATGGCGAAGATGCCAGACTCTATTTCTGAAAGACAGTATAGTCCCCAAAGAGAAATAGACCAAGCTGACATTCATATCCATGTGGAGGTGGAGACTGTGGCAGCTGATGTGAGGCTCAGGTGTCTGTCTTGCCTTAGCCATGCTGATGGGAAAGCTCTTACTGATGTGAAGTTGACAGTCTAAACCATCACTTGGGGACCAGTTGTCATCACTTGGGGACCAGTTGCCCTAGAAAGTCTTTGGGACCCCTAAATCCAGGTACATGGGCAAAAAGCTTTCATGATTTCAAGCCACTGAAATTTGGGATGTTGTAACTGGAACAGACCCCAGTCTATCTTACCTACTACTCAACTCCTGATTCAAATCTTAAATACAGGAAAAGTGTCCTGGCTTTCAATGCTGACTTGTGCTCTGCAAGTCCAGTGTGAGCCTTCCAGCTTCCCTTCTGCTTCTCAGTGTGATGGCCAGAATCTGCATCTAGGAGCCAGGGGCTCTTTCTATTCTGGCCTAAGAAAAGCCTGCTGTTTGTTGGTCTCTCTGCTGAGCTGATTGTTCTCAGGACTTTGACCCAGGCAGAGATAGAAGGCTGAGATCAAGACAAGGAGGTTCCCAGCCAAGGTGGTGATGAGTGATCCTGCTCTGACCTGGACTGTTAGTGAATGCCCTATGTGAATGCCTAATGGTGGAATCCTGGCCCACTGGTGTGTGTGTGTGTGTGTGTGTGTGTGTGTTTCTCAGAATAATTTGCTGAGACTTGTCTCACTGCTCCATTTTACAAAGTGGAAACTGAAGGGTGAGAGGCTAAGAAACTCAGACCAATGTCATGGCTATTTAGTTTCACAGCCAGAATTCCAGTGTTCAAATAATCAAGTTTGGCTCTTTCCATGACCAAACAATTGTCATAGAAGGGCACTTCCGCAATTGCTTGTTGGGAAGGTCTCTGCAGCAGGCATTGCATGACGTTAGGCATGAATATGGACAAGGTCATTTATGAATACATCCTGCCCTCTGTGCATTCTCAATTTTGTTGATACCTAGGCACATAAATAGGTGATTATAACAGAGTCATAAATGCAGTACATAAAGAGTGCTAGAGAAGAATCTCAGATCTGGCTTCATAGAGAAAAGACTATTGAGCTTTGAGGCAAGAAGGGGAATTTTCTGGACAGTAACAGATAGGAGGGAAGAGAATTCTAAGCAGACTGAGCATGTGCAAAGGTACCAAGGTGCGAGACAATCGGACTTCACCGGGAAGTGAAAATCTAGTTGGTGTGATGGGCAGGGGTTGGCAAGGAATAGAAAATTCTCTGCTTGCAACCTATAGTTCTCTAAATTTTTGTAGGGGCCTTGAATAATTTAGGTAATTGCAACACATCTTCTTCTGGCATAACATCAAAGTTGTCACTTCTCAGCATCTCCTGAAGTTGCTGAGGATGCTGGCTCAGGGCCATTTTCTGCCACCCCAGCTGGATGGGCAGTGAGGCATCTGATGATGCTGCCTGCGGGCACTAAAGCACTGAAGCTAAGGCAGTGTTAGAGCCTGGCAGCCGAGGGGCCTCCACCTAGGAAGACAGCAACAAGAGTTTTAAAAGAGTAGGTGATTGCTTTGTTTGGCGTGACTTCTGTGATTTATATGCTGTGCTCGTCACTTATGTATTTTAGCATTTGATTTTCACAACCATGCCAAATGGAGGACCTTGTCTTTCTCTGTTCATAGGAGAAACATGGCTTGTGCTGGGTCACATCTAGAATTGGAATCCAAGCTTGTGTTTCTTCCTCACTCCGTCAGTCCTCCTCTGGGAATTCTGGTTGTAGATTTCAGTTAGATTCAAAATTGAGAGCAATCCTTTCTAGAATGGGCATATTTAATATCCTTTAAATTTCACAAAAAATTGAAGCTCATTCTTTAATGTTTTGGTGGGCCTTGGTCTTTACTGGTCACCTTTCCTGGGACCTGGCTGGCCTCTTCGAGCAGCCTCTTAGCTTGGTCAGAACATCCAGCTTTTGTGTCTCCTTCCTGCCTAAGGAACTATGGGGACACAAGAAAGTCTCACTGCTTTTTGATTAGGCTTCCCCAGAATGAAGGGAGTAGGGACCAAAGAAGACTCATAGGGAGATGGTTCAAGCAGAGGAGACAGAGGACTGAAAACATGTTCCTAAGAGTGGACAGAGGCCTGGAGAGCTGTCTGGAAGAGGAGGCCAGGGTGCTCAGGAGATGCGGGTGCACAGGGTCTGTGCAGAGAACTTGTATGAGCTAACAGCACAGGAGCAGAGAGCGATGAAAGGGCAGGAGGCCGGGATCAGAGTCCCCAGAGCGGGAAGTCAGGGAGGAGTGGTAGCGGGTGGCATGTTTTGGTTCTGCTTTCAGAAGTACGGCAGTGGTTTAGCTGCAACATTCAAAGACCTGAAAATATGGAAGCAGGCTTTGGGGAAGGGGACCACCGAGAATAGCAGTGGTGAATACGGGAAGTGTGGAGCCAAAGGTTCTTCTGTGGACTGTTGGCTTTTTTTCCGGAGACTGTGGGCTTACAAGAAGAGGACATTGAGTTCTAAACTGTTCTGGGCCCACTAGGGTCATCCAGCTGGTTCTTCCTATCTTTGGCCCAGTGTTTTCACTCCAGACTTGCAAATGTCAGCTTAATACATTTTGCAAACCTTAAGGGGACATAAAAGAAAAAAGTTCTGTTAATAATATTGATTATATATTTATTCAAGCAGGATTTACTGAGATCTGGGAATTCCTGTATGGTATCCAGAGGTAGATTGAAACTCACTGCTTGGGGGAAATTATGCAATATAGTATAGTCAAGAGTACAGAGAAGCTCATGCTCAGAGCTATGAGCCAGAGAGGGGAGGGGCTGAGCAAACTCTGGGAGGGTCAAGACCATCTTCCTAATGGGTTTGCAAAGATACATTTGGGAATTTGAGCATGAACTTGACTGAGGAAAGCAAAAGACTGGCCTGGCCAAGGGCTGCATGTGCCAAAAAGAGGTATAAATGTTTGGCACCCAAGAGAAAGAACCAGAACAATGATAAGGCAAGGGAGGTAATAGGGGCATGAATGCCAGGCTAAGGAAGTTGGCTTTTATGCCATAGATATTGAGAACTCAGGAAGATTTTTATGTGAAAGGTAAATGAGATATTAAGACTGTATTTCAGGACATCAGGTTTGTAATAATTATAATAACTAATATTAATTACAAATGATAGTGATGATGGTAATACAAAACAAATCTATTCACTATTGGTTAAAGGTGACCAGCTGTCACTCTCTCCTATAAGTATGTTGCATTATAAAGAACTCTATCTTTGGAGACTGTAGAAGAAGGGTGGAGAGAAAGAGAGAGAGTAGAGAGAGAGAGAGAGATTTCTTGCTGGCTTTGAAGAAGCAAACTGTCATATTGGGAGCTGCCCATGGAGAGGGTCACGTGACAGGGAACCATGGGAGGCCTCCAGCAAGCAGACAGTGCAAGCCAGGGCTCTCGGTCTTAACATCTGTAAGGAAATGAGCCTGCTACCAACCTCGGTGAGCTTGGAAGCAAATTCCTCTCCAGCTGAGCTTCCAGGTGAGAACACAGCCTAGCTGATACCTTGATAGCAGTCTTGTGAGACCCCAAGCATAGTTAAGTCATACTTGGATTCCTGGAAATTGTGAGATGAATGTATGTTGCCTTAACCTACCAATTTTAAAGCAATATAGATACCAAAGGCACATTCCTCTAGGTAAGTAGTGGAGGGATCTGCTTCCAGGAGAAGGCTATGAAGCTACAGGCTTTCTTTGCAAGCATTGATAGCTGCCCACAAGGTGGAATTTGCTGGCCCTTCATTTCATGCCGGCCACTGGAGAGAAAACCTCTTAGAGTCTTAGTGCAGGTTTGTTAAACAGAAGAGTGAGAGCTCAGAGTCAGACAGGTTAGAAACCACCATGCAATCTTGCTTATGTTTACCTTTCTGAGACTTAGTTTCTTCATTTGTAATATGGGGATAACTAGTTAGTTATATCAAGAAGGTTAAAATGAATAATGGCTACAAATCTTTCTGCCTTGATTTCCATATCTGTAAAATGGGGACAATCATATTTCTTTTTGTGGCTGTTGGGAAGATTACCTCAGATCATGAAATGCAGCTGATTCTCATTTTCACAACAGTTGTGCTCTATAAAGTTGCTGTGAACACTGAATGGTGTAATCTTCAGCTATTTCTTCTGGTGGAATATGGGGCTGGGTCCTGCAAACTTCTAGTCACATTTTTGTCACCGAGTCAGTACATAATCTTGTTTTATGTGTGTTTTTGGGTGAAGACACCTTATTTAATATAATCATTTATCAATTTAATATAATATAATTTATAATATATACATATAACTTATATATTGGAACATATATATGTAATATAATTGTTGAACTCGTAGTCAATAGTTCTGTAAGTTAGGTCTGAGGGAAACTGATTTAACATTTGCATTTTCTCTGTAAGGCTCATCATGCACACACTAGCACCTCAGCCCTATATTTGGGGTCATCTTAAATGGCACAATAAACAAGAAAAAAATTAAAAAATATGCCACCACATAGGGCCACAAAAAGTTGACTTGTTTACAGTATGAGAACTGAGGTAAAAAAGCAGAATATTGCAGTGTCTGAACTCACCTGGGAATGTGTACATAGACATCTCACATTTTTTGCTGCTCTGTGTACCTGTGAATGACCATGAAAGTGTCACAAGTATTGATATTGGAGTTACCAACAAATTTTAGCAAGTAAATTAACTCACAAATACAGAATCCACATGTAATGAGAATTGGCTATTCTTAGAAGTAGGTCAGTAAAAGAAAGGCAGCTTAATATATTAGCATTAAAAGTGTAGCAGAGATCTGTTAGGTGACATCTGAAACCCAAATACTAGCTGAGACCATTGTTTGAAGACCCTCAAATTAATGCTTTGGGGAACTGTGAACCTTCTCTCCTTTCTCTCTACCCCATGTCCAAGGACTCCTAAACTTCTTAGGCTTACCTGACAAAGCAGGTGAAAATTCCAGGGTTGCATCCAAGACCTCCTGCATTTGATGCCTAAGCTGCTGGCTCTCTGTGTACTTGGGACAAGCCCTATTCAACCCAGTCCAACCTAATCTGGCACAAAAGCCTGCATGTCAGTGCTCCTAAGCACAGGCCTGTATCCTGCTATTGTTCTGGGAAGGCCCATGGAGGGCCAGTCAGGCAGGAGAACAGCCTAGCAGATAGGGAATCTGTTTCTAAATTGCTGAAGTCAGAGGGGAAAAAGAGGCTGACCCAGTCCACATTACTCCACCCCCTTCCTGCTCTCCACCCTAGCCCTCTGATCAGGTGATTGGAGAAGCCCTAGGGAGTTCTTAACCTTCATTTCTGCACTTTCCCAGGGAGGAAGCAGGAAAAGAAAGGGAACACCCATTTCTCAAGCCCTCCTGTGTGCCAAGCTTCCAGTGCCGGCCACTTTCTGTCCCCTGCCTCCTGGAATCCTCCCAATATCCCTGCAGTGTCCAGAGCATCTGGGTGAAACAAGGAAAAACCAAGGCTCAGAGTAGGGCAATGAGTAGCAATGACTGCAACTCATCTGGCAGCATTAACTCAACCTGAACCACCATGCAAGATTCTGTCAGACACATTTCAAAGAGCATGAAAAAAGTTGTAGAAAAGTCAAAACCTAACAGGACCCCATGAAATTCCTTGAAATAACAAGAAATCAAAACAAGCTCCAAGTGTTTTGTAAGCAAAGGCCTTCATATTTGGTACTTCTATGTAACTTTCTGTCACTTGAAAGGTTTTAGCAACACACTGAGGTGTGGATGAATCATCATTATACCCATCTTAGAGATGAGTTGACTGAGGCTGGGTGACGTGGCTCATTTGTCTAAGGACTTAGAGATCATGAACTTAGAGAGCAGCAAGCAGGGGCTGGAATCCAGAGCTCTGCTAGGGGCTGGGGCTGATGTGGGGCCTCTTTCTTATTTCCAAGCCCTGCTCTATTCTCTTCTCCATCTCATTGGGTGTAACAGGCAACAAAAGTTGCTAGAAGCCGGAGACCTTACATTTGAGGGAAAGAAATTAGAGTCTTCCAGGCCAGGAAACGTGAAGAGAGAGTACAATGCTCCTTGTTGCTGTCACGTCTTTATTCTTACGGCCTTGTCTCCCCCAGCCTTACCATCATGGTGGCTGCTCAGTTCAGAGGGCCCCAGCTGGCATGGCCTCCCCTTGGCAGAGATCTTCCCATCCTTAGGGCTTCATGTAGGCCACATGACTTCTCTTCTGTTTGGAGGCCTTGTTTCTGTACAGAAGTGCAATGAAGGGAGCTACCATTTATTGAGCTCTTACTGTATACTAGCATTATCACACACTGTGATGAGTATTAATAACACTCTTTGCAGAAGAGGTCACTTGAGAAAGGTCAAGTCACTTCCCCAAGATAATAGAGGGTAGTTCCCATGGAGCTAAAATTGCAAATCTGGAAAAATATTATGTGGTTTTGAAAGAATATCATCTGGTTCCTTTCACTGTCTCCATTCCCTTTCTACATGCTTGTTCTTCATGGTTTTATTTGGAGTGACTTTCTCTCTCTCCCCCCTCCCCCCCTTTCTTTTCTTTCTTTCCTTTCCTCCTCTTATTTCTCCTCCTTCTTCTGACAGCATCTCACTATGCAATCCAGGTTAGCCTGGAACCTGAGATCCTCGCACCTGGAGTTTTTGTTTGATGACTTCAATGCATGCAAAACCAATGGTGGACTCTTCACATCAGGAGGTGCCCAGATTGCCTCAATCATCTCTCATTGCAGGGCCAACACACATCCAATTCCAACATCTTCTCTCATGTCCTGACCTTGGAGTGGGTGAGGATTACGGTTAGATTATGGGCAGTGCAGCAGAGGCATGGGACATGTTACATTTGGGGGTCACCTTTGTATAAACCGCCCCCATCCACACTGGCCAACACAAGTTTCTTCCCATTTGAATTGTGCTGACCACATAGCCGCATATCCATGGAGAGATAGAATGGAGCTCCATTTCAAGGTTTTTAAAAAAATAATGAAAATACTCAGAATTAGGGAATGTGTGAGAGAACTGACACTTTCATTCACACTGGGGCCTCATGAATTGATTGCTGAAATATTTCTGAACAGCACGGTGGCAATAACTTGCCGGTATGTCAAGGGTGTTAAAAATGTACAAAACAGCTTTTAGAATTTTAGAAATTTATCATATAAACATAGATACACACAAAGGTTAAGCACACTTTTCTCACATGTAATACCTGTGTTCCGAAGTATAAGACTATTCACATTGATACAATGGGATACTTTATTACCATTAAAAAACTGGGTTCATATTTCTGATTTATTTCCACTCTTTTTACCATCATTTATGGCAGAATGATCACTGAACTTTGGTGACGAAAGTTGCAGATTGAAGTCCTTCTCTTATTTCTAGGTATGTGTTTTCTTAAATTATTTCAGCTCTCTGAGGTTTCATATCCTCACCTGAGAAATGGAGTCAGAAATAATACTGGAGCCAGGTGCTGGTGGCTGATGTCTATAATCCTAGCTACTCAGGAGGCAGAGATCAGAAGGATCTTGATTTGAAGGCAGCCCGGGCAAATAGTTCACAAGACCCTATCTCAAAAAAAGCCATCATAAAAAGACTGGTGGAGTGGCTCGAGATGTAGGCCCTGGTTTCAAGCACCAGTACTGCAAAAAAAAAAAAAAAAAAAAGAAAGAAATACCAGAGTTGGAGGCATGAGATGACTTCCTGAGATCATGTGTAAAGAAATACCTTCTGCACTCTTACACCATCCAGAACTCCTGACTGTGGTCCTTTCTTCTGAATTCAGCTAAATCTGCAGCCAGAGCCCACCCCTTCCTGTGAGAAGGATTATCTTGTTCTTGGGCCGGTGGCAGGAGAACATTCCCGAGCATTCTGGACCTTTCTGACCCTGATCCAGAGTCTGTTCAATGCAATTTCAGGCCAGGACAGGAGAAGATAGGCCATTCTTTGATGGAAACATTTGGGCTGTGACCATATCCTCAGGAGTAAGGAAAAGCGACCCCAGATATCTGCACAAAGAGCCCCCCAACTTGGGTGACATGGCCACGACGATTACATAGCATGTGTCTCCCATAATATCCATTACATTTTTAATAGCTCACTTTTTAAAAGTAAGTTTATTTACAAGAGAAAGTATATCATCACTACAGTAAATGAGAACAAAAGGAGTTACCTGCTAAAGTAAAGGTTAAGGGCTGGGGGTGGAGCTCAGTGGTAGGAGGCCCTGGGTTCCATCCCCAGCATCATAAAACAAACAAAACAAAAATAAAAAAAGGTTAATCAAAACATACATACCGTGATACAAAAATAATGATATAACCAAGTGTGTGCACATGCCTATAATCTCAGCTCTTAGGAGGCTGAGACAGGAGGATCACAAGTTTGAGGGTAGTCCAGGCTACACAGTGAGACCCTATCCTAAAAAACAACAAACCTAACAACCCCCGCCAAAAAGTAATGCTATAAAGTTCTAGTGAAACATTCTTACCTGCTGAGACTCCGTCTTAAGACATGTTGTCAATGAAAGAGGAAAAAAGTGTTAGAGGGCTGTCAATGACAGGCTAGTATTAATGTGAGAGTTTTTCCTTGAGTCAAAAAGTGGTTGTCCTCTTTAAGTGATTTTCTTTTAAGCCACAGTTCCTAAGTCTTCTCCCACAGAGGTTCCACATTGCTCTGTGCCTTACTCTTTAAGAAGTATCAATACACTCAATGTTTCCCACTGCCTGCCTGCCTGCTCATTTCACAGATGTGAAAACTGGAGCTCAATCAGCCAAAGACCCTTGATCAGATGCCCACAGCAAATCTGCGGTTGAGCTGGGTTGCATCCCTGGTGCTCTTGACTCCCAGCTTCATCATCCCAGTGGATGTTGCAAGAAGGTTTGGTTTTGAATGTTAAACAAGATGAGCAAAGACAAGCTCTGAGCCACCCAGGCTTTTGTCTTGAAGAAATTTATAGCTGCTTTTTTTTGCATTTGTGTTTCTGCATT
Organism: Castor canadensis; assembly: GCF_047511655.1. Classification (NCBI taxonomy): domain Eukaryota; kingdom Metazoa; phylum Chordata; class Mammalia; order Rodentia; family Castoridae; genus Castor; species Castor canadensis. Next base: position 26,203,854 of record NC_133398.1, on the reverse strand, counting down.
CAGAAAAAGGAACCATGCCAATATGCAATCTTCAAAAATACATATTTTGAATTATGACTTTTTTTGACATGGGCTATACTTAAGCATGGAGTTTAGCAGGTAACTGAAAACAGTACAGATAACAGCATCATCCAGTATATTTGTCATGATTAATCTTTATTGTCAATTGGATTGGGTTGAGAGATGTCTAGGAAATCAGTAAAGCCCCAGTTCTGGTCGTGTCAGTGAAGCTGTTGGATCATGAAGGCTCTAACCTAGTTAAACACTTACCCTTGGATGGATTCAAAGTTTGAATAGATTATTTGGAGGTGGTAAAAACTGTAGAAAGTGGGGCCTGGTTGGAGGAAGATCACTAGAGGTGAATTTTTGAAGGACATGTCTTTCTTGGCCCCTTTTTGTCTTCACTCTGCTTCCTGGCTGCTATGAGTTGAACAGCTCTGCTCTTCCATGACCTCCCTGCTATGCTGGATGAAGCCTCTGAAACCATGAGCAAAATAAATCTTACATCTTTAAGTTGTTTATGTCAGGCATCTTGTCACAGTGACTCAAAGGTAATTAACATACCTTACTGTCTGTTTCTAATCAAATATTGTCATTATTACTGTACTTGCATTGCACTATAATATTCCTGTATTTCCTTATGTGTTGTATGTTTCTAGCATTGTCACAGATATTTACTCACTTGTTTATCACTCTAACCACAAGAAGAAGTCATCAGCACAGCTGAGGGTGCTAAGAATCAAGAACAGTAGCTTCATGAGGGTCACATGCATATGAAGAGGAGGGACTGAGAAGAAGGCTCAAGTTCAAAACCAGAGTCTTTTCCATTCCCTCTTGTTGCCCCCTCCCTCCCTCACCACCAATTTCTCCCTTTGCACTGTGCATTGGGAGCAGCTGTGTTGGTACAAAATGCTGGGAGGGAAAGGTTCATGAGGTGAAATAGCAAGGGGCCCCAGGACAAGACTTTGGACTGAAAGTAGTCAGAGAGTCATTTGGAGACCAGAAGGAGCTGGAAGAGAGGAGGCTATGACAAGGGAGCCAAGGAGACTGTCAACAGTGTCTTCTTATAAAGAGCAGTCACAGTTTGCAAAGTCCTCAGCAGACATACTACTTCCCTTTGAAAGATTTCCTGATGCCTCAAACTCAGCTTTGTCTCTATGTTATGGTCCTGGTGTGTCTCATTCTTTTCCAGTGATTTTGATAGCTTAAAATTACTTATTAAAGTAACTTCTATGCTTCATGTGTCTCTTCCACTTATCTGGAAGCTTCACAAGAGCAGGGATGTATTTATTGATCACTGCTGTATACCAGTGTCTAGCATTATGCCTGATGTATACTTAGAACGCAGTAAATATTTATGGACTGGACCAATCCCTGCGGGAAGACAAATTCTTAGGCACACATTCTAACAAGATAATGAAGCAGTGCAGTGCATATTTTTCAGAGTGTTGTCTGGGGATCCTTACAAGTCCTGATAGCCTTTTAGGGGACTTTGAGGTCAAAACTATTTTTGTAAACATAGTAAGATACCAGGGGCTGGCAGAGTGCCTTAAGTGGTAGCACGCCTGCCTAGTAAGTGTGAGGCCCTAAGTTTAAACCCCAATATCAACAACAACAAAAAAATTAAGATGTCATTTGCCCTTTTTGCATCCGTTCTTTCACGGAAAGAACTACTGAGTATTTCTACTCAGTTGTGGTGCTGTCATGCTATAAGGACAAATGCAACATGCACTTGTGCATACTGGAGTTCTAAAAACTTCCCAGTTTTAATTTCTAACATAGTGACGCATAGAACTCATAGAAACCAAAGTTCTTTAGGGTCTTCAATTGTTGTTAAGGGGGTCCTGAGACCTCTAAAGGGATCCTGAGACCAAAATGTTTGAGGACTTGCTGGCCTCATGTGAATTCTCCTTGGAACTGAAGGCCTGGGCTTAATCTTACTATGTGTGATCAAGTACACGATACACCCTGTTGGTAACGGAGTTTCCCCAACTGTAAAATAAGGTACTGACAAAGGTAAATGACACAGATGTACAGTTGTTAAGACATTCAGTTAGGAGGTGACTACTATAGGAAGCAATCAGAACACTGCTTGGGACTGAAGTTTTCTGTGAGCTTGAGCTGTTATGGAAGTCCAGAATGGGAGTGGGTGGCAGAGCCCCCCTGAGCTGTCGGTGTGCCCAAGGGTTGGCTTAGTTCTTGCCGTGGCTGGGGATGCAGAAATCATCAGGGAGTAGCTTTTCCCACAGCAGGGCCAGGTAGTCAGGGAGAAGGATGTTTGATCGATGGCTGTGAGAGTCTCCCATCCTGAAAGAAGCACTGGTGGGCTGGGGGAAAGCTCCAGGGACAGTGATGTGGCTGGCTTGCCTGGGATAGGAAGGTCTCCTCTGGGCCCTAGGCTCTGGCACCTGCCCCTGAGAACACAGCAAGCGCTGGCTGGGCAGCCTCGGAGCAGCTTCAATTCCTGGAAATTCACATCAGCACATTAGTGACTGTCTTATCAGCAGAGTGCAGAGGCAGCCAGAGAGTGAAGGATAGATGGATCCTATTACTCCTGACGAAATGCCTTTCTGGTCAAGTGTGAAAAATGTTTTAGGAATGAGTTCCCAGCCATGGTGTGAAAACAGATGTTGTGTTGGATTCTTTTTTTTTTTTTCCCCTTTCCTTTCTGAAACAGATCAGGAAGAGGGGGCAAGAGTCACACGTTTGAAGCTGAGCTGCTCACACGTGTCAATGATGTCACAATAGAAGCTTCAATGTCAGAGCTGTCGGGACTGGGAGAGCCTCTATCTACTCCTCCGTTCTACAGAAGGGGAAACTGAGGTCTTCCCAGAGAGGGAAGGGGATGCCCAAGTTCTTACAGTTTGGTGGGGTTTCTCTAACCCCTTTGCCTGAAATAATACTTGACAATAGTTCCAAAATTAAGGGTCCATAAAAATGAGCTTGGGGAAAATTAAGTTATTATGACAATGATGAAAGTCTTAGTTAATTTATTTTTTATTCTTTTTAAATAATTAAGTAGCATAATTAAAATATCTATTTTTTTTTCTCAGAAATAGTGTTTATAATGGAAGCAACAATTGAGGTGTCTGGTCACAACATTAGCTGGGTTGAAGGAAAGAGGTTTGGGTCTTAAGTAGAGCAGGGTTACATATCCTGGCTCTGCCATTCAGTTACTGTGTAATCTTGGGTACAATTTTTCCACCATAAAATAAGGACAATGATGCTTACTTCCCTTTTTTTTTTTTTTTTGGTGGCACTGGGGTTTAAACTCAGGGCTTTGCACTCAGTTGTTCTATTGCTTGAGCCACACCTCCTCCTTCTTTTTCTTTTTTTGAGACAAGGTCTAGCTATAGCCCAGGCTGGTCTGTAACTCTCAATCTTCCTGCCTCAGCTTCCTGAGTGCTAGGATTCAAGGAATGTACCACTGTGCCTGGCATCTAATGGTGCTTTCTTGAAAGAGATGTTGTGAAGAAAGCAGAACTAGCACAAAGAGCTAACCTAACTACTTTATGTACTTCCTATATGCTGAGCCTGGAACCATGTACCTCTATGGGTTAAAGATAATCCTCCAAGGAACCCAATTTATTATTCTGGAAGCCCTATTTGGTAGATAACTAAATGGGAACTCAGAGATTAAGTATCTGCTTATTTAATTAAGGTCACTGAGGCAGTAAGGATCAGAGGTGAGATTTGAACTCATACTATTTGAGTCCACAGCCCACATGAATGCATGTAAGTTGCCTAGGACAGTAGCAGCACCATATAAGAGGTACGTGCCAGTTATCCTGATCTAATCATCACACATTACATACTTGTATTAATACGTCACCCTGTACCCTATAAACTTGTACTATTACTATATATCAATTGAAATACATACTAATAAAAAGGTGCCCCATACGTGCAGTCAATATTGGAGCCATGGTCTGAATATTTGGGTCCATTCCCTTCCCTTAAGTTCATATGTTGAAATTTTATCCCCCCCCAAGGTGATGGTAACATGAAGTGGAGCCTTTGGGAGATGATTACGTCATTAGGGTGGAGCCCTCGTGATTGGAATTGATGCCCTGACAAAATGACCCCAGAGAGCTCTCTCATGCCTTCCACCATGTGAGAACCCAGCTAGACGGCACTGTCCATGAACTAGGAAATGAGCCTTCACTAGACACTGTCTTCCAGCACCTTTACCTTGGACTTCCCGGTTTCCAGAACTGTGAGAAATACATTTTTGTTTATAATCGTATTTCATCAGCAATGCAAACAGACTAAGAGAATTTATATCCTTAAAAGAACCCCATTTCATTTCATTTAGCTTATGTAGCATCATGAAGGCTGTATCACTCTGAGATCATTATTGAAAAGAAGTGAGGGAAGTAGAACCATGAAGTACTGGCTGAAGATAAAAGACAAAGTCTCTTCAGTATGGCAGTGAGAAGCTAACTCAGTGATCCTGACCTAGGCAGCCACCTTGAAAAGTTTGAGAGGAATAAATAAGGGCTTCTGAGTTCATCATGAAAACCTCATATTGGACCCCTGCTATGGGTCTTCAGCATAAACTAAAGGATCAGATTACAGTGCTTTGAGCAGCAATTATGCAATCCGGTGGAGGGATATTGGTTATCTCATGCTGGTCACAAGTTTAGGCTAACGTTAATATAAATGTCTTGATTAAAGAGAATGGATGATTGCATAATAGACATCTTTTTTATTTTTATATCCTCTTTTAGGATGTGGGGCTCATGAGACTGAAATCATGGCTGGGTCCCTCCATGATGAGAAAGTTGGGGGCCATTCAGTTGAAAGGTATAACCATTTCAAGGTTGTTTTATGAGCAAGGGTGGCCCACTTTGGTAAGGAAATCCAGAAGAAAATAGTTGAGCTACAACTTCTCATCACTGAGGAGAAATGGAAGCACATCTACGTCATTAAAGGAGCAAATGGAGCTGAGAAAATAGAGTTGTCCAGGATCACCAGGGAAATCAAGGCAGGTCCTGAGTTCCTGAGCAGTGAATTGGCCTTTCCTCAAAGGTTTTCGGATGCCCGTTTGAGTTTTACAGAAGTTTTCAGAGTTCTTTGGACAGGGAGCCCTTGCTATTCAACAACCTGGAAGACTTTTCAAAGAAGGTGACTTAAACTTTTAAAAATTTTTAAGTATAACACACAGAAAAAAAATATATCATGACTATAGCTCAATGAATTTTCATCAACCCATGCAACCATTACCCAGATCATAAAAGAGAATACTACTAGAAACACAAAACTCCCCATCTTGGGCTACCTTCTAGTAACTACCAGTCTCCTAAGAAGATACTGAGTCCTGAGTTCTACCACCACAGATTTGACTTGGCCTAATTTTGATCTTTTCATAAGTGGAATCTTATTGGGATATGTTGAGTGTTTTCACTCAATATTATATTTGTGATATTCACACACATTTATGCACATGCAGACCATACATTATTACTAGTATCACATTTATTGTACTCTATTCTGTAAACCTACCGTATTTCACTGATTCAGTGTATTGCTGATGGACATTGGGTTGCTATGCAGAATGCTATTGTAAACACTGTAATAACTGTTCACTGGTGCATGTCTTCCATACTTCTATTGGGTAGGTACAGGAGTGGAATTGCTTGAAGAGTTAATTTTGAGCTGTATTTAGGATGAGATAATTTCCCCCCAAAGAAGAAAGGACACTATTATGTAGCCCCAAAGAGCAGGAGACATTTAGATACCATGGAGCAACCCAGTGGGGTGGGCATACAGTACTCACAAAGCCTGAGCAATGGGATCTCTCTCCTGGGATCTCTTCTTTCCTTACCTCTCTCTGGATAACTCCATAGTGAGTTTGTCATTTCCTGGGAGTTTCTAGCTCTCAGGTAAGCTGCCTCTGCATAGATAAATTTTTGCTCTAGGCTTCTATAACCTTTTATGATTCTTATTAGCACAACACTGCCACCACTGCACTGGCTTCACCTTGATTTACTTTTCTCTTGAGTAGACTGGGAGTCCCTTGAAGGACAAATGGGATTGGCTCAGTGTCTTCTGCTTGCACCTTGGATCTACTTTGCCTTTTCCCTGCTTGTTCCCTGCTTAGGGAAGCTGACCTCAAGGGCTGCATCAAAAGGCTCCTTCTCCTTCATTTCCAGCTTGGTCAATGAACAAGTCCTTTAGAAGATCAGAGGTAGAGAAGAGAATGAGAACAGGTGAACTTTCCCTCAGGTCTAGCTCTGCAGGGTCATCTTGAGCTAGCTGCCTTCTCAGAAGAGGGCTGAAGAGTCCCAAAGTTTCTAGATTCAGAGCACTACCCTGTCCTTGTGGGTTTCCTACCATCCAACCAACCCTGCTCCAATTGTCCCAGTCTGCGTATGCCATAGGCTGGAACTCTGACACAGGCATTTTTCTTACTCATCTCCATCACTACCTAGCATCTTGCCTGGTACATGCTAACAATAAATGAAAGTTTATTGACTAAGTAAATAAGTGGGGAGAGGATGAGGATGGAGGAGTGTCAGTAGCCAAGAGTGAAGGACCTTGAATACTCTCTGGGAAGTTCACTGAAATCTTCATGACCAGGTGTTACAACTTCAAGAATCTGCAGATTCTTAAGTACAGGTGGGAATTATGGCACAGCAGGAAGTGAATACTGTCTAAATCATGCCTCCTCTATGTAGCATCAGCCAATAAATGCTCTAAAAGAATTTGGACTCAGTATGACTACATCTTCTGGGTTTTTTTCCCCAAGAAATCAGGATTTTGATATGGAATGTCAAGTTTAAATAAAAAGTTTAAAATGCTTCTTCCTGGCAAATAAATGTGTAGCTGCCAGTTTCTAAGCTTTCTGCAACCAATAGAGACCCATTGGACAGTGCTAAGGCAGAGAAGGAAGTGGCAGATATTGCACAGTGCCATGAAAGAGATATCCCCAATAAATGAGCTATAAAGACAGCAGGTCCTTTGATCTCAGTGCTGAGAGACAGTGACACTGAAAACACTAATCTTGCTCCATGATGGCTATTTTTTTAAAATCAGGCTTTAGTTCTAAAAATAGTATTTGGTGGATTTCTCCACTTCACTCAGGTTCCTAGCCACTTTCTCTATTTCTGCTTCAAGCTAGGAGCTCTGAGTTCTTTTGGGTTTTATCAAATTATACACTGTGCAAAGGCATCCATTTCACCAACAGATGGACTTAATGTGCATGAAAATACATGCCTTTTAAAGAAACTAAATTAGTAGTTCCACTTCTTTCCCCTTTTATTAAAGACAGAGTTCTAGGCGAGCTCTCTGCTATAAAGTCAGACTTTATAGACATCAGCAAAATAAGATTTATTTGGGTGGAAATCGGACGGAACATCAGAGGAGTCCTTTACAATACTCATCCTGCAGGTTTCAAGCAGAGATGGGGAAGATACGGCATCTATTCTCAGGGTTTGAAAATAGTGAGGGAGAACAGCTTTGAAATCCTCCAACTCTAAGAGTTAGAGGTTTACTTGAAAGAATGTGTGGATGGTTTCCTTTAATCACGGGAAAGATGGTGTCCAGACTGTGGAAGCTAAATGAAGCAAGGAGGTGTGATCCACAGGGTGTGGGAACTTCACAATAGCCAAGTTATGGAAACAGCCAAGATGTCCCAGCACTGACGAATGGATTAAGAAAATGTGGTATCTATACACAATGGAATTTTATGCAGCCATGAAGAAGAACGAAATGTTATCATTCGCTGGTAAATGGATGGAATTGGAGAACATCATTCTGAGTGAGGTTAGCCTGGCTCAAAAGACCAAAAATCGTATGTTCTCCCTCATATGTGGACATTAGATCAAGGGCAAACACAACAAGGGGATTGGACTATGAGCACATGATAAAAGCGAGAGCACACAAGGGAGGGGTGAGGATAGGTAAGACACCTAAAAAACTAGCTAGCATTTGCTGCCCTTAACGCAGAGAAACTAAAGCAGATACCTTAAAGCAACTGAGGCCAATAGGAAAAGGGGACCAGGAACTAGAGAAAAGGTTAGATCAAAAAGAATTAACCTAGAAGGTAACACCCACACACAGGAAATCAATGTGAGTCAATGCCCTGTATAGCTATCCTTATCTCAACCAGCAAAACCCCTTGTTCCTTCCTATTATTTGCTTATACTCTCTCTACAACAAAATTAGAGATAAGGGCAAAATAGTTTCTGCTGGGTATTGAGGGGGGGAGCGGGAGGGGGTGGAGTGGGTGGTAAGGGAGGGGGTGGGGGCAGGGGGGAGAAATGAACCAAGCCTTGTATGCACATATGAATAATAAAAGAAAAATGAAAAAAAAAAAAAAAAAGAAAAAGTTGATTAAACAGCCTTACCTGTAAAAAAAAAAAAAAAAAAAAAAAGACATGGGTTCTAGTCTCAGCTTTATCACTAACTCACCCTTTCACCTCAGACAGATCCTTCTCTCTGACTCATTGGTTTCTCATTTGGACTGTCCAGGCAATACTCTTACATTGTCTACCCAACAGGGATACTGTTTGGGAATAAATAGAACTATTGTGAAGGAAAGCACTTTCTTTTTCAGGCTTTTATTTATTTATATATCTATTTATTCATTATAGTTATACAAACAATAATAAGAATGTCTTTTCACTGTGAAATTTTAGTCAATACATCATGAACACAAAAGTTCCCATTGGCTCCTCTAACTCAATCCCAGAAGTAACTATTAGCAGTTTGATGTGAATAAATCCTTGCATTTTTTCCTATAAAGTATTTTACTTAGACATATATGGTAATTTTTGATCTGATAAATGCAATTATGCTATCCATACTCTACAGCTTGCTTGCTTTACTGAATAAAATATTCCTTATCAGAATATGGAAATCAGCTACACTCTTTTAGAAGATTTCTCAGATGCCGTAGTTTGCATACACCATAGGCCTTTGAACTCTTTTCCTATGACTAGTTCCTATGGTGCTTCCAGTATTATATTGTTACCAGAAAATGCAGTGTGTGCTTCTTTGTACCTATGTGAAACTATTTCCCTGGGGTAGGTATCAGAAACTAAAATTGCTTGATCAAAGAGAATGCACATTTAAAATTTTTATAGTTGCTGCCAAATTGCCCTCCAAACAAATCAACCAATGTGCATTTCTACAAACAGTATTTAAGAGTACACCTTCCTGCTCTCCCTCGCTGACACTGGATATTATTACTCTTTTAATTTTCACCAATCTGATGAGTGAAAAATGGAATCTTGCCATTTTAATTAGCACTTCCCAGATAACTAGTGAAGCTGAGCAACTTTTCATATCTTTGTTGGCTATTTCTAAAGGTGAGAAGTTTTGTGTATATTAAAACAGCTAACACAAAGATCATGGCTTTAGAAGAAAGAATAGCACTGGGAGGAAGGTAGGTGCTTAAATTCTGCCTCTTCTCTCTACTCAGAAGCTTGGAGACCCTTGGAGAGACATTTTACTTCTTTAGGCTTTAGTGGTTTCATCTGTAAAATGGGAAACATATTTTTATGGACTAAATGTCTTTGTTGACCAAGATTCATACATTGAAGACCTGATCCCCAATGGGACCCTATTTGGAGTTTGGGCCTTTGGGAGGTATTTTGAGTTAGACAAGGGAAGCCATTGGCAAGCCAAGAAGATGGCTCTCCCCATTGAACTGAATTAGCTTGCACCTTGATTTTAGACTTCCTAGCATCCAGAATTCTGAGAAGTAATGTACTGTTGTTGAAGTCACCCTATCTATGGTATTTTGTTATGGCAGGCTGAGCTTCGAAGACACATAATACATCACCATTCCTTCTCCTGAGGATTGCTAGGAGAATTAAAGGTAAATGTGCATGAAAAGTCCTTTGTGAGAGTGTCATAGTCTGGGCTTTGTAGGGAATTGATGGTATAATGCCAGCCTCAGTCCAAAGGTCTGAGGACCAGTGATGAAAGTTCCAGCCTGAGCCTAAGTCCAAAGGCAGGAAAGAGCTGTGTTCCAGCTTGAAGACAGTAGGGCTGAGAGAGTGGACCTCCTTTTCAGCCTTTGTTTTATTCTATTCTGGGCTTAAATGGATTGGATGAGGCCTGAGGGCAATCTGCTTTTAGTCTATTGATTCAGACTAATCCAGAAAAATCTCTCAAAGACACACACAGAATAATGTTTAAGCAAATATCTAAGCACCTGACAGCTTGAACAAGTCAACCCAAAAAATTAACCATCCCAGATAGTCTGGAGAAAGTTATGAACTCTTTTGGTTAATATAATCTTCTGGGGAAAGAGCAATTCCTGATCTTGATCCCTTCTTTATTCCTTTCTTATTTAATATGCAGTGGTATTCAATGACTATATAGCTGATAAAAAAAAAAGACACATTTCTGTGGAAAAGTTGAAATGAAGTGGCTGTTCTTCACCAGGATTGGTGCCCCAGCCCACAAAATGGAAGGTTGAATTTCATGATCTTGAACAACCCTTCCAGTCTGGAAAGTCTGTGTTATAAGAGCCTCTCCCACCATTCTCCTACAGTGTCCTCAAGCTGAGGCTCTTACCCCCTGAAAATCCCCTGTATTTCTTAGAGTCAAGCTAAGAACACTTGCGGGAGATGAAATTACTTGACTTGATGGAGGGAGTCAGTGTGTCTTTTGGCTGTCTGCAAGGCGAAGAGCAAATTGAAAAGGGGGATGCTGGACAGGTTGACATGCTTTATTTAGGCTGCACATTTCCGTGTTCACTCAGAATAAAAGACAGTGGCAGCGTGGGAAGTTCTTCTCTGGACTGCCAGGGTGGGAGGCATCTTCCTCAGGCATGTCATGAACAATACCAAGAACTTCTGCTTCGTCCCCACTGCTCCTGGCCTGGGTCAGGTCCTCATTAGCCCCCTCCTTGGCTTTTGCTTCCTAAGTCACCTCCAAGTGTATTCTTCAACCGAAGCATCCTCTGTGTCTGCTGCCATATGTATTTCCTGAGGAACAGCTGCAAGTGATGGAATTATCCAACTCCAGAACTTTCCACGTCTTCATGACTTAGACCAACTTTCCAACCTTTTTGTCTTTGCTTTTGTGGTTTGAAGCATCTTTTTCTACTGCCATATCAGGTAATTCACTTCAATCATTTGTTGAAGACTTATTTTGTACCAGCATTGGTCTGGTCACTTTGGGACACAAAGTTAAACAAGACATTGTCCTTGCTGTGGGAGCATACTGCTTTGTAACCTTCTCACTGTTCCTACTGCTATACCAAGATCTGATTCATCATTTCTTCTGTGAAGAAACCCTAGACATTCCCTTCTAAAGGCAACTCACACGTAGAATTTCCTTTTGGCTCATGGGTAAATCTCTCTTCTTTATATTCTCCCTCTCTCGCAGTATTGTGCTCTTCATCTTGAATGTTCCTCCAGGCTGGGGAGTTATCTTACTCATGTTCTATTAAGTTTTGTAAAATTCTACAGATTTATGGGGTACAGTGTGATATTTTGGTACATGCAAACAATATATAATCAAGGCAATCATTATTTCTAGCTCCAAATATTTCTCATTTCTTTGTAATGGGAATACTCAGAATCCTCTTTCTAGCTATTTTGAAATATACAATGCAGTAATGTTACCTACATCACCCTACTGTGCTACAGAACACTAGAACTTATTCCCCCTATCTTTAATTTTGTACCCCTTAATCAGCCTCTCCCAGTCTCTCCCCCCAACCTCTGTCTTATTCATCTTTATAATCCCCAGAGGATCTACGACAGGCCGGTGAGCCTGCAGAGCTCCATAATCATTTGCTGAATCCTCCTGACACATAGCTGATATTCTGACTGAAGTGGTTGTGTGAATTTCAATAAATGAGGTCTTAGATCAGTGTGTCTAAGCAGTTCTAAAAGCGTGGCTGGATACAGAATCATCTGGAAAGTTTCTAAAATGCACAGTGCCCAGGATGAACCCCAGGCCAATTAAGTCAGGGTCTTGGAGGGTGAGATGAAGATGTCACTGGTTTCTAAGTCTCCCCAGCTGATTTTAACATGTAGCTACTGCCTTCTCCAGGCTATGGGTTATCAGCCTGAGAAGATTTTGCTCACTGGATGCCAAGTAATCTCTTGCTACAATACCATCCTTAGGAAAAAAAAAAACTTGGCAATTTAATAAAGAAGAGTCAACTCATAATAGCAAGAGTGACTTTATTGAGGTCCAAAGTTCAGAAATTATATTTTAGAAATGAGGCCTTAACCTAAAGGAGAGCAATATTTGGCAGAACAAGGCTGTAAAAGTTTCCCAACGAGCAAGTAAACAAGGAACCTAAGAGTCATAGAGTACATGGCAATAAAGAAATAGGAGCCTAGTTGCCTTTTGCTGAACACTAGCCCCCAAACCAACACCACTATTAATCTGTCACTATCTGGAGAAATTAGCCTGGGCCCTGTCACTGATTAGATTGTGTAAAATAAGAGCCACCATCCTGCTGTTGAGCCAGAAGGCAGGTGGAGGAGGGTGGGGAGGAGAAGAAGGAAGCTTGCTTCTAGGAAAATCCTGCTTTGATTCCCTTAAAGTGACTGGATTCATTTAGAAAGTGAAGCCAACTCCTATGGGGATCACTGAAATTGCATTCTGTATTTGCATGATATTCAAAACACGGGGTTTGTATCTTGTATTCTTTCTTTTCCTCCCTCCCTCCTTCCTTTCCTCCTTTCCTCCCTCCTTCTTTCCCTCCCTCCCTCCTTCCTTCCTTCCTTCTTTCCTCCCTTCCTTCTTTCTTTTTTAGACCTTTTAGATAGGGTCTCACCATGTAGTCTAGGCTGGCCTGGAACTCACAATCTGCCTGACTCAGACTCCCAATTGCAGTTGTTACAGCATATATCACCACACCTGACTATTCTTATCAGAACAGCATAAAAGCTGCACCAGACTAACTCACCCGCTTTTAAGTCACTTCTTGATACATGAACTTTCTACCAGCACTCTCTACCTTTGGCTTATGTAGGAGTAAGCCTGTAATAAACAGAAACCACGGTGTGGTTAATAAAACAGGAAGCAACAATAGCAAGAAAGCATATGATAGGACTGCTGGCCTTTGGAAGCAAGTTCTGCTTCTGGTAAAAAAAAAAAAAAGCCTGGCCTCTGAGGACAGCCTGTTCCCGGGCTCCCCTTCTCCCTTCTCTCAGGCTTTCACAGTCATAGAGGAATTGTGCTGACTCTGTACTTGCTTCTTGCCTCACTGCACTCCCATGCATGTGAGCTGCCTGGAAGATTGTACTCATGAGCATGGCTGACACTATATGTACATGGGTCAGCAAGAAACAGGACACACATGCTGTCTGAATCTCTTCTGCTCACTGGTGTGTCCCCTTGCTCCATCAAACTTCACTTACAAAGCACGTGTTTAAAGCCTGAACTAAGAATTCCAAGGTGGTGCAAACAGAGTTAAACCAAGTACGGAGCCCTTCTGAGTGTGGTACCCTGTGAAACTGCATAGGTGGTGCATCTGTGATGCTGGTCCTGGGTGCAGTGAGGGGAGTGCATTTTCAGTGAGGGTGAACAGAACAATTGTTTAGAAGAATTATATAGTCACTTAGAGCAGCCAACAGCTAGGTATAACCTAAATATGTAACAAAAAAAGTGATTAATGATGAGGTGATTCCTCGATAGAGTATTATACATCTAGGAAAACATGAAGATTAGTCACTGCAAGGGAAGATATGTCTGCTTAAATGTTAAATGGTAAAAATAAGCATCTTGTTAACATTAATCAAGTATGTTATGGTTTGGGGGTAGTGGAGTGTATTTTTCTTTTTTCTTCATTTTAATATTCATTTATTCCAAACTATTCAGTGAACATTTATTCCTCAAATATGTTTTGTCGATTTTTTTTTGCAATCTGATCTTTATGAAGCCCACACATTTTTAGGGTTTCTGAATAAGGATGAAACAACTCTCAGGTAATTTCACGTTTTATAGTTTATCGCCCGTGGCATTCTCATCTTTTTCCTCCAAAGAGTGGAATTTTTGTTAAACCACTAGGCAAGGCAGACTGGGGATGGGATCAGCAGGTGTCTTTGAAGAGGGGAAACATTTTTCGGTGCCTGAATTTTCATTGCTCTGTATTAGAGTAGAGTTAATTGAAATGTTTTATGTTAACAACTGTAACTTTTGGTGTAGCTTGAGTGCCATGTAAAGCCTATGGGATTGAGGTGTGAAAGGATCTGGGTTTGAATCTAGCCTTACCTCTTTTTTGCATTTTAGAGTCTTGTTGTTTTGATGGTTAAATAATACATAACATGAATTTTACCATCTTAACCATTTCTAAGTATACAGTGGCTCAATTGGGTTAAGCATATTCACAATGTTGTAAAAAAGATCCAGTAAGATTTTCTTTAGTAGTCCTTTTGAAGTATAATTGATATGCAAAACTTGAACTTACTTAATATGCACAATCTGATTAGTTTGGACATATGTAAGTACCCATGCAATCATCACTACGGTCAAGATAGTAGAATTATCTATCATCTCCTGAAGTTTTCTTGTGCCTCAATCATTTTGTGTGTGTGTGTGTGTGTGTTAAGAGCAGTAAACATGAGATGTAGCTTTTTTAAAAATTTTAAAATGCACAATATAATGTTGGTAACTATAGGCGCCGTGTTGTATAGACAAGCTCTAAAACATATACATTTCACATGTGAAATATTGTAGCTGCTATGGAAAACAGTATGGAGACTCCTTAAAAGGTTAAAAATAAAGCAACCATATCTTTAGCAATTCCACTTTTGGGTATATGTCCAAAAAAATTGGAATCAGGATCCTGAAGAGATATTTGTGCTCCCATGTTCACTGTAGCATTATTACTAACAGCTAAGATGTGGAAACAACCTATGTTACGGCTTGAATATGAAATGCCCCCTCCCCACAGGGTTATGTGTTTTCATGTGTTGAATACTTGGTCCTTACCATGGCACAATTTTGGGAGGTTCTGGAAACTCTAGAAGATAGGGCCTGGTTGGAGAAAGTAGGTAACTGGGCATGTGTCTTTGAAAGGCATATCTTATCCTGGCTTCTTCCTGCCACTTTCTGCTTCCTGTCTGCCACAAGGTGAAGAAGCAACTCCACCACACACTCCTGCCACCATGATGTTCTGCCCTAATGCATGGGGCCAAGCAACCATGGACAGAACTCTCTGAAACTGTGAGCCAAAATAAATCCTTCTTCCTTAAGCTGTTTATATCAGGTATTTCAGTCACAGTAACATAAAGAATAACTAACACAGAAAACATACAATGGAATATTTTTCTGCATTAACAAAGAAGGAAATTCTGCCATATGCAATGACATGGATGAATCTGGAGGACTTTAGGCTAAGTGAAATAAACTAGCTATAGAAGAACAAAAACTGTGTGGTTCCAGTTCTACCTCTTACTTGCTGTGCAATTTATAATTATAATTTTTGGGAGCAGTACTGGGGATGAAACCCAAGACCTTGCAAATGCTAAGCAAGCAATCTACTACTAAGCTATACTCCCAGCCCTACCACTGGGATTTCTGAGCCTCAGTTATTGTAGCTATAAAATGAGAATGGTATTCCCTCCATAAAAGGCTAACTGAGAGGATACCATTATAGCATGAAGTAGACGCTGTGTGCTAGACCTGTCCTAGGAATGTCATTTTGCAAAATGCCAGTTTTGGTTCCACTACAAAGCCTCATCTCTCATGTTCCACTGGGGATTGGCAAGCCAAGGCTTGACAACTGAGGTGGCAAATTAGTTTCCAAATATATTGTTTCCAGTAAAATTATTTTTTTCAAAACAATTTATGTGTTTCATGTCTCACCAACCACAAAGTTTATTGCTGATCATTTTTATAGCTTCATAAGAAGTACTCTTTTTTATTTTTTTAAAGTATTCCATGAAAAATTTAAGAAGTTGGTATCATAATTTAAAAAAAACAAAAGAGCTTCTCCTTTGAATTCTAGAGGCAGCCAAACCTAATGACTAGAAGAAGACCAGGGCAGCTAAGAAACTTTTATTAAAAAATGTGGAGAGTAGTCATGACATTCTGCTGATTCTGTAATCATCATTCACATACTCAGTGAGTATATGCTGAGTGCCTAGAGCTGAGAACTGGGGGTACAAAGATGAAAGGTATAATTCTTCTGCCCACCCTCCCTTATACCTCTTTTTCCAGGAGGCACACTTGTAAACTAACATTCTACACTTCCCACAAAGGATTGTGGGAGCCAAATGCAGGGTGCCAACTCTGACTGAGGAAGTCAAGGATGGCTTATGAAGATGGAGCTTGGCTCTCTCAAGGCCTTTCAGATCTCTGACCTCTACGACATCTTCATCTTGGCCTACTGTAGATAGAGGCCATCTCCATCCTAGGAGCAGGCCCTGCTCTTCAGAGAGGCGGACAATCAGAAGAGCTTCCTCTCATCATGTCAAGACCAGGGCCTAAGGCTTCCAAAGAGGTCAAAAGAAACCATTAGCAAAATGAAGACAAGGACTTTGGCAAATGCCCAGTCCCTAGGTACCCATTTTAACTGACAAAAGTCTTTGGCAAATATACAAATGGGTACAAGGCCTTTTCTTTCTATCTTTAAAAGACCTGTTGAATGAAAGAAATAACTTTTTCTGTCTACCTGGATCAGAATCACTTTTGGGCACTGGTTAAAAAACAAATTCCTATTCTCCAGAATGAAAGAACTAAGTCAGAAGCTCTGGGAAAGGGGCCTGATAATATGTTTTTGACTAGATCTCTGGTTATTCTTGAACACAGCCTAGTATTTAAGAGTCACTGGTACAAGAGAAGGAACACATCGTTCAAAGCCAACAATCTTGGTTCTCTGTTTTGAGTTTCAGTGTCCACACTGCAGAATGGGGCCTAAGACTAACAATTTCCCTGGCAGTATGGTTGTCAGGTACAAGTGAAATTATGTAGGTGACCTCACCTCATAATAATAAAATGCCTTGCAGTATTTAGTCATCCTTCTAACTTTTCATTCTCTTCTCAAAGAGTTCTTAAGTAAATAAAGGTCCTTTCATAAACTGGGGCTATGTGCATATTAGTCTATATTTCCTGATCCTGTTTCTGATTTCGGAGTTTCTGTCAACATAATCAATTTGCATTGAATTAATTGTGTTTTGGAAATGCAATGATAAAGGGTAACTTGGGTTTCTTTGTAAGCTTAGTCTAGGAGGAGGCATGTAAACAAATAATTTCAATTTAATTTGAAAATAATAATGATAATGGTTGTAATAAAATATTTAAATTAATAATTATCATAATTAAAATTTTTCAAGCATTATGATATGCCTTAAGTATTTACATTTTGTACTTTAGGCCTCACTGTTATTCTATAAGATATGCATTATTTTTGCATTTTACAGATAATGAAATTGTGGCCCAAAGAGGTGGAATGACTTGCCCAAAGGCATACAGTCATAAGTAGAAGAGTCCAGATTCAAACCCAAATCAGATTCTAAAGCCCTCCACTTTCTATTGGTCTATAGAGCCTCAAGAAAGCTAGTGGGTTTGCCTTTGCAATCGCTAGACCTGACTCAGCCTGAATGCCCTAGCCTGAGAGGTTCTTTAAAAGAGTAACTTTCAGTCAGGCCCAAGTGGCTCACACTTATAATCTTGGCTTCTCAGGAGGCAGAGATCAGGAAGATTTCAGTTTGAGGCCTACCCAGGCAAAAAAAGAAGCAAGATCTTATCTCAAAAATACCCAACATACACACAAAAAGTTCTGGCAAAGTGGCTCAACTGGTAGAATGCTTGCCTGGTGAGCATGAGGCCCTGAGTTAAAACCCCAGAACTGCCAAAACAAACTAACAAATAAATAAAAACAGTAACTTTCACGCTCTTGACAGTAGTCTAGATTGAGAAGTTGATCTTATTTCTTGACCCATGTATGCATCTGTCATGAAATGATACTTGTCTTTACTCTGAAAGTTTTTCTTTGTCATTTTTAAAAAAAGATTGTGATGACCCTGCCTGTTTATTACTTGTTAATAGGCCTAATCCATGAAAACTCCACCTTAAGCCAACTTGGGATCATTCTTCTTTTTTACACAAAGGAAGAATATTGCTAGAGAGATGGAGCACTCTCCACAGGCTGTCCTCGGTAGTAACCAGTGGGAAAAATGACTCACAACCTAAGCTATTGAACTGCAAGTCTAGACTTTTTTTCTGTTAAAGGATTGCTATTTTAAAATGATAGTCTGTTCATAGAAAGAGCAATAATTTAGTGGTCTGCCTCATGAACAGATAAATGTCACTATTTCAGGAATGGACTCATTTTATTATAAGAGCATTGTTATGAAAGCAAATTCAGCATCCCTTCTTCTTGCCTTCTTTTGCCTTCCCACCTGCTGCTATAGAATGACGCAGCAAGAAGGCCCTGGCAGTTGATGGCATCAAGCTCTTGAACCTCCCACACTTCTGAATCATAAGCCAATACATTTCTGTTCTTTATAAATTTCCTAGTCTCAAGTATTCTGTAATAGCAGCACAAAACAGACTAAGACAAGTTGTATAGGATGACTGAGAATATGATGCAGAACAGGAGCAGGATTTTGCTTTTCAGGGGACCCACCTCAAGCAGAGGATGAGGAGTTAGAGGGTTGTTTAAGGAACAGTGCGTGAAGTAGCATCGATGGTTCAAAGGTGATGTGGCAGGAGATAGATGCCAGACCCCAAAGGATTCAGTACATGTGCTTTAAATTGGAGTCACATTTGATGTTTTGTTATTGTCATTTTTTGGACACAGCGTCTTGCTATGGAGTCCAGGCAGGCTTCAAACTCATGATCCTCCCGTCAGTCTCCCAAGTGCTGGGATTATATATGTGCACCATCATGCATGGCATTAATATTTGATTTTAGGATGCTCAATGGGACGACATACTCTGAGAAGTAAGAGAGCCCACAGACGGAAGGTAATTCTTTAGCCACCTCCATTCTCTTTTTCAAACAGAAAAGTTAAGACATCCACTAAGGCACTCACCTAAGTCCGTGGATAAGACCAACTAAGGAAGTGTCACTGGCCCAGCTAACCTTGCGTGAGAGTCCACAGCACCCACTGGCCCTGCTTCTGTGACATAATAACTCACGCTTCTCCTGAACAGCTGCAGTTCCTCTAATCTGCCAGACCCTGTGAGTCACACATCCCTGACAAGTGTCTCCCACTTGCTCTGGCTTTTGGAAAATTCAGAACCTCATTTGTACCCTAACTGCCTTTTCTACAGAGCTGGAAATGAGTTTTCCTCAGACTTTGCATGACTTTTGTAACTTTCTGTTGCCATTCCTATTATTTTCTTTGACTATTTTCATTGTATTGTAAATATTTTTCAAAAGTCACTTCAAATTTCGGGGGGAGGGTAGAGTAAATATAAACGTAATTCTTCAGAAATGAAAATGAGGAAAACGAAGGATGAATATCTACCTTCATCAATAAGTTAGCAAGTATTTGAATAATTTCTGAAGGACTACAAGAAGGAATGATAAGTTCTAAGGCAAGCTTGTTTGAAGTCCTCTGGAAACATAGGTGTTCCAACATTGAATTGATCATTTAAGTACGAAGTTTGAAAGTGGGGTGGAGGCTAGGGATGTGACTTAGTGGAGTGCTTGCCTAGCATGCATGAGACTCTGGGTTTAATCCTTAGCACTTCAAAAAAAAAAAGAGTAAGGTAAATTCTGGGAAGGAAGATTTAGAAATTATCAACCCAGCTGTTGAAGCCATCAGAGGGACAGTTCATCAAGAGAAGTCACCTAGCCTTAAATAATAGCAAAAGAAAAACAATGCAGAAATAATCCCCTGACTGATGACATATGTGCTTTACTCATTTACTGTTATAGCTCAGACTGAGCTATGTAACACCATTTTGACTCCTAACATTAAGCCATACCAATATGGACATAAAATGTCAATTTCTACTAGAAATGCTTGCTTCCTATGGATACGCTTTTCATTTATTTCGTGCTGTTTATAAATAAGACTATAGTATATTTGGGGAAGGGATGGTATGCTATAAAAGTGAGAAGGTCAGTGCTGGTGGGAAAATTCTGATTGCTTCAGGGTTAATCATTTTAGTGTCTGGCACAGGCAAGATGAAGCTAATTCATATTATGAAATATTATTTTTTTTTATTTTAATGAAATGCTTTAAAACTTAAGATCAGAGCTAGCTTAGTATTGCCCAAGTAAAACACCATCAAGTACAAATATTACAAAGGATCTCCAAGTTTTCTTGTTAAGTGGTCTACACAGTTACATGAAAAGAGAGTTTTAAAAGTATCCTTCGACAGCTATCCCCCACCCTACCCCACTCAGTGCTGGTTAATTAACCAATCATAAAGAAAAGATGAAAGTATGTGAACCTCAAATCCTCTGTTCTGGAAAAAAATATAGTCACAGAATAATGAAAATAAATTTTAGCTAATGAGAAACAGAAACAGTGACCAATGGAAATAGTGAAAACAGATCAAACAGGTCAAAACTTCACAGAAAATTAGCAATGTATTGGTCTGCCTTGCCTCTGTGACTGCGTAGCACATGTGCACTGGTTGAATGACTGTTGGTGGCTTCAGGGGCCAGCTATTTTTGTCAGAGTGCACTCAATAGTTAAATGTTCTTTCGATCTCATTGGCTAAAGGGTTGTTTAATGTGCTGCTTTACCTGGATTCCACCTCTTCATAGACATCTGCCCTTCTGCTCTATTCCACCACTTTGAAACAGCTTGTCCCCTATTCATACAATACAGACAGTCCATCTTCCCTGCATTGCAGAGGTACAGACTCATGTGACTCTGTTGGCCTGGGATAGGAACTGGCTCCATTCCATTTTAAATGTTACTAGTGGCAGAGCTCATGGATAGTGAAACCCAGACAGCTGGGTATCATAGCAGGATAAATTTTCCAGTCTTCCTTGCAGTTAGATTGGGGCTTGTGAATGAATGGAATGTGAACAGACATAACACCCATTAGTGTCTGTCCCACAGTGGTATGCATCCCACTATCCAGAGATTGTGTTAAAATGCACATCCCGATTCTGTAGGTCTAGGGTGGAGCCCACAATTCTGCCTTTCTGTGGGAGTCTCAGATGATGTCAGTGCTGCAGGTTTCATGGATGAGACTTCGACTATTAAGAATGAACACCAATTCCATTCTGACCAAAAAAATGTCCTGTGTAAGGTTCCGTGATCCTTGAACCTTATCCTCAGAGCTACAAGCAAAACACTAAAGATGGCAGAGCCTCTTGGTGGATGGAAGGCTTCTAAATCATTGCATCATTGCCTGGAGATACTCTCTTCAGGGGAGCTGCTGAGGGACTGTTAGAATAGCAAAAGGTGACCTTCTATTGTTTTAAATCATGACCATCAATCAGCACTAGTGCATACTTGTTACTGCACATGGCTACTCTAACATCCCTCTTATCAACTGCCATTTCCGAGTCTCCTTGAAGCATGACTTTCAATTAACTTAGTAAACTTACCAAACACCAACTTTTACCAGGCACAATGAGCGTTCCTAGAGAATGTGTAGATTAAGGAGGTAGAGTTACTTTCTTTGCTTTCTTTTTAGGAAACTGGGAAAGGAAAAAAAATGGGATCAATGAGTCAGCATGTTTCAAAAGGATCATCCCCATTGCCTGAGTTCAGAAGAGGAAGATGGATCCTAGTTGTGGACATCAGGAAAAACTTTCTAGATGTGGTATAGTGACACTAACCCTTAAAGATGGACAGAGTTTGCACTTGTAATGATCAGGACAAAGCAGAACACATTGGTAGAGTAAAAGTCAGTAAATGGCAAGAAGGTGCAGGAGGAAATATGAGACTTGCCATGGAGGTCAAGTGCAGGACAAAGGATTGTAGTTACGCTGTATGTAATATAAATGAAATTCAGGATTTTTCATGGAATACTTTGCAGCTTAAAGAACTTGGGTTTTATCCTGGGAAAGTAGGCAACTCTTCATGGGTTTATGTAGGAATTGGGTCTCACTGGATACAATGTGGAGGGGGCAGGAGAAGGTCCTGAAGCCACTCTCTTCCCTCTCCAGGGGCCTGTCACAACAATTCAGGTATAAGATGCCAGGTATAAGGCTGAACATGAAGATGAAAGACCGGGAAATCCCCTGATAGTATGGTGAGGAAGACAGAGTGGCACTTCACCACCCTACCCCACCCACCTCCTTTTCTGAAATGAGGAAGCTACAGCTCCAAAGGTATGTGTCATGACATGTAACCATTGTGTTTGGTTACAGGTAGCCAAGACGTGTTAGCCATTGAGCAAGGCCTTAGGCCTCTGGCTTCCTACTCTAAGCTCACTGTGTTTTCCACTAAAGTATAATGTTGTTCCCAGGGTCTTTAGTGCCCTCTAAAGTTGTCCTTGGTGACCTAGATCCAAGCATGGCATAATTCATACCTCTCAACTTAGCCACCTTCACAAATTTTAATTTGAATAGTTTTGAGTCACCCCAATTGGGAAATTTACTGGAACTCTATTTCACCATGACTTGCCAATAGCAAGTTTAAGACACAATGAAAAATGACACTGGCCACTCCAAAGGTACCTCAATGAAACTTGTTGCTACTTCTTTGGAGCTGTACCAGGTCTGGGCAACAGGGTTTACAAAGACTATTTCTAACTCTCTGAGGCTCCCTTTGTCCCATGGCTGACTAGACTGAAAGATGAGCAATCAACTATCACCCTTCCTTCCTGTCTTCATCTTCCCCAAGAACCCAGAATGGGGGTCAGTAGAAGACAGGTTATAAGCTGTGTTAAGCCCATGGATGGATAACTTCTTAGGCTGTTGCCTAGGAACACCTTCCTAAGGGCCTTTTGTGATGCCACTATCTTAGAGGTGGCACAAAGGAAGTCTTATTGCACCTGTTGTCAAGCTGAAATTTCTTTCAATCTTATACCTCCCACTTTCTAATTGTAGGGTCTGGAATGAATGATTCTGTATCCCAGAGTCAGAAATGGGGATGATAATGAAGTACCAGAGTCATCTGAAGGTTCCGTGAGATCATGATCACCAAGTTCTGAGCACAGTGCATTGCATACAGTGCTTAGGGTCGCATCAGCCTGTCTCAACTCTGAAGTGTATAATGAAAGCAATGCTAGTTGCTCTAACAAAAAGATGAAAGTTTTAGTGGCTAGAAAATAATAAAACTTTATTTCTTACTCATCAATCCGTCTGTGTGGGTGATCCTAGTCACCAGGCAGCCTTCCATATACTGAGTCAGGGTACAAGCGCTCTTTCTTCACCCAGGACAAGCAAAGAGAGGGTGGAGAAGGCCTGACTTGGCCAGGAGTGAGACACATCACTTCTCCTTACTGGTGTGAAGCAGTCACACAACCCACAGAAGAAGCAATGGGTGTTGGGAAAGGTGGTCACTGATATGGCATCCACTTCCCAATGACAATTCTACTTTATGGAAGAGGAAAAGGAATCTCTCAGGAGCAGGTGGTCATCTTTGCCATAGAAGAGGGAATATTGAGGTAAAATTGGGCTGTGGATAAGGAGCCAGGTTTATAGTGATGAACACATGTCAGATCCACATTTGTTTCCTTTGAATCTCTTTTAGACCTCAATCAGGCAGGTCCTGCCCCACTTGGAAACTGACTACAAACAAGAAAACATCCGTGGTCGGAAAATGGGGCCAGTGATTCAGCTCTGTTTGGGACTTGGAGAGGCTGCCCTTGAACTTTTTTCCTCAACAAACACCTCTTTCCTGCAAGGAGGTGAGAGGTCATCTGTCTACCTCCTTTGACATGTTTCACCCAGTGACCTTCAAATTTTCAGACACCTTCCCCGTAAGTTGGAGTGAGCACAACACAAACTGTCACAGCACAAACTGTCCTTGGATTTGACTATGACTGACTCACCAAAGGTCTGACTGTAAAGAGAAGGCAAAAACAGAACAACAGCACTGAGGACTGTGTCATCCAGACCTGTGTCATATAAACAAGCATCTGCTTGGCAAGCAGAGGATAAGCCCAGGACTTGGGTCAGAACTGAAGCTTTGACAGTGACTACCCAGAGCCTTGGACAGTGGAGGGCTCTGTGCAATGAGGCAGGTGCCCACATCCAGAACACCAGATGAGGGAGGAGGTAGGGAAAGTATTTCTTTTTAATCAGACACGTAAGATCCTTCCTACTTACTCAGATTTATGACCTTGGATAAAAGTTCTTATTCTTTTGAAGGCTCAGTTTCCCCACCTATGAAACCAGCATAGCACTGTGGATTTTAAAAATGATTTAGGAATTTATTAAATAATTTATTCAGGCTAGCATATATACATACAAGCAATACTTTCCTCCTGTTCCTTTTATGTGCAGGAGAGGAATTTGTTATCTCTTGAATCAATTAATATGAATAATATCAATAACATTTGCTGGGCTTCTCTAATGAGCCATCTGGTCCTTGCAACAACTGTAAGATAGATAGTATTATTCCCACTTTATAGTCATAGGCTCAGAAGCTCAGAGAGTACATCAGGAATAGTGAGTTTGATCTTTCAACATCCGTGTTCCTGAGCGGAGAAAGACAAAAGAAAAAGAATTAAAAGGAATGGAACTTGGGTGGGAGGGGAGAAGTGGTAGATAACTATCAAATATAAGAGGTTAGAGGCATTGTCTTGTTTTGGATAATAGAATTTGTATCTTAATCTACCTTCCCCATTTTATTCATTCATCAACTTATTACTAATTACTTAGTAAACATTTATTGTGAGCTTCCTATGTCCCCAAGCCTAGCTACTTAAAATGCAGTTGCTGAGCCATAATCATCAGAGCAATGGGAACTTGCTAGAAATGCCAACTGTCATGCCCTGCCTCAGATCAACTAGACCAGAGTCTGGTCCCCAGGTGATCCACAGCATACATGGGAGATTGAAAATCACTTTCCTGGAAATATTGGGAAGAGGAATTCCCTTTTCCCAGTGTCCCTGCCTTCCTAGTTCTCATGTTGTACCTCTACAATAGTTTTTTTGTTTATTTGTTTTTTAATTGGTATTCACTTCAGTAACTTGAATCCACAGATATAAGCAGTACATAACCAGAGTTACAAGTAAACACAGATTATATATGCAATTTGTGTTCACAAAAGTCACATGTATAGGTACATGAATTAGAAGTGTGTGTCTAGAATTCTGGTTCAAACTTTTTTAAATGCAGAGATGTAAAATTCCATCTTGAAAATATGAAAGGATGGTCCACACAGTTCAAAAATGAAATGTTACTTATACCAGACATTCTACAATAGGTTGTGCCCTGCTTCTGAGTACCCCTGTGGTCATCTAGAGCCTGGTGACCCATCTAGCCCAGAGGAGGATGAGTGGGGTATGCCCCTGGGACTTGACAGAGTAGGAGGTGTGGCAAATAAACCCTCAACCTTAGAAAATGCTTACTGCCTCTCATCTCCCTCTCATTCACTTCACCCAATTTGTTGCCTTGGAGTTTCAGATGGAGGTGAAGGGGAAGAACCTGAAACCTGAGACCTCTGCTCACGCTCTCCAGAGTATTTCTTCTATCACTGTAGCACTCACACTGAACTCACAGTTAACCTTAATACCACAGTAATGCATACGCTTGTTTATTGGGCTGGGAGAATGAGCGTGGGTGCTTGGGATAGCTCTTCCCCATCTATCCAATTGTGGCCAAGTACTACCAGAGGAGACTCTGGAGTCATGCAATACTGAGAAGAGGAAGCAGAGGAACCAGGGCCTGGCATGTTTTAAATTTATTTCCATGAGAACTCATGGGAAACCATGACAATATTTACAGTTATGGAAATATTGACCTGTCACAGGTCAAGAGGAATGGTGGCACATCGCCATGTTTAATTCTTATGAAACCTTCAGGTAGGTAGTATCATTTCTATTTTCAGCATAGGAAACTGAGACCCAGATAGACCTTGTAACGGCTTATGTTGTACAGACAACAAATGGTAG
This sequence comes from Castor canadensis, assembly GCF_047511655.1. Lineage (NCBI taxonomy): Eukaryota > Metazoa > Chordata > Mammalia > Rodentia > Castoridae > Castor > Castor canadensis. Next base: position 26,177,944 of record NC_133398.1, on the reverse strand, counting down.
TGCAGAGCTCCATGCATTTTTTTGACTTGAAATGGTGCTATGGTTCGAATGCATCCTCAAAGTACACATATTGGAAATATAATCCCCAGTACAGTGGTGTTGGGAGGGGGAGCCTAATGGGAGATATTTTGGTCATGAGGGCTCTACCAAAATAGAGCCCTTGACAGTTAGGGACCCTTCAACTTTGGACCTCATAGTCTCTAGAACTGCAAAAATAAGTTTCTTTTCTTTATAAATTACCTGACTGCATTGTTCTGTTATAGCAACACAAAACAAAGATAAATGGGAATTTAAATAAGGAAATTTTGTGTTGTCATAATTAGGAATGGGAATTGACATTCAAATAAAGGAAATCTTTGTTAGTGAGCCTTTGGAATGGATTCTTTAGGCTGTTATTACCCTGCCACTTTCAAGGAGGTTGTAGGAGAGGATCGGAGGATAAGCAAAGTTATACAGATACAGGGTAGGTGTGATCTTGAGAAATTTCTGCTCCTTCTTTGAATATATCACAGCCATTCCATCCTCAGCTTCTCCACTTGGCTGATACTGGATGAAACTCATTGCTTCAGTGTTTCTTCTCCTTCTAAGTAACAGGTCAGCAAGTGCCAGTTTCAGAGTGAGGCTCCTCTGGTGTCCTGGCATGTGATACCAGCAACCCCACCGACCACCAGGAAGGCTTTCTACTGCCAGATTTCTGAGTCGGGTTCTGCCCCTCTTAGGAGCTAGAATAAGACAAAAGGTTCTGTGCTAAGGGCCTTGGCATCACAAAGGAGTGCCAGCGTCTTATTAACTAAATAGTACACAAGAGCTGCTACTGCCCTGCACATTCTCCCTTCTAGAGCATAGAATGGAGTCAATTTATGTTAGGACATTCTTCCTTGACTAGCATGGTGATCTTGTCAAAGTCAATCTCCATGAGTCTCAGGTGAATTCATTTGTTGAATGGGATATTCAAATCAGATACACACTTAATACCTCTGTACAGGTCTTCAGTCCAAATAAGTGAACAATAGATAATTCCAGTGATTCTTACTCCATTTTATTTCATGAAGTTTCCATGAATATGAACATTTTATGTTCATTTATATTCAGTACAACATTTTCAGTTGTTAGTTAAAAAACTCAACTTAAAACTAATCTAAATATTAACAATAAATGAAATTTCATGCAACTAGCAAGTCCATGGATAATCTACCTCTAGGCACAGATGGATCAGGGATTCCAACAGTGATATGAGCTATTTCTCTTCACCCTTTAGCTCAGTGTCCCAGTGTCCTTCTGGTAGTGGCTCTGTCCTGCAGGTAGACTCTGACCACCCATAGGTCTAGATTCACATTCACACATTTTCTAGCTGAGTAATTCCCAAAGCCCATTTGTTAAGCCACGGAAGACTTTCTTTGGCCTTTGCTACATCACACAACCACACCTGGACCAGTCACTGTTGCTAGAGACACACAGCCCTGAGATTGGCTAATGTGCAGTCTCGTGACCAATGCTGTGATCAGGAAAGGAGTGCTGACAATTCTGGAAATCGGTAGCTCTAGTGGGATGACACAGAATGGAGATTATCAGCCCCAAAGGCTGTAAGAATTCTGGGCAGACAAAAACAAAGGGGCTCCTCCTCAAGGGCCAGAAAGCAGGAAATAATTACTCTTTAGTTCTCCATATGGGTTGGTGCTAGTCCTAATGAATTTGTTTCAAAAACCACTCAAAAGAACTCTGTTGTCTTAGAAACACATATAGCTTCTAAGCAAAGTGAAATAATTTCCAGAGGAAGGGAAAAGCTGCTGTGAATCTTAACTGCAAGTAGGACCCCCTCCGGCTGTCTGTGACTTTGACTCAGAACAGATGGGACTCAGGACAAAGTTTCGCTAAACCAGCTGTGTGTCACATGGGTATCCCTATTCTACTTGCTTGTAGGTCAATGCCATGCACATTAGGGTAGAATAGTATGTGGGAAGTTTTATCTCTGTATTTTGAATGCCCATTTATTTGGTTCCCAAACCTTTCCAAAACATCAATAGCCAAACACCCAAAGCCTATCTAATGTCACAAGGATAATTTTTGGCTCTCTGAGGTTTACACTTGCCACTCTTTCTTGGCAGACACTTTGCTATGCTGGCATGAAGTTGGGGAGGTCAGAACTGACAAGAGAAAGGCTGGTACATCTCTCTTTCTACCTTTTTTCTGTGGTGGTAAGAACCATGGTCTTTCCTTAGAGCCTTTTCCAGTAGTGATTTTGTTTGCTTCACAAATCCTTGTTGAGCACCTGTTTTGTGTAACAAGTTGTGTTAGGAGACAAGGCCTACACATGAAAGCCAGATGTGAGCCATCCTTCATTGCCTTACTGTTTTTTCAAGTCTTCATACTGTCTCCACCCTTACCAATGTGGAGATGCTTCCATTACTTCTTTACTTAAGATTTCTAAGGGGATTACTTTACACATCTTGGAGCAAGCAATATACAACATCCTCCCACAGAAGTTCCATTCTTCAAGGTTAGTTCTGAGACATAGTCAGGTGCCAGTCAAGGATTCTCAGCTTTCTCTTTCCAGTCTTGCTGGTCTCAGTTTCCTCCATCTCAGGACCCACTCCCCTCCCCGACCTCCATACGCTCTCTTTTATGAAATAGAACCATTCATCTCTGCCTTAGTTTCTACCTCCAGTTTTATATATGAGAATGGAAACTTACTGCTTGGAAGATGAACAGAATCTTCAGTTTCCAGGACACACTCCACACAACACAGTATTACTGTGGTAGTGAGCAGACCCCACTGAGTATCCAAAGTCCATGGCATTATTTCTCAAATGTGAACTAGAAATCCCCACCCCAGGATGCTGGAAATGATGAAAATTCTCAGAACCTGCCCCAGATCAACAGAATCAGAATCTCTTTAGAGAGGAGCAGTGGTTCTCAGCTCAATCTGTACATAGGATTCTCCTGGAAAGTTGGTCTCCTCTTTCTTTCTTCCTTCTTCTCCTTCCTCCTTTCCTCCCTTCCTTCTTCCCGTTCCCTCCCTCTCTTCTTCCCTCCTTCCTCCTCCCTCTCATTTCTTTCTTTTTGTTTCATTTGAGAGTCTTTTTATGCAGCCCAGGTTGTTCTCAAATCAAGATACTCTTGCCTCAGTCTCCAAAGTGCTGAGATTACAGGCATGTACCACCACACCACCACCACTTTTAAAAATTGCCCTGAAGTGATTGAAATGTAGCCAGATTTCTAATTATTCAAGCAGAAGCACCTGTACTTTTAAATAAGCATCTTAAGTGAGTCATATGCAGCTAATGTTTGAGTTATGTGAATTCAGAGGAGAAAAATTTCATTTCCTACTGGGGTAAGAAGAGGGTGGAGGGAGAAAAAAAAAACTTCCTGGAGGAGGTGGGTGGCATTTAAGTGGGCTTACAAGAATGGGTGGGGTTTCATCAGCTGTGACCCAAAAGGGGACAGTGGCTGGTTTACATCACCCCATGTTTAAACTTCAGGTTATTTAAAACAGAGCTAATGGTAGCCCAACTTTGAAAGCAGGCCCAAGTATAAAATGGCATTGTCATTTGCATGAAAGCCTTACACTTCTGCCTCTCTCCCAGCACAAGCTCTTTCCTTCCTCCCAGGAGGTAAGTAGCTGTGCTGATACAATCACTAAGGGTCATGGATATTTCTAAGCTTTCTGCTCCAAGGATATAGTAAGTCCTAAAAGTATTCCATGAATCTGATATTTAAATATTCAAATTCCATCTCTAAAATGCCCTTTACCATTTGAAAATGGCACAGATATCTGTTGACCGCCATGTGTTCCACTTGGGGAGATTAAGTACTGAGGCTTCAGTTTCCTAGGTGGCTGTCCTCCGAAGGTACTGGAACTGGAAGCAACCTGTACCAAGCCAATAGAGGCCAACACTGATAACAATAAGTCAATACTGAGATTGCCTTCCTCAACTTAATGCTGTTTGTTTAACTAACACCAGTGAGAGTCCTTATTAAGGGCTGTTAACACTCTAAAATGCTGTTTGTTGAGCTTGCCAAAGTGATAAGTGGTGCTTGTGCTAGCTCCCTTGCTCTCCAGGCTGATGCAGGAGCCTAAAACACAGTTTGGAAGTGGTTAGCTTTTAATGAAGATACTAGTCAGTTCTATACAAACAAGTCAATGGCTTGAGAACAGACTTTCTAATGCAAAAAAAAAAAATCCACAAATGTGTGTTGTCTTGTAATGGATGTGCTTAATGATAACCACAAAGCACACACAAACACTCACATACTCACTCATACACACACATTTTCATCGTGTGAGAATACACTCTAAGGATCAGTTTTCTTTTAGTCCCAGCTCTGTGTTCACAATGAAGGCATTTTCTTTCCTGTCAAAGTAAGTGAACTGTGCATTCCTGTGTGTTTAAAGGCAAGGGAATGCCAGGATTGTAGGTGAGTGAGGGATTGCTTACCTCCAACTCAGGTCCTTTTAAGATGAGTGAATGCTGCCTTCCTGGAAAGGCAGGTTTCTTCAGGACTTAGAATGGATGTGCCCTAGAAATTTCCAGCTGTTGAGTTGAGGGGAGCACTCTACCAGTAAAGTTTAAAAACTTTAAATCAATTCTTTCTTTATGTTCTGAGTTTCCTGCTTAACTCTGTAATGACATTAACCACATTCTTGGGCCCTGACATTAAAAAGTCATCTGTGGTCCCTTGTAGGACACTAAGATTTAACCTGCAGGTTCCTCAATGTTTGAAAAGCTCAAGAATCAAAACTGGAGAGAGGAGTTAAGAAGATGGTTACAAAGAGTCATATAATTTATTGTCTGAACCCGGACCTTTTGAGAATGAAAGGATGTGCAATGAATAGTGATGCCAGACCACAGATGTGAACCAGGGCTAACATGGGTGGTTTAATTGGCCTTCCTAGGAATAAACAATAGGTTAATATTTATTGAGCCTCTACCATAAGCTTGGAACTTAACTTATCCTTTAATACATTCTTCTATTTAATCCTTACAGTAATCTGACTCACTAGATATTATGATTTTGATGTACAGGTGAAAAACAAGAGCTCAGGCTGTAACTCAGTAAAGTAACCCTTCTTCAGTCTCACCCTGGTAAGAGCATACATGAGTGAGGATTTGGACCAGGTATTATTCTGAAGTACACGTACACTGCACTGACAACATGGTTTCTTATCCTGTAATTCAGTATTTTATAATCATTTTTTCCAAACTAGGTTCTGAGGAGACATGGCTGGCCGTTTTCTGCAATTTTAGAGGCATTCTGCTGTGTAGCAACCATGTTGAGAGAACATAGAGGAAGCTTCGGGCTCCATCCCAACTAGAGCCACTCCACTTTAATCTGCTCACATTTATGAAGTATTTATCATTATTGAGGAACTTTCCAAACCCCGTACACATGCTAATTCATTTAATCTTCACAACTCTGTGAGGTTGATGCTATTTATTTTTAAGGTCAGTCAATAAATTATGGAACTAGAATTCAAGTGGAGGCAATTCAACTCTAAGTATATGACCACAACACCAGGCCACACTCACTCTGAAATTTCTTTTCTTTTTTTTCTTTTTTCTTTTATTAATATGTGCATACAATGTTTGCGTCATTTCTCCCCCCTTCCCCACCCCATCCCCTCCCTTACCCCCCGCCCTGCCCCTTCCCTCTCCCCGCCTACCCCCTCGCTACCAGGCAGAAACTATTTTGCCCTTATCTCTAATTTTGTTGTAGAGAGAGTATAAGCTATAATAGGAAGGAACAAGGGTTTTGCTGGTTGAGATAAGGATAGCTATACAGGGAGTTGACTTGCATTGCTTTCCTGTACATGTGTGTTACCTTCTAAATTAATTCTTCTCAAACAGACCTTTCGTCTAGTTCCTGGTCCCCTTCTCCTATTGGCTTCTGTCACTTTAAAGTATCTGCATTAGTTTCTCTGCATTGAGAGCAACAAATGCTATCTAGTTTTTTGGGTGTCTTACCTATCCTCACCCCTCCCTTGTGTGCTCTCACTTTATCATGTGATCAAAGTCCAGTCCCCTTGTTGTGTTTACCCTTGATCTAATGTCTGCATATGAGGGAGAACATATGACTTTTGGTCTTTTGGGTCAGGCTAACCTCACTCAGAATGATGTTCTCCAGTTCCATCCATTTACTTGCGAATGATAAGATTTCATTCTTCTTCATGGCTTCGTAAAATTCCATTGTGTATAGATACCACATTTTCTTAATCCATTCGTCAGTAGTGGGGCATCTTGGCTGTTTCCATAACTTGGCTATTGTGAATAGTGCTGCAATAAACATGGGTGTGCAGGTGCCTCTGGAGTAACCTGTGTCACAGTCTTTTGGGTATATCCCCAAGAGTGGTATTGCTGGATCAAATGGTAGATCAATGTCTAGCTTTTTAAGTAGCCTCCAAATTTTTTTCCAGAGTGGTTGTACTAGTCTACATTCCCACCAACAGTGTAAGAGGGTTCCTTTTTCCCCGCATCCTCACCAACACCTGTTGTTAGTGGTGTTGCTGATGATGGCTATTCTAACAGGGGTGAGGTGGAATCTTAGCGTGGTTTTAATTTGCATTTCCTTTATTGCTAGAGATGGTGAGCATTTTTTCATGTGTTTTTTGGCCATTTGAATTTCTTCTTTTGTCACTCTGAAATTTCTAAGGATCAGCTAGAGGCAATGCTATAGACTCAGTGCTTGAACCAAAGGCCATCTATCTTTGTGTCTGATGCGGTGTGTGGTAAGCATCAGATTATGCTCTTCAGCAATGGGATAAAGACTGGGGAGCAGTAGATATGGCATTTCCTTCTGCTCCCTGAAATTTATTCTTTTTTCCTTACTCCTGAGCCTTGACCTTGGGTGTTTGGAAAATAGGAAGAGTAGAAATGTTCATAGGGGCTGTCCATTCTCCAGAGACTTCTCCAGACTTTTCCACATATGTTGCAGTTTGAGTTAGATGATCAGATTATTAGATGCTTGATGTCTGCTGTCCATAAGCTTTGAGCTTTGTGGGAGAGGCCTTTCTCTGGGCTGAATTTTAGTAGGGGGTATAAACATTGACTTCCTGAGTATGTAAATCTGGTTAAACTTTCTAAACCTGGAATGTGATCGTTTAAAATCTTCTGTTTCATTCTACTATAACCATGTGTTTTAGGAATTTCAGGAGCCAACAGAGAAAGATATTTCAGAATAGGAGCAGATGTCAACCTTTGGCATTTTAAGAGTGGTGAGATAAGCCATTTATTGTATTCTGAAAACTACCCATAATAGGTATTCAGTAAATGCTGGAATAAAAAAATGTAATAGTTACAATTTGAAGTATTCCTAAAGATTTTGATTTGCTACTGATTACAAGGACTATATTGGCCACCCCCAGCTATTTATCAAAAAAATTTCTCAATGCCGATGTCTTAACAGTCTTAGAATTTACCTTGTTTTGTTTTTAAAAATTTATTGATCACTTATGACATATAGGGCACTCCATGTAGTAATGGCCTAGTATTCAAGTCTTCTCACTAGTTGGATCATAAAATAACTTTTTATATCTATTTAGCTAAATCTGTGATGCCTACAAATAACAGAAAATCTCAATGATGGTAGGTCAAATAATTAAGGGATGTGTTTGTCTCATGGAATGAGAAATTCAAGGTCAAAGTCTAGGGCTAATATAGCAAATGATCAATGCCACAGCAAACCTGGGTCCTTTCATTTTTGGTTACTGCCATTCACAGCTGTCAAGGTCTTCTAGATGACCAGATGACTGCTGCACCTTAAGCTGCTGCTTCTGCATCCGGGGCGGGGTGGGGAGAAGGAGTAGAAAAAAGTGAAGGGGGATGGGCAAAGGGCTTTCTCCTATGGGGCCTTGACCTTGACAGGAACTTCTTCCAAATCTCATTAACCAGAGTTCTAGGCTTCCTGATAACCTTTACATCCATGAGTCAGGGAGATCCATGGGTTTTTAATTGAAACTGTTGTCACTACAAACAAAGCTGGATTTTCTTTGCAAGGAAGAAGGAACTGGCAGATAGACAGTCACCAGAAGAGTATTCTGCACACACCTTTAGCTCAAAAAAAAGTCCTGCAGTGCCCTGTTTAAATCCAAGTACCTTGCTTTCACATTTCTGCTCACTTTCTTTTCTCATTCTGAAATGTTTTCACTTTTTCCCAATGTTATTCCTTATTTCTACAGTTCTAAATTTCCTCTGTTTCTGGTCTTTTTTTCCTTAGCACCTTTCCCGACACGCTTCTCATCCCAGTGAGCAGGATTCATTATCTTCCTCATGCCCATTGTACTTTATCATCTGAGAGCTTAAGCACACCTCTTATCTCCACATAGCCCCAAATCAGAAGGCTGTGTTCTCCAAAGCAGGGTCTCAGGCTGATTCACAGTTGCTTCTCCACTGTGGTTAGTGTGATGCTTTGCCCAGGAGAGGCACTAAAAGAGTAAGGAGTAGATCTATACAACCACAACTAAGATACAAAGGAAACCAGCCATTTTTGTCTTTTATGGCTGGAGTGACCATTCTAACCAGTTTACATGAGACAGTCCTGATTGCTATCCTGGTACTATTATCAATAGCATTCTTTTCATCCTCAGCAGTGTCCAAGCATAAATAATAAATTACATGTTTCCTTAGTTGGTAAATGATTTTATCTTGTCCTGGAACTTCCACACCCACTGTCTGGGAGATGGGTAGGGAGGATGCATTTGTGGTGTACAGGAAACTCTGTCTCTCCAGTTTAGACTACTTTCATCTGGGTTAAGAGTTAATTAGCTGTGCACTTAGTTAAGATTTAAACTCTCCATCAGATCTGTTTTTTCCCCTCTGTCCCAGATCTCCTCTTCTTCCTTTCCAAGATGGGTCTGGGAGCAAACTCATCTGCCAATATATCAACTGTAGCCCTATCTCAAACCTGTCCACTGCGCCAGCATTTGGAGTTCACAACCAACATGGGCATTTTTATTGCCATCTATTCTCCCTTCCTTGACTCTATGCTATCTTATTAATAGTTGAGTGGGAACGGTCAGGACTCTTTCATTTGACCTCTTTCTTCTCTCCCCATCTTCCCTTCCTGTGCCATGTGAGCAATTCCCAGACTATGTTCTTCACGTTCTGGCGTGTAGGACACTCTCAAGACCAAATCCACTAGACTCAAGTGTCAATAAGGAAAGAGAATTATGGAAAGTAGAAAACTGTTTTTACCTTTCTATAAAGTTTAATGTCTTTTTTTTTTTAAATCTAACAAGAAATATATACCTCTGAGAAAATAGAGGAGAAATCCTGAATAAAAGAAGTTTGGAGTGAGAAGAGAAAGAAAAGGCAAAAGATTATTTCCCCTCCCCAAAAGATTATTCCTATTATAGCAATTTATTGAATGACTTGATGAATACATAATTACAACTTCTCAGGACTTACCTATTGCCTGAAGCTGTAGAGAGAGAACATATATGCATATGACCTCATGGCACAATGGAGCACAATAGCTCTACAGGCAACCCTTCAGGACACCTGCTCTTCAAACGTGGCCCTGGCTGTGTTCATTTTTCTCACTAGGATCTTTCGGGCCTTGAGTAACTGATTTACAAATGTGCTAACAGAGTGGGTACTTGTTTCTCAGGACCCATGAAGATTGAACATTCAACTCATTACAGCTTTTAACATTATGGCAAAAGGGCTAGGCAGACGAAAGAAGGGAGTTCTGTTCTCTGTTGCATCACAGCTAAACTGTATCTCAGTTTCTCTTTTTGTGGTTTCCCATAAAATAAGGGTAGGTATATATGTATTTATTAGGTAGTTAGCAATGATCCTTGACTTGCAATGGTTTATGTTCCAATAAACTAATTGTAAGTTGAAAATATCCTAAGTGAAAATTGCATTTGTACACCTAATCTGACATCATAGCCTAGACTAGCTTACCTTAAAGCCTAGCTTACCTTAAGATCAGAACACTTATGACCATCTTCAATTAGGTGAATTTTTCTAACACTGAGCCTATTTTCTAATAACAGTGCTGAATAGTTCATGCAATTTACTGAACACTATATTGGAAGTGAAAAACAGAATGGTAGAAGGATACTCACTGTTACCCTCACATCTGAAAGAACGCTGGGCCTGTTAGCCCTTGTGATCAGTCTCTACTCAATATGTATTAGGTTGCTTTCACTCCATTGTAAAGTCAGCAAATTTCAAACTGTAAGAGAGGGAAAGAGAGTCATGCAGATGGGGTGAATTTGATCAAATTATATTATAAGCATGTATGTAATTATCACAAGGAATCCCCTTTGTACAATAAAATTGTGCTAATAAAAATTTTAAAAAGAGAGAGCTGAAAGAGAGGCATTTAATTTACAATAAATTTCCAGGAAAATTTTGTAAGACAGTTTTGGAGTAGATGAAAAATATTGGACTTGAAATCTGAGGACCTGGATGTGGGTTTTGACTTAACTCCCTGCAATATTACAAAGTCTTGGTTTTTCTTCCTCTAGCAAAGGGATTATATCTACCTCACAGGACAACTATAAAAATTAATTCAGGTAATGTACCTGGTGACATGCTGTACAATAATTTGTTATTAAACATGAAGGAATTTGATGTTTTTTAAGAGAGAAATTGGTCTCTGTGCAAATGTTATATCTGGACAGGATGCTACTTGGCAATGGGCAACTCTGACAGCTTGGCAAAGATCAGAGGTGGGTTCAGTTTCTCTCCCACACTTGAAACATCTAGAAAGAAGGCTATATTGCTCCCTCTGAATTGTGGTTTAAAGCAAGCGATGCAATGTAAGTTCTCTGATGACCGCTCAAGGAGTGCCTGTGAATGGACTCTTGTCCATTGGACACCAAAGTTTTAATTCTTGTTACCCATAAGATTAGTCATTTGTTTTCAAAGAGGTTATCATCCATGGAAGATGGAAAGAAAACCTCATTGCTATAGAGAATGTCCACAAAAATGGTTCATCCTTGGAAGTTCTTTATCATCCCATTAAAGCTGGGATGATAAATAGAACTGGGTACTATTCCCAAGTGTGGATGGGGGTGGGCAGAGGGCTCCTGATTAATCTGGACTTTCTCTGAAGCTACCTGAGGCTGGTGCTTGTCTGATGACATCCCAGCTTCTTGTACCACAGACTTTTGAGACTGGGAATCAGATTTCATCTCTTTAAGGAATTCAGGTCTCTTGGGAGCTAGAGAGATGGTTTACTTTGGTTCATATTTGTGACCAGGAGTTAAGACTAAAGGTCTCTCCTTCCAGAAATTCAAACCCTTAAAATTCTGGGGCCAGGAAAAGGAGAAGAGGGAGGATCATTGACTGTTCGCTCCTAGAGAACTGGGTCTTACAGCTCCTCTTGGAATGTGCTTCGGGATAGTGGGGGAGGCTTTATTCATCTGGGGACCTGCAGCCTCTGTACTCCACAAGGAGAATGATTGAATGGCTTATATCTGTCTTGTAAACCTTGTTTCCTCAAAGTCCAGCATCAAGAACAGAGTAGGTGATCACAGATTATTGAATGGTTGACTAAGTAAAAGAAAGAAAGGATTTCTGAACATTACTCAAAGTTGATATCCACTGAGTAAAAGAAGGGGACAGAGGATCTTATAGGGACTTATTTTATTAGTAATATGTACTGTGATTGCATGTTTGTTACTTCATTCACTTTGGCTCAAGCATAGGGATGGGGTGTAGGATTGAGATAGATAGATTAGATAGATAGATAGATAGACAGACAGATAGATAGAACTGCATCTTATTCCTATTGAATAGATAAAGAAACTGAGTATCAATTGATTAGGCTCCTTGCTCAAAGTCCTAACAAGGGAGATCTGAGTTTCAAGCAAAGGACTAGGCTGTGCTATACTAAGTGAAGCCCATGGTGTGGGAGGGAGCGGTAATGACCAGAGTAGAAAAACGGGTGTTCACAAATATAAATGAATAGGTGTAACTAGACACCGATGGAAAGGCATTCTACATATGCAAAAATTCAAGCTCAAAATGAACAAATGAGCCGACACAGGTGACTCACACCTGTAATCCTAGTTACTTGGAAGGCTGAGACTGGGAGTATAGAGATTTGAGACTAGTCTAAGCAAAAAGTTCATGATATCACATCTCAAAGGAAAAAAATGTTGGGCATGGTGGATCATGCTTATCATCCCAGCTTGAGCAGGAAGTGAGTGTAAAATAGGATGATCGCAGTTCAGGTTGGCTGGTGAAAAACATGAGACTCTATCTCCAAAATAACCAGAGCAAAAAGGGCTGGAGGAGTGACTCAAGCAGTAGAGTTCCTGTCTAGCAAGTGTGAGTTCCTGAGTTCAAACCCCAGTAACACCAAAAAAGAACAAATGACATACACTGTCATTATCAGAGCCAGTGTGTGAGTCTAGAATTGTCTACCAATTAATTGTTCTTTTGATGACGCTTCAGTTGACTGGAAGAGGAAGAGAAGGAGAAAGAGGAGGAGGAGGAAGGGAAGGAGGAGAAGGAAAAGAAGGAGAAGAAGAAGGAGGAGGAGGAGGAGGAGGAAGAGGAGGGGGAGGAGTGAGAAACGGGGGGAAGGAAGGAAGGAAGAAAAAGAAAGAAAGAAAGAAAGAAAGAAAGAAAGAAAGAAAGAAAGAAAGCTAAACTAATTTTTTGAGGAGCAAACTGTGCCAAGAGTTATTTGAATCTGACTTCTATGAGAATCTTACCATCATCTGTAGAATAAAAAGTACTGACATCCTATAGCTAACCAGTGCTTTTTATTTTCAAGCTTCCTTCTTATATGTGCATTCATTCAGCAAGTATTTAGCAGTTCCTACTCTGTGATCCTTGCTTCTCTAGGCCTCAAAATACAACTGGGAAGATAACAATCTTTTCTTGGCCTCCTGGATGATGAGAAAGAGACCATAATTATTCTTATTCTATTAGTTTATTAAACTGCAATATTGAGAAATAATTCACATATTATAACATTTCACCCTTTGAAAGTATACCATTTGGTAGTTTTCAGTACATCACAATGCTCTGAAACCATCACCACTACCTAACTGAAGGTAAATTTCAAATAATCTAGTTTATCAGGAGCAATAACTGCTAGAAAGACAAATATGTGGAGTATGGGAAGGCAGTGCTAGTTTACTGGGCTTGTCAGAGAAGACATGCCAGGTATAGTGATATATGAGTAAAACCCTCACAAATGAAGTAAGGGAGTAAAGCATGGGTATCTAGGGAAAGAAGGGTCCAGGTGGAGGGATCAGTGCAGGACCCTGAGGCAGAAGCACATGCAGTGGTCAGGGAAGAGTAAAGAGGTCAGGGAGCAAAGGAGGAGGGCAAGAGAGAAGATGGTCTCATCCAAAGGTTATCAGGGGGCATGTGTAGAAACACCTGGCATGATGCCTGACACACAATAGGTGCTCAATACATGAGACATGTATTTAGTGTGGCTATCATTGCTGTCCTTGTCTTAAAGAATACAGGTATTTTGCTTCTTGGGCACCAGGGCTCTATTTTGTATCCACTACAGACAAGACCAATGCTTTGCCCTTCATATAAAAAGTCATTAAATATCCATTAAGTGAAAAAATGATATTTAGTCATTAAATTAATAACTTTTATTTGCTACAAGAATAGGCAGGAATAAATGCCCAGATGGACTGATAAACCACAATGACAAATTAATATTGTGTAATACTACTAAGTATTCCTATTAAAGGGACATTATTATTTTCTCTAAATCTTTCAAAGTTTCTATTTCCATGAGAGGTGGGGGGTGGGATGAAGAATTATTTTTGTCTTTTACTGGTCCCTTATTGAAGGCAGCTCTGGTGATGGGGGTCTCCTTATAATTGGGTGAGGGGGTGTTTGGGTCAAAGTGACAGTCAACGTGTGTTGCCGTTACAACTCATTACATAAATAACTCTACATAATTGCTACCATCCATCAATTTGGGGAGATCAGTGGTGAGAGAGGCTGCCAGTTTCTTGGAATGAAAACTAAAACTCCAAATACCCATATAGTTACACTCACTAATCAATGCCAGTTTTGTTTTGCTTTTTTTTTTAAGAGAGGCAAAATTGATGTAGCAACCAACTCAACCTTGAGATGGATTCACTTATGTACTCTTCCTATAGGTTTGCAAGACTGTTGCCCAATGCTCACTGAAAATTTTTTTCCTAATCTCCTATCAGGCTCTTTTTTTTAATCACAGAATCATTATTATTATTATTATTTTTTGCTCTGTCTTCGCCTGTGAGGTAACCTGAAATCTTTGCTGAGTTGGCTAAGGCTGGTTAGCTTTCTGATAGTTTAGGTTACTGTGACCATTCTAGGTATTAGGACAGAACATTCTGGAGCATTTGGGAATTCCAGTCTTCTCTGTGTGGTTCCAGTTAGCTTGATTCATTCTCAATTTCTTCTTTCATTCTGGATTGGCAAAACAGTAACCCCAGGTTAAAAAACAGACAAATAAGCAAACAAGCATGTTACACTTGCAGCCTGCAAAAGTGTGAAATCTCTCAATGGTCCCATGCTGCTCTTGAAGTCAGTCATTGTGAGGCACTGGGGTGTAAGCACCACAAGCAGCAGGGACTGAATATGAAATCATCTCCCTAGGGATTAGGGCAATGTGTCTGGAAAGAAGTGGAAGAATAATCTTGTTGGATGAGTGTTGAAGTATAAAGTTACATTCTTGGTAATTGAAAATGAAATCGAACAAGAAGTTCTCACAATTGAGCATCAGCTGAGTGGGGACATAGGTCCTTTTGCAATAATCCTGAGGAACTGCAAACTCCTAGAATGTAGAGCCCTTGCTGAGTTTCCAAGTGAATGGATCATAGGGTCTTCTCAGGGCTGATGATGGTGGGGAGTGTGTGTGTTCAACAGTTCTAAGTTACAGACACAGCCGGGAACTTTCCACCCTAACACATCGTCTGCTTTTCTTTCATGAGAAGTGTGTCCCTATAGGTATTTTTACTTCATCAGGAGCCCCTACAAAAGGATGGGATGGGGAGGTCTGAGCTTCCTTTTGCTTCTTCTCCCATGTTGTCTGGGTCCTAGAGATGTTTGTCTAAATGAATTCTCAATGTTCTTCAGAACGTTATAGCCTATTATATTAGTCAGAGGCCTTTTTGTGGATAATTAGTAGGAAATGAAAGGATTCAAGAGTGATTTGGGGTTTCCAAAAATCCTTAGAAGTTCTTTAAGAGGAAGAAATAAGTAAGTCTTGCTAAACACCCTCAAGCCAAGGGACATTGTTCTTTTTCATGGAAAATTGCTACTTAGAAAAATGCTATAAAACGTGTCATTCTTTTGGGTCAATGGACACTACGCATTTAAATATTCTTGCGCAAAACAAGATCTTGCCAGTGGTGGTTTTACCTTTTCTAGGTGCCTGGCTGTTAGAAAGAT
This sequence comes from Castor canadensis, assembly GCF_047511655.1. Lineage (NCBI taxonomy): Eukaryota > Metazoa > Chordata > Mammalia > Rodentia > Castoridae > Castor > Castor canadensis. The sequence continues at coordinate 26,162,576 of NC_133398.1, read as the reverse complement.
AATCAGGTCTGGGTATAGCATAGAACAATAACAAGGATAATAATGATAACAAGAAAGGTTTCTATTCTCTCTGAAACTACATTCACCTGCATTTTCATTTGATCCTAATAATGAGCTCATACAGATGGTTAGGTGTCATAAAGATAAGGACATAGAACCACAGAGAAAGTACAAAGTGACTTCTTCAAGACTTCACAGATAGGTGGCAAAATGGAAACTGTTCCCCTGCCAGAGGACGGGCTGTGAAGAGGATGTCTTCTCTCTTTTCATTTCTGTTTCAGTGCTTGGTTAAACCTTATAAGAGAGTTTCTTTGGTTTGGCTTCCAGGAATCTGCAGTACTATTTGCCCAAAACAGATTTTAAAAAATCAAACAGAAGCAAAAAAGCAATGTTCTGGCCAGCCTCTGCTTTTTTGGGGTCCAGTGAATAAGTGTCCTCATGTCTTCTGTCTGTTCCTAGAGCAGACCTGACCACATCTCTATCATCACAATGTCCAGTTTGTCTTGTGCCACCATTTTCCATAGTGAATATTTCTGTTTCTAGACTGCAGTTGACAGAGCCTGGTCTTAGAGCTCTTCTTCTTCTGCTCTGCTAATATGGTCCTTAAAGACATCACTTTTCCACTGAAGAGAAAAAGTGCCCTTGCGCCTTTTCCACCATTGTCCTTGCTCTATGTGTAGGCTTTAATCATCTTACCTGAATCCCACGTCATTTTAAAAAATTTTTACTTCTGAATTAGCATACATTAATAACATTAGGGGATTTCACTGTGAAATCCATACATGTATGCCATGTACCTTGAACAAGGTCACCCCCCCATTATGTGCCCATTCCCTTCTCCATTCTCCCCCTTTTTCAAACAGTATTTGGTGGGTTTTATTATGCTGTCTTCATATGTATATATGTAGTGTACTTCCATTCTCTTCACCCCCTGTATCTTTTTCTTTCCCCCTCTTCCTTCCCTCTGATTCCCCCAAGACAGTTCCCAGAATACATTCATAACCTATTATCATTATAACAATTATCACTACCACCACCATCATTATCATCATTATCATTTTAGGTCTAGTGAACCTTACTTCTTGTTGGGGGTTCTTGCCCTTCTTTTCTCCTTCTTTAAAATATTTCTTCTCATCTCCAGAATCTTCCTAAAGCATAGATCTGTATGACAATCTCCATCTGAAGATGTCAAACTCTATAGAGCCTGGCATTTGGGGTCCTCAGTGACATGGTCCTAGTCAACCAACCTCACCACCCTTTGTCCCACTATTGTCTTGACTGAACCCTAAAATCCAGCTATACTCTCTTGGTCATGGCCTTCATTGTCTTTATTGAACATTGTCTTTATTCCACCTCTAGGACTTTGCTCACTTTGTACCATTTCTAAGTGTACAAATTTAACCAATCAACTTTCAAGGATTACCACATATATTGTCACTTCCTAGAAAATCTCCAGTAAAGAAGTTGCCCATCAGTCACAGCTGGTGCTAAGGTTCTCTGGCTTGCAAAAATCAATGATGTATTTGCCTTCTCCAGGCTGTGAGTTCCTTGAAACTCAAGGCCAGACCATGGTCATCGTTGTGTCCCTTGCATCTGGTAGAAAGTAGACACTCAAAAGTTTCCTTTAAAGTATGTTGTAGTGCCTCACATATCTTATCTCCTCTCTTCCAAGGTCGAGTTACCAAAGAAAACTGCTATGCAATCGGTTAAGATTCTTTTTCTGAGGGGAAGCAAGAAGATAAAGCAGAGAAACGGATTCTAGAGTTGGGATTCATTCTTGCCCTTTGTGGATCTTGAACTTTTATTCTGGCCTGGTGACCCTGAGACAATGATAGAAGGAAAAGTGGGCTAACGTAGGGGATTGCCAAAGGTGAACCTGAGTGGGGATGCTCCCAAGTTTGCATATCATTCAGTGCATTACTCTCTTTGGATAACAATTTTGGGCAACTCCCATAGCTCCTCTGTGTTTGGATTAATTATGTCTCCTTCACTGGCTTATTGTGAAAGTGACCCTTAAAAATTTGGACTGGGACTTTAAGACATGGAGAAACACTGAAAACACTTAAGACAACAAATGAATTTGATAAGTTGGTAGTATTAACATTAGATTCTTTGAAAGGCTATTTACCTAAGAGAAATAACAACATATCTTCACAAAAGACTTATAAAAGAATGTTTTTCAGCAGCTTTATTTATAGCAGCCCACAAACTGGAAAAAACCCAAATGTCTATCAACATAGAATAAATAAAAACTACTGTATCTTCATAAAAATGGAATGCTACTCAACAATAAAAAAGAATCAACTACTACATGTATTAATCTAAAAAAAAAAAAGCATGCTGAGTTTAGGAACCAGAGGATGAAAATAATGCTTTATTTATGTGAAATTGAGGTGTTTATTTCATGAGTGTTTATATGTGTCAAAATCATCTAATTGTGTACCTAAGACAGTACCATTCAGTTGCCAATTAAAACAAAAATAACTCTCAAGAAAAGTTGTACAGATTCACTTTAGATTAGATTTGGAGCATGGGGATTCCATGAACTTGACAGCCAATGTCAGGCAGCTGCAGAAGCAACTTCTCTGTGACTAGCAGTGTCAAGGGAGGTTTACAAGAGAAGGAGATATTTAGGATGAGCCAGGAGCAAATAGATAAGAATCTACCAGATCAACTGGGAGGCAGAGTTTATTTCAGGAGGAGAGGATGGAAGAGCAGAGGCCACAGGTTGAAAAAATTCCAAAGGACCTGAACCTTACAGGTGGGATGATGTGGCAAGAGAGAGGGTCAGTGAAGGAGCAGGGAGTTGAGGCTACAAATGGGTATGGGTGACCAAGGGGATGACCTGTGTGACCAAGTTGGGATGGTGGCCCCTTCATTATACAACAAAGCAGGAATATGCAGCACTGGAGTTTAGAGTTTGGGAGAATAGTAAGCACAGACAGGATAGTGAAAACTTTTGGGAAGGAATAAAGTGACCCAGAAAGTTAGGGAAGCATGCTATATGGAGTATGGAGACAAGCAGGCTCTCACTCCTCTCTTTGAGACTAAAGTAATAACTTGACTTTAGTCTCAAGTTGTTGACTTGACTAAACCTGGCTAGATTTGGACTTGTGTTGAGCATCTGAGGATGGTCAGGAGCTAGTTTCAAGCAAGGCCGTGAGAGAGATGATGGGAAAACAAACATGGTTGCCTTTCTCCCCAAGCTGTATGGTGCTGACTTTGTTCCAGGCCCTGCAGAGCCAAAACTTCACATGCTACATGGCTCAGGCTAAATGGAACAAGGCAATCTCTCGGCTCAAGAGAAAAGAAGTCCCAGAAAATGAATAGCATCCTCAGATGACCAGACTTTGTGCAGTTTTCTACTTCCTGATGACTGTTACCTACCTTCTCTATGCCTTAGTTTGTTTCTTCATTGTAAAAAGGGACTATTGCTACCTATGTCTCCAGGTTATTATAAGCATCCAATGCATTAAAACGTGAAGGACCTGAATGGTTCCTGGTACAAGGTATTTGCCTTATAATTTTTTTTTCATATAACTGTTAAATAAGATACAGGGTTTTCAGTGGAAAGGGCTATAAAAAGAACTTCCCCAGAAGTCTAGTGGTTAGTTGGTAGAAGATTAGATACAAAGGCAGAATAAATTTATTTTTACTCTATTTGCATTTGAAATAATTTTAGATTTACATTAAAGTTGCTAAGATATACAGTCAGTTCCTTAGCAAAATACTTTCTGAAAATACGTGCTCAGTACTGGACATGTACAAAATACCAAACTAGGCTGGGGAGAGCTGGGAGGAAGGAAACCAAACTACAGAGTGAGGACTCATGTAGTCCCTTATAGCTACTAATCATAGGGGAAAGGAAAATTTCTGTTTATGTTCAATAGCCATCAAGAGCACAGTGATAGGGGCTGAGGACCCAGGGAACAGATTCCTATATCCCTCAAGGACTGTTGTTTGCCTGCTCTGTTCCTGGCATTATGCTAGGCACTAGGGATGCAACAGTGGAGACAACCACCTACAAAGGTCATTATTATAAAGAAGCAGAAGAGACAGAAAGAGATGTATGTCAAGCTCTATTTGAGCTTCAAGAGAGAAGGAGAAGGTCTACTTGGGAAGAGGCATAAGGCAGGGCAAACTCTGAGAGATTGAGAAATGAGAAATTGGGGAGTCACATCCACCTCTAATAAGGACTTTCAGAAAAGATATGCAACCTTTAAAAGGGTTGAGACCTTGTATCTGGAGCTGGTGATATTCTGCCATTGAATGAGTGGGGAGTAAAAGGATCAATCAAGTTATTTCTTAGCACCTGCAACAAGGGAGAGAGAGATTGGAGAAGTGGGGCAGGAGAAGAAGAGAGAAGGAAAAATTAGGATCTGTTTTCCATTTAAGGAGGAGCAATGTCTGAAGGATTTCTAAAAGCCTGGTTCAGGTCTCAAATGTTTTATGACTTAAATTATCGATGGGTACTTATTTCCAAGTTCTTCCTGCAAGAACAAAGGGACTTGTTCCTTAAAATGACCCAAAGAATGTCATAATGTACCCAAATCAGAAACCATTGTATTTTTAGTCACTTTCACCCCTCCTCCTATGAGTGACTTCTTAGAGCAGATGAAGGCAGCACAGTAAATAAACTGTGTGACTTGCTGAACTTGTATCCCTGGAGAGAGGACACAAGGAGAGAGTGGCTGCCTGTGACCGAGGGGATGGGTGGGCTCTTCTTCATGTGACTTGTGTGCTGATCCCTCCCCATTCTTATCTGCTGTTGTTAACTTCCTCGTAAAATCTTAGATACTAAGAGCTTCTAGAAGACAAAGAACATGTCTGAGTACTTCTGCATTCTTGCCTAGCCAACACACAGTAGACATTTAAATTTTTGCAAGTCCAGTTTGCCTTCTGTATCTGTGGACTCTGTATTGGTGGGATCCTCCTGGACAGAGTCAACCAACTGCAGATCAAAAATAGTCAGGAAAAAGATTGCATCTTTAGTGAATATAATAGACCTTTGTTTCTTGCCATTATTCTTTAAGCAATACACTGTGACAATTATTCATACAGCATGCACATTGCATTAGCATTGTAATGAGTTAAAGAATATGGAAGAATACCTTATATGCAAATGCTGTGACATTTTATATAAGGGACTTGAGTATCTGTGGCTACCTAGAACCATTGGAGGTACTGAGGGACAACTATAACTGACAAAAAGAATGATGGAAGCCTTGCATTCTGCCAGAAATGGTGTAGCAGGCCTCTCATGTTAGGTAGTAGTCAGCCATGATTGATGGAGGATTTTTCAAGATCACCTAGAGAAAATTACTTAGTTCCTATGAAGATCAAAATAGCCCACCAAGGTCATGGGATGTCACAAAACATTTTTGAGTCACCCACACTAAGGTGACTCAAAAATCAGGTCAACATCCTGAAACAAAAATTATCTTTACTTAACAAAATACAGGCCTGTCAACAATATCCTAGGGATCAGGTGGACCCAATAATAGTTGGTACACCCTAGTCTTGTTACCTGGGGAGGGATTTAATTCTCCAAGTCCCTTTCATCTCAATCAAAACTGGAGGTCGGATAAAAATAATTGTTGCTCTCATTCTCACTCTATAGATGACCTGCTTTCAGTCTATTGGAAGTGTATTTCTTTCCTAATAAACTTTGTTATCGCTTTCAGTACATTTCCACATCTTTCACGAATTCTTCTTCTGCCTGACACAAGGACTGCGTAGACAGCTGTGCTGACTTTCTGGTAACACTCAGAAGTATGTTTTACAAATATCTTCAATGAGGAATGTTTTTCTAAGGCAAGTCCATCATGTCAGTACAGTGTGATGATGACTTATAGAGCTTTTACATTGTATTGGGCATTAAAAATAATCTAGAGATGGGTGAATGTGGGAGAATAACTTGTATGAAAATGCTATGCCATTTTATATAAGGGACTTGGGCATCCATGCACCCTCTTGGTCCCACTCCGTTCATTGAAATTTCTCAGCTGCTACTCTGTGCTCACTGTATCCAGGATTCAGTTCGCTGGCTTTATCCCTTCTCCCTAAACCCGTTTCTGTTTTTTTTTTTAATGGTACTAGCTTCTTCATAGACACTCAGAAAACTATTTCTTCTTTCACTCCTTTCCTTCTTTCACTCCTCTCATGCATTGGTCACAGTCTCTGAATTCTACCACTCAGTATTTCTCAGAAATACCCAAGTCCTCATATGCTTCTGCCATCCCATTAACATGAAGACCTGCTTATGTCTGTCTCTGCTTTACCCTCTTTGCTGTTAATCTTGACCTTCATTTGAGTCCAGACTGAGAACCCCATACTCCTCAACATAACATACACACTCCATACTGCTGCATCCCATCACCACCCCCCATAAAGTACTTGGTTTTTTTCTTTTATAACAAGCTTCTGTTTCTACCTAAAAACACCTGCCTCTTTCTTATCCTGTAGTGGGTGAACCTTGTCCAAGCTCTGGGGAAGAGAGGACTCACTGAGACTTCACACATCAGTATATTCTGCTGGTCCCACACCTGCTGCCACAACTGTCCCAGAAAAGACATAAACCTGGTAGCCCCACTGCTCACTTTATTCAAATACCAATAAAGTCAATGCAGGTAGTGTGAGTGATGGGAGCTTAACACAGCCAGAAAGTCTGTATCTGTCACTCTCTATAAAGTGGAAAACAGCCCTGTCAATAGAAGATCAATCGGTGTTAACATCCCAGAAGCACACTGAAAGAGCACCTCATAAGTTCTTTTGCCTGTTTCCAAGTTCTAAATCATTTTTATGACATCATAGACCTTAAAATCTGATGAGTCCCTCTCAACAAACACCAACTGTCTGAATGACCTTCATTACAATTTTCAAATTAAATCTAGGAAGAAGGAACCAAAGAACAAAAGTCGTTAAGACCATCTGTCATCTAAATAGTGTCCTCACCAGTGCCATCTTGAACTTGATGGAGGTTTGAGTGGTCTACAAGTCCTAAGGCAGATGAGCTTTTAGTGGAATATGTAGGCCAGCTAATGAACTCTGGGGATAAGTACACCTTGGTCAAGAATTCTCCCATCAATCACCTCAAGTTTACTGTTGCTCTAAAGACATTAACTCAGTTTTGTATTCAATCTGGAATTTTAGTCTAGCGTTTTTAAAAATTAAATTGCTCACAAATATCTGTCTCTTTAACTTCTTATTTGTACTGATTTAACATCTTATTAATTAAAGAAGAATAAAATTCTAGACACTTGTTTGTTTTATATTTGTAGGAAAGTCATGGTTTTTTTATTATTACTCATTTATTCACATGTACGTACATTATTTGGGTCCTCCCACCTGCCCCCTGCCTCCCACCCCCACCCTCTCCTCCCTGCCCATTCCAGGCAGAACCTGTTCTGCCTTTATCCCTAATTTTGTTGAAGAGAAGACATAAGCATAATAAGGAAGACAAAGCATTTTTGCTAGATGAGTTAAGGATAGCTATACAGAGAGATTCCTAGCATCGCTTTCGTGCACACCTGTGTTACAACCCAAGTTGATTCATCTCTAACTGATCTTTACACTGGTTCCTGATCCCCTTCTCGTGTTGACTTTTGTCCCCTTAAGGTTTCCATATTAGTTCCTCTGGAGTGGGGACATCAAATGCTTTCATGTTTTGGGTTTTCTCCCTATCCCCATGCCTCCCGTACGTGCTCTCCCCTTAGCATGTGACCCAAGTCCAACCACATTGCTGTATTTGTCCTAGATCTAAAGTCTGCATATGAGGGAGAACATATGATTTTTGGTCTTCTGAGCCTGGCTAACCTCACTCAGAATGTTCTCCATTTCCATCCATTTACCAGCAAATGATAACATTTCATTCTTCTTCATGGCTGAATAAAATTCCATTGTGTATAGATATCACATTTTCTCGATCCATTCATCAGTAGTGGGGCATCTTGGTTGTTTCCGTAACTTGGCTATTGTGAACAGCACTGCAATAAACATGGGTATACAGGTGCCTCTGGAGCAACCTGTGTCACATTTCTTTGGGTATATCCCCAGGAGTGAGATTGCTGGATCATATGGCAGATTTATGTTTAGATTTTTAAGAAGCCTCCAAATTTTTTCCCAGAGTGGTTGTACTTGCTTGCATTCCCACCAGCAGTGTACAAGGGTTCCTTTTTCCTCATGTCCTCGCCAACACCTGTTGTCGGTGGTGTTTTTTCTGATGGCTATTCTGACAGGAGTGAGGTGGAATCTTAGTGTGGGTTTTGATTTGCATTTCCTTTATGGCTAGAGATGGTGAGCATTTCTTCATGTGTTTTTTGGCCATTTGAATTTCTTCTTTTGAGAAAGTTCTGTTTAGTTCAGTTGCCCATTTCTTAATTGGTTCATTGATTTCAGGAGAGTTTAGTTTCTAAAGTTCCCTGTACTTCTGGATATCAGTCCTTTGTCTGATGTGTAGCTGGCAAATATTTTCTCCCATTCTGTGGTGGTCTCTTCAGTTTAGATAACATTTCTTTTATTGTGCAGAAGCTTTTTAATTTTATGAAGTCCTGTTTGTCCATTCTTTGTCTTAGTTGCTGAGCTGCTGGGATTCTGTTGAGGAAGTCCTTGCCTATACTTATTACTTCAGAGTGTTCCCTGCTCCTTGCTATACTAACTTCAGAGTTTCAGGTCTGATATTAAAGGTCTTTGATCCATTTTGAGTTGATACTAGTACAGGGTGATAAACATGGATCTAGTTTCAGTGTTTTGCATACGGATAACCACTTTTCCCAGCAACATTTGTTGAAGAAGCTGTCTTTTCACCACCGTATATTTTTGGCACCTTTGTCAAAAATAAGGTGGGTATAGTTGTGTGGATTCATATCCGAGTCCTCTATTCTGTCCCACTGGTCTTCCATGACTGTTTTTGTGCCAGTACCATGCTGTTTTTATTGCTATTGCTTTGTAATATAGTTTTTTTTCTTTTATTATTCATATGTGCATACAAGGCTTGGGTCATTTCTCCCCCCTGCCCCCACCCCCTCCTTTACCACCTACTCCGCCCCCTCCCTCTGCCCCCCACCCCCTCAATACCCAGCAGAAACTATTTTCCCCTTATTTCTAATTTTGTTGTAGAGAGAGTATAAGCAATAATAGGAAGGAACAAGGGTTTTTGCTGGTTGAGAGAAGGGTAGCTATACAGGGAGTTGACTCACATTAATTTCCTGTGCGTGTGTGTTACCTTCTAGGTTAATTCTTTTTGATCTAACCTTTTCTCTAGTTCCTGGTCCCCTTCTCCTATTGGCCTCAGTTGCTTTTAAGGTATCTGCTTTAGTTTCTCTGCGTTAAGGGCAACAAATGCTAGCTAATTTTTTAGGTGTCTTACCTATCCTCACCCCTCCCTTGTGTGCTCTCGATTTTATCATGTGCTCAAAGTCCAATCCCATTGTTGTGTTTGCCCTTGATCTAATGTCCACATATGAGGGAGAACATATGATTTTTGGTCTTTTGGGCCAGGCTAACCTCACTCAGAATGATGTTCTCCAATTCCATCCATTTACCAGCAAATGATAGCATTTCGTTCTTCTTCATGGCTGCATAAAATTCCATTGTGTATAGATACCACATTTTCTTAATCCATTCGTCAGTAGTGGGGCGTCTTGGCTGTTTCCATAACTTGGCTATTGTGAATAGTGCTGCAATAAACATGGGTGTGCAGGTGCCTCTGGAGTAACCTGCGTCACAGTCTTTTGGGTATATCCCCAAGTGTAATATAGCTTGAATTTGGGTATTGTGATACCTCCAGCATTGCTCTTTTTGCTGAGTATTGCCTTGGCTATTTGCAGTCTCTTGTGTTTCCAAATGAACTTTAGGGTATGTTTTTCAATCTCTGCAATGAAAGTCATTGGGATTTTTATGGGAATTGCATTAAACATGTAGATTGCTTTGGGTAGTATAACCACTTTTACTATGTTGATTCTACCAATCCATGAGCACGGGAGATCTCTCTACCTTCTATAGTCTTCCTCGATCTCTTTCTTCAGGGGTTTGTAGCTTTCCTTGTAGAGGTCATTCACATCCTTTGTTAAGTTTACTCCTAGGCATTTTTTTTTGAGGCTATTATAAATGGAATTGTTTCTATATATTCCTTCTCAGTTTGTTTGTTGTTGGTGTATAGAAAGCTAATGATTTTTGTAAGTTATCCTGCCACTTTGCTATAGCTGTTTATGGTGTTTAGGAGCTTTTGGGGTCTTTAAGGTATAGGATCCTATCATCTGCAAATAGGGATATTTTGCCAGTTTCTTTACCTACTTGTATTCCTTTTATTTCTTCTTCTTGTCTAATTGCTCTGGCTAGGAATTCTAGTACTATGTTGAATAGGAGTGGAGATAGTGGGCATCCTTGTCTCATTCCTGATTTTAGGGGGAATGGTTTCAGTTTTTCACCGTTAAGTATAATGCTGACTGTAGGTTTGTCATATATAGCCTTTACAATGTTGAGGTACTTTCCTTCCATTCCTAGTTTTCTTAGAGCTTTTATCATGAAATGGTTTTGGATCTTATCAAAGGCTTTTTCTGCATCTATGGAGATGATCAAGTGGTTTTTGTCTTTGCTTCTATTGATGTGCTGTATTACATTTATAGATTTGCATAAGTTGGACCACCCCTGCATCCCTGTGATGAAGCCACCTTGGTCATGGTGGATGATCTTTCTGACGTGTTGTTGGATTCGGTTTGCCATTATTTTATTGAAGATTTTTGCATCGATGTTCATTAAGGAAATTGGCCTATAGTTCTCCTTTTTGGAGATCTCTCTGTCTGGTTTGGAGATGAGAGTAATATTGACTTCATAAAATGAGTTAGGCAGTGTTCCTTCCCTTTCTATTTCATAGAGGAAAGTCATGTTTATAATTTTTTGAAACATATTTAAACGGCAGTCTTTAATAATAATTGTACTTTCAATGACACACATATTACTGAAAGTGGGAATATTCTGTTGATTCTGATTTTTCTAGCCCAGCTTTTTCTTGTGCCTTCCCTTGGGTGGAAACAATTTCTCTGTCTCATCATACCACCTTCTCTCTCACAACTTACCCTCTCCTTTGTCCCCATAATTCTTTGCATATTAACTACTTAGAACACACTTGAATTGCATTTTGGGTATTTACATGTGGGCCTTCCCTCATTCTTGTCACAAGGGATGAGGCCAGGAACTGCATTTTATTTCATCATTATACTCCCTTAAACTCCTGCAGATCCACACAGACAACCAGTACAGATTTTAGAATACATGGCTGAGCTGATGGAAGGATGGATGGATGGATGGTTAGATGGATGGATATATGGACAATTGAGTGAAAGACTTGGGCAAAGCTAAAAAGATGAGTAAAATCAGTTTACTTAAAGGGACAAACTTATACATAGGTAACCAATACAAAGCACAGTTACATTTATGTAGGTTGTAGTTTTTATTCCAAACTCACACATGTTCCCATTTCTGAGGCCTAGTGTCAAGGTGAACTTTCTGGCTCTGCTGTTGTATACGTGTGTATTCTCCTTTTCATGAGGATGACTGTTTGATGACTGACGATTGTTTAAATAACTCCCACCAAGCAGTTCTGCACATGGGAATTTGGAAATATTGAACTATGTTCTTTGGAATAGGATATGGTATTATTTTAAATACAGTGCCAAGTTTCATTACTGACATATCTCATGAGAAACCAGATGTTGCCAGTGTTTAGTTTATTTAATTCAAATAATGTTCAACATAAAATTATACTTCATGTAACATGTTTTTGGAGAGAATTTTAGAGTTTGTTATATAAGATTAACTCATCATGTTAATTATTACTTTGAGTCTCAAGAAACTTCCTCTGGTTCCCAATTGGGGGTAGAAACTATTTACTTTTCTTCTGGTTTCTAGCTTTCTTTTTATCTAGTGGGAAAGTCTTTGCCTTAATTTTCTCCCATTAGCCTAGGGGAGGGGTGAATTGCTGGTTGGCAGGAACCATGGCTAACCCATCCTGGATCCTCAGCACCAACATAGCATCTGACACTAGGTAGGTATTCAGTGAAGGCCTCTGTGATGAGTAGGAAGGCAGCAAACAACATAGACTGTAGGTCAGACCCTATTCCTGTTAAGTGACCATTTTCAACAAGGATAACACCATGATTCCTAGATAGATAGAAACTAAACATGTTAGGATTTTATTTAACTTACTACTGAATGAGGGAACAGGAAGCTGTGATAACTAGTTCAAAGGAAAGTCTAAAGAACTGGCATATGGTAAGATGAGGAAAATTGAAATGAATATTCAAATAGAAACAAATCCAGTTTCTTCCACAGTAGAAGAGGAATCAATTGAAGCTCTGTGGATAGGACAGAATTTACGTCTATACACAAGAAGTCCTTTGCATGGCTATCAGTTATCTACAATTTCCAGTTGTAAAATAACATAAAATCAGAATCAGACATCCTGGAAGGTGTTCGCTAGGCAATATAGGGTTTCCCATTAATGCACAAAATTTCCCCTTCAGTTCTAATCTCAATTGTGCTCATGGGAGGGAAGGGCATGCTGGTCAGGGATAGCAGCCAGAAGGCATGAAGCTCCAGGTTTCTGCAAAGGAAAGAAGAGTGGAGAGGTAGGCAGGATCTAGATCATAACTCTGGAAGGCAAAGATTAAGAATTTGGAGTTAATGCAAACTTTGTAATCACATAGCCCCGATAAAAGTGTATTTTGTGTAACAAAAATATAATTTGAGTGTGTTTATTTACCAATTATGCATGTAATATCAGAATAACTCTAACAGGTGATGGTGCCTAGAAGCAGAAGGCAAGGAAGTGCAGGAAGATCCCAGGATGAGGTTTGACACCCTGTGCATTTGTCCACACTGCTTTGGGAGACACTAACAGCTCATGCTGTCCTGTGCTTGCCTTAGTAGTTATGACAGAGACCACACTGGACCGTGATATTACTTATCTGCTATTCCCAGACTTACTGTGCTAAATAAACATGATACTTGTTCCTTTGCAGACAGGTTATCAAATCTTCTCAAAAAACTTGAAAGGGTATAGCATTCCTATCTTACAGATAAGGAAACCCAGGCTATCAAAGTTTAACTGTCTTGAGCTGTAAAATGAGCACAATATAAGCAACCTATAGTATAACCCAAAGAAAATGTGTTTTTGCTTTTTCTTTTGCATGCCAATGCCTCTCAACTGAGGCCTAGTGAACTGTGCATGCTGTCTGTGTCCTGGTCACCACAGTTCTCTCTGCTCAGTCACTTTTGGTGCCTACCTCCGAGATGGCATCAAACAGCAAGATGCCTGGGCACCTGCTTGCTGGGAAACATCTCCCAGTGGATCTCAGTCCCCACCCCAGAAAGCAGGCAGGGGAAGGAAAAGATCCAGGTGAGGGCCAGGTGCAAGCTTGTTGGGTCCCAAGAAACCTACTGAATGTCCCTAAAAGATGTGACCTCACGGCTTGCTGGTGGGATAAGTGAGAGGCTGGAAGGGAGCTTGATCTTTTAAGATTCAACCCACAGAAGGGCTTTAGGAACTCAGGCCAGGGTGAAGTAGGGGAATCGGTTGCCTCCAGCCACCTTCTTGGGAAAGACCCTGTCTTTGAGTTCTCTACCTCCATTAATTGCAAAATCTTACTACTTTCAAACAATTGGAGAAAGTCTCCCCTGAAATAGATAAAGTACAGATGAATATTGTATTAAACTTTAAAATATTTCCTGCCATCTTAAACACCTCATGTAATCTTTAATTAGAGTATTACATGGATGAAGCAAACCCCTGGGACATGCTTTACTGAGGGGTCAAAATGATTTATAAAGTAAGCATTTCACCTTTCTATGATTTTGACAGCTTATAAAGCAATTTATGTGAAAGTTTGTGTAAATTGTGCTTCTAAAATGTTTAAGCTCTTCATTATCTGAAGGCTTCTGTTTGGACTTCTTTGTGAAAGGTTCTCAAGGTTTGTTGAATGAATAAATGAATGACAAAGTGAGTCTTCTTTTTCTTCATTTTAAGACCAGCCTCAGTCACGCTTTTGACTGAGTCATCAGACTCCTGGAATCACTCATAAAATGAAGTCTTCCCAGAGGTCAGATATTTCCCAGGTCTGGAGAGAGTTAGTTCTATTGAAATATTTCTGGGTCGTGATGGTGATGACTGCTCAAGCAACCACTCCCACTTACAGGGTTCTGTGGAGTTGAAAAGTCTTTCAGGTACTTGTCTTACATGGGTTTGCATTCTCTCCACAGTCTCTTTGGATTTCAAACATAGGTTGAGAGATGTCTCAGCCTGCTCAAAAGTGCACCAGCCTTTGCCCATGGAGTGCAAAGCAGAAGGGTCAACCTTTCACCATGGCAGGAGCAACTTCTCTTGAAAAGGGGATATTGTGCTTTCTGTTCTCTAAAGAGGCAGCTCGTGCTCACTGAGGGTTACAAAGAAATCAGCTTCCCAATTCAGAAGAAACAGGAGCAGACCAGGCTTCCTGCAAGATGCAAGTTTCTGATTCCTGGAGTTTTTTTAGAGTTCTTTTCCTCCTATGGGCTGGGCACATGACATTCTAGCAAACTCAAATATGTTTTAAATCCAGACGAATCATTTATTTGAAACAGAATGACAACAGCAACAACCTTTAAAAAAATGATAAAGCAACTAAATTTGAGTGTTGCAAACTCTTTTAGCAAATAGTTGTGAAATAGTGTTGACTTTGCCAGTTCCTGTTTTCGTTTTCCATAAATCTATTCTGGTATCATTTTATTCCCTTGAAGTAGCTGTGCAAGTTGTCAGAGAAATCAAGTACAATGACAATGATATAGCAATAATGACAATGATATAGCAATAATACAATAAATTACCGCCTATGTATTAAGTAACAACCACCATGAAATGCTGCCTCCAAGTTAAACTTAGCAAGATTACCTTTTCAGGGAAAATTCAAATATCTTAGAGAAGCTACAAAACTATTTAGGGCTGGGTGCCAGTGGCTCATGCCTGTAATCCTAACTACTCAGAGGCAGAGATCAGGAGGATCATGGTTGGAGGTCAGCCTGGGCAAATAGTTTGTGAGACCCTAATCTCAAAAAAACCCAGCACAAAAAAGGGCTGGTGGAGTGGCTCAAGGTGTAGGCCCTGAGTTCAAACCCCAGTCTGCAAAACAAACAAAAAACAACAACAAAGAAACCATTTAGAAATGTCTCCAAACCAATGCTAACATATCTGTATTGAGTGATGAAGCACAGAAAAGATAAATAGGGTTGGCTCAGCGAAATACCAAGATTCTGGAGTCTTAGAGTTTCTGTGGCACTTGTCATGGGGGTGGGGCCTGGTGGCTTCATGCTGGAGCCTGGCTCCATCTGCTTGATGTTGGCCCAGTGACCTTGCTTCTCTGAACCTGCTCGGCCTCCTCTCTGAGGGGAGAAGGACACTGCTGATCTTTGAACGGTTGTTAAGGTTGTGGAGGGTGAGGTGGGCTCTTAGGAGCTGCTGCCTTTGTCATCAGAGAAAAGGGAGGAAGGAAAAGGAAATCAAAGCCTTGCTTATGTGAGGCTTAAAGGAAGAGGGAAATCCCATCAGAAGTTGGTTATAATGTAAGCAAAATACCCTGTTATGTGAGTGACACTTTGGGATAAAAATCTGACACGGAAATTCTTTCCGCGTGCTACTAATGGCCCTGCTGAGTGGGACAAATGGAAGGTATTTACCTTTCACCAGCTCTCTCTCTCTGGCTTTTGATGGGGTCAGTCAGCTCAGGCTGCTGCTCCTGTAGCCAGCAAGCACTCCAATTTGTAGCTCTTCCTCCCTGGTCTCCCCTATAGCAGGCCCACCTTGCGGGGCCTTTCTCCTCTTTTGGTCCTTTCTAGAGTGGAAAGGCACCTGGCTGTGGCCCTTCTGAGGGGAGAGATGCTCCCAGTCAGTCTGGTATGTCCCTCCTTGTCACACTGGGTTTAAACCATTGCAATGACAAGGGGAGTGTAGATATCACTTTGGGTTGGTTCACCCTCATTCCTTTGCTGGCTGGCAAAGATAATGATGTCAAGAAAGAACAAAGAACTGGAACATTGTGTCTGTCTCATGCAGAGCTCTGAGCAGTCCCAGAGAACAAAGTCAAGGCTATCCACGTTCACAAACTGAGAATGATGGAATTTTTGATTCTCCTTGGAAGGTCAGCTCCTGTAGCACCCCAAGTATCACAGTCATCCCCATTCAAATTTCTTGTTCTGGGTTCTTGTAGCGGGTGCCCCCTTTACCCCTAGCCTCATCCCTTATGCTGTTAGCTCCATGGAGGAGGCTTGAATGTCCCTGTGCACTGGGACATCAAGAGCCAGTGGCTAGAACAGAATCTGGCCCCAGCAGAACTTGTCATTACTTGAAATGAACATTGTGTTCAGATTTTCAGCATTTTTTTTTGTAGGACTTTGGGTCCCCAATCATCTTTGAAAGTCTCCATTAAGCTCTTTCGGAAGACCATAAACAGTTGCATCAGAAAAGGTTCAGCCTTGGTCTTATTTCATCTGAGAAGACAAAGAAGAGACCAGCACTGGCCTGAAGAAATTTGGTCCAGCCCTTTCGCATGACAGATATAACATGGGGAAGGATGTGCATAAACTCAAGGAGATGGCGGGATCCACGATAGCTGTGTGTTTGGCTAGGGCTCCTGTGTCCTGTGGTATGGTAGCTTAGAAACAGTTGGTGCAAATCTGGCTTTTCCATGTATTAGGTCATTGGTCTTGGGTCAGTCATCAAACCTGCTTGTGCTTCAGTTTCTTTATCTGTAAAGTGGAAATAATATTGTTCCCTACCTTGTAAGGCTCATTAGAAGATTAGACGAGTTAATATCTCTAAAACACTTAAAGCAGTATTCATAGGTTCTCTATAAACACTTACTAAATTATTATTAGATTCTTTAGGCATCTCAATAACCTAATAATTCAGTGATGCTTTCTGAGCTCCATTCTGTGCCAGGAGCAATGCACAGATAGGAGATTCCAGATGAAAAATCATGGCTTTGGCCCTAGGCTGATTCCAAACCCTTTTAAAAGGAACATCATGAAGGAGTGATGAACCTGATCTAGGCTTAAGCACCCAGAGGAGCAGACTCCTACGAAGGCCAGAAACTGAAACTGTCGTCATTATCCAGATAAGAAAGCCAAGGCTCTGAGGAAGAGATGTCTGTTGCTACCTATGGCAGATTGTGTTTTCCAAGGATGGTGGCATTGTTCATGTTTTTCCTGCAACGTTAACACTTTCCCATTAAAAAGTGCAGTCTAATTTCCCTCCTCTTGGTTCTGGGCAGGGTTCCCAGCTTGCTTGGGAGGAATAGAAAATAAAATACTGCTGAAGTGACACCAAGTAACTTCTGAGGCTAGGTTACAGAGGTTGGAACTGAGGATTGAAGGGGACATGTGCTTCTGTAGCCGGCACATTTGCCTCTGGAGCTCTGAGCTGACGTTCAAGATGCCTGAGGTTGCCATGCTGTGGGGAAGCCCAGGTCATTTGGGGAGAACATGTTCTGGTTCTCTGGTTGACAACCCAGCTGAATGCTGAGGTCCCAGCTTAACAGGCAGAATGAGTAAGGATGCTTTCAGATGACTCTAGTCCCTGGCTATTGAGGCATCCCAGCCTTTGAGTTTTTCCTGATGAGGCTTTAGATATTGGTTAACAGAGTCAAATCTGCTTCATTTTCAAATCCCTAACCCACAGAATCTGTGAGTACTCGTGTATTAGTTGGCTTACCATTGCTATGCAAAATACCTGAGATAATCAACTTAAAAGAAGAAAAGACTTATTTTGGCTAATGGTTTCAGAGATTTCAGTCTATGGTTGCTTGGTTATGTTATTTGGAGGTTGTGGTGAGACAGAACATCATGGCAGGGAGTGTATGGGAAACCAAAACAACTCACCTCATGGTGGCTTGGAAACGAAGTCAGAGAGAGAGAAGACAAGGCTAGGGTCCCTTCATGGGCATATCTCCAAAGACCTAACTTCCTTCCATTAGGCTCCACCTACTAAAGGTACCACAACCTCACAATGGCACCACAGACTGGGCACCAAGCCTTAGCTGATGGCCTTTGGGGGACATTTAGTTTCCAATTCATAACAATACTAAATGGCTATTTTAAGTCACTACATGTTGGAGTGATTTGTTATACAGCAATAATAGCCAGAACCTAGGCCTCCAACTTTCTGCATGGATTCATTCCCTCAGGATTCCCAGCAACAGACATTTCTTTCTCTAGAGATCTTAGAGGAAGAAAACGTGCTCACAGCACAGTTCATAAGATTTGTTTTTTGCAAATCTAGAGAACTCCCAGTGATCAAAGACATTACAGCTGGAAAAGTTTCTAGAGCTGCCATGCTTGCCAACATCTGGTGGTGACAGCTCCTGAGGGAGTCATCACCAGCATCACCATCAGGGAGGGCAATGGAGGGTAATGGAGCCCCCTCATCTGCCTCTGATTGCCTCACAGCTCCTCTGCTGAGCTGGCACGGATCACTACAGCTTGTGCAGATGAAAGTGCCTAGTTAACAAAGGAGAAATGTGAAATCCACCTGGAGGAATGGAATTCCCCGTAAAGGAAGAGAGGAGCTCTTCATTTTGGTTCACAAGCTGGCTCTCACATTTTTCAGACTCCATTATTCATATTATTGTCTGATGTTTTCCCAGTGCACTACACTTTATGTATATTTTCCTCAATCTTCATAATCAGGGTAGGAAAGAGTTGGTCTCAGATGTAGAAACTGGGACTCAAAGACTAAGACAAGAACATGTGATCAATGTTAAAGTTCATATTTAACCCTGAAACTTCTGATTCTAAATTTAGGTCTCTTGTCATTGTTCTCTGAGAAGAACGCCTGTTCTGGAGTAGAAAAATGATGTCTGGCCTTTCTGTTCTCTTTTTTCACTGCTCTTTCATGTTTGGTAACATGTCCTTCTCTTACAGAAGAGTGGAAGAGAATAAGTAGATGGGGACCTCAGAGGGAGTCTGGTTTAGATGGAGGTAGAAATCTGAGAGGTGTTGGTGTGAAGATCCAGGTGACACCAAGAGGGCCATAAATGAGATCCCCAATATGAGGGAGGACTGCTGGTCAGGATTTGTTCACATCTCCAGGAGCCAGTAGCTGGCATAAAGTAGATTAAGGCAGTTAGAATGAATATGAGGGTCTTTGATCTGACTCCTCCCCTCCTCTCTCACAGTTGCTGGCCACTTCCAAATCAAACTTGCTGCATGTCTTTCAACACCTAGACCTCTCACACTTTGTAACTGCTCTTTCAATCCATTTGCTACCATCAACCCTGTCCTAGTTGTTATAACTTCTACTTATCATTTGAGACCCAGCTTAGGTGTCATCTCCTAAAGAATCCTATTTTTTTTTTTTGGCTCCAGCCCCCCACCTCAACACACACAAATGCACATGCACCACACACACACACACACACCTCATGCCACAGTCTGAGCTAGTAACACATAGAAACACAGCCCTAGATTATGGCGCCAGAGTTGCCCTGGCCTGAGAGTCTGCAGTTACCTTCTCAACCCACATTTCCTCATCTATAAAACCAGGGGCTGGGTAAACACTGAATTGTTCTATGAGTCTGTACCAACAGTGGTGTCAAGCAACCCTCACAGACTCTTCATTTTATTCTTAAATAGGATGAAGTACCTCCGGTCACAGCAATTTATTTCCAGCACTTACAATGCATCCTTGCCTATGGTGGCTTCAATTCCAGGCTGACATTTTCAATAGAACAAGTTTAATGGAGAAAAATGACTCTATTCCCTAAACAAGACAGACTTTCGCAGGAGTTGGGGTGGGTAGCAGGGGAACTTTTATTTACATGTCACATTTCTCTAATTCTGAGGAATTTAAGCATCCTCTTTGCTTTGCTTTCCCATTCCCTACCCATTCCATTAATGAAGATTAATGGAAGGACTAGACTTTATTGAGGAAAACAAATCAAAATAGCAATTTTCAGTCCTTTTGCCTAGAAACGTGGCATGCCCAATTTGAACATCTCATAAAATATTGTCCAGTTAAAATTGTGGTTATTAGGCAACTAATACTTAGTTTTGGTTCTCCTTAGTATATGGAAATGCTATTTTCCAAAAGTATAAATGTGACAGGAAATTTCTTCACTTAGTTATCCTTCATAGTTTAAATAGTATTTCATAACTGCAAATGGGCTTTCTCCCTCTTCTTGGGCGGGCAGGCTGGGGCTGGCCTTCTTATCTGGGGTGCAGGTGTGACATGTTTCTTCCCAGGGTGATAGAGAGGAGCAAATGTGCTCATGGATAGGAAAGCTCTTTTCAAACTCCAAGCACAAATGCAAAGAAGAAACTTGGCTAGTGGTGGCCTCTGACAGGATTTTAGTTCCAGGAGGTCAAGTATCCTTTGGGCACTTAAACCAACTTTGGGCTCTCTGGAGGGAGGGTGTGACACTTAGAGAAGACTATTGGGTATAACCAGGCCCTGGAATAAGGATCCCATTAGCCTAGTTTAAGAGAAGTCTTAAGTGGAAATGCTTGCACAAGACCAATGTTTCCCCACGTTCTTTGTTTCTTCTTTCCTTTCATAACTTATTCTCACAAATGCCCTTTACCCTCTGATAAAGAAGTGATATTTCTGTCAGTCCAGTTCCTCAACCTCAGAGTTCGAGGAATTTGCAAATAGTTATCTCATGTGGCACTGCCTCAAAAGTTCTTCATGAACCCTTCAATCCCACCTGTAAAAGGATGTCAAGGATGAGTGGACACTGGGGCCGAGGACGTAGCTCAGCTACAGAGCACTTGCCTAGCATGTGTGAGGCCCTGTGTTCCATCCCCAGCAACAAAAGCAAAAACAAACAATGCCAAGCAGTGGATCTTTGGGTTCTTTGGTGCACTTGAAAAACACAAATGCCAAACAAGTGTTGTTTATATTAACTCTGAATTGTTCATGTGCCTCTGATCTTGACATTTAAGGATTCCTCTTATGTGTAATATGACTTTCTGAGAGAATTAAGATTTCAGGGGCCAGAGAAGATGGTTTTCAATAAAGGTTCTAGATTTATTTCTTTTCCTTCTAAGTGACACAAAGTCCTGATTAATTGATCTATTGAGAGTCTAAACAATGCATATTTATAGTCCTTTTTAGTCCCATTGAGGACTGAGCTATAATGGTCCTGCCCCTACTACTTGCGATGCTGAATGCAATAGAGTTCTTCATGTTTTTCTCACTTGGAGGAGAAAACCAATTAGAGAGAAGGAACTGATCAGGTCACCCTTGCATTTAAAACATGTTCACTAGAACATTGCAGAGGGGACAGATCTCATTACTTGAAACACCAAATAGCAGAATGTGTAAAATGTCCCTCTTTGGAGTATGCCAATAATGTTTTAATTTGAAGAGTATTAGGACTTCACTTAAATGAAAAAAGTGTTTATAGACCATTTACTTTCTTTTAGGCATCAGAATGGGAGAATACAAAGTTGCTTTAAGTCCTGCACCACTGGTAGAAATGCAAAAATTTGGGCTGGGATGTAGCTCAGTGGTAGAGCACTTGCTTACATACATGAAGCTCCTGGGTTTGAACCCAGCACTGCAAAAAAAAGATAAAAAAGAAAGATAAAAATCTGGCATCTGAATAGGTTTTACAGATCACTTTGCATATGCCCATGATCTCTTCCAATTTCCTGATGAAGTAGGCAAGTCGAGGCTCTTTTGTAGGAAACAATCTCAAAGACTTGCCAGAAAATGCACAAATAGTCTACCACCTCAGCCCACACCAATTCCCCTTGGGTTACTACTTCTCAGGATTTCCCTAAGGTACGGGTTGTGTTTCTAGGAAGCAAGGACTTAAAATCTAGAATATTTGCAGATGGCAAATGTTGAATCACAACCAAGAAGAAGAAGGTCCAAGAGATCTCAAAGTGGGGCAATGGAAAGGAGAGCCTGGTGAGACAGTGGTCTGGTGAAAATTATTGCAGCAAGCACAGTGCTGGACATGGGTTTGGGCAAGTCCACCTTTGACAGACTGGTCAGAGGGTTGCCTTTACTGTGGGCCCAGCCTTTATGTTATGTTTTAGATGTTGTTAGAGCATCCAAATATTTTCTCCCTAGACTAAGAGCTTTGGATGTTTCCCAAATTCACCTGAATAGTAGAAGATCCAAGGGTTATAGCAACCGAAGTTCCTGATCAGGGAATGTGGGTCCAGGTGCCTGGTAAAAGGCCAAAGATCTGCTATGGCTTTTGCAGCCTTCCCAACACTGCAGTCATCATCTGATTGCTTGGTTCTTCAGAGTCCATCACCAGGAGCCATAGTGGGCTTGTCAGAACTCACCCCTAAGATCAAGAAGTGTAGTGATAAAAATGTGTAGTTGATAGATAAATGGAGCAGACATGGAGCTCAAGGAGTCCACTCTTCTAATTCTTCTTTCATTTACATGAAAACAAGCACCTGGGTAAATTCCTATACTACAGCCATGCAACACTCAAAGCACGTGCTTGCATATTCTTGCTGTCATGTCACTGGCCGTTAGTAATTGTCATTTTTCCCTAGTTGAGTAATGAAGAAATTGAAACTCAGAGAACTTAGTGTTTGACCTAAGAGTAGCGGTGGTGAAGTTTCTGAATCCAAAGCATGTGCTTATTCTGTCACATCCATGGTGGTTCCACGGCACTGACAGAACTCAGAGAAGCCCATGAATGTAATTTTGGAATACTTTAGTTGGCTCACCACCCTAACCCTGATTCAATCATAATAGATCTAGTTTTAAATTATTTTATACACTGGATTTCATATACAAAAAATTCACATGATTCAAGGCTTCTGGAGACCATTTAATTAAGTAGTCAATTAATTTGTTTACCTATCATTGTACTGGGATCAAACCCAGGGCCTCACACAAGCTATGTAATGCTCTTCCACTGAGCTCTTCTCCTGCTCTGGACATTTAAAAAGTTCTGAAATTTATGATTCATCAGCTTTTATTTATTCATCATTCATTTCCAAATAAATAAGGCAGGAATCATATATATGTATATATATATGTGTATATATATGCATATATATACATATAAGAGCTTTGGATGTTTCCCAAATTCACCTGAATAGTATATATATGTATATACATATATACGCACAAAGCAGGCTCTCTACTGCTTGAGTCACACCTCCAGTCCATTTTGCTCTAATCATTTTGTAGACAGGGTCTCTTGAACAATTTGCCTGGGCTGGCCTGGAACCACAATCTTCCAGATCTCAGCCTCCCAAGCAGCAAAGATTAATTACATAAGACACTGGTACTGGCTTAGAAATATTATTTTTATATTCAATTGATCCTGGTGTGAACTTTAGATTGACTTCTGTAAGTGTCCCTGTGGTAGTCTGAGCCTCTCTGTCATTTGTGGCAAAACATTCTGGGGCAATGAGACTGGGTTTGTGTCCTGGCTGTACCATTGAAGCCCTGGGTAACCTTGAGCAAGTTACTTCCTCTCTCTGACCTCAGTTTCTATATAATATGAGGACATTGCACTAGACCAACTTCCAGGCTGTGAAAGGTTGACGGAGGTGTGGAGACTGTTGCAGTCATCCAAAATGAAGTGTAGGAGGCCTGGAAATAGGGCTGCCAGGATCAATAAGGGAAGACACAGGGCACCGAATTAAATTTGGATTTCATAAATACAGCACATACTTTTTTAAAAAGAAATATAGCTCTATCTTACTCAATATTTGGAACACAATTTTACTTTTAAGAAGTCTGTATGTGTATCTGAAATTCAGATTTGTCTGAGTGTTCTGTATCTCATTTGGCAACTCTACCACAGAAGTTCTCTTTATTCCCTGAGCAAAGATTTGAAAGACAAGAAACAAATGATTGTGGTCCTCTCTTGATAATATCTTCCTTTTTTTAACCTTTCAACTTGTGACATCATAGAACCTAAAAATACTAAACGCAGAAGGTAATAACAGTACTGGTCCAAATGTTTCCTTTAATATAATATTTCTATTTGTGTGCAAGAAATATAATTCTGGGTCTGTATATTCATTTTTTTTTCCTATCTGATGATCTAACAAAAGCTATTGACTTGAACAAGCCTCTCTTCTCTCTGATCCAAATATGTGCCATTGGCCAAAACCCACACTGTCTTTAGAAGGAATTCTGTTGGCTGTGTGATATGAACTGCCTTCAGCTCTGATTATTAAAATGCACACACACACACAAGTGCGCGTGCACACGCGTTCCTTCAATCTAAACTCACACTTGTTGTTTTCCAGCCAGTGATTACATGTGGTTGGTGGTTTCTGAGATTGTGAAATCGACTTGAAATACCAGTGAAGAAAGTGTTCCTCCTGCACTTGTGGCCACCCCCCCACCCCAGGAACTTCAGGTTTCTCTCTGCCCCCTTGGGCAGGAGGAAGCACTCAGGGTGGCTTTGCAGCAGGGAAGCAAAGAGGCTGGCAAGGCAGACAGCATCATGCGTTCAGTCTTCCATGTTCTCTGACAGTTTTTCAGATGTCCTTTGCAAACATCCTTTGGTCCTAATGGGAATCACAAGCAGTCGGTGGTGAATCTGGGCAGTGCTAAGCCTATGACAGGAGGCATGAAGGACAGGACACTAGACCTAGGCAAGGAATCCCTCAAAAGCAGCTTGAGCCCTGGCATTGACTCAGCTCTTTGAGGGAGGAAAAGAGTTTTTCAAGGAGGGAGGTGAGTGCAGAGGGAAGGCTAGTGTAGGAAACTCCTGACAGTATGCAGTGAGATGGAGCCAAAGAGACTGTCAGCATTGGCTCCTCTGAAAAAGAAGAGGCAAGAGCCTGTGGGAAAATGTTACCTCTTGGCATGGATGGGCCTCCAGCTGGAGGGTGGCCTCTCCACTCTGGCCCTGTATGTGCTGGACATCCTGCACAGAGGATGGAATAAAGAGGAGCTACATGGAAGAGGGGCCAGGCCTGAGTATCTGTAGAATTGAACCCCCCTGCCCCGACCCCAGAGCTCACTGCATGACTTTGGATCTCAAGGTACATTTGGTTGTTGGGTGTTGACTGAGCTGAGTGCTACAAGATGTTTCAGGCCTGCCTTCCTGTGATTCTTTCTATTATTATTATTATTATTAAGCAAAGGTTTGTTCATTGGAACACAGGTCTAGACAGGAAATTCTGCAGCTTAGAAGGAATATCAACAGAATATTTAGGGCATACTTTTACCATGGATCTTCACCCAAGAGACTTCAAATGAGAAGTCAAGGTGTGCCAAAACACAAAGGCAAGGCCAACTTTTATGCAATGAGCACTTATATGTACTCTGTACAAAGCTCTGCTTAGAGAACAGACATGAGACAAGGAGAGTTCCTTACTGGGGAGCTCACATCCAAGGAGACAGATAGGGAAACCAGCCATATCAATGAACATTGTGATGATATCACAATCTCACTGATATCAATGAGCATTTGTGATGGTAGACAGAAGGACACAAGGAAGAAGTGGTTCATTACCTCTGCTATTTCTCTGTGGAAGTGATATGTGAGGGCGGGGGTGACTTGGACTATTGGGGCAGCAAATAGAGGAAGTAAATGCTATCAAAAATAGAGGTGCAAGGAGGAAATAAAAGTTCTTCTAATCTAACAGAAACACAGGGGGCCTAGCAAGGCTAAGGGATGGGGAACTTTCCCTGATGCTTTTGGAATTAGAATCTCTTTCTAACATAGAACTGGACTTAGGAAAAGAAATCTCACTCAGCCAGGTAGTGACACTTGCTATGTCAAAAGGCAGAGATGCAAGTCCTCCTTTGTCCATTAAGCAGGGATATGGGGCTTCCCATTGGAGGATGTAGAGGAAGCTCCTAGAAGTTTTGTGTTCCTCTTTAGGACACCTGGTCTGGCCACTACCGCAGATGAGGACAGGCTGGGCCCATAATGTCTTCTATACCCTGATCCCCTTAGAGGGGTTGAGGCTTCTCATCCCAAAGAGTGCCTCTGCCTGTCTAGACTGCAAAAGTCCTTGCAGAAAGGAAAATCTGACCTAGGAAAAATCAGTTGGAGTGTTATCATGGGGAAGTTCTTCCAGAGGCACCCTGTCATGGAATATAGACTTAGTATCTGTAAATTGTCCCTTGTTTAAATTCCATCAGACCCTCCAATTGAATCTCCAACTAATTACTCACATTCTTCTTCTATATAAGAATTTACAGAATAATCTATCAACTCATCCCACCCATCCACACTGCTGCACACAGTCCTTGGCATATTTTCAATAGTCAATAAGTAGTCAAAGCTGAGTATGTAACTGAAGAAAAAATAGAAAGTGATTCCAGTCAAGTCTAATGGGGGCTTTCTGAGCTGGCATTTTGAGCTGGGACCTCAGAAGCTTGGGGTCTCAGTAGTCTTCTCATCTATAAGCATAGAAGATAGAAAGGCATCCCAGCAAGAAAGAGAGTATAGACAAAGCCCTGGGTTTGCTCAGTCATAAAGTTTGTTTAGGAAATGTCAAACTAATACACAGATTTGAGTAAAATATGAGGCTAGAGAGGTTGGTTGGGGACAAGGCTTGGAAGTATTCAATAGTGTTTAGACTTCCTCTTCTCAGTAAAGGGAAGCTGCATAGATAGGGCAAGAATTTTATTTCTCTTGTAGCTCAAGAATCTCTAGAAGACTTTTCCAACTTTATCTAGAACATTCTAGAATCAACTCTAGTATTTACTTGTCACAATTTTGCATTTCTGTTGACCCCCACATCTGGGAGTGTTGCTCATTTGTCTTTTGCTGATGCAGGTTCACACAGTGATGCCTCCTGCTGTCTTTTCGAACCATGGCATCCAAAGCTGAGGGTGATGGAAACCAGGCACAGTAGCCATAAATCTTGGGTGACTCTTATGCTCACTTTATTTAAATGTTGCCAAGGTTGAGAAATGAGAGACTAATAAAACACATAAGACTCAATAGCTCTCAACCCCTGAGTCAGAGAGCTCTTTAAAATTCCTGCTTGATGTAATATCTTGTCAGTCCTCACATACAATCAAATTGAAAGAATTATAGGATTATGACCAGCAGCAACTGAGATTTGAAAGTTCATGGGTTTAAACACTGCTGAATTGTGCCCCTCCCTCTCTCCCGAAAACAAGATGTGTTGAAGTCCTTCCTCACAGTGTCTCAGAACTTGACCTTGTTTGGTAATGGGGTCATTATGGATGTAATAGTTAAGATGAAGTTAGAGAAAATGAACCCCTAATCCAATGGCCTTATGAGAAAATAATGTGCAGCCACTCAGAGGGAACATCATTTGATTGCAGAGGTAGAGACTATAGTGATATAGTTGCCAATCAAGGGACAGTAAGGATTGCTGGCCACTTCCAGAGAGAAGAAGGGGCAATGGAGTCTACCCAGAGTCACACTGAGTTTAGTATTCTCATTTGTGAATGAATAAAAGAAAGAACTGAAAAAAAATGTTAATGGTTGAAGTCACCCAATTTGTAGTACCCTATTATAGCAGGCCTAAGAAACGATATAGACAAATAGTCCAAAGGATCTGACAGCCTTTCCACCTGCTTCCTGACTCAGGGGCAATGCTCTCACCTGAGTTAGAGGTGGACTGTATCTCCTGGGCACCAAGGCCCAATAAGTTCTGAAGTATCTGCACACACATTGCTGTGTCCCACGGGTGCTCACTGTGCCTTAATTAAACCAGATTTTACATTGTGGGTAAAGCTTCATTAGAACAACAAGAAGAATTCAAACAATGGAAAATACTCATTTCTTTTCTCCTTCATAAAACTTTTCATTTTCTATGGCCCCTGCCATTCCTCTTCCATTTGCACACATACATGTACTTGCAGCCTCAGTCCACACTCATCTCTGTGAGCAACTCTTCTTAATGCCACAGTATTATTATGTCATCTTACAATGACTGCCTAATATTCCATCTGGGCATTGCACCACAGTCATTTCACCATGTTGCTTTTCTTGGTCATTGATTTGAATGTTTTTTCCTTTTTTCTCATTTAAATAATATTGCAAGAAACATTTTCTTATGTGTAATTTTTTATTCTTCTGGTGTATCTCCTTTGGTTAAATTTCTAGAATAGATGAATTGGCTCAAATGTATTAGAATTTACATATAATATAAATAATTATCATATATTTATGATTGTATGTACACATAATTATAATATATTCTGTCTATGGATCTATATCCATGTATATCCATGTATACATAAATACATATATCCACATACAACTGAGAGATTTTTCTAAGTAAATTTCATTATGAGTATTTAAGGTATATAATATGATGTATGGGATGCATTATAAATAATAAAAATATTACTATAGTGAAGCAAATGAACATATCCATTATCTCACACAGCTTCCCTTTTTTATGGGTGTGTAAGTGTTTGGCAAAACAGCTAAAACCTACTCACTCAGCGTGACTCCCATGCATAGCACAGTTTGGTTACCCACGGTCCTCATGTTGTACTTTAGCTCTCTAGATGTGCTCACCCTTCTTTTTTAATTGTGCTGGGTGGGGGTACATTGTGGCATTTACAGAAGTTCTTACAATATATCAAAATATATCATAGTTGAACTCATCCCCTCCGCCATTCTCTTTTATTCCCCCCTCCCCATTCCTGGAATATTTCAACAGGCCTCATCTTATCATACAGTTTTCTAAAAGACCATAAGCAAACTACACTGCCACCAGAAAGCAGGTGTCGAATGGTGCTTCATTACATTGGATATTTTTTATTTCCTTAGAATGAAAATGTCTTTATTTCCTTTATAGGACTGTCCTTGTGTCCTTTGATTTTTATCCTTTATTTTTTTGGCCTTATTGTATTTATTGCCTGGTAACATCATAGATATTAAATTATACTTGGAAATAGCTTTTCTTTTTTTTTTTTTTTTTTACCTTAGTGGCCTTTGTTTTTATAGAAGAGAATTACATTTTTTTGAAGAGAAGTCTCTAGAGAGAGAATTTTTTTGTTCCAGTGAAAGTTATACTATTTATTTGCTATTAACCAAATAAATATTCCTTCACAATTATGATTAAATACTTTGTTTTTATTCTGTTATTTCTATGACTCATTTAAATAGTTTTACTTTTTAATCCACTTGGAGTTTACTTTTCATGTCATATAAGGGGTAATTTAAATTAATTTATTTCTAAATTGTGATCCAATTACATAAAATAGCCCATTAAATAAGTGTTAAGTATCTAATTAGTTCTGATGCTTACTTGAAGATATACTAAATTATCTTGTGTACTTCTTTCTATTATAAAAATTCATTTTCTTACCTCTTTGAGTATTACACATTTTTATCATTGTTGGTTTGTGATATGGTTTAGCTCCCAGTAGAGCTGGTTCTTCCATCATTGCTAACTTTTCCAGCACTTTCTTTTCATGTATTCTCATGTATTTTTTCCCTGTGAGCTTTAGATCATTCTTTCAAGCTCTAAAAGGAGTCATTCAATGTGTGGGTCAGGGTCCATTTACGTTATACATCCATTATTGGGCAGGTCGGGTAAACTCGCCTGTAATATTTTCTTCTAAGTGTTGTAATTTTGTGAATCATTGCTGAGTATGAGTTCCATCGTACTAGTCCATTCAGGTTATTTATCCTCTCTTAACCACACTGACACAGAAAGACTCACCTCAGAAGAACATC
Source organism: Castor canadensis (assembly GCF_047511655.1). Classification (NCBI taxonomy): domain Eukaryota; kingdom Metazoa; phylum Chordata; class Mammalia; order Rodentia; family Castoridae; genus Castor; species Castor canadensis. Next base: position 26,132,931 of record NC_133398.1, on the reverse strand, counting down.
ATTCTAATTAAATGAGGGAAGGAATGTGAGATAGTCAGCACAATACCTATCACATTATAGATACCAAAATATCATTTCCTTTTTATTTTCTCCCAATCATAGTTTGCAGTTTCATCTGACCTTCTTAAACTCATTCCAAATTTTTATCTATTATAAGTGGATTCCTTTGCTTCTTTATACTTCACAACTGTTTCTTGCTGATGCCTAACAGTGCTATAGGTTATTTTCTTTTGTTCCCAGCCCCTCTGTGAAACTCTTGGCTCCTTCCTGGTTCTTATGGATTTCGTAGGTAGACCCAGAACTACTTTTTAACTTAAGACTTCTGAAAATCCCGCTCTGCTCCTAAAGAAATGCCAGAACACTTTGGTTCCTTGAGTCCCATCCAGGGTTGCCTCCACCAAAAGTCAGATCCTGCTTTTGGTCCCTGGAAGGCCTTATTCTTGGGTCTCTGGACCTCTCACCAAAAGAACTAAGCTTTTCCTTAGGAAGATTTCAGGTCCAAGTCTCATCTATGCCCTCCTTTGCCCCTACTCAGTCATCAGCCAGAACCCAAGCAGCCTGTGGTATTTTCAGACTGTTAGTATCCTTTGGCCTGCTGTGGACTTTTAACCACTGCAGATAGACAATTCCAAGCCAACAGCTCACTTGAAAGCAAGAGAACCTGAGGGTTGGCAGCTGGCTGTGTGATCTGGGACCTGAGTTCTCATTTTGGCTCTACCACTGCTGGCTGTCAGTAATCATTTATTTAAATCTCTTTTTTTTCCAAAGAGGACTTAAAGTTGCTTTATAGCTATAGAAAAACGCAGAAATTATAAAGTGGGGAGAAAGAGAGTAGGAGAGCAGGGGTTAGAAAGAAAAATCGAGTCAGGAATGGCAGGAACATAAATCCCTTTTGCACTTGTCTTTGACCAAATTTGACTTTGAGCTTCCTAGCAGTCAGAAGAAACAGAGAAATGCTTTGGGCAAATTACTTTATCTCTAAATCTTAGTTTCATGGTTGATAAAATGGAAATAAAAACACTTACATCATAGGACTGTTCTGAGGATAAAGTGAAGTAAGGAATGTGAAACCCTTAAGAACCCCAGTAGGGGTTCTGTAAATGCTAATTTTTATTGTTATTTTCTCATTCTGCATCTGTTTAGAAATCATCTCTATAGTTGGTGCATAAACTGACTAGCTCCAGACGTCTTATTCCTTTTTCAGCATGGTGCAGGCAGAGAAATGATGACACAGTTAACTGTACTACTACTATCAAGTGTGGAGAGAAGGAAATTCATCTACTTGTACCAGGTGCAATGGCAGGAAAGGGCAGTGATTTTCCTTTGTATATGATCTTTATTCTAGCCCATTTCCCAGGAAGAACTGGCCTCAATAGAACAGAATTTTAGAGCACAAAAGGGAGCCTATCCAGCTCATCCAACACTCTCTCTTTTCAGAGTGAAAGGGGAATAGAATTTCTCAACATTACACTGCTAGAGTTGATGCTTGGATTCCAAATCTTTCTCTAAAAGCACCCATTCATGGGAGGGGACTAATGTGGAATTGAAGTAAAGTAAAAACTGCTTATTTATTTATAGTTTAGGGAAGTGAAAGTCAGTTTGAGCTCAGACCGTTCATTGTTTCATCATTAGTGCTTCCAGCCATTGGAGAATAATCCATGCTTCCCCTGCCCCCTCGGGTGGTCCTGTAAAGCCAGGCCCCCACAGCCCCAGAGCTCACTATAAGAGCTCAGATCTTCTGGAAGCAGGGGCCTTGTGCGATTTCCTTCTGGTGAGGAGGAATGTGGGTTTTAAAGGGTCTGTTTTCCTAAGCGCTTTCGTGTTTTGACAGAGCGTCTCCCTCAAGCACGTCTTTGGGCTATTTAAAACTTACAGAGGAGACTTCCAAGTGTGCACATGTGCTCTAGAACCTCTGTGCAGCACTAGTTTATTTTGAGTGGTAGTATTTGACACTCTGATCATGGGCCCTTCACTGCTTGTCTCTAGTAACTGACAGCCCCAGTGCACTAGAGTAAGGGGCAGTCAAGCTGGTTATGATGGAATGATTTGGAAAGAGAACCAGCTCCAAGCAAGTGGCTGCATTCATCTTATCCAGGCCACTTAGTGTCACATGTATGGCTGGTATTCTATATGCACCCTCCCATCAGCCAGAGAAAGTGGTGTTATTGTCCTCCTCTTATTTACAAGGTTACTCAGAGCAGTGTGCTGACATGCTCAAGGTCACAGCCCAAAGTCAATCCAGGTTTCGGACCCCAAGCCTAGCACTACGTTTCTTTGATACCACTGCCATTTACTCTCGGTAGAAGAAAGAAAGAAAAGAAAAGAATGAAGAGAGGGAGGGAGGGAAAGAAAGAGAGAAGAAAGAAAGAAGGAAAGAGAGAGAGAGAGAGAGAGGAAGGAAGAAAGGAAGGAAGGAGGGAAGGGAAGGGAAGGAAAGGAAAAATCAAACCCAAGTCCAAAACTAAATCAGCAATTTCCAAACAAGTTTCATTTCTTCCAGTCCCTGGCATGGCCATTCAACAGTGACTGATGTCACTGTCTACATTAGTAAACTGTGTACTAGGGAGATGAGTGTTGGTTGATGCCCTTTGGTTCAGTGTTAGTAAACTTGATGACTTTAAATAATTTGTTTGTGAGGTCCCAACCACTGGAGGTTGTTTATCTGTACTTCCTCTCTTCCCTCTCCTATTTACCTTTCTGAATTGATGACTTGGGATGCCCAACACCATGTGCATCTGTGTGCACTTGAGATCTGAAAGTCAAGCCAGTGTCACCACCAGCTGCAGAAGCATGCCACTCACTGTCATTTTTGGAAACCAAAAATGACTGGTCACATAATGGTGATTAGATAAAGCTTGTAATTTGTGTTTGCTGTAGTCAGCGACGTGGTATTTTGGGACAAACAGCCGCTCTATGCTACATATAGCTTGGAATTTGCGGCTTTTGTGTAACCCACCATTGTATGGTCAAGGAAGTAAAGTAGAAAGAGGGGAGAGAGAACAGATGAAGGGAAAGAGGTCAGGAAGCCCCCTTCAGTGGACAGACAGAGTAACAGATTGTCCACATCACAACATGAGAAAAAATATTATCTAAAACAAGAAATGCTACTTAGTAAATCATCTTTGAATCTCAAAAGTTCCTTTTTTGAGTTCTAAGCTTAAAGAGCCTACAGAAAATCTGGAGTTGATTTGGTTTAAAAGGTACTCCATTAGATATCAAGCACTGCCTGGCTTCCTGAAGGTGTGATTCTTCCTTGACAGCTGGAGACACTTGATTCCCAGTGAAAGGCTCAGCTCTCTCCCAGAATCAAGGAGGAATCCTAATCTGAATCCGAGCATGACTGAAGAGGCTCAAGTTCAATTCTCTACTGACTCACTGCCTTAATCTGACTGATGTTCTCAGATGGGATGCTCCTTTGTAAAAGGCCAGCTTCCTTCCCTGCCTCCACTTCTGTGAACAATGTCTCAGCCTTTCCTCTGACTCTGAGGCTTAGTGGGATGAGACCTTTTTCTACTCACTGAGGTCTTCACATACAGGCTAGGAAGGGCATTAGGGTTAGAAAAATAAGTTGACCTGAGTTCTGGCCCTCCAGTTGCTTATGAGCTAGAGGAAAACCCTGGCTCTTTAGGAAGCTGCATTCTTGTGCTAATTAGACCCCATTGTGACAAGGAAACTGGGAAAATTTTCCCACTGGAGTTGGAGAGAAACAATTCCCTAGGAAAGTGGGATGCTGCTACTAGACTACAGAGGACCAGGGGAAGGGGTGTTGGACATACCAAACAAGAGATTTCTGTTAGTTACAATCAATATCCCCAGTTACCATCTTAAAATCAAAAGCCTAGATCTTAAAAGGCTCATTAGCTTTTGGAGATACATGAATATATAGTCAAATTATAAATATTGGGTGAATGTTTTGCAAACAAAGACCAATCTGTGTTCCATGAAGAATGTTTAAGCACTAGAATCTCTTCACAACATGAGAAAAACCATTATCTAAAACAGGAAATGCTACTTAATAAATCACCTTGGAATCTCAAAAGCAATTATTTTCCTCTTTTGTCCAAGCCACTTACCTGCACAGTGATAGCGCAGGGAAGGTGTGGGTTGGGGGTTCTGTTGGGAACCCGCTTCTTATTGGTTGGGGCCAAGGACTGCCTCCTTCAGGTTAAGATGCTGCCTTTGCCATCAGCTAGGTTTCCTCTTGGACTTTGAGACTCATGCTTTGAAAGCACTTCCCAGCACCACTCTAGTTAATTCTCTCTACTGTCAATATGGCTAATGCTCCTGATACATGACAGAAGTATGTATGGGACCAGAAGAAAGGGACCTTCCATATAGGGAAACTGAAGCCTATAAGGGTGAGACAGCTTGTCTAAAGACATAGAAGTAAGACATAGTAGATCCAGTGTGAAATTAGCTTGGCCTGACTCCTAATCTAGAACTCTTTCCACTATTTTTTCTATTTTAGGACACCAAGATTATGGCCACAGGTCATAAATTGGAATTGTCACATTCAATCAATCAATATTTGCTGTTTTCTTTTAGGGACACCAATATATGTGTCAGCTACATATTCTGCTCTTAAATCCCTTACTATTTGGGGGAAGAGGTGATACATGCACAAATGTTGTGTTAAATTGTAGAAAATGCCAAATGACTCAAAAAAGGAGCAGGGTCTATTATAGGAACTTGATCTCCAGGTGGTACAAAGTCACTTTCAGTAGCAAGCAGACATTTGAGCCAACTCTTGGAAGGGTTTTGGCACAGAGAGGTTTGAGAGAAGAGAGCAAAAGACTACTTCCAGCTGGAGGCATCTGGGGAACTGGGAGGAATTGGGGAAAGACATTTTAGGCAAAGGAGTCAGTATAAACTCAGTGTTATAGTTTGGATCTTAAATGTCCCTGAAAGGCTCATGTAGTCAATGTGACTCCATTGAGAGGTGGTGGAACCATTAAGAGGTAGGATGAGTGGGAGGTTTTTGACACTGGGATGTGCTCTTGAAGGGGATTGTGAGACCCTGGTCTCTTCCCTTTTCTCTTTTACATTTGGCCGTGAGGTGAATGGGCCAGCTCTGTCACATACTCCTGGCATTATGCTATGTGTTGCCATGGGTGCAAAACAATGGAGTCAATCAGTCACAGGCTGAAATCTCCAAAATTGTGAGGCAACAATAAAACCTTTTCTCTTTTTAAGTTGATTTATCTCAGGCATTTGTTATAGTAAGAGAAAGCTGACTAATACTCTGGCTCAGAAGTTTTAAGTGAGGTGTGTTTTGGGAAAGGCTACTGGTTATTCACTATGGTCAAGAAGGATTGGAATTATGGGGGAGGTTGACTCCTTTATCAAATAACTAGGTGATCAACAGAAACACATTGACTATGCAACTCTCTGGAATGGTTGGTTTTGACAACTCCACGCATCTTACTATATCTTCTAGATTCATCTCTGGGCCACATCTCTCAAACATCCTTTACAGTACTACCAATAGGTTAAAGTTCCTGCCCTTGGTTCTATCTTTACTGAATTTACAACTATATTCAAGATCTGTCTCCTTGATACTAAATATCTTAACAAAATGTGAGAGAGACATGGTGTTGTTTAGCTTATATCAGGGGGAACATCTGGATACCTGGAAACATCTAGAGAGTTTGCCAAAGAAGAATAAAATAATGCTTTGTATCTTAGTGTCTGGTATTATGGGACATAGACAAAGTCTGAATCACTAGCATGTCTTTCAAAGTTTGAAATGCTTTCCTTTAAGAACTCAAAAGTCCCTTCACTTCTGTCTCTTGCCCACTTTCATCTTCACTATTTGTTGTAGCAATGATAAGCAATTCCACTTGAAATGTTATAGAACTAGATGACTGACCTCTTACTGTTATGTCTCTGGGGAGAAGACCAAATAGTCCATCTCCTCTGTTTATTTAAAATTCAGTTCACTAATTAAACTTGAAAACATTCATTGAGCCCTTCCTAGTTTGAGGCCCTATGTGTGACTTGAGGAGAGAAAGATTACAAAGATGCAGGCCCTGCCTTGTAAGGGATTAGTGTCTCAGAGTCATCTCAACACGGAGTGAGTGGAGCTAATAAAGATAAGAACAAAAGACTTTGAATGCACAGAAAAATGTTATTTAGGGGATTATTAGTCAGGGTTGTCCAGGAAAACAGAACAGACAAGATGGATACACACATTTATATACAATAATCTTCATATATATATATATATAATATACTTATCATGATGCATTGTTTTTATACAAGTAGAAAGGCTGACAAGTCCCATAATATGTCATCTGCAAACTGAAGACCCAAGAAAGCTAGTGGTATGGTTTGAAGGCCTGAGAGCTGCAGAATTAATGGTTTAGATTCCAGTCTAGGTCTGAAAGCTTGAAAACTAGGAGTGCCAGGGGCAGAAGCTCAGTATCCCAGCTTAAACAGTCAGGCAGTGTAAATTCAATCTTCCTTTGCCTATTTGTTCTACTCAGATCCTCAGTGGACTACAGGTACCTCATTGGGGAGGGCCATCTGCTATAGTTGGTCCACCAATCCAAATACTCATCTCTTCTAGAAATGTCCTCATAGACACATTCAGAAATAATGTTTAACTAGCTATATGCTGCCCAGTCAAGTTGATGTGTAAAATTGACACCACAGGGAGAGAATTGGAATGATCGAGGAAGTATTCAAGGAAGGAAAAATTTTTGCCTAGAGTTTTTTTTTTTTTTTTTCCCAAACATTGACAGGCTTTATTGTGGGGGGTTCATGCCTGGGACCCTGCCCTCTTAAATAAAGAAGTGCATAGAAAAGAAGGGTTTTACTTGGAAGTGAGGGGGTGGAAGCGAGAGGGAGGGGGGTGGGGGGAAAGGGAGGGAGTGGGGGGAAGGGGGGAGTAGTGACCCAATCATTGTATGCACATATGAGTAAAGGAAATGAAAAAAAGAAAAGAAGGGTTTTGGAAACCTTTGTACAATATCTACATCTGGGTCCCTAGAGAAGGAAGAGGGTGATTGCTGGGTGGGCTGGAGAGTTGGAGGCATGGCCCTTGCCCTTGCATGCCCACTCCACCCTGAGTCTTGAGGGATAAATAGAAGTTAGAAGGCATTACAGCATAGGAAAGGGCAGGAACATGGAGACATGATGTAACTAAGGATGTTGGGAGAAATGGGTGGAGTTCAGATGGCTGTTAGGTACAAGATGGGACCTGGCAAAAGATAAAGTCAGAGAAGCATATAAGGACAGTATAATGGAAGGCAGTGTGTTATATGGTGCAGGCCTTATCCTGTGGATCACAGGAACCCTCAAAGCATCAAAAACATCCCCATATTAGCACCTATCAATTCTATTCCAAAATACAGACCCAAGAGAAAAAAAATGCATATATCCATCCAAGATATATTCCAGAATGTTCATAGTGTCTTGTGAATAAGGGCACTAAACCAGAGCAACCAAGATTCTGTCAAGAGAAGAATGGATAAATTGCAATATACTCATACAATGGAGTATTTCACAGTCACACAAAAGTCAGCAAAATGATGACATTCCCCACTGTATGGATGAATCTTGCAGACCTTATGTTGAACAACAGAAACCATTTTTATTTAATTCCACTTATCTAAAGCTCAAGAAGAGGAGGCAATGCACAGAGATTAAAGTCTGTCCAGTGGTTATAGGGATTGGAATGTTGCCTGGGACAGGGAATAAGATAGTCTTTAGAGATGCAAGGGGTGCTTGTATCTTGATCTGCTGGTAGGCATATGTGTATAGACACAGGTAAAATTTTACAGCAGTGAGATTAGTGTACTTTAGTGAATCTGTATTTTAATTCAATAAAAAGCACAACAGTGCAAAACCAGTATTTTTAAAAATGTTGCTTTAAGTATAATTTTATTAATTTAGTTATACTTTTTGGCAGGATGATCCAGTCCTCTTCAAAGAAGTTCCTTTCTTTGTGATTGATCCTTCTCTCTCTCAGTAACATGTACTTTCTATGGAAGACCAAATACCCCTTGGTTGGTAAAAATAAAATGCCAAGAACCAAGCAGAAAAGCAGCAAAATAAATCAAACTGTGGTAAACTTCACCCCAGGCATCACCTTTTTGTCTCTTCAGTGACAGGGTTCCCTGTGTGACTGATGTCCTTTTTATTATATATTCACCTCAAGCCTGCATCTTCCTCCCTGCAGCCTAGAAATATGAATTCAAATTGTTCTAATAATAAAAAACAAAAGCAAATAAACAGTTCTTCCCCCAAGACCCTGCCTACTTTCCAGTTTCTTCTATCTCCCTCCTCTTCAAAAGAGCTTTCCAAACTCAAAGTCTCCATGTTCTCTCAGGACATTCACTCTTCTAACCAATGGACACTTTCCTCACCTTGGTTTTGTTCATCTCATCTTACTTGGCTTCTTGACTGCATTTGGCATTGGTGGTGAGTTTTTCCAGCCGAAGAATTTCTCTTCCTTGATTTTTGTAGAAGCCATCTCTTCTGGTGAGCAGATATGGCTATCATATCCACCTCCATGGAATGCTTGTGATAGAAAGAATAACTTGGAAGCCAAAGTGGATTGGAGAGAGGACTAGCTAGACCACCTCCCACGGCACCAATCCATGGGCCAAACTTCCTGGAAATGAGTTGGAAATAAGGAGCCAGTTTATTTTTTAAAAATACCCTGGTCTAACAATTTACATAACTGGCAAAATGTAAATTGGGCCCTCTCTCACCCAAGCACAAAATACCTTTGAGTGAAAGTTAATAATAATAATTTAAAAAGTCTTGCTGGCAATTGCCTATTTCAGCTGCATAGTTTTGGGGGACATGCTCGGGCAAGAGCAGTCAGCTGAGACTCTGGAACAGGAGTGTGGATGTAGTGTTCCTCACTGTAGTGATTCATTTTGTTATCTAAATTGAAATCCTTTGTTAGTCCTCCCAAGAAGTCGGTCAGCTTCAGAAAATCACAAAAGAAAACAGGATGGAGTTCCAGAACAACAAGAAAAATGGGAAATGTCTGTTTTTCCTTTTTAAATTTTTTTTCATGAACTTTGCATCTCCTTTGGCCATGGGTATGAATTATAAGAGAAACTTTTCTGAATATAATTTATATTATGAGAAAATAACTTTCTTGCCAGGCCCATTAAATAAATGTTGAACAAATATTTAAAGAAAACTATTTGAAGGTATCACAAATTAGGATCCCACTTCCCTCACCTCCCACTCCATCCATGATGACGAATTCAGTGTGAAAGGACCTTGCAATGAGATGGGAAAAGACTATACTGAGAACACATGGAAGAGAAAGGGAGCTCATTCAATTCAGGGAAGATGGGCAGCTTTGATTGGCAAATCATATCTTTGATCATATATGTCATGCTCTTCCTCTAAAACCTTCCTTGGCTTCCCATTTCTTAAAAAGTAAAGTCTAGCTCCTCAGCTTGCTTTGATCTGCTACCTATTGGTACTAGTGAGACATGCCACTCCATCCCTTTCTTTAGTCATCACTGGAGTCCAAAGGAACCTACCTGCTTTTCCTTACATGTGCAGACTATATTCCCAGGTTACAGAAAACTAGGGCATTTGATCTGTCCAAGCTGGGTCTCAGCCTCTGCCACGTATCTCAGGAACTCATTTGGGCCCAGGAAGAATTGAACTGGGTCAGAAGACAAGTGTCAGGAAACTGAGCCTCGATGGGTTAAATTAGAGCGGTGCTTCCAGCTGGGTAGTCAGATCAATTTCCAGGATTTACTGGGACTGTGTTTCCCAGCTGGGCTGGACTCAATCTTCCATCTCAGTCTCCATGAGCCTGGCGGGTGACTGTGAGGATTAGGAATTTGTGGGCCTGAGCTGGCAGCGATCTCCTCGAGCCAGAAGTGGGGTTGCTCTGATGAGTAGATAATTAGGATGCTTCTTTCAGCTGGAGATAAAGTCCAGAGCCTCACTCCAGCCATTATCCTGCCAACCCTAATAGAGCCGGATTGATGGATACAGCGCGGAGGGAATTTGGAACATTCTTGTGCACACTATATCACACTCAATAACCGCTCGTGCACAATGTGGGACTTTTATAAGCCATTACAAAATCCATTTTGAAACATCTTTGGGTGTGACAGCCAGCTGCAAAGCATCTGAAGTATCCCTGACATTTAGGCTCTGGTGGAGCTTGTGAGAACACAGGGACTGTATAGCAATCGCGCGTGCACACACAAGCCAGCCAAGAGAACTCCATCGTAAGGGAAGCAGATGGTAGCATTGTAGCCCACCGTAAGTCTTAGACTCTACTTCAGCAAATGCTCTAATCCTTCTTGTTAGACAAGAACAGAAACCCCCCAAATGCTTTCCATATGTACTATTGTCTTCCTGGCCCTTTAATTCTACCTCAAAAGCCCCCAACTTAGCAACCTTCTTATTAATGCTAAACATATTACATCAGTTCTAACATCGATATGTTTAATATGAATACAATTAAAGTTGCTTCAACATAATCCTGGTAAGATAAACAGCACTGCTATTATTATAAACATCCCTGCAAGGTCTCTTGTAAAATATTATCAATACTAATAGAAGTCCTCCCCGACCCACCCAGATACTGGGGCTAAACAATGCCACTGCCTCCTTACTAATAACAAATATGTCCAGTGATTTAAACATCGGTGCATCCAATGTAAACACCATTATAGCTAATGTAAAACAGTTACCCAGCCCACCAAATCTTCAACCAGAAAGCTGCAGAAGAGAAAGAACAGTTTCCTCAGCAAGAATGCATTACGGCCTGCTGGTGCCATTTGCAATAGATTACTTAAGCCCATAAAGAAATGAAAATTGCAGGCGTACTTTGAGCCAGAAATGATGAAATTGGAGAGCACAGGCTCAATGCAGCATGGCACAGACAGGCTTCTGCCCAGGGTCTGTAGGCCCTGTGAGGTTAGATTGCACCTTCTTTGAGTCTTTGTGTGCACATCACAAAGCCTCTGATACACCATGTTCTGTGGGTCCTACTTGCAATCCATGGCTTCCATATGCGTAGGCATGAAGCCTATGACTGGCCTTTTTAGAGCTAATGTGCTAGCCAGGACTGGGGGTGTCTAAACATATGCACATGGGTAGATTGCTTTCTACAATGGCCTTGCCTGGCCAGCATAGCAAAGACCAGCGTTATGGTTTCTGTCTGCCACTGTGGAGTTTTTCTTTTTCAGATTACAGAGAAGGCCAGAGTTTCCTAGAGGAGACCTTGACAATTCATCAGTTAAACCAGGATTATATTTTGTTTGTCTGATTCCTATCTTACCTAGTACCTCTGAGACAAGCAGACAGATTCTCAAACAAGAGTTCTCAAGTCCACATTTCATTCTTGCCTGTCTTCCCCTTTAAACCAATTTCTGTGACTTATAGGCTCCTGATCTCTTGTGTGCATCTCATTTCTGGAAACTTCTTGTGTGTGGTTCCAATGATTCCATGCTGTTTTTTTTTTTTTTCTTTATCTACCAAGTCTACTCCTATTAAATACATACCCAAACTCACCAAGCACCAGCTGTACATCCCTCTGTAAGATGACCCAATGAAAAGCAGCTCAAAACTCCTAACTCTACCCAGCTGCAGAAGGTCTCCATGTGATACTATGAACAGACAACCTCGACTTTCCACTGTCTCTCAGGGGTCTCCCTGGGATATTTCCAAAGGGAAGTCATTCCGTTAGGGGTTGGTTTGTATGATACTTACTATAATGTCCCCAGGCCGATTACAGTTTCTTGATGATTCAGAACAAGCATAAGGAAATTTCCATATTATTTTTCCCCAAATATTTTAATACAAATTAAACTGCATCTCTCTTAAAAGTTCTTATGAAAAATGTAAGTAATCGTTGGTATTGATGACAGAACTTTTATTTTCTTTTTTGTGGTGAGACTGGGGTTTAAACTCAAGGAGGACTGGAATTTGAACTCAGATCCTCACACTTGCAAGGCAGCCCCTCTACCACTCGAGCCATACCTCCAGTCCATTTTGCTCTGGTTATTTTTGGAGATGGGGTCTCATGAACCATTTGCCCAACTGGCCTTCAACCATGATCCTTCCAATCTCAGCCTCCCAAGTAGATAGGATTACAGACCTGAGCCACACATCTGTGGCTCAGCAGAACTTTTCTATGATAAAGAAATACCCATTTTCTTGGAGTACCTTTGAGAACAAGCATCTGTGTGTGCCTCTCAATATTGGGGTATTTACCAGCATTTAGAGTTCAGTAATAATCAGTATCTCCAACTCCAGTACTTTTGGCATTTGGGGCCAGATAATTCTCTGTGATGGGGGCTGATGAAAATGAATGAAGACAAACTCAGATGCAAATTCTTGTTTTCTTACTTAAGTGCCTGTGTGGTCTTCTTAGGCAAAGAACTTAATCCATCTGAGCCTCAGTTTCCTCATATGAACAGAGGGATTGATGATATCTATGCATTAGGGCTTGCAGGAAACCACCTGGGTCTTACATATGTAAATTCATGATGTCAATTTATAGCAGCTGTGGTTCTCATTTGGGTCCCACACCAAGCACCTCCTTCTTGATGAGCCTGTGGAGGCTCAGAGCCTGGACAGGGTGTTCTCATTTCCCCAGACTCTGGGAAGATGGAGGGTTGGAATTTTACTTCAGCTAAACATCATATTATTAATGCCAGGCAACACTTTCCTAATAAAACCCAAAACCATGTAAACACTAGTATAGCTTTCAATTTGTAGTCAGGTTAGACTCCAGGAGCGTTTGGTTCCATTTTATTTTATTTTATTTTAAAGTGAAATCTTTACAGTGGATTTGAAAGCAAGCTATTTTCTGCCTCTCTGGAAAAGTGTAAGTTTTGGAAAGCGAATTTCCTTGGAATGTTTCAATTTCAATCAAGGGTGGATGGGAGAAGAAAAAAAAAACCAAAAAAAAGTTGGTCAATTTACATGGTAGGATTTCTAGATCTGGATTCATCATCTCATTTAGGAAGTGCCCTATGGAGTGAAATATGCACAAAAAGGAGGTCTGGAGCTGGTCTAAAAGCTATTTTATGTCCTTGGGAAAGCAGGTGTTTACATTCATACTCTGAGTGTGCAAAGTGTCACATACCGCTAATGCTGCAGCTAAGTCACTCGGGGGAGGAGTCCCCCTATTGTCTACCCTTGAATCTGCAAGAACAGAATTTACATCATTCTTCTTGTTTCTTATGTTACCAACAGCAAAGAGTTCTGATCTCACATCCATTGAGCCCCAGAGATCCAGGGAGGAATGGTCAAGTTTCCTACCCCTGGGAGCCCACAGCCTGGCAAGAAGGTGGGAGGACAGACTTTGAAGGATCCTCAGCCTACTCTTTCCTGTGACAAGGAATTAGGCCTCAGAGGGCTGCTTGGAGTCATTCTTGGTTCTGAAGCTTTGGGGACAGCTGAGCTCTGGGCTTCACCCAGAGCCTAGGGACCAAGGTACAGTGGTTCCTGTCATAGGGGAGCCTGGGGCCAAACTCCATGTGTATTCAGTAGCATATTCGTAAATGGTGGGGAATTTGAAACAAAGGACAGGTAATATGGGTCAGGGGCTGGGGAGAGTTCTCAGTCACTGTCACTGCCTAGGAAAATGTGCTAATAGGAAGGGCAGAACGGGAAACAGACCACCTCCTGCCCCAGAGATGGTCTTAGGAAAAGCCATGAAACATCCTGCAGGACCTCCCCCCATGAGCTTGGCTCTCATCCAATCTCATGCCTGCCAGGAATCACTCCACAGACTCTCTGGAGCGCTTTCTGGGTTTATACTCAAGCCCTTAACCAGGCTGCCTTCTCTTCTCATTCCCACTGAACTTGGTCCAGGCCTTCAATTCCTCTGATACAATGACCATCACCATGCAGATGAGTCCTCCATCTTTACCTCCAGCCAAAGTCTCCTGGACAACTGGAAGATTTACCAGCTCCCTGGAAACTTTGCCTCAGGCACTTTTGCCTGCTGCCTCTACCTGGAAGCCTCCCTGACTCCAAAAGACACCAGTTCCTTTTGCTTCCCATCCTACTGGGAGGGCCCCATATAGCATCTAACAAGTGGTCTTCAGGTTCGTCTCTTCATGCCCATCTCCACTGAGTGCCTAGAGGCAGAGTAGGTGTCAGTGACTCCTCCTCAAGTGAAGGACTGTCACTGATTAGGGCTCTGGAGAGAGCAATATGACGAGGCACTCATCCATCTTACAGTTACAAATAGGCACTTGCAGGTGTGAAAAGTTGACACATAGGTGAAATTAAATTTGTCACACATGAATTCTGATCACCACCAGTTGCTTTTCTGTGACAAGGAGACTCACAAAAATGTGACTTGCCTTTCCTTACTTTCCCCTACCTCTTCCAAATGTCATTGGAGCATAAAAACCCAAGGATGACAGCTTACCAAGGGGCTGGGCCCCAGGGCAAGGCAGAGGTTCTCTGATTGCACATTCATTGCTGCCTAGCCACATGTGCACTTTCCCGCAGGGCCTGACACAGAACAGATGATGGCATGGGTTGAGAAAATCATCTCCCAGCCAGTATGGTGACAGAGAAAGCAACAAGGAAGATACCATCAAGTGAAAGCTCATAGCCTAAAGCCAAGAGGAACAGTCTCCCTGGTCACACAGAAAGGAAGACAAAGTTGAGTCACTAGGATTCCCAAGGGAGCAGACTGAGGGACTGCCAGTAAGTGACAGTAATATGCCAGCAATACCCGCCATATTGGTGGACCCAGAAGTAGAATCCATTCCTGGCCTTTTAAACTGGGTCTGGGCAGAACACCTAGAGAAATACTTTGGAGAGACTCAGTTCCACTTGAACTTAACTCCAACCCAGAAGGATATTAGCTTTTGTACAGGAAAAAAAAGGGGGGGGGGGCAGGGGGCGGTTGCTTCTTCTTAGCACCATGCTCTGGCCTGTAATCCCTATAACACTGTATCTACTTATAACAATTCTTAGGTATGGGGTAGAGTAAAGACTCTTGACTACAATGAGGAAGCCATAAAAAGATTTTTTTAAGGAAATACTGAATTCGTACTGTGAAATGAAAATAAAATACATTTGTTCATAATAAACACCTATATATCATTTAGTATATACCAAGAATTTCCCAAGTTGTTTACAAATATCAACTCATTTAATCTTGTCAAAAGACAAAATAATAACCAATTTAGTTTAAAGATCTTAATTGGTTTTATTTGTGATTCTAGAGTTAAGCAACACTTTGTTCCATAAAATAGAATAAGTTCCAATGAGCCAAAGCAGATGAGATTGGTTTTATAGACAGTGAAGGACTAAAAAACGCAGAAACAAAGGACAAAAAGTGGATTGGTTTTTTCAAAGTTGCTTTCCTTGTAGGGATGGGACAGAGAGATAGGTGACCTTTAGGTTGCTTTTTATGGTAAGAATTAAGGGAGAGGGAACTTCTTTGTTATATCATTGGAACTGGCTTATTTGGGAAACTTGGCTATTATCCCTCTCTCCTGATTTCTCAGAAGGTCAGATAATAACTTAATTTCAATTTGGTGATGTGGGACTGTAGTATGAGTGATTCCATTTTAATTTTGAGTCTAGTCTGTTGAGGCCCAGTGTGGTAGCTTAGTCCAAAACAATGTCCTCCTATCATTTTTACTTAACAATTTTCAAAGCATCTTATGAGATAAGTACTGTCATTACCCTCACCTTACTGATGGGGAAACTGAGGCATAAAGCATTTGAGTCCACCCAGCTCACAAATGGCAAAGTCAGGATTTGAACCCAAGAAATCTGCCCCGGGATCCATAAGTCATTACTGCATCATACTTCCTCATCTACACAAAGGATGCATGCATAATTTTTTAAATGGGGCTCGGATACTATTTTCTGAATCTCTCCTCAATAACACTTAACATTAAAAAGGCTTAATGTTCAGAAGCCATGATGTTCAGAACTTCTACAGGTCATGTGCAGATTTTTCATTTTTTTGTTATGCAAAGTTGATTGGCCATTTCTACAGGTCTCATCATTTTTATTACTTGGCATCTATAATACCTTTATGTTAGGGTCATTATCATTTAATTTTGAAAATTGGCAGTCTGCTAATGCATCTGCTCACAATTCACTGTAAATACTAGGTCAATTATTAACAGTATTTGTCTTAGTCCTTTCAGGTTTCTATAGCAACAATCCATACACTGACTGAGAGGTTTATATCCCACAGAAATTAATTTTTAACAGTTTTGAAGACTGGGAAGTCCAAGATTAAGACACCAGCAGATGGTGTTTGCTGAGATCCCACTTTCTGGCTCATAGATGGCACCTTCTTTCTGTAGTCTTCACATGGTGGAAGGAAAAAGGGATCTTTCTGGGGTCTTGTGTAAGGGCATTAATACCATTTTTGAGGACTCTATCCTCATGACCTAATCATTTCCCAAATGCTCCACCTCTTCATATCATCACATTGGGGATTAGGATATTTCAGCATATGAATTGGGAAGGGGAACATTCAATCAATTGCAATATTCTTAAAGTCTGTTCCTTCCAAGTATCTGAAAAAATATCTACTGCATGCTAACGACAGTACAGAAGGGCTTTTACCCTTGTGTTTTCATAACCTTGGAATGTAGCATTTTTCTCAGTCATGATGTTCCATGTTCTCTGGCTGATTGCCTCTGCCTTATATGTGCTCAGGGTGTGGTGGTGATGTGGCATTGCCTCTGTGTGGCCCACCTCTGTGGGTCTGCTGCCAAATATCTGCAGTGAGCCTGGGATCAGAACTTGCAGAATAAGAGATGGGTGCTGAGCCTATGAGGGTGAGGACAGTGAGAATCCACAGGGCACTTTTGTGCCTCTCTGCCATCATATCTGATCATGACTAATTTGTGAATGTGACAGCTTGAAGCTTCACCTTGACCTTCCAATCACAGGCCAGTTCCTCTCTTAGTCAAGTTTCTCCTGAAACCATATAGTGAATGAGACTCTGGGAAATGTAGTTCTAGCTGACTTAAGCTGGGATAGCAGAATCAAATACACTATTTTGCTCTTAATTTTTTTTCTGGGGACTGCTATTTTGGAATGAGGTGATGTGTAAGTAAATGATCAGAAAACTACTTATGGGACATGACATCAGAGCTAGGGTGGTTAAATGGGTGATTTTAGATACCTTTTCCAGCTAAGATAGCTTGATGCTTATGGGTGTGTCCCTCACCCAAACCCTTGATGCAAGACTTGGAGGTCTATTGACTAAATTACACATTTTTTTTTTTCTGGAAAATGTAGTGAGCACTGCCAATGCTACCTCTGTGCCCGAGAGTTAGTGAGAAGTTTATTTTGGTTCTCTGAGTCTTGAAACAATCTTTTACAAGTGACCCATACATCTGTCTTCCTATGAAGGTGTACACCAGCTCTTATTTGATCACAAGCTCTGATTTAAATTAACAGAGTAAAGAAATACTTGCCAAAATGGATGGCTGAATTAGTGTAACAGTTATGAATATAACTTTCACAAAGCTGGAACTCTCCTAGCACTTTTCAGTGCTTCTACAATAGATGTGATGAAGGACTCCTTGGTCTCTGTGTTGGTTAGGCAATAATCCAAATACCTTCAGATATTAAAGTCAGCTGCCACTCATCCAGAGCATGCAAAGAGATGGCTTGCATTAGAGATCTCAGTCAGTAAGAGTGGCTTCAAGGATGTTGCTTGGGTACTGGCAGAATGGCGCAAGTGGAAGAACACCTGCCTAGCAAGTATAAGACCCTAAGTTCAACTCTCAGTACCACAGTAAAAAAAAAAAGATGTAGCTTGGAGGGGCTCAACGTGTGTTCCTTCAGTGCAAGGCTTGTATGTGACTTCCCCTGGGATAGGAAAAATATGACAAGAGCCCTTTTGCCTGGAAGCAGAATGGCTCCTTGCCCCTCCCCACTGCACCTACTGTGAGGCCTGAACTGCAGGTAGAAGAGAGAGGTTCTACACTGTCCTCAGCAGTTCTGCTGATTATTATCCCAGACAGGACATTTTAATTATTAAAATGAGAATGTTTTGCAAACCAAAGTAACTGGAAGGCTTATTTCCCTGGAATGCCTGGAAAAGTTACAGGACCATTCTGAGTTTCCCCTCCCCAGGGCAGGTAAAGAACTTCACAGTGAGGCCTTGTTAACGGAGAATGGTGAGAAAGAACACAATTATTTATTGTTTGTATCCTCTAGAATCTGCTCATCAAGGAAAACATTCATCATGTCTGCTTGGCTATTTGGTACAAGGTTAGGGGAGCTCTGCCTGCATTCAGATGACATAAACAACCTGAGAAGATAACTTGAACTTTCCTAGCCTTAATCTCTTATCTGAAAGTGAGGATGATTATAGTGAACACCTCCAAGGAACTTCCGAGTTTTAAATGGCCCCTTGCCCCTCCCCACACTCTATCATGAGACCGGCACTGCAGATAGAGAAGAGAGGTTTTAGTGAGAGTTTGAAATGAGACTGTGTTCTTAGCAGGTGCTCAATAAGATGAGGAGCCTGAGTAGCAACTTCACCTCTTTGCGTGGGCAAAGGGGCTCACCAAATTAGACAAAGTGACTTACTGATCTGAGGACACAATGACAAGCAGCATTTGTCACAGTGACTAAACAGCAATAGGCAGCTTGGGGCAAACTAAGCAAGCATCCTGGCCCTCTGCTTGTTTTGATGCTTTTCTCATAAGGTCTGCATTGAAATGAAGAAGTCAAGAGCTTTGGTGGACTGTGAGGGGAAGTGAGATCCAAAAAATATCTACCTTTATGACAGGTTTACTTGGTCCAAGGGAGAAAGCCTGTCTCTCTGGGTCAGGGTGGACAGGCAGATTGAGACACAGCCCCTCTGCTATGCTAGCTTTGCATTGGTTCCATGCTTTGGCAGAATGCTTAGGAAGAGTAATGGCATAGCAATGAGTCTGGGCTTTGAATACCAACTACGGCTCTTGTTCCAACTGTGCAGTGTGATTGTGAACATTTTGTGTTTGGGGGTCTCACTTTCTCTACCACATGGGGCTAGAGTGAGGAAGCAATGAGATAGTGGCCATAGGTATACTCAATGGTTTTTCTCTTTCTCCATCTTTACTTACTTGTCTTCTACATTTTCTGCAGTGCCTCCTTTTACCGTCCACAGTTCTCTTCAAAGTCTCCTCACTCTCTCCTAATCGGCCTCTTCCTTGTCTTGATTTCCATGGCTCATCCTGTCTGTGGGTTCCTTTGCCCCCTCTGTGGTTGGCTTCCTTGGTTTTTTTTCTTCTTCTTCTCCTGTTTCTCTTTCCCCATTGCCATCTGAATGAATGTTTTCCATAATTTTGTATCTTTCTCTTCTTTCCATCAGTGCTCATCTGCCTCTACCTTTCTCTGCTGCTATGTGTCTCTTAGAGGTGCTTTCTGCCCAGATACCTTCTTTCCATTCTCTTCAGACATCTGCCTACATCTCCAGGGTGACACTAGGCCAGAAGCAGCGGGAGAGTCAATAATGAAGGCAAGAAGAGGATCCAGACTCGAGTCTGCCAACCCTCTACTGAGAGCAGACTCATCTTGAGAATTCCATAACTGGGCCCATTTTCACCAGAGCACGACCTGCTTATTGGGGAAGATGACTTCTATCTCTGGCACTCATTTGACATACAAACAAAAATAAAACACTAATTCTAAACCCCAAAACAAAAACAGAGCTTCAACATCTCCAACCCTCAGGCTAGGAAAAGATGATGCTCACATTTTGGCTTCTCTCTCTCTCTTCTTCTGCCTCCCGGGTTCAGCTGATGTTTTCTTGGAAGAGGGAATGGCCCTTTGTTGGGTATGAGCCAGGACATAGGTCATTTAGGAAAGCTGGTGACCAGGACTATTGTTTTAATGTCCAATGCTTTTTGATAATTACCACAGAAATAGGCATTGCAAATACTGATTCAATTCACTTCAACCTGTATGTGTAGACAGAGAGGCGAGTGAGGTCTTCCATGCTGCCCATGTGGCAAGGTGAGAGCACAGTGTCATGTGAACTAAAAGCAAACACATATGAGGACAGTTTGGCACATTACCTTTCACAGAGGAGAACCTCAGAAATGCTAGTTTCCTTTTCCTTAAAATGTAGAAATAATGAGGAATCACAACCCATGAGCTCACAGGGCAACATGATCAACCCTTTCCAAGTTTTTCATTTTCATTTGCACTTGTAGAATTATTTGGCACCTGTGTGTGTTTGCAGGTGATGGCAGCTGCCATGGGTTTAAGAAAAAAAAGATTACAGAAAAATGCAGCTTTGCCTACAGTTTCTGTCGGCAGAGAAAAATATTGATACTGCTGCAGCTCCTAAATAACTTGGTTCCATTCAACAATGCCAGGTGTCTAAGGAAAAAAATAAGCCATGATGGGAGTATTTATACTATGGAAATGGGAAAACACTACAAGACAAATGTTTTTCTTGATAGGCCCTGATTGATGGGTAATTGATGTGTCATTTTGATTTGGGTTCTATAGCTGTCCTTAGTTTCTAGGAACCCAGTTTTTTTGACAAGCACAATTTGAAAAACAGTAAGAAAGTTATAAGGGAGGAGACAATACTTTCAGACGCAGCGTGGTATAGAGGAACAAGTACAGATTTGGGAGTGAGACAGATCTTGTTTCAAATATTGGTTCCATGAAACTATTATCTTTGGCCTTGGAAGGCAAGTTACTGAACTCTAAATATCAGTTTCTTCAACTGAAAATAAGGAAATTCATACCTACTTCAAAAAATTGTTGGAAAGATTAAATATTATATTGGTATAAGTGATACAAAAGGTATAAAAGCAATATAAGTTATAATAAGTATAAATCCCTGCGGTGGCTGACAACTTACTCCTATCTCAAATAAATCAATGCCTGTCTTGTGCTTTAGCACCTCAAAATGGTAGCTTATTCCCACTTTATCTTTGGGTTGCATTTGCAATCTACAGAGAAGTAATAATTAATATAGTCACCCAGAATAAACCTCTGCTTTCTGTCCTTTTGTTCTAAATTCTCAAGCAGATTTATACAATAAGAATCAGGAGGCATGCCTAAGTTATACTAATACCTTGGACACTTGAAGTAGAGTTCTATATTCCACAAGCAGACATTCATTCAACAAGTATTTATTGAGCCGAAACCTTTCTGTTAGTAACAATAATCTCTTTCATTCCCATGGGTCTTAAGAATTTCTAGATCAAGTTCCCACCCAGGGTTTTATTAAAACCTTATAACAATGAAATGAATTATCTCTATTTTAGAGGTGAGAAAACTGGGTCTCAGAGAAGAGAAGCTATTTTCTCAAGGTAGTCCAGCTATTAAAAATCTGTTCTAGCAGTCTGTTCCTTGTAGTGAATAAGAACAAGTTTCACCTTGTGAAACAAAGTCACTGATTGGCTAGCCCAGTTGTGTTAATTAGTTTGTAATGATGCTCCACATCCACACAGCGTAGCTGCTTTACAGGGAGTCTGAAAAAACACTTCTCCCTGTATTATCTTAGAGCTTTTGTTGGGTTTGTTTATCTGTTTGCTTATTTTTGGTTCTGGGGAAGGAACCCAGAGCCTTGTGCATGCTACCCAAGCACAGTCCCATGTATTAATTGAACCTCCCCAAAGCCTATGAGGTATATGGAGAAGGAAACACATGGCTCAGAAGGAAGAACGAATGCTTTAACCAAATGTTTACTATGTACCCGGCCTCAGTCCAAACAACTTAACCTGGATTTCAGAAGCAAGATTGAGTCAGAGGCAAAGCTCATATGGTGATGTTTTATTGGAACATGTAACCCCAGGGAAGAAAATATGAGAAAACAAGGAAATGAGACTGAGGAAATCTGAGAAATATAAGATAGTAATTTACTGAGCTGGCCATAGCTTCTTTTTTTTTTTAAATTTCTTTTATTCATATGTGCATACAATGTTTGGGTCATTTCTTCCCCCTTCCCCCTTATCCCCTCCCTTACCCTCCCCCTCCCTCTCCCCCTCCTTCTCCCCCACTACCCCCCCACTACCAAGCAGAAACTATTTTGCCCTTATCTCTAATTTTGTTGAAGAGAGAGTATAAGCAATAATAGGAAGGAACAAGGGTTTTTGCTAGTTGAGATAAGGATAGCTATACAGGGAGTTTACTCGCATTGATTTCCTATACATGTGTGTTACCTTCTAAGTTAATTCTTCTCGAACTAACCTTTTCTCTAGTTCCTGGTCCTCTTCTCCTGGCCATAGCTTCTTAAGAAAACATAAGAAACTGCCTGGTCATATGGGATGCCTAGAAGGACATCCTAGGGGACCACTGTGACTTGGTCTAATCTTTTCTGTCTCCTGACTATAAGGAAGATCAAAGTCCATCTGAAGAGAATTAACTTCTTCACATTTTGGGATGTGCTATTTAACCTCTCTAAGCAGCCACGGGGAAGGCCAGAACCTCCATAAGTGAGTTAGGATAGTCCTGAGTGCTGCAAGCCATAGTAGCTCTCACTTAATCAGCACAGTACACACCAAGTTGGGACCTGGTCCTTACTATGGAATCACAGAAAATTTGGCAGTGCTGAAGATAGCACAACTATGGGAGCTGGGGCATAGGGTAGGGTTGTGCTTTGTGCACATGAATGACCATGATGTGAGCTTTAGCAGGAGACAGGCAGGCCTGAGATCTGGATTGGGCCATACAATAGGTCAGACTACATAAACTGTCTCATTTCATCCAAATCTTACTCCTGAGAGATAGATGTTACTTCTCTTAATTTTTTGACTAGGACTCATGGGTGGTTAGAGGTGAGAAGGGGATAAAGTTCAATTTACACATCTGCAAAGTTTGTGCTCTTTTACATTACTTTTGCAAAGTATTATTTGCTGTTTCTTTTATTTGTATTTTTTAAAATTTGGGACTTAAATAAATTTATTTCATCTTTATATTGAATTCACAGAAAATGAGAGCAGCCCATTACACCAGAATATCTAAGTAGAAAGGGAATCTCTGAGATTCCAACTTGCTCCTGACCCTTTGTGGTATTTAGGGTCTGGAGTGGATGAGGTCTTGATGAAAGGATGCACATTCCTTTGCCATCAGCACTGGGGACATGGGCTCTTCCTGGGATTGTCCTGATTCCTCTGTACATAAGCTGTTTCTATGTGCTGTGGCCCAAGGAGTATCAATGTCTTTCACCTGGAATTCCTCCTGCCATATACCTTCCAGCTATCAAAATCAACATTTAAAAATGCTAATCTGGTTAAATCACGCTTTTGCAGAAAAATCCTTCCTCTGCTGTAAAAATGACACTTAAGCCACTTAGCCTGGAGTTCAAGGCCTCCCATGATGGTACTCCTTCTTACCTTTCTCTTAGAGTCTTCCCATTCCTCGCTTATGTTAGAATGCAAGAACATAACAAACTTACATACTCTGATGCCTTAGTGCCTCTTTTCATGCTGTTTCTTCATTTTGAAACACCTTTGCCTTGTCCTTTGAGAATGTCTGTTCACTTAGCAAATCTTTCCTCAAATTGTTCTTGTTTTGTAAAGCTATAGCTGGTTGCCTTGTTTAATCAAGACAAAAGATTCAATACTTGTACTGCTTCCACAAGTACCATATTAATACTCCTTCTACTAGCAACGATGACGGAATTTCACTGTATGTTCATCCACTTTAGGGGTTCTTTTCTTCTTTGCTTGGCACAGGGACTATAATTTATCCCACTCAGTACCCATGATGCTTAGTACAGAGACTGGGTCATATTGGGGCTCACTGACTGTTAGTTGATGGGATTTAAGTCTCTATATCCATCCTGAGTGGCCAAGACTGGGCTTCCAAATTAAAAGCAGATGCCCATGAATTGCCATTGGGTTCTGAGACTTAGTAAAATTCCACACACAAAAAAGAGATCTCCTGAATGGTTATTCCAGTTATGGGCTATTATTTATTGTATATTTCAGCCCAAAGACTCTCAAATCTACTGCAAATGTAATTTTATCAAGTGAACACAGAACTTTTCTCAACTATTTGGCTAAATACAAATTCATTTATAAAGGGTAAAATGTCATGAGGCCAAGCAAAGAAAAACTACTCAAGAGCATCAAATGAACAATCTCAGAGCCCATACAAGGCTAGGAGATTTCTAGTTCCAACCAGTCACAGTGGAGAGAACTCACTGAACCCCAGGGGATTCAATAAAGACCCCAGAAAAGTCACTCCTTTAGCAGTAGGCACAATGGACAGGAATGAATAAATGGAAATATGCTAGTTTGTTAAATTAAACATGGAATAATATACTTTCAAATATAGGTTGTGGTAAATTAAGATAAAATTTAATATTCTAAATCTTAGAAAAACCATTAAAATTTAAGCAAATAGAGGAGACAAATGTAATACTTAAGAATAGCAAATTATCCCAGAGGAAGCAAGAAAAGAGGGAAAGGGGTCTAGACAGGAAAATCAAGAGTTCAAGGCCAACCTGAGCTATATAGTGAGACTCTGTCTCAAAACTCCCCAAAATAAATAAATACACAGAGAGAGGAGAGAGAGAGAGAGAGAGAACCCTCAATGGCTCTTTCTCCCATAGACTACACAGCAGGCCAGCTGTTAACTTTGCCATGTACTTGTACTTCAGTCCCTCTCCCCGGGAGGCCGACTGCACAGAGGGGTCTAAGTGGCAGAGACTAAGCTGCGATCAGACTCTTCAGGCTACTCGATTTATGCCAAGCTTGGGTGGCCTGTTGTCTCTTTCTTGATGGTGTTTGCTTTCTCAGGAGGCTCATAGTATCTTATGATAGAGGACCTGGTTGGCTCTAAAGATCTGCTCAGGCAAGTCTGGCAAGATAAATACTTGAAGGCTATAATGAGGATAATGCAGAGATCCACTTGGAACATGGGTGTGACCTAGTGTTGTCCCAGTGGCTCAAAGATCATCTAGTCTGTAGGTTTCCCCGCTGGGTCCCACAAAGCCCTTAATAGTGTGGGGATGACGGGTTCAAAATTTATGAGCATCTTTTCAACGTGCAATTTACTACAATAAAAATAAAATGCATTCATTTGAAGTGTACAGTTTGACAAGTTTTTGACAAATTGCATATGCCCACATAGCCAAAACTGCAATCAAAATAAAAAAAAAATAACCATCAACCCAGAAAGATCCTCTTGACTCCTTGTACTCCATTTCCAGTTCTTGCCCTAGCCCCAGGCAGCTACTCATATAAATGCATTTTCTTCTGCTCATATCGATGGTTTTTTTTTCATTTCTAGAGTTTAAGATAAGTTGAATCATTCAGCCTGTCCACTATCACGTAAGGTTTCTTTCACTCCGCTCTGAGTAATGTTTTTGAGATTTATCCACATTCTTGCCTATACTAGCAGTTGATTTCCTTTTTATACTGAATAGAATTTCATTTCGTGGATACACCATAACCGTTTATTCATTCACCAGTAAGATGGAGTCTCAGAAGCTTCTTGTCTGGCCTGCACTCAATCTATGATCCTCCTGATCACAGCCTCTTCAAGTACCTAGGATTACAGCATGAGCAACTGGCACCCGGATACAATCTGGTTTTGTACAGAAATGGTTTGCCCACCCTGCTCTACAAATAGTTAGTACTCACGACCTGACCTTGCCTCCTACTATCCAGTGTGAAGTAACTTCAAAGCCATCATCATGTAAAACTTGTCCTACTGAGAACTGGCAAATCCCAGTAGGTCTTGCCTCAGTTTGTGCCAGTTCCTGGGGTCTGCTGCTGTTAGTGTTAAGTGCTCTCCCATGGGTGCCCTGTGACTGCCAGCACGTGGCTTGGCTCACCTTGTCTGCCCAGGAAAACTGCCTGCTGCCTCTGTTGTTCTGGGCATTCCCATTCATGTTTTCCCCAGGCCTGACCCTGCCTGGCTTGTAAAATCTGATGGGCTCCCTGCCCAAGGAGGGATGGCTGCAGGCAGGTGGAAGTGCCACTCAAAAAAGGTGGTAACACCTGAGTAGAGGGCAGGATATAGAGGGATGGGCGGCACCTTGCTCTTGCAAGCCCGGGCTGCAATGGCTCAGCTCCTGGGCTTCCTACATCAGACTCACACATGGCTTGAAACAGTTCATTAGCATGCCTGCAAGAGGTGAACGGTTCAGACTTCTCAGGAGTCCAGTGTTTCCCTGGGGAGAAATTCTCAGGGAGGGGCGGGATGGGTCTAAGAGAGTCTTCTACATGAGCAAGATCTTTGCACTGGACACTTTGGCAGGAGCTGAGCTGGACAGTCTCTTTATGTGTCAGCCACATGAAGACAACAGAGGAGATGTCAGAGCTAGGCTTGTGATCTTGGGTACTTGGGCTGACACATGGTACTCTGGAAAGAATACGAATGTTCGAGTGTTTGAGGACACAAGGATATGTCACTTAACCAGTTGTGTCACTTCTTGAAGCTTCCTCTAGGAAGTGTCCAGTACACTGGGCAGTTGGTAGGATCACATTAAACTGAGCAAGTGAAGAGTTTTGCCAGCTGCAAAGCCCAATGCAAAAGGTGAGGGATTATTACCAGGTAACTTGTGGGAACCAGCCCTTTTTGTCCCACATGAAAAAGATAATTAGATCGAGACAATAATGTTCCGTCTTTGACTTTTATAAAAATCATTTTGGTTCTTTCCTCAAGGTAGATGTGTAGGGTGGAAGGGTTCTTTGAAAGCCCTCTAACTAGGCCATCCTATGCCTGCAGGAACTGCCTGTAACATCCTTTCTTCTCTGCAACATCCCTGCCGGATGGTATCCAAAACTCCGCTTACTTACTTCCAGGGATGGGGAGCTCACACCATGCTGAGATAGTCCATTTTGGTTAAGTATAGTTCAGGCCATTAGAGAGTTCTTATTGGGCTGAAATCTACTTGGGCTTTTTCTTATGGGTTCTGTTTCTTCCCCTTGCGCTCATTTAGAACAAATGCAGTCCCCAAATCCCTAAGAAGCAATCTAATTTTCTTTATAAATTACAAGTACTTCATAATTCTTCACTTTTTTCATCTTCCCTAAATTAATGATTATCAAGCTTCTTAGTCTCTGAGATCCTTTACATACTTAAAAAATATCAAGGGCTCCAAATATTATTGCTTTTTGTGTCTACATAGCTATCAATATTTATCTTATTAGAAACTAAATTCACAGAAGAATAAAAATAATAAGCCAGTGTACATTGACATGAATACAAATTTTATGAAAAAGAGCTATGGAGTTCAAAACTGTTCTGAGGGAAAAATGGCTTTGTTTTACACTTTTTGCAACTCTAATACTTAGCTAAATAGGAGACAATTGGGTTCTTATACAGATATATTTATGGGAAAGAGGAGAGTGTTTTAATAGCAATTTTAGATAATTCTGAATATGTCATATAGCCTGTAGAAAGCATTGTACATGCACGAGAGAGTACAAAACAGTAAATAACTCCCAAATATTATTATGAAAATTAATTTCTCAGACCCTTGGAAAGGGTCTCAGGGACCCTTAGGGCTCTCCAGATGTTTTGAGAATTACTGCCTTAAACTGTGATTATTACTTTAGGCTTACCCCAATAGTGACTTCAGAAATGGGTGCAAAACTTCTTCCTCCATCTGCTCCTTGCACTTTTTTCTTTATTTTCATTTTAGGATTGATTTCAAGGCAAAAAATGTGATTCTCAGCCTGATTTCAGGTAGAGGTTAAATTGATCATAACTCACAATTTTACATCTAGACTTTGTCCAGAGAAGGATAAAATTAATGCCTATGGCAAATAGCACAACTCCTACAAAGACAGCTCGGAGCTGGCAAAATACTATCTCCTTCTCTGCAATGTGACATTTTGAAAGAGTGGGGCCTATCTGAACCATAGCAGCATGGTCTCAGTTTGCTGAGCAACCCAAGATCAGTGCTGATGCTAACTTATATGCATTCTGATGTGGATTGAGCACACAGAATCAGAGTCTCAGGGGAAGGAGGGTAGCAGTTGTCCCCTCCTTGGAGCCCCTAGATTTCCCTATGACATCTCTACCTCCCAAGATGAGCATGAACCAAAACCTCCTTGTGGACTTTGCTGAGCAGATTATATGGGATGTGGTCTGCTCAGGGCACCCTCCAGATGCTGTCCCTTGGAACCAGATCTTTCTTCTGGGTCCATTGCCTCCAATAGGAAAAGAAGTTTTTAGGACCTACAGTTTTTAATTCTCGTCTTTAATCCCCTATCCTGCCCACTTGGATTTTTGACCTTTTAGTGTCATTCAGTATCAGGGAATGAATTGCTTTCTCACCGTGGATATTTAAGAATCAACAACATATTAGTCACCTGATATTTAAGTGCTCTTCTTTTTAGAACAGAACTCTCACTTGCACATTCACATGCAGATTCTCAAATCCCATGGTCAAAACAATCTGAGCAGGTTCACAGTGAGCATAAACCTTGGTGTCCACTTTTAAAACACACCGCAGCGTGTATCTGGGAGCCCCGCATGGGTACAGAAGCAGGGTCAATGGTCTCTGCTTTCTCATGCAAAGCTCAAGGGCTCACTCCCAGAAAACCATCTACTAGACAGCACATATTTTCCCAGGTCCATTTTGCTATTTGGTGTCTGTCATGAGAAGATAAGAAAGGGGGGACAGCTATTTTTTATTGAGTATATGCTACCTGCTAAGATTCCCATACCCTATCTAATTTAATCCTCTTTAGACAAGCAAAATAATTTTCTTATTCACATTTTACAGGTGAAGAAATGGGCTCAGAAAAAAAAATGATCTAATGTCCACATATGAGGGAGAACATACGATTTAGATCAAGGGCAAACACAACAAGGGGATTGGACTTTGAGCACATGATAAAATCGAGAGCACACAAGGGAGGGGTGAGGATAGGTAAGACACCCAAAAAATTAGCTAGCATTTGTTGCCCTTAACGCAGAGAAACTAAAGCAGATACCTTAAAAGCAACTGAGGCCAATAGGAGAAGGGGACCAGGAACTAGAGAAAAGATTAGATCAAAAAGAATTAACCTAGAAGGTAACACACACGCATAGGAAATTAATGTGAGTCAACTCACTGTATAGCTACCAGCAAAAACCCTTGTTCCTTCCTATTATTGCTTATACTCTCTCTTCAACAAAATTAGAGATAAGGGCAAAATAGTTTCTGCCAGGTATTGAGGGGGTGGTGGGGAGAGGGAGGGGGCGGAGTGGGTGGTAAGGCAGGGGGTGGGGGCAGGGGGGAGAAATGACCCAAGCCTTGTATGCACATATGAATAATAAAACAATAAAAAAAATTAACAACTTAAAAAGAAAAAAGATGATTAATGGTACCACAGAAATTAACAGGCCTTGTGGTAAAATTTGAATTTCCGAAAAAACAAAGAGTAACTTTTAGTATAAGCATGTTTCATGAAATGTGTGAGACATACTTATGTTTAAAAATTTTACATTTATCTGAAGTTCAAATTTAACTGGGCTTGCTGTGTTTTTATTTGCTCCATCTGGCAACCCTAGAAGTGAAGTAATTGACCCAAGAAGACACAGCTAATAATTGGCAAGAACTGAAATGTCCTTTCAGTTCTGGAGACTCTCTACCCTCATCTTGTACTAATGTCAGACATTTATGCAAAATGGAAGAATGTTTTCTCAGATTCTTCTAGCCCACAAAAACCTAGAATCAAAACAAAGTTCCAGATGAGTGCCACGTCAAGAGATGAGAGTTTTTTTCTTAAGTATTTGCATATCTCTGTGTTTTCAGATTTTAAAATCCTCACAGACATCACCATTCCTAATACACCCATGTTCTCAGCACAATGGCTTGCCCACAGGAGGCTCCCCAAGGAAGCTTGTTTTATTAGACTGAATAAGTAGCTATTGAACAGTTTCACCGAGGATGCTGACTTCTGGTGGCCAGTAGGCTCCAGCTCTTTTGACCTCTTCTATCTTTGTCCTTCATTCTAATCCAATTTGGGGATGCAAAGGGGAATCCTATGTAGATACCATGTTCTTCTAAGACCAGAACTGTGATATGAGAGATGAAGAAGGATAGGGACATGAAATCTGATCTATCTTTGACCCTCAATGTCTGATAAATTGTGTCCACAAACTTACTCTTGGAAAATGAAGGGTTCTGATCAGAGTAGCCTTAAAAGATCTTATGAAGCTCTGCCATTCTGTATCTTGATGACTGTGGATGGGTCTGATGGGGGGAGGGGAGGGCATTTGGTAGCAAAGGCTGAGTTGTCACTTCTCTTTATTCAGAGAAGGGCTTAGACAGACAAGGAGTAATTCTAGTACACAGGCAGTCTGTCATACTGATCTCATCAATAATAATAATTTGGAATCTTGAAATGATTTATCTTACTACAAGCAGTGACTAAGAAAATGCTCAAGTGAACGTGGAAATTTTAAACATTCATATCTGAGCTTCACCATTATTCTGGGCTTCCAACACTGATCTGCTGGGAAAGCCAAAGCACTCCTGTGCAGGTTGTGCATGAAGGACTTAGATGATGTCCCCTTAGGATCATTGATCCTCCAGATGATTCAGCTGCTGGGAGGTTTGTTTGCATTGGCAGCTGCTTTAAGCTTGCGCCCTGCTCCTGTTGACAGTATGTTGTTTAATAGAACTTTCTGGGATGATGGAGATGTTCTTTATTTGCGCTGCCCAGTACAGTAGTCACTTGCCACATGTGGCTACTAAGTACTTGAAATGTGGGTGGTCAATAAATGCTGGAGAGGATGCAGGAAAAAAGGAACCCTCATACATTGGTGGTAGAAATGTAAATTAGTGCAGCCACTATGGAAATCAGAATGGAAATTCATCAAGAAACTAAAAACAGAACCACCATATGCTCCTGCTAGATCACCCTAGGGCATATACCCAAAAGAATGCAAGTTAGCATACAATGTAGATACTCACACACTGGTGTTTATAGCAGCACTATTCACAAGAGACAAACTAGGAAATTAGTCTAGATGCTTATCAACTGATGCACAGATAAAGAAAATGTGGCATCGATACACAATGGAATATTATTCATCCATAAAGAAGAATGAAATTATATCATTTGCAGGAAAGTGGAAGGAATTGGAAACCATGTTAAGAAAAGGAAGCCAGTCTAAGAAATATAAAAATTTCATGTTCTCTCTCATATGCAGAATCTAGACCTAAAAACTGAATATGGTTGAAGTACTTTATGTGCAGGTATGAAAATAAATAAATTAAATCCATTAAAATTGCTTAAAAAGTGGGGGAGGATAAAGAAGATTAATAGAGGGTTGAATTTGATCTAAGTACATTATATGCATGTATGGAAGTATAACAATTAAACCCCTTTGTAGAATTAAAATACACTAATGAAAAAAAGAAATATGATGGGTGTGACTGAGGAACTGAATTTTTACTTTTTAAATTTTACTTAATTTTTATGAGAAAAAACCAAGTGGACATTGCTGCCATAGTGGACATTGTCTAGCTGTGACCTGATCTCCTCCATCACTGACCTGGTTTTCTCTTTCCCCTCATCAGGTGAGCTTCTGTTTAAAACTCACCTGAGTCACCCACTGACCAGTGCAAGGATCCTGGCCTGGAGTTCAGAAGCTCGAGCCTTCTTTCATGTGTCCCACAAATCAAATTGGTTCTCTCACATGGACCACTCTCCTCTCACCTGCCTTTTAAAGAGTAAGATCATTGGCAATCCACTGCACAGGTTGCTTGGTACTCTTAGTGGCTCCCAATCCTTGATGCTTCTGCTTGGAATAACAGTACAGTTTATGACTGTCTGAATGAGGTCCAGAATCCTTCTGGGTTACCTTTTCCCATGTTTAAAAATGTGTCTTCTCCTCATCTGAAGCCATTTCCCCTTCTGTAGCACCAGGAGGCTTAGCCTGGAAAGGCCCAGTCTCCTCCAAGGCTTTGTCTTCTGACTTCACTGATGAGCTCCCTTGTCTATCATCAAGGAGAAGCAATGTCTGTCCCCCTGGGGGGCATCTACTCTCTAACCACATAGGAAATGGTCACCTTCTGCTTTTGCCAAAATGAACATTTAGAAAGCCTGTCTTAGTTTTCCATTGCTGTGACAAAATACCTGAGATAATCAACTTAAAAGGAGAAAAGATTTATTTTGGCTAACAGTTTCAGAGGTTTCAGTCCATGGTCTCTCTTGGTCCTGAGGTTTTTGGCCTGTGGTAGCGCAGTACCTCATGGCAGAAGCGTGTGGTGGAAGAGACCTGTCTATTTCATAGTAGTCAAGAAAAAGAAGGGGGAGGCAAGGATCCCAACAGTCCCTTCATGGGCACCCTTCCAAGTGATCTAACTTTCTTCCATTAGGTCTTACCTCCTATTTCCAATAATGTCACATGCTTGTGACCAGGTTTTTAACACACGGGCCTATGTCATATTGTGGTAAGTCACACAGTTTATTTTAGAAATTTCAAATGATACTACTACCCCTTGATCAAAATGTTTCTGTAGAAACTGACTAGCAAGGAAAGGAGAATAAATAAAAAGAAAAACTAGCATTTACATGAGAACCTACTTTGCTTCAGGATCTGTTCTTAACACTCAAGTTAAATGATGTGATTTAAATTTTGCTCTCTCTGTGATTTGCAGATTGAGAGAACTTACTTGCCTCTTTGGAAATACATGCCACTGTTGGGTTAAAACCCTGGGCTGTATGCCTCCAAGGTCCCTTGTCCTTCAACTGTTAAAAGCAGAATTTGTGGTAGTAAACCACTCCATTTCAGTGCAAACCCCAGCTCTGTCAAACAATGCCCCTCCACACACATACGCATTGCGAGAAGCACAGGCTGAGTAAATGCAGCCAGTTCTGATGTGACATCACTTGCAATTTGTTAGAAGACCTATAATGAGTATCATCTGAATTGCCAAGGAGGGAGAAGGGTGGAGACATCTGGAAGAGGAGAGAGATGAGTCCAATGCACTAGTGATTCTGCAGATGATTGTTCAGAGGGTAGCCAGAATAGATATGTGTCTATGAGCTTGAATTTGTTGATTTTAGTTGGTAGAGACCTATGTGCATGTGCGCGCGCATGTGAGTACTTTAGAAAGCAGATTGAAGGAATTTTCTCTTTCTTACGTTAATATTCATGTAGTATGTTAGAATTCACAAAGTGCTTTGTCCTTTTTTCTTATCTTGCTGAATCCTTGCCACAGCACAGTAAGAACAGCATGAAGGTGACAATTTTATAGAAGAGGAAACAGGCCCCAAATCCAGACTTGGAAAGGATGAGGCTTGTCTTAATCCTGGTTCTCTGCTGCTTCAGGCTTGCCTGCAACATTTCTGGATTGAGCTGCTTTGATGACAAGTGGAGGTGGCAACTGGAATGAGTTCCCTCAAGATTTGGAGAGGAGAATGATCAAGACATGTCCAAGAAGAGGAAAAGAGTAAAGTCCAGTCTAGAGCAGTCAAAAATGAAGTACAGAAATACTCAACAATATAGATAAATCTTACTAATATCACACTTGATAAAAGCAATTAGGTTTCAATTGATTATGGCATAACACCGTTTTTATAAATTTAAAAGCAAATAAAATCTAACACACACTTTTTAGGAATAGCTACAATAAAATCAAATGCTAAGGAAAGCAAGGGAATGAATAATAGAATTCAGGGTGATGGTTACCATGTGTGAATGAGGGCAGGGAAAGGAGCTAGCAGAGGGACCGTGTAGTTAGATGAAGATTATTGTCAAGGTCCTTTTAGTTTTTTGTTGTTTATTTACTTATTTGTTTGTGTACTTATTTATGTATTATAATCTATTTATTTATTTGGCGGTACTGGGGATTGAACTCAGGGACTTGCACTTACTGGACAAGCGCTCTACCACCTGAGCACTTCTAATTTGTTTTTAGATAAGGTCTTCTGCTTTTGCCCATGCTAACCTCAAACCTACCTACCCCTCTCAAGTAACTAGGATTAGAGTTGTGCATCAACCATGCCTGGCCACTAGTTTTAGTTCTTAGGAATGGTTTCATAAAGTGTAAACATTTTAAAAAAGAATAACTAACTAATAGCTAATGAAATAAATAAAAGTGAATTGTGTAAGACTAATGATCAAGATAAGTCAAGAACCACTAAGATTAGCTCAGTTCTTTTAACCTGTGGTCCAATAAGAAAACATACACACCCTCACACACATACACACATCTCCAAACTGCATTTGTCCCTGGCTTAGCATCATAGGGCTTATTTCTTTCTTACAAAATATCTAGGGAACCTCCTCTATCTTGTAGTCAACCACACCCACTAGAAGGTGTGTCTCCTGAGGAAGCAAGGACAGAGACAATAGAAGAAGTAAACTGCTTTTAATTACCTCAGCCTGAAAATAGCTGAAAAGTGACAGCCTCACCTGTCACTTCTGTTTACAGGTCATTGACCAAAACTAGTCATATGGTCCAGACTAATCACTGTGGACATGAGGAAATGAATCCTTAATGAGTACTGTATGTCTTGCTATGTTCCAGTTTTTCTTCCTTGTTAGAAATAAAAGATTCCAGGTAATTTCTGCTTTTATCTCTCTTTCCCATGAGCTTTAAGAGGACAGGATAGCTATGAATGCAGAGTGAGTTTGGAATTAGACATATCTGGATTTGTGTCTCAACTCTTCTCTAACTGACTTAAGTGAGCTTAAGCAAGTCATGTCCTTTCTGTGAGCCTGCTTTCTTATCTGCAAATTGGAGATAAAAATCCGAATGTGGCAGGATTAATCTAAGGGTGAAATTATCCAAAGCTGTACATTGTCCACTAACACATTGAAATCTCAGCAATTTACTAAATAGTAGTAATTATTACTATGCCAGGCTGCTATGAGGTCATTGTTCTAGTTGTCCAAATCTCAATGCAGTGTTAGGAATGACCAACAGTATCTTACATCATCCTTGCTTTACAATTAAGCCACAAGCCCTTGGTAGTGCCGCTTCCTTGAGCAGGTCCTGTTTAGAAGTAGGAAGGTGTCCATGTATACCAGAGGTCAGCTGCAAATGGAGTAATGTCTCTTTCTCTGCCCTTAAGTATGTTTAGGATTGTTAACCTTAGAGAAGCAACAAAACACATTAGGTGTAGGGTGAACTTCCTAACACTCAGAGCCACTTTTTAGAAACTCCTGTATTAGTCAGGGTTAACTAGATGCCATTCCATCACAGACATTCCTGAAATGGCTTAATATCAGAGGTTTATTTCTTACTTATGAAAAGTCTGCCAAAGATCTTCTAGGCCACTAGCTCTCCATACCATGATTCAGTGCTCCATGTGCAGGCAGCCTTCACTGTCAAAAAGCTAAACTATTTAGAAAATGCAACCTTTTCAGGAGACAGAACAGGGGTTCGATTATGAACTGACAATTGCACCGGCCACAAAGTGACACTTAACCACTTGTACACACAGTGTGTTGTGTGTACAACACACTGAGTGTGTTGTGTGTTGTGTGTACAACACACTGAGTCAGATGTACCTGTCTAGCTATAAGGGTAGTGGGGAAATAGAATCATCCCTGTGCCCAGAATTTGGCTGGAAGAAAAGGAGAGTTTGAAGAAACCCAAACCTCCCCAATGGAAGCACTCCCCTGGAGTAGCTGATGACATCATTTACTTCAGTCACTTAATTCGTGTGGCTGGATATCAGCTCCATTCCTAGGACCGAGAACAATCAGCAGCCAGATATCACCCTAGGTGTACCCAGGTCATTTCTAGAAATCTGGAAAGAGACTGCATTGGGCTATACTCTGTGAAGCCTAACTCCTCATCATAGGTGTCTCTGTGGTAGGAATAGAAGAGGGAAACTGGCCAGATGGACCAAGCAGTGAGACCAAAATTCTTATGTTGAAATTCTAACCCCCAACGTGACACTACTAGAAAATGGGATCTTACAAGAGGTGACTAGATCATGAGGATGGATCACTCATGAATTGGATTAGCATTATAAAAGAACTCCAGGATGATCATTTTCCTCTTCTGCCATGTGAGGACACAAGGAAAATTTACCATCTATGAAGCAGGAAGTGGACCCTCACCAGAACCTGGCCATGATGGTTCCCTGATCCTGACTCCAGAACTGTGAGGAAATCTCTGTAATTTGTAAGCCACCCAGTCTATGGCATTTTGTTACAGCTGCCCAAATAGATTAAGACATCATCCATCTGAAACTTGATTAGTGATCATAGCCAGAATTGGTGCCCAAAGTTTACTAAAGAAGGAAGTATTCTTGGGTTCTCTCTATGTTAGTGGTGATTGTTCTCTTACTTTCTTTCTTAGGAGTGGACGCTCTTTGAGCAGCATTTCTGATGCTTAAGGCTTCCCCACCAATCTTCACATCAGAGGTAAAGGTCTTCATGTTCTGGGCCCTGGCAAGTACTCCCTGTGGGCAGCAGCTGCATGAACGTGTGCAAACGTTCAGGACTAGAGCACGGAGGAAAAAACACTCATCAACTGCCCTGACATGGTCACACCATGCCAATGTGCAGGTATGGTCAAGGTGACTCCAGTAACTGGTTACCCACTGGGTGTCCCCATCAGCCTTTTACTGGAATCCATATGATCCCTGAATCTTTGCAAAGATGACTTGGAATCTGAGCGATGGGCTTATAGCATTTCCTATGATTTTTAACAACAATCTTCCCAGCTGTTCTATGCTTCACAGGGTATGGAGATTACATATGTATTATCTCAGTTCAACCCCATGACCCATGCAAGCATAAATTAAACAGCAGGAAGCTATGGCTCAAAGCAGGAAGGAAGAGTTCAAGGGCACACAGTTATTTGGGGGTGGTGCTGGGACTAGAACTATCCTTCTACTATCTGGAGGACCCCCTTTGAATAGCCACAGTCATAACAGCAAAGGCCAGAACAGATGATGGAGACAAGCAGTATGACCCTTGGGAGGACAGCAGAATATCAATAATACATTCAGGATGATTGTGAAGCTCAAATAGAGGTAATGGCATGTGAAAGCCCCAGCTC
The DNA here is from genome assembly GCF_047511655.1 of Castor canadensis. Classification (NCBI taxonomy): domain Eukaryota; kingdom Metazoa; phylum Chordata; class Mammalia; order Rodentia; family Castoridae; genus Castor; species Castor canadensis. The sequence continues at coordinate 26,096,051 of NC_133398.1, read as the reverse complement.
TTCTCCTGATACATAGGTGATACCTTAATCAACACAGTCTGGAATGTTAGGTAACTCTCAGACTATGTGCACTGGGGGTAGTTTCTAGAAAGCTGAAAAGAGACTGCTTCAGGGTCTATTCTGTGGAGATTAATTCTTCACCATATGTGTCTTTGGTGTAGAGGAGGAAAAAGTCAGGAGAATAAGGCTAGAGGAATGAGTTGACAAACCTCTTAGCTTCTCTGAAAGAAGAAACCACTGGCTTCTCATTTATTTTTTCTCTGTGCAGTAGTTTGCAGAGAAGCCATGAAAGGAGAAGAGTAATGTCAGGCATGGTGGGGCAGGCCTGTAATCCAAGCACTTTGCAAGCTTAGTCAGGAGATTCATGAGTCTGAGGCCAGCCTGGGCTACATTGCAAGACTCTGTCTCAATCAAACCAAAACAAAACAAAATCAAAACATACAAACAAATAAGCAAATGAAAGCATCATGACAGCCAACGCACCAGCAATGGTTAGCTAGCTAATGGCACTTTCGGTTGAGCTCATTTCTGGCACGAGAATCACGGATAGCAAACCAGCACCCTATAACTTCGTGATGGATTTGATTTTCTAGATAGGGATGGTGGTTTCTCAGCCTTGAGCAATGTGGCAGTGTCCTGTTTCCAGGAGAAGTGCTGCTCTGCCTGCTCCTTCCTTGTTTGTAGACCAGGCTCCTTCAAATAAACACTTTGATGCTCCTGGCAGCTCTGCAAGGTAGATAAACTTGTCAGAGATTATCTCCTGTTTCTTGCAAGAGGAAACTGAGGCCCAGCAAGTATGAAGGTTTTACTGAAGCTTGCACGGCTGGATCTGACCTTCCTCTTTAAGACTTGCTGGACTAGAATTTTCTTCCTCTTATGATTTTGTTCACAGAATATGATTCCAGGATGTTTTCTCACCTTTAATCAGTCCTTTCTGGCCCAGCAATCTAAAACTGGAAATTGAGGTTTTAGAGTGGTTTTACTCCCTGCCCAAATCACACAGCTAGTCAATGGCAAAGCCAGGCTTAAAAATCCCAATTTCTGCATTTAAGTTATGATTGCCAAGCCAGTGTTTTTCAAACAAGGATGGGTTCATGGTTCATTCTCGGGAAGCAAAAGGTTACATAAATTTAAATTTTTTGCAAATTTGTTTTTGTGATAATCTTTAAAACAATCTCATGTTACTTGTGCATTAACAATTGCTTAGTTAGTGACCACTGGAGAGGGAAATACTTGTTTTTCATGTATAAATGACCTACCTTGCTTCAGTTTGTAGATCTCAAAGCAGAGACCATGTCTTGTGTCTGTAGTCACTTTTTAGGGTTTTATGAGGATTTGTTTTTCAAATGAAAGAGTTTATATATTACACAAGTTTCAAGAACTCTGAGCTGTGTGATTCATAGCTTCCTTGTCAAGTTGTAGAAACATTTCCGCATTCTCTTCTTGAAGTCTTTGAGTAAGTGATTATTGGAGTCATTTGGAAGATGGAATCTGAAAGGACTTAGACTTAGGTACACTCATGTACCTAGTAACTCAGGTTCAACCTTCAATCCATGTCCTCTGACACCAAATCCATCTAGACTATGTCTTAAGAAAGTGAAAAAATCATTTTTTTAACCAGAGGGTGACTAAAAGTCTCCAATTTCTTCCTAAAAGAGCAAAATGGGCACAGATCCAAAGTGGGTGGGGTTCTAAATTTCCTCTTGGTCACTAGGGGTCCTCCCAATAGAAATGTGAAATGAAATTTAGCCTATGTGCTTGGGCCGTTCACCTGTCTGAATGCAGAGCATTCATATCTGGAGGATTCTACAAGGTGATGATTCTTAAATTCCACTGCGGTGTTTACAATTCTGCATTCCTCTTACATACTTCAGCTTTAAGCAAAGGATAGCAAAGGTTTGCATTCATTTTCTTATCTGGACTGGTTCTCTCATGTCTCCTACATGTGGTTTTCATATGGTTTATGAATGCACGAAGTCTGTTCCAGCTTGTTCTAATGTTGCAGTATTTTAACTGCCATAACACAGTGGTATCAACAGATAAATCAACTAGATATGCTGAAAAAATTATGGGCAAGAATTCTGTTCTCCTCACCCAGCCTAATTCATCCACAGGAAGAATCTGCCTTGGGAGTTGCAAAGAGATATGCAGAGCACAGACCAGTAAAATAAACCAGTCCAGTGATCCTATTATTTTTAAACTTCTGGACTGTTTTCACTTAAATCAATGGCAGTTTTCTCTAGAGTTGCACCCTCTCTGAACTTAGTGATTCCTTTTTTAGTATTTGCTGAGCTGCTTCTAATAGGCCATTTTGTGAATCATGACACTCAGGTTCCCAACTCACAATATTTTTGTGTCACTAAGGATGTCCTTGTCCAGACCTCACTTCATTCTTCTCACTTCCAGAAAGGAGAAAGTTCCTACAAGCTTCTTAGAGCACACACACAACAGCTCTCCCCCACCCTTTCCTCTTCCTCTTCAGGGCTGTCCTTCTTGCCTCACTCTCAGCATCTCATTTAGAGTCCAATGGGGGGAAGTTGGAGGAGCATTTGCTTTGGGGAAATAAGCTTTGTAATCCTTGGTCCCTGAAGTGACTTTCAATAGGAAATCTAAATTCCTGATCGATGTAAAATAGGTCTCAGATGCCGAGAAATTAGAATTTGAATATAATTTATGATTTACTTTCCATAAATCAGTGCTATTTTGCCTACAAATCATTTTGAGAAACTTATATGGCTTTATAAAATATGAGTCAGGACAGGGAATACTGATTGGGAATTATGGTTTATATGTGAATCCTTGGTCCTGTCACCAAATAGTTATGTGCCTTTGGAAAGCTGCCCCAAGCTTTTGAGTTTCATAGGGGACTGCAAAATTATTAAATCACATTTTCAATGATTACTTCATTAGTTCAACAGATGTGTTTTGCCTGCTGCTTCTCCCTTAGGCACCATACTAGTCCTTTAGAGCTGCTACATTTTATTTAGACTCTAAGCACTTGGTTGGTTACATTCCTTTTGATAGATGGGATAGAAAGGAGCTACCATTCAGGAGTCAGGTACTTGATTTCATTTGATCTTTGCAGTAACTGCAGAATAGTAGCTCCATTCCATAGAGGAGGAACCAAGTTTCATAGAGATTGTTCAACATGTACAAAATTATATTTCTTCCTGGCCTAGAACTCAGGTCTGGCTGGTCATTTCTCTAAAAGTCACTAACTCCTAAGACAACCAATCTTCTGTGTTAATTCTTATTTTTAAGTGTTCCACAGGCCTTGGGACTCAACTTTGTGCTCAAAGAAAATGGAGTTTGAGTTCTCTGATTGATTTAGCTGCTTTCTGTTATTAGGAAAAATTTCTTCCCATACCCAAGAGTATAGCAGCCCACGGTTCTGTGCATGGATTGAGTAAAGTGACTGGTTGGTCCCTGCGACATGACTCAGATTCTCCAGGCTGCTTGTCCACCTGCCTGGTATTTGTTGGGGATGGCCCCTGAAGTTTGGAGTCCATCACAATCCCTGCCCTGCCTTCTAATAGTCAACTTATCAGAAGTGTAGGAATACCTGAAAGAGAATGATTTCATAAATCATGAGGGCAGATCCCAGGGAAATAAGTTAGCTCAGGTGTGGATCACCTGAAGCTCTGTACTGCCTAGCATTCTTTCAATTCATGCTTGTGTAGGAGACACTGGTAAGTTAATGGCTTTGAGTTCCCAGGAATGACTTTTAAATGATGGACTTCAGATGACAAAATATGTATCAGTTGGTTTAAGTTCAGGAAACAGAAATTATTCTAGGTATATTAAGCAAAATATGATTACAAATAGTTATAGAGACTGAAACAACAGGGGCTAGGCTAGGCTTTTGAATGCTTTTCAAGCAATATAGAATTGACCTGTCAGGAGAGCTACTACTTCTTGAGGGTGACATTGGCACTAGATAGATCTTGAGTGAGAGCCATCATCACAGGAGCCATGGGGGAGAAGGAAGCTGGAGCATGGACACACATGGTAATTTAGAGATCAGAAAATCAGATCAAGAAGTCAGCACTACCACTACTGTTTGTCAATACCCAGAACAATAGATAATAAACACTATAACCTGCTGCAAGAAAACCATGACTTTCTAAGCAGTTGTAACATCCAGAAGTTAAGAAGATGGCTCTGCCTACTTTCTTTGAAATCCTAAATGCATCAAATAAGCTCTCAAACTTCCTCAGTTATAAGAAGGGTAAAACAGAAAGAACATGCAAGTAACTACCACGATGGGGGAAGGCAATTCTTCACAGTGCTGCTTTACTAGCACTACTTAACACTCCAAGGGTAGAAGAACTTCCTAAAAAAGTCAAAGCAAAACCAAACCACTTAAACATTTAATTTTTGCTCTGTTGAGAGTAAAAGCCATCCCTATAATTAAACCATTCTCTCTCCTCTCTCTCTCTCTCTTTCTCTCTCTCTCTTTCTCTCCACTCATGTTCTTTGTCCCATTCAGAAATGGTGAAGCTACCTGGGCCAGGCTATGGGTCCAGTTCTTTCCCTGCTGGTACCTGATTCAGTTGGTACAATAGGAAATTTTCTTTTTTATTGTTTTATTATTCATATGTGCATACAAGGCTTGGGTCATTTCTCCCCCACCCCCTCCCTTACCACCCACTCCATCCCCTCCCTCTCTCCCCCATCCCCTCAATACCGGGCAGAAACTATTTTGCCCTTATCATCAAGGAAAAATGAGCTCATTAGGCAAAGTGATAGTCCCATCTCCTTGGTGGAAAAATGGATGGCAAGTGTATGTCCAGTTCTATTTACAACAGACCCTGAGACCAGCTCTGCTACAAGCTTTGAGCTGACCATTGTACTACAGAGATGAGACTGCCAGTAGGAGAGATAAATGAGTAAATAGACCATTACAGAAATGTTCTGGTGGAGGCAGGCCAGAGAGTGTGAAACCATATAGCCAAACCTTCAGGTAGGGACAGATAAGACTGGAGGGACTAGGGCCCCATAACTCTTTGTGCATTTAATCTACTTTTTTTGCTCACACAATCCACCCCATGATACAAAGGTAAATTTTTCCTGGTGGCAATGGTTCTGAAGTTGAAGGAGCTCTGACAACTCTTTGTTGTAGGCAACTTCTGAAACAGCTCTCAATAATTTCTGTTTCCTGGTATTCATGCCTTATAGTAACACCTTCTCTAGAGAGTGGATGGGACTTAATGACTTGCTTCTAACAAACAGAGTATGGGAAAAGTGGTAGCAATTCTGAGATTATGTTATAGTATTACAGTGTTAAATGTGCCAAGACTCAGAAACTCTGGGCTGGAACTTGATCTTCCTCTCTTGGCTATGCTCCTGGCCCTCCTCATTGACCAGAGTCTACATTTTGCCTTCATCCACTTTTGGTGAACCATCCATCCCAACCAGTACATTCTTACCCTCATACCCCAAACCCATGTGTCACTCCTTCTCTGTTCTGAATGTGTGTGTTTTCTCAAAATTCATGTTTTTAATTATTATTGTTGTACTGGGGATACATTGTGACATATACAAAAGTTCTTACAATATAGTTTAATTTACCCCCTCAAAATTCATATGTTGAAGTCTAATCCCCAATGTGATAGTATTAGGAAGTTGGACTTTGGGGAAGTGATTAAGTCATAAGAGTAGAGTCATAATGATTAGGATTAGTTGTGTTTTAAAGAGACCCCAGACCCCTTATCCCTTCCATCCTCTTCCTTACATTTCTAAGAAGATACTCTCTATGAACTAGGAAGCAGACTCTCACCAGACAACAAATCTGCTGGCATTTTGATTTTGGACTTCCCAGCTTCTAAAAATGTGAGAAATAAATTTCTGTTGTTTATAAACCACCCAGGCTATGGCATTTTTGTTATAGCAGCCAAAATAGACTAAGCCACTTCCCAATAGAGAACTCCCATGAGATCATATTCTCTCACTAGTGTTGTCTGACATGGGGTGTTCAAGGTAGAAGCATGTTGGATTGCCCCTCCTCCTGTGCATCTCTTGGGACCTGGGGGAGGGGCACCAGTGTGGGGGGGACTGAGCCCCAGTCTGTGAGTCAGTCCATCAAAGGTCAGTCCCCTCAGGGAAGGTCTGTTTTCATTTAGCCTCACACATGAAAATATCCAATTGGACCCACTGAGAATACTGCTGACAGTTTTGGGTAAGGACAAATGCATTCTCCAGAAGAACACAGTGTAGCCAGGCTTTCTGGAGAGGCACCAGGAAGACAAATATTAAAACACAAAAACAAAAAACCCCCAATCCCCCAAAACACTCAAAACAACCTTTTCTGTTTGTGTTTCTGGAAGAGCACAGACATCATTGTTATTTTGTCATTTATTTTTATTTCTTCTGAAGGCATTGATTCTGAGAAGAATGACTTTTGCCAACAACTACACCAGCTGGTGACTGAAACAACATGCTTCACTTGAAGGGAGGGATGGAGGGAAAGAGCAAGGAGCCCACATGCAGACTGAAAAAAGGCCTCCTTATTGTTAGTGGGAGCAATGCTTTGTTAAGAGACTTCATCTGAAGGATTTATTGGGCAGGAGTTTTGTTTTCATTTGCCCTTCCTGAGAGTAATTGAGACAAACATCATGCATCCCAGAACAGTCTCATCTATGCCCTATGGTCATTTCATGTCCCTTCTCCAGGTCTGAGACCAGCGTCTTGCCATTTGCACCTAATTTGTCAGCTCAGGACCTGAGAAGTGAGCCACGGAGAATGTTCCACCAAAGGGTATGTGCTCTGCACTGCACAAAGTCACCATCCTGAATCCATGCTTTCTTTCCCCATCTCCAACTTAGCCTGCCTTGGGAAGCACAGAAGGAAACCAGAAGGTTTTGGGCAACTTTGTTGGGTTTATTCATTCTTTCACTTAATAAATATGGAAAGGCTAACACATGTCAGACTCCAGTCTCAAAGAGAGTGGTTCAGAGATGAGTGATGAGTGAGATACTCTCTAACCTCACACCTCATAGTCCTTGGGAAGTGCTGGGACTGTGAACAGTGATGGATAATGATGATAAAGATACAGAAGATGGAGTGATGAAGTCAGGGATGGCAGGTGACTGTTAGTGAAGATCTTAGACTTCTGTTTCCCCTTCTTGCTGATTCTTGAGCTCTTGAGAAAGAGCAACAGCTATGAATGAGTGCTTTCTGACAACTTAGACTAAAAATCCAGGGCTAGCGTGGTAGCAGCTACATGTCCATAATCCCAGCTACTCAGGAGGTGGAGTCAGGAGGATCTTAAGTTTGAAGCCAGCCTAGGCAAAGTAAGCCACACATATCTCAAAATTAAAATAGGAACAAGAGTGCTGGAGGTATGACTCAAGTGGTAGAGGACTTCCCTAGCAAGTGTGAGGCCTTTGATTCAATCCCCAGTACTATAAAAAAATGCATGTGCTTACATGTACTCTTGAACAAAATCTTAAGCTAAGCCTTCCCATCCCTGGGACATGTACTGCATAGCAAAAAAAAAAAAAAAGTAATATGCAATTGTGTGTGTGTGTGTGTGTGTGTGTGTGTGTGTCTACAGATGTTTTTCAAAGCACTGTTTGTGTTGACAAGAGACTGGAAAATAAGAGAATTTCCAAATAGCTAATTATACACTCATTTTATGGTATATTGTGTAGCTATTTAAAAAGAAGGGGAATGAACGTAGCTCCACAATATGACTTAGAGGAACTACTGCTGAATGAGAAAAGCAAGATAAACAAATGTGCATGCATTATGCTGTTATTTTTGTAGGATACGTGTATGGTATCTGAAGAAATCCATGGAGGATGCACACAGGTTGTACTGTACTGTGTATTTTCTGGTTGCCTCCCAAACTGTCTGTCTTCCCCTCCTCAGCCAGAAGAATGCCCAGAGCCCGGCTCTGCCTAACATCCAGCATCCCCTTTGGCTTTTAGTTGGTCTGGCAAATGGCAAGTGCAGGCAGGAGATGGGAAGGAGGTAGGAGCATAGCATGTAGTATCTCCCCCTGCCTCCCATCCTGCCCATGGTATCAGATAAACGTAGAGGACTTAGTGAAGACCACAGATCCTGGTGGGGGCCTCTATCCCTGTCTTACAGTCCTTATCTTTGGCCCTTCAGGCATGGAAGGCTAATTGCTGTTGCATCAACATCTTTTGCTAGTTTTTCTTTTCTTTTCTTCTCTCTTTCTCTCTTTGTTTCTCCTCCCTCCCTCTTTCTTTTGTTCTTTCTTCCTTCCTTCCTTCCTTCCTTTCTCCCTCCCTCCTTCCTTCCTTCCTTTCTCTTTCTTTCTTGTCTTGTTATGTAGCCTGAGCCGGTCTTGAACTCCTAATCCTCCTGGCTCAGCTTCCTGAGTAATAGAATATTACAAGTGTGTGCTACCATGCCCAGCTCAATTGCTATTTTTTTTTCTTAATCCCTCTCACAGCTGGAAATTACTCCTTTATTAACAATCCCTCTGAATACTTTGTATGAGTGCGCCAACTATTTCCTGCAAGGAGCCTGTCTGATATGGTGAGAGGGACAAACAGGATGGAAGAGGAAAGGGAGAGATGGAGAGCACTAAGCTAAAAACAAAAGAAAACAATGTACTATGAATAAATTTATGCTGATGCATCGGTATATATGTAATGAAGTTATATAAAATAATAAAAAAGAGAAGATTTAAAAAAAAAAACACAGTCCCCCTGTGAGCATCTCTTCTTCACAGCAGTGACACTAGAAGCATGGCTGTCTGTGTTCCTGTTCACCAAGCCCAGAAATGGAAGCTCCTATGAACTCTTCTTGGCCCTCCCCTGCCAAGTGGGGAAAGGATCAAGCCACTGGGAGAACACGTGGGATAGGGTGGGGCAAGGAAGGTCAGGGACCACCCTGGAGATGGGGAAGCCTCCTTGGGTGCTTTAGCAACAACCTGGCATCCTCCTGCATTGTGTACACTCTGCCCTTTTCTCCTGCTCATTCAGCTTGGTACTTCCAGGTCCAGTTCATATCCTGCCTCCCCCAGAATGTCTTCCTAGGTGTCCTCTTCCCTACAATTTCTCCCTATCACATTTTCTATATGTCTGTTGTCACTTTTTCACCTGTAAGTCAGTGATTTGTCTGTCTCAGGCACGGAGATGAAGGCTCTCTGACAGCTAGCACCCTGAATCTGATCCCATCCATAATTCTAGCATGTAGCCCAGGACTTAGTACTCAGGAAGCACTCACTGACAATGCATTAGATGAATGAATGGATGGCAGATGGATGGATGGATGAATGACTGCAGTTTTACCAATGAGATGGATCTCTAAACTTGGTTGTCTTATGTATAAAGACTTCTGACCACACAGAGAAGTAACTTCTGAAGCCCCTAGTCTAAATTCTTGGAGGTCCTGCAAGTCTCAGTCTGCAACTTCTCCCTGCCTTTCTCATTCATCCTCTCTGCCTCAGTGTGCCCTGACTAGAGAGGCACATGACTAAAGTGGTTTTTCTTTTGCCACGCTGGCTGTCACTTGGCTCAGATTTGCTCATCTGTGCCTGAGAATCTGTCCAGAATGGCCGGTTGCCACTGATCTTCCAGGGAGAGGCAGTGGGGGCATTTCTCTCTGGACCCTCATACATTATACTTTCCAGAAATCTTGAGCGAAGCATGTGAAGTTGACAGTCCTGGTTTATTTCAGGAGGGAAAGTGGCTATGTACTCTGCATGAATTACCAGAGAAGAAATGCTTGTTCATCTCTTTCTGGCCTCCAGAAAATTTACATTCCTTCTAACCCAAGGCCTGTTGCAAACATCTCCCTACAGAAATGATGAGCCTGGTGATTTATAGCCCCAAACTGACTCTCATCCAAAAGACACTCTGGGCCCTAAAAGTAAGTTTGTGGCGTGTATAAACATACACAATCGCTCTCTCTCTCTCTCTCTCTCTCTCTCTCTCTCTCTCTCTCTCTCTCTCTCTCTCTCTCTCTCTTCTCTAACAAGTTTCCCTCCAGGCTATAGACTTGCTAGGACCATGATGCCCGGGCAGCATCATGGCTGCTTCTAAGGAAGGTATTGCTTGATGTTGCAAGTAAAGAATGCACATTACAGTATTGTTCTCACCCCTCACCTCCATCCAGTCCCTTACCACTGCTCTGTCTTCCTTCTCTTGCCAGAATGGTTATTCCAGAACACAGTCTGACTGTGTTCTTTAACATCCTTTCGTTGCCCAACTCCCACTACTCACATGAAATCTGAGATCTGGAGTATCCTTCAAGGTACTCAACCAACCTCACCAGGCTCAGCTTTCTCTTGCTCTCCTCAGGTGGTCAAGGTCAGCTGAGATTGAGAGTTGAGACTTCTCAAGGATTCCCTGAGCTCCCCTTTGTGTTTCACAGAATTGCATATTTGCCTATGCTGTTCCCTGTTCCTAGAATGCTTTTCCTAGTTTTCTTCATCTAGAGATCTTTTATCCAAAAAACTTGGTAAATTCTGTTGAGAGATTTATCTTTTTTAAAAGAGTGGTGGTCACAGTGGCTTTTTGCTCATTTGCTTGTCTCTTTCATTTTTATTTGCCAATAATTAAAAATCATTTTGATTTCACATGAAAATCTAGATTCCCTCTTGAAAAATTAGTAGTATGCAGCTGTGCTCTTGACTTTGCAAAGTAACAATTGCTGGGAGCTGGATAGCATCTGTGTACTTTGGAGCTCCACATGGACACATTAGTTGACTTCTGTCTCTACTCAGCCTGCATGAATGCTTTTCAATTTGTGAAAAGCAGGCTTTACAACTAGTCCCATTGTCATGTCTTCTAAAAAGCCTCTTCAGGTTGGGTGTGGTGGCACATACCTGTAATTCAAGATCCAGGGAGGCTGGAAGATTGTAAGTTCAAGGCCAGTGTTGGCTACATAGTCAGGCAAAAGATGATGAGGGTTTGAATCGTGGTGGAGACAGATTTAATGTGGAAGTGGAGACTGATCTAAACACATTTAAGAAGAAAAATATGGAGAACTTGATGACTGATCGGATGTGACAATGGAGAGGGAAGGGTGACAAGAATGACTTCCAGGGATCTGGCTGGGTGGATTATGTTGAGGAAGGGCAATATCACATGAAGAGAACAGGTTTAGGCAGTCATGAGGAGTTTGATATGAGACATATAAAGGTGAGACACTGTATATGAGCTAAGGAATGAAGTTTGGGAAAAAGATAAATATAGGTATATCCTTAAGAGAACGGTGCTGAGCAGAGCTAACAGAGTCTCCATGAGACTAGGCAGAAGCAAGGGTGAGCAGGACAAAGCACATAACCTAAGAAATGTCAGCTTTTAGGAGGTTATCACAGAGAGAGGCAATTAAAAGTTAAAGAGGAAAGAAGGGAAACCAAGAAGGGATTTCAGAGAGCTAGTATAATAGAAGCTAATGGGGTAAAAGATTCAAGAAGGCTAATCAGTAGTGTCTTTATGCTACGGAAGGTACCAAAAGACAATGAAAATAGTCAATCAAGTTAGTGAATTAGTAGGCTTATTGGTGAACTTAGAAAGGGTTAAGTTGGTACAGTGGCTAGATACAAAGCTAGATTGGCATGAGATAGACAGCTAAGGGGAGGTAGAAAAATGGAGATAACACTAGCAAGAAGTGGAGGTATAGAGAATGGAATATGAGGAAGTTACTGGCAAAGGAGGTTTGGGAGTGGGTGGTAAAACACATGAAAAATCTTTAAAGAAGCAACCAGGAACCAAAGAGCTCTTTGCTTCTGAACTCAGAGATGGTATCCATGAGTTGGAATCCATCACCAAAGTTTTGGCTGAGCACATCAGAGTTCACCCATCCTGGTTCTAATCATTCAAGCTCCTAAGCATAGGACCCACCTCTGACCCACAGCACTCCTTCCATCCAGGCTGATGTGCCAGCCTCCTAAGCACCCTGGCTATTCACAGTGAAGCTAAATCCAGCCTGCAGATTCATGTGACAAGGACTCAGCAAGCAGCTGTGGCTCCACTGGTTAACCCAAGCTCCTATTGGGAATGGTAGAACCTATTGGTGGGAGCTGGGCAATGATGGTACCCTCAGCATTGTGCTGGTGATGCTGAATCACCAAATCCTCCAGAAACTCTGATGGCTGAAATTCAAATGATAATTTGCATCTCATGAGACTGTTGACAAGATGAAATGAACTCTTAAATTTAAAGTGCTTCGTACTAGACCCATGTTATAGAGAGTGTTTCAAAGCAATATTTTCCCTCTATGACTAAGTTGCTTCATTCTTTTCTCCCTAAAATCAGTTTCTGGGTGTTGATGATAAACCTTGATGTCCATAATGCAGCAGGTAATATGACATCCTTAGAGAAGAGAGATGAGATGAGGGTGGCATGACAGTGACAAGGAGTCAGGCATTTACACTCTAATCCTGGCTGACGTTAGCAAAGGATTGGAAAATGCTCTCTTGTTCCTGCCACATCACTACCACCACCTGCCTTGAATTCCAGCTTCGATCTCACCATGTATGATTCTGGGCAGTTCACCTTACCTCTTCATTCCTCACTTTCCTGTAAAATGAGATTATTGTGAGATTAGTGAAAGTACTTGAAAAACTAAATATCACTTCACAAATATGAAATACAATCAAGGATAATAAGACTGCCCAGGGTTTTCTTGTCCCCACTAAATAGGAGAAAACATTTATGACTTGAATTACCCAAGTGATTGCTCCACTTCCCCAATTCCCGCTGATTGTGTTGACATAGTTTTGAAAACTTGGAAATGAACATGAAGTTGGAAAATTCTTTTCCCTGGATGTGACATTTTACAGTCTCTTAACAACTCTTCAGAGTCTTTAGACTGGCCAGACTCTTCCTATGGCCAGAGTTCTCAGTGGCCAAATGCAAACCAACCTTCAATTTCTTGGCAGTACGTTTTCTTAACCCAATCTTTTTTGTTGTTGTTGTTTTACCTAAAGGAGAGTGAGTGTAGGCATACTGTACCTTGAAACACAGAAGGATCTGACCACCTTTATTTACTAGCTAGAAAAGAGAATTATCTGCTGGGCATGGTGACAAAATTACATTGTGATTTCTTGTTCTCCAAAGCGGAAGAGAGAACACAATTCTTCCCCAAGAACTCTTTGGTTTGGCAGTTGGGGTTGTTTGAGTTGTGATAAAGGCTAATATTTATCTAACCAGCTTCCCAAATCTGTCCTGCTACTTGGAATCTGCTCACTGGTAACCAAGTGTTAGCTTTCTCACTGCTCTATTTGCTATCACAGTCAAGAGCCCAGGCTGGTATCAAATGCCAATATATCATCCCTGAAGGACTGGATCATTGAATCATATGGTAAAGCCTGGAAGGGGATTTCCAGATTAACTCATTCTAGTTTGTAGAAAGATAATGCACAAAATAGTCTAAACTAGGGTTGGCTGGGAAAACAAAACTCAGGTAATGGTCTGAAACATGACAGATGAATTACGAGAGGCCCAGACAGATTAGTAACTTACCTGGTCACTTGGTGGTGAGTTGCAGAATCACAGCTGAAGCTGTCATGGCTAGAGTTACTACTTATTGAGCAATGACTATGCTAGGGAATGGAAACTTTGCATATGTTACTTTAGTTCTCACAACTCTACTCTTTGGTGAATGATTATTTGTGAAAGTAGAAAATAAGGTTCAGAGAAATGAAATAACATTTGCAAAGCCACTCCTATAAGAACCATGAAAGAAATTCTTGTGTGTGCCTTACATTGTAAATAACAGAAGATCCACCTTCAAATGGCTTGGTTTACAAAGGGAATATATTGCTTATATAATTATATACAGCCCTGGGAAGGCTGCCTTCAAGGGTTGAATCAGTGGCTTAATTGATTAGACTGGAACCTGGCTTCTCTCTTTTCTTTCTCAGCCCTTTTCCTTAACATCAGATCTCTTCAAAGACTTGTTCTTATGGTTACAAGGTCACTACCATGAAACTTGTGATACTTCAGACTCTGAAATTTAAACTGTACTTTGCCTATAGCTCATTGGTCCCAGCTTCCCTTATTTGTTTCTTGTGCCTAGAGCTGAATCAATCAGTGAACCAGGGGGATGGACTATGTTGACTCCAGCCAATCAGGGCATACACCAGAAAGATGATGAGATTCAGAACTGAATCTGTCTGTTCTCATGTAGCCTGCTATCTACATTCATCTGACTTTACTATTTGACCATCTTCACTAATGTAGGTTTACTATCTCACTATCTTTTTCAATGTGGTATCTCTCTTCTAAGGAATCTTGCCCAGGAAGATAAAAGTTACAGAATACTTTATTGTTCATTTCAGGAATTTCCTCCCTAGTCCCCATTTAAATAAACATCAAACTTGGAATTGTCAACAAATAACATCAAATGATTGTCTACTCTCTAAGATTCTTTGAAACCCTCCTTTAAATGTTTGATCATCTACCAATCCTAAATTGCAATATTATGATCCTAATCAATCCTGATTAAGCCTGTTCCCATTAAAGGCTCATCTTAGATCAGACTCCAAAATCTTTGTCCTGTGTTGTTACTGAGACTGGGTCATGGTAGAATTCTTCCTTACTTTGATAGGAATATACTCAGCTTTGTCTTATCCATCAGTTATTTTGATTGTATTTTTTCAATCAGCATTTCAGATTGATTTCACACAAAACACCTCTGTAGGAAAGTCCAGGGAGGGTTAGGAAAAGGGGAAGGGGAATGGATGATCAAATAACTCCAAATGTCCCCGCATGCTGGGGGAGGGCTCCATTTACTGGGGTAAATGACTGCAGAAAGAGACCTTGGAGATGTGGTATTTGATGTTGCTTGTTTGACATTTGTTTTAGGAAAGGAAAAGCATTGGAAACCACATGATCCTAAGGGAATAGAGGGCAGCATGGACTCAACTGAGGGGATGTGCACGTATGGTCTTCCCCTGAGCAATGTTTACAGTACTAGGGGTAAGCTTGAGGTTACTCATGGAAATTCTGGGACAGTGGGAAGAGCACTGAACTTCAGACTAGAGCCCCTGGGTCTAGTTCCTGTCTCTATCCCTTACCAGTCACATGGTCCTGAGTAGTACACAGCATACTCTATCCTTGAGCCTCAGTTTCCTTATATGTAGAATGAAACAGGTAAAACTCACCCATCTCTATTTGTGAGGTTTAAACTAAACAATAGATAAGAACACTTCAAAAGCAGAAATACCACATACATGTGAGAAATTATTGATTATTTTAGCCATTCATAAATTCTTACTCATTTTCTTTTATGACCAATCTTCCCAAACTCTGGCAGGATTCAGAGTTTAGGAGACTAGGACAGAGAAAAACTAATTGCCTCAAGACAGGTCTATGATTTGACCATAATGGCATAGCTCTTTTCACACAACACAATTTTCTCATGCATAGGTGGCCTAATTCTGCTTTAATTTTCAGGTTGGTTCATGAAAAGAGCCCAGTAAAGAGCTAGAGAGGGTCTAGGACTTCATATATGGCAGTTACTGAATATCTGATTTTGTACAAGCTACTCCAGACTGTCAGAGCCTTAATTCACTTACCTGTAAAATGTAGAAAATGCATAGGTGAGTATATTCGTAATCTATGACAATGTAGTCGAATTTGATATTGAGGTCATGTTCTGTGTGACAGTTTTAGTACAAAATTATACTTTTGCACTAGGTCACCTTAGTATTCTAAGAACCCCAAAGAAAGGAAACACATGAAGGAATGCACCCCTGTCACTGTGCATGTAATTGATCACAGCAGTAAGAACTTTCACAATTCTGTGATGAAGCATCTGGTGACTGTTGCCAGGATAATTACTGTCTCTTATAATTGCAGGTATTTCTGGATATAACATTTCATAGTGCTCTGGAACTCTCACAAAGTGGCAGTGGTTGAGACAACTTTTGTATATTTGAATTTCATGGTATGCTTTTATGAGGCTAATTGTCTCACAATGATTTGTATTTCTATTTCCCACATAAAAATTCTGGTAAATGCTCCCTCCCTTCCTGATTGCCGACTTTATATTTGCTCTGCAGACTGCTTGAGGGTGCACTTGAATGGTCTTAAGTGCCTAGAGCAGTGGTTCCATCTGTACAGTTAACAGACAGAATGGTTTGTATGTATTTCTACTGGCTTGTGTGAGTTATTTAACATGGTAGCTTAGATTTTGTGGCACAACAAAGTGAAAAATTATATTCAGCATGAAAATTTAAGAGTCATAGAGAAGAATGTGAATTTACCAGGGACCCTTTTCTTTCTATAGGTAGCCCTGGGAATCTCTAGTCATCCTGGAACTGTTCGGTATAGTCTATGCGTTGTGACAGGCATTCTGGTGGCTACTGCTGGTCAAGATGCAGGATATGGTGGTAGATGAAGAGATGAAAGCAGCCTGGCATCAAGATTCCTAGGTGAGAATGAAGGGAAGAGAATGAGAGAGATGGATATGAAGAGGGAATACTGTATAGAAAGGATTTTGTTTTTATTTGTTGGAGTCTTCCAAATACTTGCATTGATTCTTTTGAACAAACTCAGAAAACAGATCTATATTCTTTCAAGAATTTTAGCAACTAAGACAGTTACTGAGTACAATCTTGTGTAGAAATTATCTGTGTGAAGACATATCCAACTTGTCAGTTATAAGACAGTTAAGAATTTACTGCATAATTACATTTTATTTATACATTTTTTTTTAGTTTTGAAACCAGACTAGCAGACTGATTAATGCTAATTAAATAACTTATTAAAGCACCAGGCAGATTTGTCAAGCTTGGGAAATGAATAAAGAGGGTGTCACAGGACAGAGCTGAAGACTGGAATGGAATTTCCCTTTATGAACTACTAAAGTCTGAGTTGGCCAGCACTTTGCTTTTCTTTTTTCCCCAGAAAAATCATAAAAAACTGTACATTTTCTCTTATATTTTGGGCAGATTTTAATCTGTCATAAAATGTATGCCTCTCTCTGAAACCATTCAGAAATTTGAATAATAATCATAGTATCTGCTTCTGGTCATCTTCTTATATACCAATCAGATGTCACAAACTTTATATAAATTATCTCTCATCTTCATAACTCCTTCATTATAGAATCAATATCTATGAACCTCTCTTTCATATTTTCCTATTATTTGTTTTTCTGGGATGCATTTTGTATGGTTTCCACAGAGCCATTTTCTAGTTCACTAATTCTCTCTTCAGTTCTATTTAGTGTTTGACCTAAACCTTAAGTGTCTAATTTCAGTGACTGTATTTTAAGTCTATATTACATTGTATTTAGTTCTTTAGTAACTGCCTGACCAATTTTGGTAGTCTCCTATCATTTATTTACACTTTCAAAAACCTTTCTTTTTCTGTTAAGAGTTTGTTAAAATGCAGTAAGGAGATGTGATGGCTCATGTCTGTAATCCCAGATACCGGGAAGGCATAGGTAGGAGGATTGTAGTTAAATCTGACCTGGACAAAAAGCATGAGATCCTATCTGAAAGACATCTAAAGGGAAAAGGGCTGAAAGTGTAACTCAAATGGTAGAGTATTGACCTAGCAAGCTCAAGGTCATGAGTTTAAACCCTAGTACTGCCCAAAAAAGGAGTATATGAACATAACAAAAAAAAATTTTTAACTTT
The DNA here is from genome assembly GCF_047511655.1 of Castor canadensis. NCBI lineage: Eukaryota > Metazoa > Chordata > Mammalia > Rodentia > Castoridae > Castor > Castor canadensis. The sequence goes on along the minus strand of NC_133398.1, from coordinate 26,078,476 downwards.
AAATATGATAATTAAATATAACTATTCCTCCAAGACTTTCTTAAAGTATATAGATATAAATACTTATATAGTGCTTTTTATATACCAAGTCAGATTATTTTTATTATTCAGTGGTTGTTTAAGAAATTTAAACATTTGGACTTAACCCTTCCAATTATAATCAATACTTTTAGTGCCTCCCCAATAATACTGCAACTTAAGCCTCTTTAATTCCAGTCCCTGTAACTTTTATTTCTGTATCATTAGTGCCATCTCTTTTGCTTTCATTCATTGTAGTCCTATAAGGCTTCATTATTAATTTCTTACAATGAAGGTTCATTTTTTTCCTTCTTCAATCTCAGACCCTTTATCTGGGAATATTTTCTTTCTCTAACACTTAGTATTTATGTAACCTTTATTATATGCCAGGCACCAATCTAGGGGCTTTATGTCATTTCATTCTTATGACATACCAATGAACTAAATTTAATTATTCATTCCATTTTTAGTCAAGGAATTTTAGAACAGAGAGTTTAACCAGTTTTAGTCACATAGCTGAAGAGTATCCTTTAGAATTCACCTTCAGTGAGAATAAAATAGTTGCATTTTTGTTTGTCTAGAAAGTCTTTGTTTTTCCTCCATTTTTGGAACATATTTTTATGAGGTATAAGTTGAGATCTATTTTCTAGTGCACTGAAGAATTGATTTCAGTGACTGGTCAGGGATGAAACAATGTGTTGCTGCTTTGAAGGCATCCTATCTTTTCTCTCCAATGCTTTTAAGATCTCTTTGTATATGAAGCTATGAAGTTTCATTATAATATATTCAGAGGTGAATTTCTTCTTATTTGCCATGATTAGAATTACTTGACTTTCTTGAACTTGTGGCTTTGTAACATTTTTCTTATTTTGCTTCGTTATGTTTTTCATCAGTTTATTTTAGTAAAATTCCTACCATTATCTCTTCTAATATTGTCTCTATAGGGAGTTTCAATTAGTCCTATATTTAATTTTCTCACTCTATTTTTCATATAACTTAGACCTCATTTTCACATTTTTTTCATTAATTTAGGTACTAGTTTGAATAATTTTTTTGACTCTACCTTCCAGCTCATCAGTTCTGTCTTAATTGTTGACTCTACCTTCCAGCTCATCAGTTCTGTCTTAATTGTTTTTAACTCTTAATTAATCCTATCCACTGAGTTTTAGATTTAATTATTTTATTAGTATCCTAATGTTATATATGAAAATATTTTATGTAATATGTAATAGTATAATATAGCTACAGTCCATACAATTATAAAAAATATCGCTATAAAATGTAATAATTGAACTATTTATATTATATAAAATATATGATATTGAAATTTGTATATCACATGTAATCCAATTTAAAATGTGTGAAATATAATATATTATATATATTTTTTAATTTCTTAAAGTTCTACTGGGTTAATTTTAAATTGTCTTATTTTTTATTTACTCTTCTTCAAGCCTCCTTTTAATTTCTTTTTTTAAAGAACATTTTCATTAGTATTTGATAGTTATACAGGGATGTTCATTGAGACATTTCCATATATACTTATTATGTACTTCAGTTTGGTTCACCCCTCCATTATTCTCCCTCTTCTCCCACTCCCCTTCTTGAAATAACTTCAACAGGTTTCAACATTCTGTATTCATTCATGTGTAGAAAGTTCATCAACCATACTCACCCTCCTTTACCCTCTTCATTAGCCCCACCCCCTCTACTACCCTCCCCTTAATGTGACCTGTTTTACATTCCTGGCCTTCACTGTTAAAATGCCTGTTCACTGTTCAGTGGCTGTTCACCTTAGTATTTTACCTGTAAATATATTGCACTTTAATCAGTCTAACCCCCGCTATACCTCTTCATTACCCTTTTCTCCCTACCCTGTGTTGTTCAACAGTTTTCAGTGTGTTTCACTGTGTCGTGTTCCTACACAGATGTGATGTATTTCAATATTATTCATTCACTCTCTATCATTCTTTTCTTCTTTTCATCCTCCCTTGATCTCCTCTAACTGTCCCACTTTTGGAAGCAGGATATAATGCTTGTGTTAGTATTTGGATATATATTCTACATATGACAGAAAACATGTGACCTTTGCCTTTCTGAGCCTGGCTTATTTCACTTATCATGTTCTCCAATTTTATCCATTTACCTGTGAATGACAAAATTTTATTCTTCTCTATGGTTGAATAATATTCATATATGCATAAAATCTCACTGTATATCTCATATTTTCTAATACATTCATCAGTTTGGGGCATCTGGGTTGTTTCCATAGCTTGGCTATTGTGAAAAATGCTGCAATAAACGTGGATGTACAAGTGTCTTTATTGTATCCTGACTTACATTCCTTCAGATATATGCCTAGGAGTGGTATTTCTGGATCATTTGATAGTTTTATTTTTAGTTTTTGGAGGAGCCACCATACTATTTTCCATAGAGGTTGTACTAATTTCCATTCCCACCAACTGTGTAAAAGCGTTTATTTTTCCCCACATCCTTGCCAACATATGTTGTTGCTTGTATTCTTGATAGTCATTCTAACAGGCTTCCTTTTAATTTCTAAAATTAAATGAATGTATTTATTCTCTATTTTCTGTTTAATATTCCTAATACCTGACTCTTGCCTATCTATTCTTATTACATTTCTCACTCATGATACCCTATTACTTGAACATTTAGTCAGTTTTCTGTGGTTTACTCATTTACCTTGGAACTTTGTGGAATTTCTTTAAGATTCGGAATTAATGTGAGTTCCTGCAGCAAAGATGTGTGTTTGCTTTTGTCATCTGACTTATGGCACTACTGGTCTTTGCTAAGTATGTGTGTGTGTGTGAGTTAGTGTGTGAGTGTGAGAGTGTGCGAGCAGGTGAGTGTGTGAGAGTGAGTGTGAGTGAGTGTGTGTGAGTATGAGTGTGAGTGAGTGTGTGTCTGAGTGTGAGTGTGAGTGTGATACTGGGGATTGAACCCAGGCCCTCATACACACTAGGCGAACACTAAACCACTGACCTCCCCCGCCCACTACTGGTCTAAAATACATTTTAAGACAGATGGCTTAAAATGAATCCTTGCATATTATTATTGGAGTCACTAAATGGGTATGAATTTAGATCAGCCCATTGAAGTGTGGCCCATGCTTATGAATTCTTAAGTGAAAATTTCCTACTGTACTCTGCACCAGTGTGAGAAATGTACAGTTTTCCTTAAAGTCCTCTCTTAGGCAATGGAGGTCAGGTTGATTTTTGGCTCACCTTTGCAATGAGGGTGTAGATTCCAAGAACCCAGCTTTAGGTACTCCTGTTAGACTCCCCTGGACTCCTGTTACACATCACAAGACAGCAACAAGGTGTGAATATTTAACAGATTTGACAAATGCCAGGGAAGTAAAAGCTGACTCCAGGTCTCTGTCAGTCTCTGCCCCATCTTTATCAGTCCTCTGTATGCACAGTCTTTTGTTTCTGAATAGCTTATATTAGAAGTCCTAACTAGAGCAATTAGATTAAAAAAAAAAAAAGACATCCAAATTAGAAAGAAAGAAGTAAAATTACTTCTGTTCTAAACAAAAAAGGGATAATAGACTTGAAAAAAGAAATCCAGGTGGCTGCAGGACTATAATAATGAAAATGAAGAAATTATTAATACATTAAAGAATGTGGATGAATCTCTAGAGAATCACACTGAGTGAAAAAGCTAATCACAAAGGTTACATATTGTTTGATTCCATTAATATAGCAGTCTTGAACTAATAAGATTGATGGCTTGCAGGGGGTAAGGACAAGGTGTAGGCAAGAAGTGGAAGATATAGCTACATGAAGGATCCTTGCCCTGGTGGAAGTGTTCTGTATCTCAACCGTATCAATGTCAAGATCCTAGATATACTGTACTATAGTTTTGCAACATGCTACCATTGGATAAATGGTTAAAAAAAAAGGTGCAGTGCGTTTCTCTTTACTACTTCTTATACAACAACATATGAGTCTATAGTTATCTGAAAAGGAAAAGTTTCATTTAAAAGTCAAATCAATTAGGATACCTAAGTTCATGCATTAAAAGAGTGGGACCACTGCTCTTGATAGCAAGTACCAGGACCGATCTGGCAGTGCCAGCTGAAGCCATTTGTGCAGCCTGTTTGGTAATTATACTTCACAGTTCCACAATAATTACAGTGAAGACTCACACTGTATTTCCCTTGCCGGAAATCACCACGTTCCCTTAGTAATTACTCAGGGCCAAACACTTTTGGCACTATATGGTTTGCAACTGATGGCTGACAAACTGTCAAGAAATAAGGAAATCAGTTTAATTTGCAAGCAGCATTTTTAGGGCAATGGCCTTCAATCTTTCTCTGTTTGTCATGACCATTGGCACAATATCTGGGAAAAGTGTGAATCGTGTCCTAACAACAAGTGTTTAGTTTAAGAGTGATCACTCCAAAAGAGTGTTTAACTTCTCTATTTAGTGGAAAAAATGGGCTCAAAAGGACATGATGATAATTTTTTGGCATATGGTCATTGTCTTCACTTCTCTCCCAAAAGGGGACCTTGATAGGTACACTTAGCATGGAATTCTCCAAAAGAAAGGCACTGCTCGCTTATGTTAACTGCCCACTAAGTCATGGACTTTATTCCACTGAAGACTAACAATAGGGAGATGTCCACTTTACATATGGAAAATCTAAAGCTTCAGGGAAGTAAAGTAAATTCCCTGAGACTGTAAGTGAAGTCTGTGAGAATATCATCATCAATGGGAGAAGGAAGAGCCCTATATTGTGGAAAGGACATAGATATAAGTCCTGGATCCTTGTTTTTCTTCAGCCCTGAGGCTTTTTGCATCAAGCCTTTTACTTCAGTAAGCCTCTGTTGTTTCTTTTGTTTTTGTTTTTTTGTGAAACAGTTGATTCAACAATGAAATCAGAAGATGAATGGAAAGTACCTACCATAGTTTGACCCACAGTCTAATAAATATGGATGCTATGGTAGAGATTCCTTGGGTTTAGGACAGAGAGCAGACATTCTGGCCCTAGTTCATCATTACAACAGCAGGCACCTCTAAGCCACTTGCTTCTCAGGGATCCATCCAAGGTACATGCAGTACAGAAGACTCCTCGTATCTTCTTGGGAAGTTGTGGGCTCAGGGAGTAAGTTAGTACTCTTAGACTCTGCCAACCATATTCTCCAAAGAGAACCTCACTAGCTTAAATGCTAACTTCAGAAGCCTTCATTCTAGAGCCGGCATTGACAACTGCTTGATTCCCCCCACCCCCAAGCCAAGTTCACATGGTTTTCATTGTGGTTGTGTGTCTGTCTCTCTATCATACTATCAATTCCCTGGAAATAGCCACCTGCTTCAACACTGTGTTCTCAGGACCTAGCACATTTAAAAATAAATTACTAACGAGACAAGCATATGCCTGACCTGAAGTCTGTGATGAAATTCACCTTAGAGTAGTCAGTGTCTAGTATTCAATGTCCAGGTGGTATTTGATGTCAGAGGGTAATAAGGATGTATGACTGTCCCAATCATATACACTTTGTGTTGGGCAAACAGGAACCTTCCCAACAGAGCTGATACTATCTTCTGACACCTGTTAATTTTCATATTTGGCATTGAGTATGTATAAAGAACCTTTCACGTGAGAGCTTCAAAACACTCTGACTCCTGGGCTCACTTCCATACATGTATTCTTAGCATATCTTTCTTATTTCCTTCCCTGGAAGCACTTTTGCAGTAGTACAGCCTGGTTCTAAGTGTGGGACCTTAGAGGTCAAGGGGAGACCCCTAGCAAAGGCAGAGAGTGTCCCTACACACTTCCTTACACTCTTCTGCTGCATGGTAAAAGACAGAGGCCATGCTGGCTGGGTGGCTGGTGAGGAGTGTGCAACTGGGACAGTCCAGCGTGTTGGGACTTCTGCCTCCTCCTCTTTCTTCTCTTTCTTGCTGAGGAAACACTGTGCTCTTGAGTCTCAGCTCTGCCACTCTCTAGCTGTTGACCTTGCACAAAGAAATCTGACTGTGAGATACCGAAACTTTAAAATAACAACATATTTATTTAGTAATAGTAATAGCAATCAACCTAATGGAGTTGGGGAAAATGTTTTTTTAAATTAATTCAGCAAGCATCTATTGGCTGCTTGCTATGAGCCAGAATTGTTCTCTGTGAAGAGAATACATCAGGAAACAAATCGAGCACAATTTTCTGCCCTCATGCCTACATTTTAGAGGAGGAAGACAGGGAATGAGCGGCATAAAAAGTTAAGTTATATAGTATGTTCGAAAGAGAAAATTTTGGCTGCAGAGATATCTGGTACTGTGGGCAACATGAAGTGTTAAGTACAGTGATTGGCGGGGGACATCACAGAGAAGATGACATTGGAGCAGACTTGACATTGGTGAAAAATTAAACCATTTGGAGACTTGTGGGAAACCATTCAAGCCACAAGGAACACCTGGAGTGTTTACAGAACTGCAAAAAGGCTTATAACTACATATGAATGCACACTTGTATATTAAAATGTAATTAAAATTTAAAACAAAACAGGCCCATTAAGATAATCAAGTTCATGAAATAAGGCTCAGAGTCACGGATCAGGGAGAGGAGCAGGGGGACATGAGGTCAAGGAGGTGGGTAACAGCATGGTTTGCACCTGTAGGACACTCCTCTGCCTGCCTTTGTGTATATTCTGAATAAAGAAGGAAGTATGCAAGCAGATTAAGAAGAGAAGGGAACCTAGAGGGCTTAAATTTGAGAATGACTCCAGTCACTAGTACATTGAAGGATGCAATCAGCTGACAAGTGAAGAAGAAAGGGGCCTTTTGGTCAATTACAAAGGGAAATAGTCTATGTCAAGTACCTAGAAGAATGTCTACAAGTGAATCCGGCAGATGATGGAGTGTCCATAAATGTTAGTCTTGCTATTCTAGTATTGTTAAGAGTCTCTGCTTGGTGTGAGCGGCCCACATGATAGACACACTAAACTACTGTTTCACCTTGGCCACATAAATATAATATGGCTTTTAGAGGAGCAGTGTCTTTTGCAAGCAGGGCAAAGTGTAAAATAAACCCATGATTTCTGCAGTGAGACGAGTCTATACTCAATTCTTGGCTCCAAAACTTTCTCTATTACTTTGGGAAAATTCTTTCACATTCCCCTGAGCTACAGTCTCCTCACTGCAAATGGAATAATCATAGTCCCCTCCACACAGGGTTATTGGGAACGCTTGTTATTATCACATACATAAAGCATCTGGCACAAGGGCACACTAAAATGCTAGCTCCAGTCACCATTTCTCATGCTTATTCATGCTGGATTTATTTATAGTCTGTGTTCCTCTAAATGATGTTCATTTCTTTTAAGTATTTTCTGAATCAGAGTCCTTCTGAAATAAAGTCTTTCATGTTTACTAAACTTTCAAGTTTAATAAAAGAGTCTCTTTAATTTTAAAAGGACAAATGTTAGAAGCATGTACTAATCGCTTTTGGCCAAATGCCTATGGGAAGTGTGTTTGTTCAGCATGTACCTGAGTGTTGAGCACATTTTAGGTGCTCAATAAATATTTGTTGAATGAATGTGCGTGAGGCCATAATCAAGGATCCACTATCCATGTAACTGATAATATCTTGCCCTAATAACAGGAAAAAGGAAGTGAAGGGTTAATTATAACAATGATATGTGTAATACTTTATACATCTAAAAGTCTTCAATGTGTTAACTAGATTGATTCTTGCAGAGTTTTAAAAATTGGTATTTTAAAGGTGTTTTTACATTATACAATTTTATTGCTTCAACACAAGAGCACAAGGTTTATAGTCCAAAGCTGTGAGCTGCAATTTCAGCTTCTTTTTCAATGCCTACTGCACAGCCTTAGACAAGCAACCTATAGTCAGAATTAAAATATAATTTAATCCACATGCCAGTGTAGTTGAGAATATCCCAGAAGTGGATGGACCACCAAAGTGCTGGGCAGTCCAATGGTAAAGGGGGATTATTGTATAACAGACCATTCTTCTTCACTATTCAGTATCAAGACACAGAGCATGGAACTTTGGGAAAAGTATTTATTTGTTAGAAATCATAATGATGATTTCAATCATGAAAGCAAAAGACACCTGTCATAATAAGACTAATGTTACAAAGACACCTAACCTAGAAGCATTCTTCCTCTACCCTTCTCCTTCTTTCCTCACCCCAATGTCAAGATCACCAGATAAGGGTAAATTCCTCCTATCTTATTTATATGAAAATTCATATACATAGGGTTCTATTTTTTTCCTGAAATGGACTCCTACTATGTATATTACTCTGTATATTATATATAGGACATAGATATACGCACATGTACACCTAAGAGATTTTTTTAAAAAAATTATTAGCAAATGTGCGGTCATATTGTACACATTTGTCTGTATTTGGCTTTTCTTATTCAATGTGATCTTACAAAATTCCTAATAAGTAAGTGGTATAGATTGAATTTATTATTTGTGATTCCCATTATTTTGTGGCAAAGTAAAATTTTAATTTACTCGTCTATTTCCCTGTTGATGGTCATTATCTTAGTTTCTAGTTGCAAGGGAGACTTTCTCTAAACCATTTCTTTTTCTAAAAAGAAAGTTTACTAAAAAGACATGTTTTGTAAGACAATTGTAAGGATTAAATAAGAAAATTAATCTAAGACAGTAGAATTCATGGCATATTCTAAGTGCTCAACAAACATTAGATAGTATTATTCTCCATAGAATATACTGGTGTGTACATCCTTTTTCAAATTAAAATATGCAAGATCTTGCTTTTTCATTCTCTTAGACTTTTCATACCCAATGACAGGTTTCTTCCCTCTTATGTTCTCCTTTTCTTTAAATGAAGCTCCATTAAAGTCTTTCACTGTGACCATTTTAATCACCCCTCTTCCCTGTCATCTTGACATCTCTCCCTGCAGCATGACAAATCACCAGCTTGAACCTTTCTATTAGTTGTTGCTCAGCAAAGCTTTTGTGGGAAATAAGAGGCTTCTTGGGCAGGGCAGAAGCCAAGGTGTACATCTTGCTAGGTGGAGGGAATGTCTAAGGGAGTATATGGCCCAAAGGGGAAAGCTACTCCAGGAAGTATCCAGTTACCAGGTGAGGAAGCCTGCTCAGGTAGGATGTTTCCTTGAGAATACAGTCACAAGAGCTCTTGGAGTAATCCATGACACCATTAGTAGGTTTCCAGTTCCCAGCATATGGCAAGCAGAGCCCAAGCCACTTCTGGTGTCTTGAACATTTCTAACCTCTGTAGTAAGAGTCTGGCATGACAAGGTAGATTTGAAAGATCCATCCAGCAAGTAGCTTTTGGTGGCAGCAAGGAAATAACATTTTTGATAGAAAAATCTAGATAGAAACTCAACCATATGGTCTTCACTAACATAGGAATAAGGGGAAGACTGATGGGCCATAGCTAAGAGAGTCTGTGATCTTCTCCATGATTCTGTGAGGCTGGATTCAAGGTTGTCTGCTCTCCTTATCCTGGGCTGGATTTAGAGATGGAGGGCACAGGTGACTCTAGCAGGGTGGGTCTAGAGAAGAGAGGAAATAGTGCAATTGTCTTAATCAAACATTCCACACAGCTGCCTGTCGCCAGGCTGCACCTTGCAGATAGGTAAACAAATAATGATACCTAGTGTGGCATTTGCTGTAATAGACACAAGTGCAAGGTATTATGGGAATACAGCACAGAGTTTATGCTAAGGCCCTCAACAAATATTTGTGAATTGACCAATATATTGTATGAAGCCTCTGTACCTTGGGAACAAACAGGAGAAAACCCTCTGCTTTTTCCCTGGAGGAGTCAGGAAGTCTTCTAGATCAGTTGAGATTGAAGAAGTTGGGATTAGTTAGGGTGAAGACAGAAAAGAGAATGTTACCCAGCAAGAACTTATCCATGGGTAGAGCAATAAGAATGAGTATGTGTATTTGGAAAAGCCTAAGAGTTTTAAGGCCAAGATTAAAAGAGATTGACAGAAAAGAGGAGATTGACTTAGAGAAGTAGACATAAAAGACCTCAAATGGCATTCTAAGAAATATGAATCTTACAGCAAAGGGAACAGAGTTGAGCTAAGACATTAAGGTCACTGACATTATCTAGTATATCTAGACATATATTCTGATAATTGAAAGTAAGTCAGATAGAGACATATAAAATTATTTCCCCATGTGATTTTGGTACAAATTGAGCACCCCTAATCTGAAAACCCAAAATCTAAAATGTACCAAAATCTGAAGATTTTGAGTATGCATATGATGTGGAAAGAAAAACTCCCCACCTGACCTCATGTGATAGATTGTGGTCAAAACATATAAAGTAATTTATAAAATTACCTTTAAGCTTGTGTACAAGAAACGTGAATAAATTTCATGCTTAGACTTGGACCCTATCCCTAAAGATATTTCATTATATAAATGCAAATATGCCAGAATCCAAAATCTGAAGTATTTCTAGTCCCAGGCATTTCAGATACAGCACACTCAACTTGCAGTGCTGTTTTTTTTTTAATCTTTATGGCTTCTTAGATAACATTGACTCCTGACACTTGAGTCTTTCATGCACCAGTCCTTGGTATCCACAAATACCTTCAAAGCATCATGCTCACTATGATTTAATATAAGAAGTTAGACTAGTGGGGTCATCAGAAATTAAGACAGGAATTTGCATCAGAAAGATGCAGAATTTGTAATAGGAGAGCTGTGTCACCTTTAATGGGGCCCTGAAGGACCTAGCACAGGACATGCTGATTGGACATCTACAGCCACTGGTAAAAGTGGGTTCCTTGAGTGTCAGATTGGACAAGGGAGGAGAACACAAAGGATACTGGTGAGGGAACCAGGGAATTAGTTCCCTCCCATGTAATGGGTTCTTTGTATTCTTTCATCTCATGTAAACCACTGTCCTCTCCAGACCACTATTAGCTCTCTCACATGCCTTGAAAGCCTTCATCCGGTTTCCCCCTCATAAATGCAGTGAATCACATCCAAATCTGGTGCTACATGTCACATCAGGAAAAAATTTAAAAATCCAATACCCACTATCAATATCCAGACATATATTTCACTTAAATACATAAATATACCACTTTTAAATAAATTATTTAAACAATCAAAATAAATTATTAAAACACAAACAAAAGGCAATTTTTAGAAGAATAAGATTTTGAAAATGTCTAAGTAGGTATTGTAATATTTCCCTTCTCACAGCACAGTGGATTATCATGCCCATCATTTGGCCAGACCATTGCTCTTATTAGCTGTCTGTGCTGAGCCACTGATTCTCACATGGTACATCTGATGAGATTGACCTCATTCTCAAGCTTTCCAAGACTACCAGCTAAAATATACACTAATACCTTCCCCAGGTAGTAGAAGGATCTGAGCCTTTACTTTGGCTTTATCTCAAGATAACTTTTCTCAGGCTGGTGGGTTGGTTTCTCTAAACATGCTCATCCCAGATCAGTCTCTAGGACTTGGTTCCTCTGCCCATTCTCCCACCTGGAAAGCCATCCCAGCTGTACCTTTCCTCCTGTCTAGATCTGGGTTCAGTGCATTCAGTGGGCTTTATTCCCCAGAGCACAAAACTCCACAGAACATTGAGTCGAATGTCTGACAAATTTTAATAATAATAATTAATAAAATCTTTTCAGATATGTTCATTGAGAAGTCAGTATTCAAATGACATTGACATGACGGTATTCATTTTCTCAGACCATAATTTGGTGTAGTAGTGGGTTTCATTATCCCCCTTTCTGAGGAAAGACTGAATTTCACAGAAACTGGGAGACTTGGTCAAAGTTTTACGACACCAGAGGCCCAGGATACACAGTGTCTGGTATCCAAATTCAGCAGGTTGCATAGCTCCTGCTTTTACCTCTATCTACTTCTCCTCTGGTAGAGTGATGAAGAAACAAATGTGGTAATTCAATTTAGTTCATCCCTAGGGCCTTTCCCCATCCCACACTCATCACCCGTTGGTGACCCCTTTCCCCTCAAATACATGGTTCCCATGTGGGGATAAGATATTCACACCTACCCACTTCACAAGGCTGCTAGCAGGATTAAAGAGCTAATGTTTGCAAAATACTTTCAGCTTCAAGAAAAGGCAGGCGCCAAAGAACTACAAAGGGTTATTAAGACAGTATACTTTAAACCCCCTTAACAAGCTCCTCTCCTTGGACCTAATCTAGTGTGAATCCTCCTTTTCCCTCTAAAGCCCTGGCTAGCTGATCACCTCTGACCTTGAGACTGTAAGTGCTGTCTTTTGTTCTGCTTCCTCCACTTTTGGGACTTTCACCCCTTCTGAATCCTAGTGTTGTTGTGTTTTGTTTTTTTATTATGGCTTATGAAATCCTTATAATGTTTCAAATCCCAGCATGATGAAGGCCCTTAAAGAGCATCTCAGCAACTCATTGAATAGATGAGGACACAAGGCCCTGGAGAAGCAGACACATGCCCAAAGACCTGTGGAAAGGTCACATAGAGTTCATGAGCCTCGAGTTGCATACCACCATAAATTTCAGGAGCAAACCTGGAGAGACTCATACACCTTCCAAGGTGAACTCCATCAGTGTGTTCTGCGACTGGCACCAAGATGGCAGGGCACTCCAAACACATTCAGTCAGTCCTGATCTGGGGCCAGAGGCCAGGAACCTCTGAAGTAGTTGGGTGGTTGGAAAAAACACAGAATTTGGTTCACACCTTTGATTTTATCTGCAGATCCATCCTTTTTTTTTTAATAACCATTTCATTTAGATAAAATTTTATCCCTTTGATTCTGTGATCTTAGACTGGATTTTATTCAGGGGCTCTATTTGCTGACTACTATTTTAAAGCACAAGTCTAATCAAGTCATCTCCATGGCACCTACAGGCATTAGACTCATGTTAATATGAATGTTCCCTGCCTCATCTCTCATCTCTCCTTCTCTCTCTCTCACACAGTACATAACTTTTATTCACATTCACATGTATTGAGCTTCACAGAAAATAAGTTGGTTCAAATTGAACAGATTAAACTCTGACTTCTTTACTCTCTAATGAAATAAAGATTTGGGCTTGTTTTCTAGTTTATGGGCTTGTTTTGGCCAGTCCATTGTTTGGACTACTTTGGACTGGCCAAAGCAGAATGGAATTATTGAAGCTAGATGCTATGTAATCATACTTTGATATGAACCAGTTTTTCCCCAAAGGCAGGAGATTCAGAGCCCCGTAGAAGGTACCCCATTTACCTTAGCTGGTATAAGAGGTCCCCTGTATTTTAGCACTGCAAGAAAGCTTTGAAATGATTCTAGAAAACAACAGATCTTTAAGCTTTTTTTTTTTTTTTTTTGGTAATTTTGCCTTTTTACTTGGCTTCAGGTGAATAGGAAGTATAAAAATCAATGGGTGAATGAATGTAAGCTATGTTCCGTTATTAAGCTCTGTTAATACAGTCATCTTAGTGTTGCTCTGTCTTCAATGACAACAGCAGTCCCCTCTCCCTGCTATAAGGAGACACCTTCCTCAGAAGGCAGTCCATGCCGTGCTTTTAGTGGATAGAGCAAAGGAGAGAACTCCTCCTTCATCTGTCAAGTCTCAAGTTGCCTTAGCTCAGTGTAATCTTTATGCCCATACAGCATGTTTTGGGATGGCATGTTCTGATCTTCCAGAGCAAGTTCAGATAGGTCATAAAAACAAAGAACCTTAAGGACTCAACAATCTTACTAAACTCACACAAGCTAGATGGATATTGCACATGTGCCCAGTGGGGATTTATTGCTGACGTCGGCATAGACATCAAGGCTGCTGTTTTCAAAGGGTACTGCCTTGTCTGTTGACATGGTGCTTCTGCTGGTCCATCTGATGCTCTGATCATGCCATGTTTCTCTAAACCCTGCTTCTTGTCTTGTTATATGTACCTCATTGCACTCTAGGACACTATTCTTCCCCATCTTATTGGCCTGGAATATTCTTTTACTCAACTCAAAGTCTAAACTTTCCTTTCTTTCTTCACCCTTGTAATGTCCCATCCCTAAATTAATCCCACAAGCATGTGCTCTGCCTGTTCATGCCAGAACCAGGTTAGGATCTAGGGAAGCTGGAATGCTTGGGACATGGTTGTCTTCCCAGTAGACAATGAATTAGATACTATAAGAATGCTATGATTGAAAAGAGGACAAGTGCTGGTTATAGCAGAGGAGAGGCTGAGCCTAAGTCAAACACCAAGGAAAATTTCTTCAAGAGGTTGCTGCTAAGATGGACAGGCATTTAGGCTTTAGCCAGGCAGGGGACAGAAGGTGGGATGTACAGAGATTCAGACAAAACAGACAGAATGTGTATACATGAGAGACTTCAAGCTTACATGTCAGCCAGGTATGGTGGGATATGCCATAATCCCAGCAATCAGGAGGCTGAGGCAGGCAGATTGAATTTGAGGCCAACCTAGGCTACATAGCAAGACTCTGTCTCAAAAAAAAACAAAAACAAAAAAACACGCTTACATGTCTCCAACATTAAGCCTCCAGGATAACAATTCTTTATTTACTAACAGACAGAGAACATAGCATAGGGCAAGGATTGATGAACTGTGACCTGTGGGAACAACTCAGTGTAATGCCTACTTGGATATGGTTTGTGATGTAGGAATGGTTTTATATTTTTAAATGGCTAGAAAAAAACAATAGAATAAGAATAATTCATAATACATAAAAACTCTCTGGTCAATTCATATTTTAGCATCCATGAGTACAGTTTTATTGGAACACAGCCACAACTATTATTTATGTATTACTTGGGGCACCTTTTGAGCTATCTTACCAATAATTGCAACAGAGACGATCTGGCCCATGAAGTCTAAATCACTTACTACCTGACCCTTTACAAAAAGTTTATTGGTCATTAACTTAGACTATAGATCAGACTGCCTAGGATCAAATCCTGAACCCTTTTCCTCTCACCTGTGTGATATTGGGCAAAGTAGTAAACATCTCCATGTCACTATTTCCTCATCTGAGGACTAAAAATAAGGCTGTCATGAAAACTGAGTTAGTACAAGCTATGAAATGCTTAGAGCGGCGCCTTGTGCCTCTTAGTTACTAACACCATGGATGCTAAGGAACCCAGCAGCAGGTGTGGCCCATTTTCTTATTCAAGGAAGGTTGAAAGAAGGAGTGAATGGCAGTGTATTTCAAAGATCTTCTGCTTCTATGCATCTTTTCAAAGAAGTAGAAAAGTGACCCCCAGGCTCACAATGCCCATTCTGTCTGCCTGCCTTTTCTCTTGCTAGTGTCCCTAGAGCATCTGCTAGCAATCTGAGTCTTGTGGCATTTTTCTTCTTGTGCTGTTAATTTTTAAATGAATTTTCAGTCTGTGGATGATGGAGGGAAAAACCAAGGGTGGGGGAAAGAACTCTGCAGAGTATGGCCAATACTGAGTCACCCTCCCAGAATTTTGGTATAAGAGATGGTGTTTCCAGAGAGTAGGAGTCCCCAACATAAACAATTTCTCTAAGAAAAAGAGAAGAAGTAACCATTTTTCATATTCTCTTTTTGAGTCCCATGGGGGAAACCGTTCTCTTTAGCATTTGGAACTTGTTTCAGCCTCCCAGGGCAGCCAGCATGTGGTCATGGAGCAGAAAGGCAGCATTGCTCATCTGTAAGATGAATACTTCTGTGGCTGCCAGGCTCCCTTGTGGTTTAGAATAAGGTTCCTGTCCTGGTCAGGCATTTGTCTTATACAAACCAACCCAGAAAGCTCAGAGCACCTTCAGTGGAGTCTCACTTCATTCTTCAGGGGTTGTTTTACCTGTAAATTGACTAGAACCCTAACAATTCTGAACCAAACCCTGTTCTGGGTCATTACAGCACCGGCTACTCACGAGTTTTGGCTTCCACAGTTGCCCTGACCTTATTTTGGAAACCCCTCAAAAGACAAAGTCTATGGATTCACCTTATCCATGTAGTCCCCAAAGTAATCACAGACTGGAAGAGTGGATTCCACCAACTATATGTCTAGTTGGACGGACAAGGAAAAATAAAAACCAAAAAAAAGCACATGGCAGCTGAAGAATTCCTTTCAATGTCCTGAAATCCCAAAGACAGAGCCCAATCATGGGAGAAACACCTTAGCCTGTGACCAACCGCTGATCCTGCTGAACTTATTCCTTGTTCCTGTTTTCAGCCCAACAACCTATCCTAGGATGGGAAAGGGTGCAGTGTGTGACTTTTATTCACTTACCTCCCAGTACATACAGTACATCGGGACTGGAATCTCCCTTCAATAGTAATTACCATGATTATAATTCCCTGTGGAACTTGTAGAGTGAGCTCCAAAAACAATTCCTCAAACTTGTCAAACCACTGCGTCGATTTGCTTATGAAAGGCAGTTCTAATCAAAAGGGGTAATTACAATATTAAGTGCCAAGCCTTGGTGTACAAACTCTTGAGTCATAAGATATTAAGCTTAATTGAACTCCATTGAAGGAGGCATGCAGCATCATGCACTTGACTTTCTGAGCCAGAATCTCAGCTGAAAACTTCACTCCAGGAAAGTGGACAAATTATCTGATCTATTAGCCACTCCATGATCACTGTGTCCTACAAGCAAGTGCACCTGCTATAGGAAGTTGTTTCCTCTCTGAAGTTTTAATGTTTTAAGGAATACTGATTGAGATCCCACCCTGCCTTGCCAAGTTCTCCCTCTGCCTTTTTTGGCTGTAACCACACTGAGGCTGGTGCTGGACCTGGAACCATTAATTCACTCACTCACGCATTCCTTCATTCCATATGCATTGAGATTTTCAGCATGCCAGGTGCTCTGCTGAGCACTGTAGATGCTGAGATAAGTTAAGCACGGCTTAGGACTTCCAGAAACTCACCATTAGTTTGTGAAGTTAAGTTCACTGACAAGTGATTAACCTCCAGTGCAAAAACACTGCAATAAGAAAATATGCAGGAACAGTAGACCAACAAGCATCCCAGTCTACCTTGGGGAACTCAGATAAGGCTCTGGCAGGGAGTGTAACCAGAGCTGATTCTAGAAAGGTGAAGTAGATGTGAGAGGTTGTATGGGGTCCCAAAACTACACATTTCAGGACACTAGGAATGTGATTTTAAAAGTATACTTACATGTACATATATATATATGGAGAGAGAGAGGCTATGAAGAAGCCTGGGAAAGGGAAGCAGTAACTAGTCATAGAATGTGGTTGACTGATCATATAAGGACCTCAGAAAGAAGGTCAGGATTCAAATGTTTTATTTTAGGGACTTTACACAAAAACTTGGAAGCTATCAAGTGGACTCAACAAATTTAGACCCTGACACACACCACACATATAGACACAGCAGCCTCCCCCAAAAAGTACACAGGTACTCCTATAGGTGTGGCCTCAATCAAATGGATACATACCCTTTACACATACAGAAAATGACCTGGGTGCCCTGGAGACACACCCTCATCTTACAACACAAGTCTGATCTGAGGTTCATTAACAGCAAAGGAAGTTTTCCAATCAAATGAGCAGAGTGATCAATCACGGTAGCTACTGGATGGCCTGGCTGTGACTGCACCAAGTGGCCTATAATCACATGCTTTCATTAGCAAGTGATTCAGCCTTGGATTTGGCTAAGGAACTAAAGAGAAGAAGTACACATTTGAATCTATTTAGTTCAGGACACTCCTTTTTTCCTTTAAAGAACATGATACCAAAGAGCCTAGGAGAAGGAGAAGAAAAGGGACATTTTTTACATCTTCTTAATGGTCTGTGCTATTCACATACTTTGAAAGTTAATTTTCAGAGAAACACTGGTAGCGGGGAACTAACTTATTCTCATTTTAAAGATGAAGACACGAAGGCTTACATAGGCTAAACAACTGCTAATCATGGTCACCCAGAGTATAGGCCATAGACTAGAAGCCAACCAGGTTGGATTCCTAAACCTGGTCTCCTGAAAAAAAAAAAAAAAGATATTTTTTGTTCTCCCAAGAATGGAGGGGGCCAATTCTATTCTTTTTATCAAATAAATTTTTGCAGATATCATCAAATCAATCATTTACTGACAGTCTCCAATTTGTGACTTACAGATTGCTCAACTTGGAAAGTAAACAACCAACACTCTACAGTATATTGTATTGCTAAACTAGGCTGTTTGGTAGGTTGTGTATTTTTAGCATACAATATTTTCAACTTATTAGTTTGTGAGACATAACCCCTTCATAAAATGAAGAGTATCTGTATTTATTTTCAAAAATAAATCAATCATGGGCCTAGTGGAGACCTGGCCCACAGTGATGGAAGAGTAGAAGGTATATGTATCACTTTCTTTTCAAAAGCATCCCAAAGGGACATGTTTAATAGATCTGCCACTGGTCTAGAACCACATTACTCATTACATTCACAAGCTATAAGTCAACCTTTAGAAATGAGACCTGCTGCTGCTGATCCTTGAGTTCAAGGAAGCCAAGTTCACAAGCTGATCTTCTCCTAATCAATTTAGCTTTTTCACTGGCCAGCTTGCAACAAAGGCTGGGGAGAAAGTGAACTGCTGTGCACAAACCCATGTGTCTACAAGAATAATCACTCTACGATTGAGGTCAATGACCAGGACATCAGCACCCAGCAGGGGCCTAACAGTCTGAGTCAGAGAGACAGACCACCTGGCCTGTCCTTAATGCTCTAGATTTCCAAAGAAAGCTTGGTCACTCTGCCCAGTTTGGTGTTAGAAACAATCAGAGACTTTTTGGGTTTACCAGGTTGAAAGTAAGTTTGTCTTTAATCTCTTCCAATGAATAATTACTGAGAAATAAATGTGTCAGAACACACACATATATATGTACATATGCACACACACATATATTTGTTTGTTTTGCTTGATCTTTCCTTTTGTTACTGAATGTACAGTGGCAATAATTACTGGAGCTTTGTTCATTGCTTCCTAATTTCATGAACAATGCTAAGCTGTGTCCTACTTATAACCAATTCTATTACTATAGTTGTTAAGAAACTGAGATTTCATTTGATTTCTCTTTATGTCAATTCTAAGTGAGCAGGACTACAAGGAGAATATGCTGTTGTAGCTTCTGGCTCAACAGTTTAAAAGCCTGACTGGTCTAATTCCTTCTCAGAAATAAACCAGTACTTCTGAACTTTTCCTTAGGAGGCAGTGAGACAGATCTGCAGATTTAGCACAAGATTACAGTAGGCCATATCACTCAGACCTTTCTGATAGTAGACTTCCTGGTTATCTTTGACTGGCCTGTCATTTTCAGGCTTTGAAAGATAGTGTGGAAAGACCAGTGCAAGGTCAGGAAAGGGACAATGTTTCTAGACTTAGGTCTGTTTCAGTCACTAGGTCAGTGATGCTAAGTAATTCAAGTCACTCTCTGGACTTCAATTCTCTTATCTGTAAAAATAAAAGAGATTGTGCCAAAAAGTCCCTCATATTGTCATCATAAATTTAGCAAGATAGCAAACATCTATTGTACTTCTGCTATGTTTGGGACCCTGGGCTAAATGCTTCAAGTAAAAGAGGCACATCAGAAGTTGTCTTATCTCCTAAGTTTTTGGCATCAAGAGGGAGAGGCAGATACTGATAATGTCAACATAATGGAGATTTGGCTGAGTTAGAATTTTACCCAACCTAAAATTCTATGAAATGTTCGCCTGATATCCGCGTACATGGACAAACTGAACTTTGGAATCTATGGAATAAAAGGAAATTATATGCAGGTATTTCAGGATCAGACTTGAGCTCAAAGTATGAAGAGTTTGTTTATTTGGACAAACACATTCAGTTCCCAGTGTTGTGTTGTTATTGTTTTTACCTTCATGCAAGTCTTCTGCATAAAAGCAGTGGCAAGCTATGCAGACGGAAGCTCCTGCAACAAGCCTGTTATTAATCATTATCATAACGATCTGGACCAACCTGCTGAGCTTTTTGATGTTTTCTCAGCTCCATGGATTAAGATGAAAATCTGGGTGTGATCTCTATCATTGCTGCATAAGGATCTGGGGCCCATTAATCTCAGGCTACAAATGACCAGAGGTAACCCTGAATGGACACGCTGTACTTCGCCTCCCACCCTAGGGAGCTATATGCACCACTACTGCCCCCTGTCCTGGCGTCCATAAAACTTGGGGAAGGTTTTCTGGGTGAAATCCAGCCAGAAAAGTGTGCTTTCTCTCTACTCCAGAGTCATCAAAAATGTTTTCCAAGTGCTTCCCTTCAAGTCGAATCCCCAGTGGCCATGGGAGCTTGCCAAACAAGATACTTTCCAAAGGTAGTATCTTGACAACAAAATCTGTAAAAGATGAAAGGGAAGGTGGGGGGAGGGCACTCAGACATCAAAACTCCAGGCATGAACTCAAGCTCTATGTACATAACAAAAGGATGTGAGGAGACTACTCTGGCCAGCTGTGCACTAGTAAAGAGACCTGAGTTCTAATCTCTGCTCTTGCTTCATCTATGACCTGGATGGTGAAATAGTTAGAACCATTGGATTTGATAAATTCAGCTTCTGTTATGAGCTCTGTGACCTGGCTCACATAATTTAATTTCCCTGTGTCCCTTCAGTAAAATGAGATATATAAACATACCTCCTTTGCAGGTTAGGTGTGAGATAACAGAACTTCTGTAACAAATGACTAGGTTTCTTACATGTGTGAGTTGTGAGATCAGAGCAGAAGTATAGGGAGTAAATATATCACATTTGCAAGCTCTGCTCCCAGAAAGGTACAGTAGGAAATTCTTTCTCCCAATTACCCTCCTCTAGGGATATAGCTATACTAAGGACTATCCCAGGGCAAAATGGTCTAGCCTGGGGTTTGGGCTTCCCTGAGTGGATTATCATGGAAGAAGATAGATAATTAGCACTCCAGAGGTCTTTCCCAGAGTAGATGGCCTGACTTGTGCTATGTAGATTAAATTTGCATATCTCTAACACATCCCTCCCTTCATGGTCCTTGGCCAGTTCCCACTGTCCTTAAGGCCAGGCATCAGATAGTGGCTATGAGCATCAGGAACTCTGAAAAGAGTCTTGAAATAACCACCTTGTTTCTGCCCCACAATGATACATGAGGCCTGCTGTATACAGCTGAGAAACACACAACATTAACACAATCCTAAAAGGGCTGGTAGAGAAGCAGCAAAAAATAGTTCAGTGAGAAACTGATAGGGAAACTCATAAAGGCTCCACAAACTTAGGGAGAAATTCCACCTCTTAATGCTTAGGAAAGACTTCTTCTGTAAACTGTGAAGTGTCTGCTCAGATCAGATAGGTGTCAGGGTGACTATTAAATCAAGATGATACAATCACTCTTGTGATTGGTCTTATAAGTTGGTAGCCCGAATGAATGTGCTTCTTGGGAAAACTCTGAAATTCGAATAGGCAGTCTAATATTAAACTTAAAACTAATTGAAGGAAGATAATTCAATCTCAGGGTGTCTCCAGGGAGTTTATCCTTTTAGATCTCTCCTACCCTTTTCTCAAGTCTAGCAGACAGAGTATTTGACACAATGTAGGCATCCCATGGGTTAAGAATTTTGTGTCATTTTTGTCAGTTTATTGTGTACTTCCTAGACATCCTTCACAGTGTCTTTTATCACTTTTCCCCTACTAACCACACTCAATTATCTCTTTTGTGATGATTTCCAGGACAGTAGCACCATTGCTTGCTTTGGAGAATATGGACCATCAAACCATGATTTGCTTCAGGGTTCTATCAAGTCAGCCAGGAATTTACCTCATGATCCTGAACTCTTAAAAGATGTCTCCCTTTAAATCTACTATACACAGGTTGCGTGTGTGAACACATGCTAGAGCCCCACGTTTTATGGAAATGACACTGAATCATTTTGCAACAAAGGAAAGGCTTTGGATGCTTTTTGGAGGTGTGGTAAGTAGACAGGTAGTGCCTGGGCAAACCAGTTGAATGGGTGCGCCCCAAAGAAACTGTCTGCTTTGGAAGGAACTAGGTTCTGATACAGAGTGAACCATTGGCAAAGTCAATCCTAAGCATTCCTATGTGTAATCCTGAGGTCCATATAATTTGGTGACAAAAAATCTAGCCGCATGTAAGGAGGTTTCTATTCAGTAGACAGCCTGCTGCACACTTGACAGATTCTCTTAACTGAAAAGCCCTTTACATAGTTTCCATCCAGTGGTTTGGGGTCTTCTGTCCAACAGAAACCCAAAGCTGCATTAGGGTCAAAGGTAGGGGCAAGAAGACTAGGCTGCATAAGTTCTTGGAGTCCCCAGCAATTCAGTTTTGATTTCATTTCGGTTTGTCTTGGAATTTTTATTTTATTTATTTATTTTTGAAACAGGTTTCCATTATGTAGTCAAGGCTGCCTTTGAATTCATAATTCTCCTGTGATCCTTTTGCCTTTGCCTCCTGAGTGCTGGGATTACAGGAGTATACAACCACAACCAGCTGTCTTTGGATTCTTATAATGATTTATTTTAAGAAAAGAGTAATTCTGCTTTCACAAATGTTTGAAAACAATCCCCTCATTTTTTTTTTAAGATAGACAAATGGGTTCAAGAGATGAAGAAGGAAGCTGATCCCTTTAATGTCATAAAAGATTTTCCATGTTACCAGATTCAACCCTCTATCCAGTTGATCTCTTGCCAGCATTTGATCCAGTTTACCACCTGCTCCACTTCTTTCCTTCCTTTCCTTTTCTTTTTTCTTCCTTTCCTCTTTTCTCTTCCCCTTCCTCCCCTCCCCTCTCCTTTCCTCTCCTCTTCTTTCCTTGTTTCTTTCCTTTATGGCACTGAAGTTTTAACTCAGTGCCTTGCACTTACTAGGCAGGTGCTCTACCATTTGAGCCACACCCCCAGCCCTTTTTACTTAAGGGTTTTTTCAAATAGGGTCTTACATTTTTTCTCCTGGGCTGGTCTCAGACCAAGATCCTCCTACCTATGTGTCCCCTGTAGCTAAGATTACAGGCATACACCATACCTGGCCCTAACCTCTCCATTTGGAATCACTTTCTTCTCTTGTCTTTCATGACAACACACTATTCTAGAGTTTTTCCTTCGATGGTAGCTATTTCCTCATGGTCTCTCTTTCTGGTCTCCTATACTACATCTCCAAATGCTGGTCTGTCCAGGCCCTGATCTCAGTTCCTAGGTCCTCAATAATGTGCTCTCCCTCGGCCATCACAGCTGCTACCATAGCATTGAATGCTCTCTGAATGGCAATGATTCCTTCTGCATATCTGCAATTCTGACCTCCTCCTCCTGGACCCAGGCCTTGCATATGCAACATTCTGTCTCTTCACTTGGATATCCACAGGGGAGCTCAAATTCAACATTTTAGAAACAGAAGTCTTGATCTCTCACTCCAGTTACCCAGCATCCCCATCCAATTATTGGCAACTTGGCATGTTACCTGGTTATGGACTGGGATAGTATTTCTAGGTATACGAGTCCCCGACAGGATTGCTGCTGGCACTATGAGCAAAAATATAGTTACTGATTCCTCTCTCACCCCTGCATTCAGTTCCTCAGCATCTGGAGTCTTGGTCACATGCATGCTCC
The DNA here is from genome assembly GCF_047511655.1 of Castor canadensis. Lineage (NCBI taxonomy): Eukaryota > Metazoa > Chordata > Mammalia > Rodentia > Castoridae > Castor > Castor canadensis. Next base: position 26,054,922 of record NC_133398.1, on the reverse strand, counting down.
ATGGACACAATCTGATGCTCTTCCATTTGTTCCATTTGCTAACATCTTATTGCTGGTCCTCCTGCTTCCACTACTCTCATAATCCATTCTCCCAATGGGAGGTGGGTCCTCTAAAAGTGAAACCAAACCATGTTACTCTCCTGCTCCAATCTTTTCAATGATCACCTGTTGCACATAGGATAAAACCTGTGTTCCTTGTCCAGGCCTGTAGGACTCCTCTCTCCTCCATGACCTCATGTGCTACAGTTCCTACCTTAACAAACTGAGTTCTAGCACACAGATTTCCATTGACTGCTGGAATTTGTCAAGCTCAGTTTCTTATGAGGGCCTGTAGTTACTGCCCCTCTAGCTGGAATGCTCTTCCCTTAGGTCCCAAAGTCAACTCTAAATGTGCATGTGGGCTTCAGAAAAGCATTTTGTTACTTCCTTTTCAATTATAGCCTTCCCAAGCAGTTTCTAACACATTCTCTCTTTTTTTTTAACTCGATCGTAGCACTTCCCATGTTCCAACTTTTCTTCTTTCTTTATTCATTGTTTAATGCACCCACTCCCTCCGACGCATGTCCGTGAGGATAGGAACCTTGTTTGTCTTGTGCAATGCTTTATCCCCAACCCCTAGAACAGTCCCTGACATGTGACTAGCATTCAGGAGACATATAGTGAGCAAAAATGACTGTTCCAATGACACACGGCCCTGGCAGAACAGGATCTGAGGAAGCTGCCAAATTCCCACTTCACTAAGGGATCTGTGAATTGACTTCAAGAATCCCTGTTTAGGACAGAGTGTTTTATGGATTTGCGTAATGTCTTCCTTTGCATAGAGCAAGAAAAAAAAAAGAAATAAAGTTCCTTGAGATACAATCTCTGGAGTCATAGAGATATTTTACTGCTTGGAAAATAATGTACTTACTCAATAAACATTTATTGAGGCCCTATTATATGAAACTGTTAGGCACTAGGATTATAAGCATGAACAAGGTACAGTCCCCACCCTCTTCTCTAGACAGGCAGAGACACACCTGAACAGAAGATGACAGTATTAAAATTTTAGTGGACATAATAATAATAATAGCTAGCACTTACTGAGCATTTATTATGCATAGGGCCCTCTTCTGAGGGTTTAAAACACTTGACACATTTGTTTCTCACAGCAATCCTATGCAGTATTTACTATTATTCTGCTTCTTTTGCAAGTGAGGAAACTGAGTCATAGGTTAGGGAATTTGCCCAAAATTAGAAAGAACTAGCAAGAGCAGGGGTGGACTTTGACTTCTTGTGTACTGGGGAGTATGCCCTTTTAACATTATGCTCTGGTGCCTTGCTCATAAAATTGCACAGAAAGGGATCCCTCTGCCTTAGGTGGTAAAGAAGTTTCTGTAAGGAGTTACTGTGACAATGTTATTTCAGTGTGGATCTTGTGGATGACGTAGCATTCCTCAAGGAGAGACATCCTGAGAGCATTCCAAAGCAGAGAGTTGTGCACAGCCCCTGCATTGCGAAAGGACTTTGGGTTTGGTCCCTTGAACCCTTGACTTTGGTGTGTTTGGTCCATTGCAAGTAGTAGAGAAAGGACAGGAGACAAAACTAGAAAGAAACGCAAGGGGCCAGGATGAGAGGTTTCTTACACAGCAGATTAAGAATAATGAGTTTACTGTCTTTGCCCATGGGAAGCAATAGAGAGTTTCAAGCCAATAAATGACGCATTCTACACTTGCTGTAGAAAGGTCAGGGGCATCATTAGAAGGATGGATGGGAGAAGGAGAGAGAGGTAAAAGGAATATTTAGGAAACTCATGAAGTGGTCCAGGCAGGATGCCAAGTGTCTGCAGGGCATAGTGGTCCTCACCTCCTGCAGATGGGAGATCTGTGTCTGATGCCATGCAAAGAAGGAAGTGGAAGAGTAGCTGCCTGGAGTACATTCAGGCTTTTTGTCTAAGATGTATATGGGCCATTTCTTCAGCAACCAAGGCAGCCAGCACAGACTCCCTGGCTCTCTGCCCAGCTGCTCCTCCCTCCAACTGCAGCCAGCTGTTTCAAAGCCACCAGGGACAGGGCCTCCTCCTCACTGTTGTGACTTCGGGCCTTGGTAGGGAAAGGCTACCTTATTGTAGTAATGGCTGTGCCTTAGCCCAGCACAGAAGTGATGTCAATGCATTTTTGTCCTGCTGTCTGGCAGAGTTCTTTCACAATGGGCTTTAAAAACATGCTGAGGTCATAGGAGACGCGTTAACTTGTTTGGTGGATTAGGTGGATTATACCATTTTGTTGTTCCTATAATTGGTTGGAAGGGATAAGTTCTTTTGATATTTAAACAAGATAGCCTTGGAATTATTTCTCTCTAGAGTTGATGCATAGAAAGGATCAGAGAAGAAAATATCAGCGTTCAAGTGCTACAGACCCCTTGTCCTCAGGAAGACTAGGAACTCTAGTTTTCTCTCATAGTACTCAGAATCAGCAGAAAGAGGGGTTTGGTTTCCAAATTTTAAATTATTTTGAAAGGAGGGTTTTTTCCCCTATTTTTATTCACGTATATTAGTGGCACACAGGGTTTCATTGTGATACTTGCATACAATGTACCTCCTCCCCCATCAAATTCACCCCTTTTATCACTCCCTGGAGCTACTTCAATCTCTCAGCTTACTCTGACACTGATCACAATAAATTTTTCAAAAAGAAAGAATCCTAAGTAAAAAGAATTTCTCTGAATCTTTCAATAGAAGAGTTGTTCTCTATTGTGGATCCCTAAGGAGAGTCAACTGTACCCAAATGTCATCATTTCTTATTTTGGCATCAAATAGAAAGTGTTCCTTCTTCATCTACCCTTTCTTACCTTGTCCTTTCTTTCATCTCCCCTTACCTGAGCATTTCCATAAATGCTTTCCTACATCCCAAGCTGCTCTCCATGGCAAAACATTTCAGGACAATTTCCAACAGCTTAAGAGTGGCTGAAGGTGGTAGCATCTTCTGTTGGTTTAAAACAAATTATACATATAGTTATATATATATTCGACTAAACATCTACTGAAAAAACTAGATATTAGTTTTTAGCTTTATGTCAACTCCTGATCCCAATGGATATATAAAAATATAATTGCTATTGATATAATGATTCTAAAGCAACCTTGCTGTCATCAGCCAGGTTGTCTGCTGATTTTCTCCAATGTGACTCATTGTGCAAAGAGTGTAAATGTTTCTAAGACTTAGACATTGTGGGGATTTAGCTGATGTTACCCTCTGGGAATTGAGCTGTGATGTTGAAGGATTTCTCTATATCAAGACACTGTTGCAATAGATTAGATGTGTTAACAAGGATTGTGGCTGGCAGTTTTTAAGGCAGAATTCTTTAGTGTGTTCCTGACATAAGTTATAGAAAATACTTTGAGGGAAAAATTCCATTGTTTACTAACTTTAGGATATGGCACATGTTTTTGTTTTGTAGATTCACAATACAGTAAAAACACAATGTTTTGTCCAATTTTGTTTAAAACAGCATTTGCCTGGCTTATATTGACCACAGAACCATGGTAGATAAGGATGGATGTGTGTGTGTGTGTGTGTGTGTGTGTGTGTGTGTGTGTGTGTAACAGTGAAAGACACTTTCAATGAATTAATGTTTAATCAATCATCTTCTAATGTTTGACTACAAATGTAAGACACATGACCACAACCAATACATTGTCCTACACATGTGCATTCCTGTGTAGGGGAATAGAAGAAACTGTTGGCCTCTCATGGAGAGTCTTATAGACTGCTATTAATGAAATACTGTGGTAAGAAAGCAAACGTAGTCATACACTTTCACTGTAAAAATACCAGCCTACCACATGGGTTAGGATACATAATTCTAAACAAAATTTAAGCTGAAGCTCAAAGCTACAATGAATGTTGTAACTTATGGGAATGTCACTTTGTTCCTATTGACCACAAAGTCTACATTATGGAGAATAAACTTTATTTATACCTGCTCCTCCTAGCAAGAAATATTATGTAAATATCTAAACTCAATTCTTTTCTTTCTTTTTTTTAAGGGTCTTGTTATGTAGCTCTGGTGGCCTTGAACTTGTGATCCTCCCATCTCAGCCTTTCCAAGTGCTGGAATTGCAGGCATGTACCACCATGCCTAGCTAACTCAGATCTTTTCTGAGTATAATTTTAGTTATTTCATTTACTCACATGGTCCGTCTTTAGCTTCCAATCTCTATTCTGATGTATGCCATTCATACACATCTTCGTTCATTCATAGAACTTGAGTGGACAACTATTATTCTACATGACATCACTAACTATGTCCCTATGTTTCTGTATCTCCAGAAACATCAAACTGAATAGTTAAGACATGAAATCCCTTCTTAGTTCCTTCTTATGCTTCCTATGCCCCCTCCCCTCATGCCGTGAATGTTGCTGTTGGTTTTCCAATCACTCATGCTTGAGAAATGAAAATTCCCTTGGACATCACCTCTGCCCTTGTCCTGACATTCATTGTGTTGCAGATATCAGTGCTGTAGACCCTCTTTGCTCTCTGTGGTCATCCTGACTCAGAACCTCATTGGTCCTTACTTCAATCAGTTGTTCTTAAGCTATTGCAGTTCTTAAGAAATTTTGCCTCCCAGGGAACTGTTAGCAAGGTCTAAGGGCATTTTGGGTTGTCACAATTGGCACAGAGTGAGTAGAGGCCAGGAATGCTTTTCAATGACACACAGTACAGCCCTCTACAATGTCAGTGTCATCTACAAGAAACTCTTGCTCACTGTGTTACTGTCTCCCTATGTCTGCTTCATCCTCCACCCAGCTGCCAGATTAAAGTTTCTTAAGCAAATCTCTTCTAATGTCACCCCACTAGTTTCAATGGTTTCTAGACAACCTCTAACCTTGTCATTCAAGGTTCTCCAAAACAATTCTAGCCTTAGTTCCTGCTTCCTCCCTTCATGCTATAGCATCGCTCCCTACACACCTAGGGTTTATCTTGCTGGAATGCTCCCTTCTTCCTGGCTGTCCACACTTCTTACAATAGGCAGGTATCCTCTAGCCTTGATGCCTATATCTTTCTTCCTTGCTCTCGCCCCCACCATGGTCTTTTCACCCCAACCCAAAAGGTCACTTTTACTTTCTAAAGTTTTTCCTGAGTCCCCTGAGTGGATGCCACCTTTGCCCAATTCTGCTCCATGTGGGATGCCACCCTCGAGTTGTGTGCCTCTCCTTAGGGAATGCAGTACTGCACTCAGAGACCCCCTGCTTCCACACACATCCACAAAGTATCCAGCCTCATCTGGCATGTTTCAGGGTGGCAATTCAAAAGAGAGAGAGGAAATGCAAAGAGTGGACAAGAGGGGTAGGAAGAGCATGGATGGGGTGGCAAGAATAGTGCTGACAACTAGTGGCTTGGTGCCATCTGCCTCTTGAACCCTCATCTTCTGTCACAGGATGTCTACAGCCTCCTCAGTTTTCTCTTCTTCCGTCCCTTTCTTCCTCCATTCCTAGTTCTTCTTTCCTTCCCTTCTTCCTTCTCTCATTTCCTTCTTTTAGATTATTCATTCTTAAAGGGAACAACAACCACATTACTACCAAAAATAGAGTCTTGGAAGGTGAAAAATAGTAACATAGTTAATACCTAAGGCTTAATTTTATTAAATCTTATTAATTTATTTTTTAAGAGTAATTTACAGTTTTGAGCTGGGTGTGGTAGTGTGTGCTTATCATCTTGACTACTCAGGAGGCTCATGGTTCAAGGTTAGACCAGGCAAAAGTTAGCAAGACTTTATCTTAAAAACAAGCCAGGCATGGCTGAACACGTAAGTAATCCTAGCTACTCAGGACAGGAGGTAAGAGGATTGCAGTACAAGGCCAGCATGGACAAAAATTTGAAACCCTATCTGAAAAACAAACTGAAAGCAAAAAGTACTGGGAGTGTAGCTTAAGTGATAGAGTTCTTACCTAGCAAGAGTCAGGCTCTGAGTTCAATCCCCAGTACTGCCAAAAAGTTTTTACATTTTCAATGAACATATGCTAATAAAAAACTCAAAATAATTTACATTTGGGTTTATTATTGTCTTCTGGTGGAAAACAATAACTTAAAAAACAAGTTAAAATTGAAAATGCTGTTTCAGACCAAGGTAAAGGCTATATGCATACACTTGAAAAATATACATTTTTTTATACCCTCAGGATATTTTTAAGAGATTCTGTTCTTTCATTTATAAATAATAGAGAAAATATAACCTACTTCAGCTTGGGGTGCTATTTGGTCATATATTACATTCTCTAATTTGTCAATGGGAAAATGAGACTCAGAGAAAAGAGGTGCAGCTCAGTGGATGCCTACCGAGTCAGAGGCCTCTCAAGGGATAAGAAAGCAAGCCCAGCACTTGGAACCAAGAAAGACACCTGCTGGGTCCTCCTAACACTGACCCCCTAGCTGCATCTGCAGTCAGCAGGAGCAGCAGTGCTGTTACTCTTTTACTGTGTCCCAGGCTCTGTGCTCCGGTGCTGGGGAAAAGGTGGAGTTGGATGAAACCGACATCGTCTTCATCTTTTTTTTTTTTGCTTTTCATCTTCATCTTAATGAAACTCACACTCTAGTGGGTGAGACAAGTGGTCACCAGGCAAGCCCAACTGCAAGCTGTGATAGTGCAGGGGCTATGAGAGTGAGGAACAGGAGGAACTGATTTGCTGGTGGGGAAGAAGGGGCCAGAGTAATGAAGAAGTTTCCCAAGGGCAATGATAATGAACTGAGATCTGAAGAATGAGTGGGTTAAGTGAGTGAATTAGGATGTGAAAAGTGTTCCCTTGGGAAGACACAAAATATATGAAGGCTGCTAAGCAGAAAAAGAGTATAGAGTTTGGAAGACTGAAACACCAAGGTGACTGGAGCCCAGAAAACAAGGTGAAAAGTGGCCCAGGACAAGTGTGAGAAGTTATCTGGGCCACAGCCATCTTGGATATTGTAGACCATGGTAGAAAATTGCATTTTACCATAAAATAAATTGCAAGTTGTTGAAGGTTTAAGTACGGGAGTGACATGTTACCACTTAGGCTGTCGTGAGGGGAACAGATTGATATAAATGAATGGATGGCCAGCGCAAAATGGAAGGGCAGTGGTCAGTGAAGATTTTTCCAGTAGTTCAGGCCTAAGGTGATGGAAATGAAGAAGGAATGAGGTGTTCAAATGTGAAGATACTTAGATGGGTAACCAGGGGGAGGTGAGAGAGAGAACATACCAAAGACAACCCTGGAGTGCTTGGCTTGAGGAGTTATTGGACAATGGTAGCATGTATGAGGCTACCTGATTAGTAACCAGTAGAGCTAAGCCAGTCACCTGAGACTGAAGTTGTTCACCTCTGACACATCACAGCTAGTTCCCAGTGGCCAGATTTAATTCTAGTTACTGTTAATTCTAGTTATTGTTGCATGAGACATTGAGATCTTCCAATGTTGAAAGCATCTAAAAACCTAAAACTCGAATTAAGGGCGAGATCTAATTAACATTCCTAGAGTACAGGCAGGGCACTCAATTTTCCTGAGTTGGTCTCCTCATTCTATTAAACAAAATACTCACTTCAACAGGTGGTGCTGTGAGGTGGAAGAGATAAGTCTGTCTACAGCAGGTACAGCCCAGTGCGAGACTTGGGGATGCATTTGCATCCTTTTCGTGAGTCTCACTCCTGCCTTTTCCTCTGTAGGTTGCTCCTATTTATGGGGACTAAGAGGAAATTTGGATTGAGTATCTTTTTGCTCTGTAATTCCAGGTGAAGGTAACTGCAATTTCCTGCCTTGTTAACAGCTCAGGGAAGGTTGGGATGATGGCACAACTTGCCCCCAGTCCGTCCCTCACCAACACCACGCGGGCCACGCATGCTCTCCACGCTTGAGATCTGGAAATAGAAGAAGTAGTTAGTTAAGAGCCTATTACAGAGTAGCTCAAAGTTTATGTGCAGAAGAATTACCTGAGACGGCTTTCTAAAATGGAGATTCCTGGGCCCCACCACTCAGCAAGCCTGATGTGACCAAGGAATCTGTATTTTCCTAAACTATCAAGGGGAATCAGCGGCAGGTACCAGAATGCCAGACTAGAGATTATTGGTTTGTATGTGATTCTTTGAGGCAGAAGTCCTATCTGCTTCACCACACAGGGAATGCTATAAAATAATTAGAGCTATGCTGAAAAAAATATTGAGGTTTTTTTTTTTTTTTTTGAATTGCATTAGTGCGCTGTGATTTTCCTTTCCATCCATTCTAGCCAAATTGTCAATGAATCTACTATTATTTTAAGAACAATGGATTTTAAGGATATTCTCAAGTGTTAGATTGACATTGGAAGAGGTTAAGTTCAGGAAAATTTCTGTATGTTGAGTATGTGCGTGTGCGATACTAAGAATCTATGACAATCTCAAAGTATTATTTATTGAGCAGGTTAAATGATTTTGGAATCCTGTTTGTAAGAATATGTTGGATCCCATTCCAGTTCCCACAGTTTATTCAAGATTTGTATGGAGATTTTTAATTAAAAGTAAATGAAGTTGAGCCCAGATTGAACAAGACACATATCTCACCCCTGAAGCATCCCCTCACAGCCCTGGAGGCAGCTCCCCAAAAACTGTCCCGCTACCCTTCGACCACATAGGTTTTCATTCACTTTGGTGTCCTTTCTCTTCTGTAGTAGCCTATGTGTAAATGTCCCTTCATAGCTCCTTCCTGCCAGTATTGAAATGCTTTCTTGATGGCGAGAATCAAATGTTCCAAGGGCTGAAGCACAGAATCTGTCTGCCCACATGGTTCCTGACCATCTTTTCCTGTGTCACTCATGTCTTGATAGTTTCATGAAAAACAAAATTCACAACAAACCATACACTTGGTGGACTATGATTTCAAAATACCAGGTACAAGAGGATGTACTTATGGGAAACTCAGGATCAGGAACAAAGGGGCTTTTGAAATGACAAAGAAACAGCTCTAAGCGACTAGCCTTTCCCTTTATCTTTGCCAAACTAGCCATTAGAGTTGCTCTCATCACTTCACCCTTCCATTCCCATAGCCACAGTCCCACTTCTCTCTTCCAGACTAACTCAAGCTTTCTGAAGGATTCTGATTTTGCCTGTGGTCTTCCAAGGATCAAAGGCAATGTCAATACCAGCTTACAGAAGGCCACTTGGGTAGGTGGGAAGAACTTAAGAGCAGACAGAACTATGTTTGAATCCTGCCACCTCACTTCTCCATATGAGTGATTGTGGATGAAATCGTCCATCCTAATAAATACCTATGTTCTGCTCTATGCCTTCCAGATGCGAGAGAACACCAGGGAGGGGAGGATTGCAACTGACGGTGCTAGAGGCCTGGTTTTTATTAGAGCAGGATCGATGAGCAGGATGTTGGCTTGTGGCTTAAAGAAGTTGTTAGCCAAGGTTTATTTTAGCTCCAGAACTGCTCCTCCCCCTTTAAAATATTTGGGTTTTAAATATAAATGTGTTTGCTTTTCTCAGTTGTATTCTGTAACTTTAAATATACTCTGTTGAATGTCTGAGAGATCTTTCTAAGGTGCTTGTTGGGCCCACAACTCATAGACTTGGAAAGTTATTGCATGACTTTTTTCATTTACCAAAGAAGCTAGACAGCAAATCCTAACCTGAATGGAAAGTCCAGAAATCATTTCCTAATGTAACTTCCCCCTTATATTCTGCTTTTAGTTTGCTTCCCAAACTAAAAGCTACTGGGCAGTAGTTGCCACCTGTTTTTCTAATTTGTGATCAGTGTTTAGACGAATACCGAGCTATTCAAAGATGCCTTGGAGAGAAGGAAGAACAAGTTTGTTAGCCAGCTGTCCATAGAAATACAGGCCACTCCCACCCAGGCCCCCTACCCAACTTCTCTGAATAAATATAGCCCATGTTGAGTACATAGCCTCTTTTTGGAAACACTTTAGAAAAAGCATAGCTAATTCCCAAAGGTACAGGCTGTTGCTCAGAAGTTGCCTTTGCATAGAGATTGTATTGAAGAACATTCTAGACTCCACCCAACCCCACACGGGGAAGCAGAGCATTCTTGCATGGAACAGAATGGAAAGAATCTTATCAAACAGGATTTTACTGGCCAAGAGTAAAATGACCTAGGGAAAGAAATTACTATGCTATCAACCAATTAAAACCCATTTCTAGCACTCAGTGCCAGCAGTAGTGTCAAAACAATCAGATTCCTAAGGTTCTACAAGTATGGCTTAGAACATGAGTCATTTATTGGGAACTACTAGGTGCTTCATGCTAGGTTAGGTGCAAGGAAAATAAGAACACATGTATGAGAACAGTGTCAGAGTCTGATATTTAGCTTAGAAATATATTATCATTTATTGTTATTATTGCTGTTGTTAAGTGTTATCATTCCTGATTACGTCATCTATCTTATACCAGTAATGTTTTATATCACTGACTACCACCACCTCAGACTTTCTTCTTAATAAGTTCTCCTCCTACTCCTTGGAGCATGGCTTCTCCGTCCCCTCCTCTGATGCCACTTCTTTGCTTTTCCTCTTCTCTGCAGCCCTCATAGTGTGGTGATTTCCTGAGATTCATGGCTTAGCTTTGGTCTTCTGCTGTTCATCATTTTCCCTCTGGGTGCTTTTTGCCACAATAATGATGCATGATTCTCAATATTATGCCTTCATCCCAGCCCTGTCTTCCACTGAATTTGCAAGCAGTGACAGTTTGACCATAATCATTATCTCTTGTAACATTCAACTTTTTCTGAACACATTCACCTTCTTGTCTGTAGGATTCCGTTTCTGTCTGTGCAACCTCTCTTCAGCTTATTCAGCTTACCACATGGGGCTATCCTTTCCTAGCAGTGAGCTTTCTTCCCTGTGTTGATTTTAATAATTACTCCTTCAAATTTCTATTATAATACAAGTGTATAATATATGCATATAGTATATAATAATAAAATCATTAAAATGCATAATGTGTATATATAAATATTCTACATGTATCTATATATTCAAAATTGTTTTATGATACATTTATTATGTCTATTATTTTTCTATCTACCTCCCACATTTGCTTTTCTCTTTGGTTGCTTTTATTATGATCTACTCTGTTTTATAACAGAAAACTCTTTAATCTCTCTCCCTCTAGTCGATGGGACACTTTGGGACAGATATCAAAGCTTATAAGCCACCATGTGCTCTAGGGTTTGGTAGGATCTTCATAAATGCTTTCTGAGTACATGTAGGACCAATGAGCAGATAAATGAATGGATAAACTAGCACACTAATCTTTCTGCAGTGTTCTCACAGTGTGCTGATTTCCTAGGATTCACAGCATACTCATTGTGAGCACAGCTACCTCCTGAAATTCTATCTTCATTCTGTTACTCCCTTGCTTAAAACTATGAATGACTCTCCACTACTATTTAGGGCAGCTTTCAAGCCACCCCACCTTGTTACTTTGCTCTGACTAATGTTGTGTCCTCCTACTCTAGTCTGCATAAATCCTAGTGTCTCCTCTCAGGCAATGAATTCCTGTAGGCTCATTCCTTCCAGATCCTTGCCTATAACTCTTCAGCTTTTCTCTCTGACCATCCTGATTAGACCCATTCATTCACTGCCCACATCCCAGGCCTCAGCAACAACACAGCCCACACAGACACAGCCCCTTTCCTGAACTTATCACACTTATATTTCCTCTGCTTGGCTCCTTACCCAGTGCTGTCCTGTGTTATCATCTGACAGTCAATTTTACAAGGTCTTTAGACTAGGAGTCATGTCTTATGTTTCTTTTGGATCTAGACTATTGTTAAGGATAAAATTGATGGCCAGTAAATAGGTAAGCAATATCAAAGTGAACTAAATTCACCATGAATTTGCAGAGGACTATTCTTTAAAGTCCAGAGCTCAGCCTGTTCCCTCTTGTTTCCATCTAATTATTAAATTTACTACAGTACACATGGAGTAGATCAAAGTCAGTTCTTTGGGTCTCCATATATCTTGCGTGACACAGATCCTAACAGTGTAACAAAATGGTGGCAGCCAATACATTTGAGTGCTTATTATACTATATGCAAAGCCCTATGTCAAGTATTTTAATATTGCAATCTAATCATCCCAACAGTCCTATGAAATGTGTTCTAGCACCCTGCTTTACATTTAAGGATACTCACCACAGTTTCAAACATGCACCTAGTCAGTCCCATACCCAGTGTTAGATTCTGGAGGAAGAGCGGTCAATCAATCACTGTCCCTACCCTCAAAGATTTTACAGACAAGGAGAGGAAAATGAATAATTAGGATCTGGCATAATAAGTGAGATATAAGAATTAGTAATTAACTTTCCTCTCTTAAATAAAGGGAGGGATGGAATCTGTTCAATGTCCAAACAATGTCTTAAACATATTGCCAGCACTTTGCTTCTGCAGTTTTCCTCCTAATAACCTGTACACCCTATTTTATCATGAGAGAATACCCACAAATTTCACTGGAAGTGTACTCTAGAATATTCATGACCATACTCCTCTAAACTGTCAAGATCATCAAAAACAAGGAAAGCCTGATTTGTCACCATCAAGACAACCTAAGGAGACATGATAACTAAAAGTAAGGTGGTATCCTAAGTGGGGCTCTGTAATAGAAAAAGGCTCTGAGGTAAAAGAGAAAATCTGGGCAGGAGCTCATGGTGGTATATACCTGTAGTCCCAGCACTTGGGAGATCTTGAGTTCAAGACCAGACTGGGATACATAGCAAGACCCTGCCTGAAAATGCAAAAAAGAAAAAATCTGAATAAAGTAGGGACTTTAGTTAATAATAATGCATCAGTACTGGTTTATTCACTGCAATAAATGTGCCATAATAACATGCAACAGTAACTGGGTTTTGGTATGCAAAAACTTTCCATACTAGCTTTTCAATTTTGTGAAAACTATCCTAATATATAAAGTTCACCCAAAAAATTAAATCAAAATAAGAGCTGTGATGACCAGAAGGATCATGGGACTGATAACAGGGGGAATCTGAGCAAAAGGAGTTTTTTTGGTGACAAAGAAGGGAAGGTGACTGATTTGGTTTGGAGATGATACTGCCTTAGCAAGCTATAGAAAGGTCCAAATGTCCAATGGGCAATCCAGAGCCTGATTTGGAGTCTTGAGAACTGGGGGGAGGAAGACCACGTTTGGAGCCACGCACTCGGGAGTCATTATGCACATAGGTGGTAGTTGAAGCATTTGATGTCCTAAACACCATTTTGGAGATCAGCAGCTAGCAACTCTGTTATTACTGTGTGAAGGATGAGCCGGAGGAGGCTGGGGGAGAGCCAGTTTGATTATAACTGCAGAGCAGCTGGAGCCTTTCATCCTCGGGGGGAGCCACCTCGTCCTGTGGGCACAGACGCTGTGTTTTCCCTGATTCTGGAAGGCATTTCCCGAGACAAACTCTGGATACAATAATTATGCTGGTTGGTAAGTTGATCTGGCCTCAACGGCATAGACAGCCAGCCCACAACAAAATGCTTCCAAGTTATTCAATACATTGGCTTTTCTTAAAAAAGAAACATTTGAATTCTTTCTTCCATAGTAGGTTTGGGGGTAATTATGCTAGATGAAACTATTTTGATAACCATCTTTCTTGAGGACACAGCACCTCCATCATTTGAAAACCTAAGTTAATTAGATATTTGATGCTAACAAACGCTTCCATTTAAAAAAAAAAAAAGTCCTCAAATGCTGTATCCCCCAGACTTCTGCATTAGCAGAGGAGTCAATGCTAAGTACAGCTTTTATCATCAAACTGGCATTTTTGTATAGTTAATCATAGATGTCTGCTGCCTCTGAGATGGAGAAGGAACCCCCACTCCTGCCCCCAAAGATGAAAGACTCGGCAACATGGTAAAATTCATGTTTTTCACAGGACAACCCCAGAGAACGGGGTCTTATATACACTAAGATATCAAGTTTGTCTGGTATTCAGGAAAGCACATGTCTTTGTAATATAAGGGAAATAGTACTAGTGAACACAAAGGCACATATCCCAGTGAGCATGAAAAGATGAACAGGGTCACCTGGAAACAGGTACAAGGACCAGGCACCCTGATGTATTCCTAGAGATGGATTCTCAGAAATGCAGTTCCTCATGGCAAATAAAACTGAAAAGAGACTGGTTTATCACTTATATATCCTCCCCACCCACCTGATCCAAATAGGCAATTATGCACATGTATACATACATGCACACACAAGTAATTGACCTCCAAGCTGGGCAACCCAAGGACAAGTTCATCAGCTATTTTAATTCAGAGAAAGAAAAAGTTCACAGCTGGCAAGAGTGCTAGGCAACATCGGGTCCTGTGAGGAGGGAGGTGGGAGCTGTGACCCCAAAAAGCCACCATCAGAGCCCCATGTCTTTCCAGCTCTGTCATCTTTGATGTGTTGTCCTGTTCCCCCAAATCTCAGGTCCCTCTTTAAAGAAATGGAAATAATTATGCTTCTCTCAATTCAGTTGACAACCATGGGGTATCTTCCAGGTGGCAGACTCTGTCCTTAGAAAAGAGTCTTAAATAAGAAAACTGTAGTTGCCTCACTTAGACACAGACACCTTTCTGGAACATTCTGGCAAGGATTCAGGGGTATCAAGTGTGCATGTGGCTTGGCGCCTGGTTGCTGAGCAATAGTCAGTGTGCTTTTCTCTCTCCCCAAGATGAGCAGTTGAATTTGAGCAACAGGATAGTCTAACTGCAGGACATTTTGCAGCACTAGGCCTAGGACTAAAGCCTATTATTTTGCAGAACTCTAGAAGACTTTAATAGCAAACACATTGAAAAAACCAATGGGCTTTGGAGTCAGAGCGAGCTGGCCGGGTATCTTTGCCTGATCCCTCACTAACTATATGATGGGCTGCAATTTGCCTAATCTTTTGGAGGCTAAATTTCCTCATTTGTAAAGTAGAGATATTGTTGGAGATACCAATCTGAAATTGATCTTACAGGTGATCAATGAAATGATCAAGGGCTTGTTAAAAGGCAAAGGGATGTCCACATGTTAGTTATTATTGATTATTTTCATTATTATTGAGTAATCACCAGCAACAACAGCAACCACCATGTGGTGCCTTTGGGGCTGGTGTTCTGGGCTGAGGGATTGCAGCAGCGACGTTAACACATTTCATAGGCTCCAGAGTGACATCTGATCACTGAAAGGATTTGTAAATAAGTCCCTGACCTAATTAGGAGCAGGATTTGGACTTTCTTCTGAATAATAGCAGCAGAGACCGTGCCACAGAGAGAAGGCCTAGGGAAAGCCTTTCTCAAGTTCCCATTCCCTGTGGCTCCCACTTGGTCTCTTTCTTAGGTGACCTAATCCCTCCTCATTTCAGGGACTGAGAGAGAGGGCATTTATGCAACACAATTTTCTTTCCCAGAAAATCTCAGCAGTCACAAACCAGAATATCCATCTGAGGTCAATTGTTTTTGGATCTTAGGGCCCAAGATGAATTCCAGGCATATCTGAGAGACCAACATAAAAGTGAGGGAAGCTTCAGGATCTCCACTAACTAGCATTTTAATCCTGGTAATCCTGAAGTCCATGTCACTCTGAAGGATGGGTTTCACATTTCTTCTAAAAACCCATAGAATGTTCATGCATATAGACCCTTGGAAAGCAGGTCAAGTGTACCATAGTTTATAAGGTGGACTTTTAGGAATTACTCTCTCTATCTCTCAAAAGTATTATACTAGACCTTACCAGGGCTTAGTCATACCAAACTACCATGGTTTTTCCTTTCTTTTCTTTTCTTTTTCAGTATTGAGGCTTGAACGCAGGGCCTATGCCTTGAGCCACTCCACCAGCTATTTTTATGTTGGGTATTTTCAAGATTAGGGTCTCTCGAACTATCTACCTGGGCTGACTATGAACCACAGTTCTCCTGATCTCTGCCTTCTGAGTAGCTAGGAATACAGGCATGAGCTACTGGTGTCCAACTGCCATGGTTTCTTAACTTCATTACATGCTTTTATTCCTTTCTTCTTTTTGATGTGATTTCCCTTTGCTTGTGGGAAATATTCCTCCCTTGTCTGCCTGCACATTCTCTATTCATTCTTTAGAACCTCAGCTCAGGATTGCTTCTGTGGCGCAAGGCCTGATTCCTACCCTCTCTCCATTCCACCAACAGACCTGGCTTCAAATCCCAAGACTGGGCCCATATAGTGAGTTCTCAAGAAATGATTATTGTCTTCTCAAATTGTGAGAGTTGACCTGGTTTCTTCTTCAGCCTGTGACAATTAGACCAAGTGCAATGCAGGAGACTAGAAATCAGCTATGCTGTTGTGAAACCTTTGATTTGAGGCAAGACTCTAGATTGCTCAAATGAGAGTTATGTAAGCTTGTCGTGATGCAATGGGCAGGAGGACCTCTCAGAGAGCAGATTCGGAGTCAGTTCTGGTGTGCGAGTACCAAGCCTTACCACCTCTCAACTCCAGCAGAGGTGCTTGGTCACTTCAGCGCAGAGTTGATGTTTCAGAGGGGTGAGAACACAAACTCAGTAGTGAGAAGACCCAGCAGTGTTTCTCCCTGTTCTCCACAACATTTGGTGACCCACTTGTAGAAACCCAGCAAGGCTGTCCTGGAAGCCATTTCCCCATCTGAAGATCATAATCAGGACAGGAAGGCAGTCTCTTTATTGATAATAAGGCTGGCTGCTTGGTGGTAGGCGTTTGCGTGAAAGATGCCATCACAGCTCAAAGTGGTTATTATTATTTTATCATCATTACTATTACTAATCAAAAATACATTTGCAAAATAAATAAACCACAGCTTAATGTTCTTGGGAAGCCATTCTTATTCCTATTTATTTCTTTTACTTTTTCTATTTGGACATCCATAAAAGTTTCTAAAGAGAGAAAGGGCTTAAAACTAAAACTCAGACACCCACACAGCAACTCAGATCCCACATATGGGGGTATTAAGTCCTCCCCTTCACCCTGAGAAGTGAAGCACTCTATGGGTCATTTTTTTAAATTTATTTCAATGCCTCCTGCCTCAGGAGATCTTTCTAAGGCCTCCTACCAAAGCTAGCCTTTCTTCCTCCACATTCTGCTTTGCTAAAGACCCTCATCATCATTGTTTGTATGACTTCATGCTCTTCATAAATTAAGAAATCTTTCATTTTGGAGACCACAGGTACATAATTTGATGAACAAAACACAGCATCTGGAAATTGATGTTTAATAGAGTTTAAATTTTTCTGTCATTGATTGCTGTGACATTAGATAAGTTACTCAGCCTTCCTGAATTAGTTTAATCATGGGAAATACAACCTACTTTGCAAGTTAGTCATGATGAAGGAGTGAGATAACATGACCGAAAGGACTTGGCAGTTCAGGTTGGTGCTTAGGCACTGTGTAGCTTCCACCACTGAGTAACTACTCAGTCTTATCAAAGTATTTAGCTTTCTAAGCTTCAGTTTTCTCTTCTGTAATGTAGAACCAACAGGTCTCTTCCTGTGAGGTTTTAAGAGGATTAAATGAGCTAATTAATGGAAAGAGCTGGGCACAGAACTTGACTCAGAGAGTGCCTGATAACTGTTGGCTGTTCTCATTGTTTCTCAGTTTCTATTCCCTCTCTCCACCCTGGTCTTCTAAGCATCTTACATAGTGCCTGTTAGAGAAGCAGCCCATAATGTCTAACTGAAAATGTGCTGGGTTACATAGCTTGTCATCTGACACCTGGATATTCATGTCCCTTGTTCCAATGTTTTATAGTTTCAAGGATGGCTCTTAGTTTCTCCTTGAATTCACTTTCCATATTTAAAAGAAAGAACCAAGCTAAAATGTCAAAATTAACTATTTGAGAAGAGAAAAGGAAAAGTTATGACTAAACACAAAGAAGACACAAAGAGAGAGGGAGGGACAGAGAGGATGTGGAATTGGAAGGGGATGACTAAAAGGGGACAGATGGGGAACATTCTGGCACAAAACTACTGCTATGTTGCCTTTGTACAGACTCCTTCTATATCTATGTGACTTGATATTAAAGACATGGTGACCATCCCTAGACTGGTGGTAGTGTGACCCAAAAGCCTTGACATCCAGGAGTCTGCTTCAGAAAAAGCAGAGAGGTCCAGTTGGTCCTTTATAACTGGCAGATCCAAAAGCCTTGCATGTGCCTCTTCAGAAATGAAAAGTCTTTCATTCTTTGTCAGAATTGTTTCCTCTCAGTCTCCTAGGCAGACCTCTTTGCATTCAGTGTGATGGCGGAGCGCAGTCCAAGGCAGTTGCTGGGCTGTGGACCACTCGGGGTTTAGCCACTCTCTTTTCTTCTAGAGAGGAGCACACACAGCCAGCAGTGCAACTGAGGGTCAGGCTCTCTGATGAAATTAGAGCATGTAATTTGAAAATTCAAGACCATCCTATTTGGGAGAATTCTCTTTTCACCAAAAACCAAGCAATTCTTAGAAATCATCTAAAAACCCATGTCTGCAGCAATGTTTCCTTTGTGTCAAACCCATCTCTGGGGGCCAGAGAAGGTTTAAGAACCCTGCCTTAGTTCTTTTATCCCTGGATGTAAATGGGAATTCCTGTGTATCCTGGAAAGGGCTCAGAGGTCAAGGATATGACTCACAGGAGATTTCATCATATCAGAACTTTCTACCAAAATATTAGGAAGCTACTTTGGATCTCCCAATGGACAAGATACCATGTAAGTCCTTAGAGAGCCCATAAGAGACTCCATCTGCTCATCTACATACACATGGTAGCTCCAGATTTTTGGACAAAGTTTTGGATAAAATGCAGTTTAACTTTTCCAAGTCCTTTTAGTACAGTAGGTCATGTTTCACTTCATTCTGTTACTAAATCTTGAAGAAAATATGGGGCTTTTGCATTCCTCTCTCCCCCGGGATATTCAGGAAAGAGTATTTGTGGTTTCCTTGTGACAAGTAAAATTTCCTAACTTCCTTCCACTCCCAATCCCATCCTGAAGCCGGACTTTGCTCTGAAAACTTCTGCTTATCAGAAGATTCTCTTCTGATGAGCATTTACTTCCTACATTTCTGGACTATTCAATCTGATGAGACAAAAGTCCACCAGGTCCCTTGCTCATGCTCCCACTTAGCCCCCCATGACAGAAATGACGCTTTTTTCTTCCTCTTTTCTTCTAGTGTATCTTATTTCTTCTTGATTGAGATGTAACATATATACAATGGCATACACAAATGTCAAGTATTCAGTGAGTTTACCTATATATACACCTGTGTAACAGTCACTCTGATCAAGATATGGAATATTTCCAGCACCCAGAAGCCCCTAGTCCATCAATACCTCCCTCAAATGCAATCATTATTCTGACTTTAGTTTTACTTGCTCTTGAACGTCACATACAGAATCATACAACTCATACAGATTTGTGTAGTTTGCAATGCTTCTGTTCTGGGAATTCACATATGCGGGCAATGAACAAATATTCAGTGAAAAAAAAACTTCATGTAGATTTTCAGGATCGGAATCAAATCTTCTCTACTAAGGAAAGAAAAGACCTCAGCAAAACTATTGATCATAGGTAATATTTTTAGAAATAGAAGAATGTGAAAACTATCGTTCAACCTACTCCCCTTCTCTTTGCCATTCCCAATGAAACAGCTAAAATTATTTCTGCTGATAAGTTAACATTACTCTCTTTTTTGGATTATTATTTTCAAAGATGTGCCTGACCCCATGGAAGGGGCATAATCAGAGGCTGGCTTAGAATCTGTGTGTTGCCACTCCCATGAGAGTGCCACAGTGGATTCTGGTAACCTGTTGAAGACCCTTACTGGTTGTTCAGGCTTAGAGACTAATTTAGCATTTTCAGGCTTGGTTTGCTAACCTGTAATAAATGCATTGAGTAGATTAAGTGAAATAATGGCTGGAAATGTACACTAAGAACTACAAAGCACTAAACATGGATTTGTTCTATAAACTAGTTGGTTTTCAAATAGTTTATTAACTATAAACTAATGGTTAATTGTATGTGTCAACTTAGCTAGGGTAAAGATCCTTGATCATATGTTATTCTAGATGTTTCCACAAAAATCTTTTGTTTGTTTTGTTTTTTAATGAGATTGACATTTATAAGTTGATACAATCAGAATGAAGCAGATCCATAATGAAGGTACACATCATACAATCAATTGAAGGCTTTAACAGAACAAAGACTGACCTCTCAGAAAGAATTCTGCCTGCTGATATGTTTGGTCTCCAACAACATCTCATGCCTGGGTCTCAGCCCAATGGCTTGCCCTGTAGATTTTAAAACTATCCATAATAACACGAGCCAATTCTTCCAAATAAATCTCTTTATATTTATGCATGCATCCTATTGGGTCTCTTTCTCTGGAGACCCCTGATTAACTAATTTTTCCTTCAGTTGATTGATTCTAACTTTTTCTTACTTATTTTGATTCCTCTTATTTCAAATGCTGTCTAGTTTATTATTTTTATGAGTCGCTAAGGAATGTACTTCAATCATATTTTTATTAGACTTCTTCCATGATTTTATTGTCCACTGTCATTGAGAGAGATAGGGGAAGTAACTTTTTTGTAGACCCACTTTGCATCGCAGACTGAGGTTGTTGGTGACATTCAGAGCTGTACTCCTTACCACTCCATTGCTTTTGGCATGCTGTACTCAATCAATCATGTTTCTGGACCTACTAGCTTGCCACTGGGGACACCCTACCCCCGTCAAACCTGGGTCATGCTAAGTTTCCCTAGAAGACTAAGTATGAATCCACACACCAGGTGTAGACACAGATTTGTCTTTCACCACAATCCCTCTTCCTTCCCACTGCAGTGAACTGATAGGGAGGATATGTGAGATTTCTTTGATCCTCTCCAAGACTTCCCTCCTTGAGAACTCACCTTCCTTGGTCTTGGTCTTGTCAATCTGAGGGCCTCCCAAACAAAAGTTACC
Source organism: Castor canadensis (assembly GCF_047511655.1). Taxonomy (NCBI): domain Eukaryota; kingdom Metazoa; phylum Chordata; class Mammalia; order Rodentia; family Castoridae; genus Castor; species Castor canadensis. The sequence continues at coordinate 26,034,015 of NC_133398.1, read as the reverse complement.
CCAAGTCCCTCTGACTGCTCTGTAGAGCCTGTGGAAAGAGAGCTGTTGGAGAAGTTTTGTCTTTCTCCCTTCTAGGGAAGACCTCACCCCAGGAGGTGGCCAGTGTGTATCTCTGATGACCACAAACCAGAAGGGAAGCAGAGCCACTGCAATCTGTGATTTTGGCCATAAAAATCTTGTTCGTGTTCTTGAATTGCTTCATCGACACATGTGTAATTACAGATTTTTGAAAATTCCCACATGATTGGATATATCTTTTCTATAATTTTATTATTTCTATCTAACTTCATTAATTCATAACTGAAAATATGATGAGAATGGGTTTTATAAACACTTTTTTTTTCTTCTTTCATTTTTGTCCTCTACTTCCTTCTTCCTCATCCTTTTCTTCTTTTAAAGAGGTTATGTGGAATGAGGATACACTTCCCAGACTTTAAATATAGGTTATTCTGACATCTATCAGTTCAATATAAACATTTTGTTCTCCTCCTTCCCCCCCCCCTTTCTTTCCCCCTCCTCTTTTCCTTACTTCTATCTTACCGCCTTCCTTACTTCCTTTCTTCCTTCTTTCCTTTCTCCCTTCCTTTCTTTCCTTTCTCACTCTCTTGCAATGTTGTTGAGGGATGTCTCCAGGTGTTTGATTCCTACATTGGTCTGATATCTATAGATTTTGGAGACATACTAATCCAAGTTACTCAGTCAAGTGTTCATAACATAAAATGGTTTCATTTGTTGTGTAGCATTAGGTTGTGACATACCCTCTCCATGCTTCATCTTCTCATTTGTAAAGGGGCAATGGATATTCATCTTTTGACAGGCCTGTGGTGAAAATCTAAGTAATATTTTCTGATGACTCATTATATCACTAGCTTTCAAGCTTCTAGATACCTTGTACATATGCTTTTTTTCTATATAAATATTTTGTTTGAAAATAAAGAAGTGACGTTTATGAAGCACTTGATGTGGTTCTAAGTCTACTGGGTGCTCAGTAAATGGTAGCTGCCATTGTGGTCATTACAAGTTCAAATCATGAGTCTGTGTTTGCTTTTAAAAAATGTCTGAAAAAAAAGACATTTAAGCACTCAGTGGATTTAAAGAATAACATAGTACATCCACAGATGCATAAATAGCAGCTTCCCACAGCCAGCAAGTCAAGGCATAGATTTGGTCTGTCCTCTGGAATAGTCCTAACTTCTTTCATGTCATTGAACACAGAGAACATGAGAATATTTCTCTAGTAGACTAAGACAGGATCCTGAGGGTGTCTATATGAGGCTTATTTTTTAATAAGTATTTTCCATTTCCATTAAATAGTTATGATGAAACACAATGCTTTGATATTTTATTAAACATTGACTTTATATAAAACTTCCAAGCAAATATTTTTAAATTCCCCGTGAGAAATTAAGCTTGCTTCCATTAATATAACTTTTAAAAATATTGTCTGTTATGATTGAAATAACTGCAAACAATTGCTGACTATGAAATTTTAATGATGCTTCCTTCACATTCTTGACCATAGGCCAGAACTTTTCATACAGAGGAGATTAAAAATGTAAAACATTTATATAACAATTCTCAATTTCTACAATTGAAATTATATTTAAAGACTAGTTTGTGTTAGTCACACTTTTTGTCACTATGACAAATACATTAGAGAAACAACTTGAGGGAGAATGATTAAATTTGGCTTATAGTTTTAGAAGTTTCAGTCCATGGTCACTGGGCCCTAGGCACTTGGATAGAATATCATATTGATGGGAGCACATGGTGGAGGAAGTCCTTTATCTCATGGTGGCCAGAAAGCAGAGAGAACAACAGACAGGGGCCAAGGTACAGTCCTCAAGGACATGCCTCCCAATGATCTGCTTCCTCCAGCAGGTTGAGATTATGGTTAAATGTTCTCTTTGCATGGTTGGTCAGTCCTGCCAAATATATGAAAGCCTTGCTAAATGAAAGTCCATTCTTCACTTGAAGATGTATGTCCTTTTGGTACTTTCCAACACTCTTAGGTGGATTCAATATAGATTCCCTTGGAGAGAGAGCATAGCTTCATGGCTAAGAAATGCGGCAGGTCCAAACAATCTAACTGGCATAAGTCTCCACTTTACTCTCTCCTATCTATGTGACTTGAGAAAGTTACTAGTCACTAGAGCTCAGCTTTATTATCAGTAAAATGGAAAAAACCTACCCTAGTTCTTTACTCAGTATCAAGATATCCCATGTTTGGCCCTGTTTACATTTGGGGGTAGATAATTCTTATCTGTGCATGGTTGGAGTAGTACCATCCTGATCTCCATACATCAGAAACAGCAGCTCCCACCATCCAGTAGAAGAATTAAAACTGTCTCAGACACTGGCGAATGTTCCCTGGGAGGCAAAATCACCTCTGATTGAGAACTACTACTAGACTTATTGAAGAAGGCTCATGCCTAGAGTATAGGTTTGTGGTTTTGACTTTGGTTCAGATCTAACTCCTACATTTATAGGCTTTCTGGCCTAAGAACAGCGTCTCAAACCATCTGAGCATCTTTAATTTTTTTTTTCATTTTAAAACGGGGCTCATCATCTCTACTAGGTCTAACTCACTGAACCACTGTGAAAATCAAATAAGGTATTCAATATTAAAGTGGCACGTAAGCCATAAAAAGCTAGTCACAACTGCCTTAATGCAATGTTTTTTGTTTGTTTTGCTTTGCTTTGCTCTGCTTGCAGTGCTGAATTTGAACCCAGGGTCTACATGTGAGACACACACTCTATCACTGAGCTATACCCCCAGTCCCTTTAAGGCAATGTTACCATTATTGTGGATAATTTGGTAATGAGGATCCAAGGCCGAGTTTCAACCCCTTCTAACATTCAAAATGATGGGCTCAACTCATTTTCGCTTATATTGTCATTGTCTCTGTTTTACAGATGAGGAAGCTGAGACTCAAGGGAGTAAAGGAATTTGCCCAATATTACACAGCATGCCGTATGGACTGACTCAGGATTTAATTCAGACCACATAGCTACAAAGATGGTGCTGTGTCTCCTATATTCATGTGTTTCCCAGTGCTATTAGAAATGAAGACAGCCCCTGCTGCTAGCAAAGTTGTTGCCATTTATAAAACAGGCTTAGGGTGAGGGCTGGAGAAAGTACCCTGGAACAACTGAGGATGAGATAACGTAGATATTTTTCTTCTGCTTTTAATTCAGAACCGAAGTTATCTCCTTAGGAACTGCTTGAAGGAAGTTGAAAATGAAAGGACAAAGCCACTCCCACCTCCATGCTGTGAATCACTCACTTGAAGGCTTGAGTTATGCCTTGCATCTGGGCTTTTATTTTTAACTTTGCAAGCCCTGGTCACGCTGGCTGCCTAGGGAAAACCCCTCCGGTGCTTGTGACCTGGCTGCAATGGTAAGCAGGCGAAGGCTAGTCCTGGATGCTTGGCCTCTTGGATGGCTTTGCTTAAGGCAGGTTCCCCAATATTCTAAGGCCCAAGCTCAGCAGACACCATCACCCCCATCCCCTGCCCCCAACCTGCGCAGTTCAGTTGCTCTCTTAGTTGTGCCAGGCTTTGGAAACCGTGCTAAGCCACATGCTATCTTAAGCTCCAAGTTGTGGCTACATGACAATCAAAAGAGCAGCCTGCCTAGGGCACAGGGTTACATCCAACCACGCACTTCTCCTTCCCAAGCAGCCCCTCTGGACACAAGATTGCAGGATTCCAGGCAGCTGAGAGTAAGATCAACATATGAAAATCAGTAGCAGCCTGTTTCAACAGAGACCCAGTCACATGCAGAAAGAGGAAGTTTCAGTTAGCTGGAGTGCCCTCCAGGAAGGTGCCAGGCAGAATACCAAGTACAGAGCATCAGCTTTGGAGTTGAAAAACCTGAGTTTGGGACCTCTAGACCTTCTATGTACCAGCTGCTTGAGCTTTTCTTAATCTTTAGAACTAGCCCTTCACCTCAGTATCATATGTTACATAAAAAGCTTTTGTAGTTGTTATTGTTTCCAGACAGGATCTTGTTATGCAGCTCAGGCTGGCCTCAAACTTGTGATACTCCTGTCTCAGCCTCCCAGGGGCTGGGATTACAGGTGCATGCCACAATGCCCAGCTAAGAAAAACTTCTACTTATTAATCTCAACTCTCTGTACTGTCAGCTAACACTATTGGCTTGGGTTCAGCCGGGAGCACACAAGAATAGCATAGTATCCAGCACATGTGGGGCACAGCAAGCATTGTCCCATGTCCTTCCTACAACCACTCTTTGCTGAGAACCAACTAGATACCATTGTCCTGGCCCTGGACCCCAGATGGCCAACGCTCTGTACATCACAATGCAGCAAGTATAGAATTATAGTCAATTCCGGACTCCAGCTTTAGTTACTGTTCTTGCCAACATGAAATCCTGGGCAAGTAATTTTCCTTCTCTGAGTCCCACCTTCTCATCTGTAACAGAAAGGACATTTACAAGGTTGCCATGGTGACTCAATGAGATGACACAGTGCCTCACACAGTGCATGAATTAATGTAGTCACTCTTTTTTCTTCCTATGTCTGTCTGCATCAATTATGTGTGCTCAGTACTTGAGACAGCTCAGAGTTGGGGACCATTAGCTGTGCTGAAACAATTCTCATGGTTGCCTAAGTCAACACAAATAAAAACTGCCCTTTCACACCAGCAGAGTGAAACTGGTCAGATTGGGAATCCTTCACATTTGCTGATACAAATCACCATTTTTGTCCTGTCTCTTAGTGGTACTCAGTTCTGACTACTAAATCCCTGGAGAGGCTTTTAAAAGTGTCAGGGCCCAGGCCCAGGTCCTAATGGGTGGCCGAGAGTGAAAACCACTACTTCTCTTCCAATGGCCACTTTTCATTTGAAGAAGCTGAAGGTTAGAGAGGTCAAGTGATTTGCTTTAGGGGAATCACCGAACACAGAGCCTGGCTAGGTGTCCAAGCTGGCTCTCCTGGTTTTGAACACCACACTCTTGTCTTGGCTCCCTCTAAGCATGTGATTGGCTTGACTGAGATTTGAGGAGGGATCCTAGCAGTCTGTCTTTACAACACAGAAACGCAGGTTTTTCTCTACCTGGCTCAGAACTTCATGGAACATATTCATTCCACAGATAAGTCGTAGGATTTCTGCCGTGACCAAGTCTCTGGGGTGGACCTGATGATGCAGTAAGAATCAGATGCAATGCCTTGCTTCAAGAAATTCATGGCTTATTCTAAAAAGGGGGGCACACAGCCCTTCATGATATCAGGATATGGCCATGAGCTGGAGCTTCTGTGGAGAGGCCCCAAGAAGCATTTGATCCTGGGGGAGGGGATTGGGAGGCTGGCAGAGAAGGTGCCATTGGGAGGAGGAGTTTTCTTGGGAAAATGGAAGAGTATGATGCAAAAATAAAACAAAACAGACACCAAACAGATTAGGGGGATATGAAGGTACAACAGTGTGAGAGGACCTGACCTGCTGCACTTATGATGAGGTGAGGCAAGAGATGAGGCTGTGAGACAGGCAGGGGCAGGTTATCTCATGCCTGTGTGTGTCCAGCTGAGAATTGGGCTTCACAATGTAGGGGCTGAGGTTACAGGGACCAGTGAAAGGCATCATGCAGGACAGTGTCAGGTAACATTCTGCATAGGTGGCTCTGATGGTCAGGTGGAGGCTGGACTGAAGCAGAAAGTACAAAGGCAGAAAGACGATCAGGAAAGAAATGCTAGAGGTCTGAACTAGTACTAAGGAACACGGAATAGGCAGGCTTAGACTAAGCTAAGAGTTAATAGTAAGACTTCTCCTGACACAATTATAGAACATCAGGCTCCTGAGAACCCAATCTGTATGAGGCTTTCAACTCGAAACTGAGGGCGCCAACTGAATTAGAGGCTTCTCTGCCCTCATGGATCTCACTATTTTATAGATATGGGGTGGGTGTTGGGGGCCAGAGGATTTAAGAAGTGAGTTTCTTAGGCTCTAGCCTCAGATCATGGGCATCTTGCCACTGAATATGAAAGTCCTTAAAGGAGACCCCCACCAACCTCCTCTCTGGGACAGATGCACCTCTAATTCCTAAGCCAGGGAACAGACTGCTTACCTGACTCCTAAGTGCTTTGTTAGCATGAATCATGTTCTAATTCTCAAGAGGGTTTACTCATTGGAAAGAGTATTCTCTTTGATCTCACAGCTTAGAGTGTATAGGTTTTGTCCAGTTAATCGTGGAGCTGGCGTCAGGCTTTACCAGCCTTTATTTCTTTGAGGCTAAATGGATTCAAAGGGTTAGGGCACTGGCCCTGTAGCCAATGTGGTTTGACTTCAACAGCAACTGGAGTCTCCATCTTTTCTCTAGCTCTTTGATGATAATTGATCAGTCTAGAAGTTCAAGCAAAGGTGGGACTTTCTAAAGTGGCCCTCAAGATCTAAGAAATGATTGAAGGGATAAGCTTCTTTTCCTTTTGGCAGTGCTGAGGATGAAACTTGGGGCCTGATACATGCTAGGCAAGCACTATACCACTGAGTTATACCCCCAGCCCAAGGCAGCACTGAAAGACATACTGTCCTCCCCTCTCCTTGGCCAATGTTCCACATGGTTAAAAAAGCCTTCATCATAGCTGTTTTGCTCTAATGCTTTTCATGTACAAAGCATATTCATTTCACCTCTACTTTAAACTCTCAAATCAGGCTCAAGAAGTAGAGAGATTGAGGTAGAAAAGGCTAAATTTTGTAAAAGAGAAATTCTAAGACTGATTAAAAGACTACGCAATAGCTCATGGATAACGGTAGGGCTTATTGAGTGCCCCATCCTTTGAATTTATTTAATCCACAGACCAAGCCCGTGAAATAGATATTATGGTACCCGTTTGAATGACGAAGTCATTGACCCATGAGAGAGGTAAACAGCTGTTTCAAAGTTCCCTAGCTCATAGGTAACTAAGCTACCATTGACCATAGTCTTCTGATAATTAGTTTGTTGTACTGTACTTAAACTCCCCTTGTCTGACTGTAAAAAGACAGTAGTACTTCTGCTTGGTTGGATTTGGGGTAAGAAGAACCACAAAAAGAAAAGTGGGTCATCTCGCTGTTTACAGATGTGTTTGGAAATGTGCTTTTTTCTATGTATAAATGAAAGAAGTCACAGAGACATAAACCAACTGCCCATGTCCTTCTGTCAGAAGCCTGAGCATTCCAACCACCAGACATCCTAAACCAAGCTGAGATTCTCATGTTTGATTGCATCGCTCAAGACCACAGGCCAGGGCAGCAGCCCCTACGTGAAGAAGGCCATGTTTCCTCAGTCCTGTTGTTTATTTTCCTGTTATACACTATGTGGTCTGGCGAGGGTCTGGGAGCCTCAATAGTGAAGCTACCATGGCAGCAATCCTCCTTAGTTTCTGGCCTGAACAAGCCTAGCTAAACTTCTCATGCTGACAGAAATTTAATCCAAATGAACTAAATGCATTTAACCTGACTGACAGAGCATCTGCTAAATCCAAATACATGCAGCCCCAAAGTCACTGGACAGGAAGAGATTCTTCTGCAAACTGAAAGACTGGGACAAAGGCTTTCACCTCAGCAAGACTGGCCCCAGTCCTGACACTTTCTCTTGAGACTAGTGTTTGCCCAAGGTCACTGGGTCTTTGCTCCAACAAACAGTAAAAGGGAGAGGAGCTACTGCAGAACTCCCTTCTGAAGAGACTTGTTCGGACTCATTATTACAGTTTGAGGAAACTGAAGCTCTGAGAGGTGCAGTTCTTTGCCCAACTGGTTAAACTTGCATTTGAACCTGAATTTGGTTGACTGATAATCCTGTGCTCTCTTTACCATTCCACACTGCTCATAGACTCACGCTCATAATAGTTATTCTGCTCTACTGTTAATCATGGGTATGTAGATTCAAACCCTTCCTGAGAAGTTTTAGGGCCACATTTTCTTGCTCAGTCTTTCATCCCTCACCAGACTTAGCAAGGATCTTGAAAATAGTAGTCACCTAATAATTGTTCAATTTAATCAAAGTCAACACTTAGATGCAAATATAAGCCATGATTGGTTCTACTTAAAGGCCAAGACTCTCTGGCCTTGGGTTGCATTTTCCTTTACCCCAAGCTGACTTTTTCCACTCCTGCTAGATTTCTTGCCCGTCTTTTCTGGTAGTGGCATCACTATTCAGGTAGTGTCCTCCTCTATCCTCCCAAAAGCTCTAACCAGAGGTAGGACGGAAAGTCAAAGCACATCATACAAGGCAGTGAAGCTTTGCACTCCACAGATTCTCAAATCCATGTTTCAGAGTCTGTTTTTCATCTCCAGGCATCACAGGCGTCTCCTGGGGCTGTGAGAAGAATGCTCTCATTTCAGGACAGAATATAGCCCAGAGCCAACTTGGCAGGGGCCAGAGGGATATAAATTCAGAGCGACAACTTAAGGAACATGGTTTTAATAGAAACATACTTCTATTTCTTCTCCAATCACATGTCAACTGTCTGTTTGCATGGGGAGACCCAGGCTAAAATAAGAGTTGTCAGAATTGGTAATTGAGGGGCCCTGTCTTACCCCCAAAGCTCCCCAGTCCTCCAGATGACAACAGTAAGAGATCACTTGGGTGGTTGGGGACTTTGTGAAGTCAGCATTCCAGAACAGCCAGGGTAGATGTAGGCTGATTTGTTTTATGCCATAGGGTACAATTCTGACAAATTCATTTAAGAAAATGTTAACAAATCCCTGTACTGAGTTAGGCACATGCCAGGTGGCAAGGTTTCAAAGGTGAATAAGATGCTTCTGTGAGGAGCATATTGTCTAAAGGAGGAGGCAGGCATGCAAGAGTGACTTTATATTCAAAGTACTGAATGTGTCGTAGTAAATATCTTTGGGTATGGGATGGAGAATAGAGAGAATGAAACTTAATAGCAAATGCCCAGAAAGGTTTAATAGGGCTTTGCTGGATGAACCTCAAGGAAAGAGCATTCCAGGAAGGTGGAGGCATAAAAAAATGGATGGAAGCTGGTGGTGCACACCTATAATCCAGCTACTTGGAAGACAGAGATAGGAAGCTCATTGTTAGAGGCCAGCCTGGACAAAAGTTAGTGAGCCCCTGTCTCAAAAACAATACTTGTGTGGTGGTTCAAGCTTATAATCAACTACTCAGGAAGGGGAGGTAGGAAGATTTCAGCTTGAGGTTAACGTGGGCAAAAAGTGTGAGAGCTTATCTGAAAAACAAACTGAAAGCAAAATGACCTGGGGTATGGCTCAAGTGGTAGAGCACTTTCCACTATGAGGGAAAAAAATGGGGTATTTGGAGAAACTAATGTAATACAGATTGGTGGGGACCAAGACTATGTTTTCAGGCATGGTGGAGAAGCAGGAGATACTGTTGGAGAATTAGATGGAGGTTAGGTCATATATGACCTTGAATTTCACAACAAGAAGTCTAGACTGTTGCCTATGGGAATGTCATGGTTAGAGATGCACCAAGGAAAATTGCCTTGGCTACAGAATGATGGATGGAGGAAAGCAAGATTGAGGAGCAAAAGAGACCAAAAATGAGTCTGATATGGTTGTGTAGGCAGGAGATGAGGAGAGCCCAGTAAGAACAGAATAGTGGAGCTGAAGAAATGGGCAGAGTCAGGGAGACAGTTCAGAGGCATCCTTTGGAGATCACTGTGATGTCCTCCAGTGAAGTCTCTTACTGATTACCAAAGACCTTTCTGGGGGCCCAAGACCTCAGGATGGATTACTCCCTCACTACGAGATGCTGTGTAAAGAGAGAGGCACACTTAAAGAGAATTTACCCTTACATAGATATAGGGGTTTGCAGGGCTCCTTCAGTGTATTATCTTACTCATCACTGCAGGAGTCCTAAGGAGTTATGATTTTGTTTTTCTGGTTATAAAAAAAGTAACAAAAATAAAAACAACAGAATATTTGAAATACTTTAACAGTGTAGGAAATCAAAACTCCTTGGTACACAGAGTGATAATTCCAGTTACTATGTTGGTAAATAGTTGCTTATAGCACAATGTTCAGTGAAAAAAAACCAATTTGTTTCCTGGAATTGCTTATTTGAATTCACCACACCCACCCACACTGAATGAGTGAATCTATATTACCCACTTTTATCAATACTGATCATTATCTTTTAAAACATCTTTGTCACTCTGAAAGAATAAAATTATATATTATTGTTGGGTTAATTTGTGTGTCCTTGTCACTGTGTAGTTGGGGATTCTCAGTCTTATTTTATAGATGCACACATTACAAATGTGGATTAGCGACGTGCCCACACCACAGATCCAATGAGTGGCGAAGACTGGATGACAAGCCAGGCCAGGTAGACTCTTTAGCTGGTGCTCTTCCCAGCATATGATATGTCAAGAGAAGCTCTGATAAAATTGGGCTTATTCACTAAATTTCCTTTCATTGGGGTCACACCCACAGCAACTCCCTAGCTGGATGTTAAGGCAAGAATTACACCCTTCTTCCCAAGAGACAGTAACTCCTTCAACTTCATGAGAGGTCCCAGCAGTGGGGACAGCTCAAGGTGAGCTCTGGATGGAGATCACAGGTATGGTATATGATTGAGTGGCTGGGACCTTCTATGAAACCCCTGAAAGGACAGTGGCCCAAGGAACTGAAGCCCATGTTATTTCTAGGATGAAAGCCTGGCCCTCCAGTCTTATGCTGAAAACCCTACCATGGCCCCCTCATTGATTTTTGGATCTGATCCAAGCTCTGAAGTCTGGTATTCTGCAGTGTGGTCCTTAAGGCCCTGAGGACCTGGACTGGCCTACCCCCACCACAAGTCCATGCCATGTTCTCTCACCCAGTATCACTGACTTACACTGCTTGCTTCCCAGAATCTGCTTATCACTTATCTTTTACCTCCAAAGTCACCTTTGAGAAGCTGTCTGTCTTTTCTACCTTAGAAGCTACCTCAGCCCTCTTTACCTTGACCTCAAGTCCTCCTCTGGGCTAGACAAGCCTCCTTTACCAGGAGGAGAGACCTTGCCTTCCTTTTCACTGAACTGGGCACCTGATCAGGCCCTGGCAGTGGGTGGCACACTCCAAAGTGCATAGCTGAGTGGTGTAGGGAGTCCCACAGAGATCCTTCAAGTTTGCATTTGGGTTTGGCCACAGATTCCTTCATCCACACAAGGAGTGCCCTTTGCAGGGCTGCAAAGAACCAGATGCTGTTATTGCCAAATGTCTCTGTAACAGACATTCTCCATTTCTGTGTGAAGCATGTGCTAATGGGTTGACAGCTGTCTCTTTGAAAACATCTTCAGTGGCAGAGAACTGTGTAGCTCAAGGTTTCCCCCCAATCATGGAGGCAGCCTTCCTCCAAGACAGGTCAATGGGAGGCTCAACCCATTTGATTCTACTTGGGACACCTCTAAGGGACATACCCAGTGCCAGATTTCTCCACAGCACCAGCTGAGTTTTTTGCAGCCAGTGCATTGAAGACTGACTTTTCTGTCTGTTGAATTCTGTTTCTTTCTCTTTTCATCCCTCTCTCCTTCTTTCTCTCCCTCCCTTTCTTTCTCTCCCTCCCTCCCATACTGTCAATCCCAGAGATTGTTCCCAGTCAACTTCTTGTATGTGAATTTCTGTCTCAAAGCTGCTTTCTGGGGAGTCTAGCCTGTATTGATAGTAAGCAAAACAAACACAATACTTGCTCACACACAGCTTTGGTGCTGGCTTTGTCCATCAGACTTACCTTTGTTTCTTCACTAAGATAAACCAAGAATAGCCAGGACAATAGAGCTGTACTCCTGGTGATACTTGACGGTGGCCTGAGCAAAGATTTTTCACAGCCACAACACTCAATACAGACATTCCTAAGGCAAGAGCAAGACTGAACTTGCAGCTTGCAATCATCCATATTTGCTCCATAAGCCTGGTATTGTGTGTCCTCTGTGTCCCAAGTCCCTTTGCTGGTGCCAGGGATAGAGACCCCTAAAATGTAGCTCTTGAGTTTCAAGACCATTTTCTTAATAGAAAAATGGGCAAATAACCAGACAATTCAGAACATATGGGACAGTGAAATTCTGAAAAGTACTGTAGAGGAGATGGTATTGAACACTTAGGGGGCCTAGGAAAGATTCCCAGAAAAGCAGAAGAACCGAGTGAGGGTAGAAGTGATAGGAAAGAAGGGAAAGGTATTTCAGATTGAAGAAATGTGTGCATAAAAACACAAAAGGCCATAAGTGAGCAAGCACAATTATATCCATGACTTCATCTGAGCTTCGCAATGACCCAGCTAGGCTGTTTGCAGAGATGCTTATCCCCAATTTATGGATAAAGAAACTGAGGCACTAGGAGGAGAGATCATTCATATGCAGGTAGAAAGCTTGTGACTTGAACCTGTGGATCCTGACACCAAGTCAATGGCTTTGTCTATTGCACCATTCAACAAACATTGACTGAGTTTTCCTGCAATAGCCAGCATTATATACAATGAGGGTTAAAATGAGCATGATATCAAGGCTCTACTCTTAAAATTTTGCACAGAAGATAAAAATCAATGATGTCAAAGGACAAATCCTGGAAGAAAGACCTTTGCAAAGGCCCCGGGAGCATAGCAGAGGTATGCCTCAGAGAATTGTCCTGAACCCTGTTCAATATTTGATACCAGTGATTTGGACAGAGATATATAAAATCCGCTTATCACATCTGTGGCTGACACACAGCTGGGAGGGATAGAAAATATGATTGATGACAAAAATCAAACTTCTAAATGATCTCAGTTGGCTGGAATCACGAGCCAAATCCTACAAGATGAAGTGCAGCAGGGGTCCTTTCCAGGGCCAGCATTTCCATCCAAACAACCAATATAAGAGAATGGGAGAGGGCGCCTGGCTTGGCCCCTAGCCATAAAGAGATCTAGGGACCCCACCAGGCCTCAAGTCTAACTTGCACCAAATATATAAATTTAAAGTCTAACAAACTAGTCTAACCAACATCCCTACTCTGTGGTAAGATTATGCTCACAGTTGTGGATCACATGTATTGGGACAATTTATGAAATGCCTTGGAGGTGATTTAATGGGACATTTTATGAATCACTTTGGAAATGGAATGGTGGCAGAAGGATAGCATCTTCGGATGAAGGAGGGAGTTATTTGTGAATTTCTTCTGCTGGCCAATACTCCCTGTGCATCTCTCACATACCGGGCCTCCCACCAGGTACTGGACAGCATGGAATATGGGCCTTGGAAGCCCTGGCACACTTTGCAGAAGCTCTCACTGGAAATGTCAGTGGTGCACCTCTGGAAAAGTCCTGGGGACCGACTGGGCTGTAGTGTCCTTGTTTATAAAATGGACATGATCATTTCAATCTCATAGGGCCTTTTGAGTCATTAATGAGATCATGTATGTAGAATGATGAGCACAGGACTTGGCCTAAAGCTGGTATGTAAAAGTGGTGCTTTCGCTGACTCTCTAGGCAAATTCGGGGACATTTATAAACAATATAGATTCTGTGGACCTGATTTTAAAGTCAGGTTTTAGGTGACTTTTCATTCTGTGCTATGCCCTTCCTTACCTTTCCTCTGTGTGTGTGTGTGTGTGTGTGTGTGTGTGTGTTTGTGGTGGAGGGAGAGGTAAAAAAAACTTCAAGCTCAAGGAAAGACCCATCTTAAGAATGGCTACACACTGTCATCTAAGTGTGCATGGGACCTTAAGTGCAATACCTGAATAGTGCTTGAATTAAGGAATTAAGAGCTATTTGGGCAGCTAGGAAGACACGGGACTGATTTCCACTGTTCTGGGATGAAGTTCCTTTAACCCACCTTGTTTCAGGTAAGGCAGGTCTATCTGTGGGACTCTGGGTGTTTTCATCTAAAAAATGTGAGAGCTAGATAAGATAAAAAGTGTGTGTGTGTGCGTGTTTGTGTGTGTATGTGTATACCAGCTGACAAGTGTTGAAGTCCAATCTGTGACATGTTGTTCAGATAATTTCCTGACCGTCCATGTTGGGCTACAAGGGAGATAAATTGTTCTTCTTAACCATGCAGAAAAAAAAGACCATTGGCACATCCTTTCCTGCAACCTCACCAATCAGATTCCTGGGGTACCTTTATGATTTTCTTTCCAAGTCCGGGGCAAGGGTGAGCACATGCTGCTGAGGTATGGTAGAATTAAATTACTTTTCCACTTCTGAAAAAAGCCCAAATGTTATGAATTGAATGAAGTGGTGTGAGTGTTTGCTCTCCAATTTCACCTATAAATCTCTTTGAAGTTTGGCTTTTGATGACAGCATTGATAACAGAGTGACAAAACTAGTTGGAGATTCAAGCTCACTGCATATTGCAGATCGCATACATACTCTCAAGACTGAACTGCAAAAGAAGCATTACCTACAGCACAATTTATAAAATAAAATCCTACATTGTACTTTGTCATTTTAACATTAAAGACATAGTCTTTAAAATGAGTGTGAAATTGTTAATTTTCTGTCCTTAGAAAATATTTTTTTTTTCTTCTGAGATTGTGTCTTTCCTTTTTGAGAAAAAGGATGTTGAAATGCTCATTCTTTTATGAAATGGTTATGACAATTGAAGGAAGCTGGTCTCATTACTTTTTAATTGTGTTACTTGGAATAAAGTGATAAAGACTTATCAGCCTTTTTTTTTAACCATCCCCCCCAATGGAATACAAAAAAAGCCCTAAAGCAAATTTAGGGAGAATGTATGAATTATATTGCCAAAGCAAGGAGGCAAATTCACCTTTGAGGTTTGGGGGACCACCTCAGTTCTCAGTGGAGTCCTATGTTGAACTGGGCTCTTAGTGTCAGGCAAGATAGACTATGGGGATACAAAAGGTCAATTCCTGTCTCCAGGGATCTAGGCATCATGCTTGGAAGATGAGACCAGGCTGAAATGGATTGATATTTGGACAAGGCATTGATAATACTGCCTGTGAATTCTTTTTTTATGTCAGTACTGGGGTTTGAACTCAGGGCCTCACACTTGCTAGGCAGGCACTCCACCACTTGAGACATGCCTCCAGTTTTTACCTATTAATTCTTGATCAATACACAAATAACTAACCTGGTATTAAAGGCTCTTTGAGATCTTATTTTAACCTGTAGTTAGATCCTTATTCTTCTTCCTCTTCAGACTTTCTTGAGTCCTTAAACATAATCACTTCTTTGTCGGTCTAGAAAAATGTATAGACCCCCTCCTGAAAATAAGGATTTAAAAATCATTAAATATTAGTTTACAAAGGAAAATTATTATGTTGAAATATGATCACCAAAATAATAGAAATTGTGATAAGGCTGGTAGCGAGCTTTGTTAATAACATGTTGCTATAATTTGGATCTTGAACGTCCTTCAAATATGTCCATGTGTTGAAGGCTTGATTTCCAAGGTGGTACTATCAGGAGGTGGTAGGGTCTTTGGAAGTGGGACCTAGAAATAAGTGGAAATAAGTTAGGTCATTGGAGGTATGTTTTAGAAAGGTATATTGGTACCCTGGATCTTTCTTTTATTCTCTTTGTTTGCCAGATACCATGAAGTGAACAGATCTCCGCCATCATACATTCCCACCATGAAGTACTGTGCTGCCACAGGCCCAAAACAAGAGGACCAAGAACCCATGGACTGAAACCTCTGAAACAATGAGCCAAAATAAACTTTTCCTCTTTATAAATTGATTATCTCAGTAACAACTCAGTTGTAGTAATGAAGAGCTGACTAATATACACATTTAAGAATAAGACCTAGCACCAGGCCTGATACTATTAAAATGTTGAAGTTGTAACAGATATAAATGCTATTCTAAGACATCTTCAACAAAAGTAATGTGCTGTGAAAATACTATGGTTATTACTGGGCAGAATCAAGGTATTACCAATACTGCTGCTGTTTATTACTTGCAGTCATACTTGAAGGAAATGTTAGATTTAAATTAGAAATCAGTGGGAACTGTGGCTTTTTTTTTTTAATTCTTCAAGTTTTATTCTTTGATTTCTTTAAGCATCTGCGTACCCCAGTTTAAGAATCCACTGTAGTCAAATTTATAGTAGTCTTTCTCAATATTATTGATGCTTCTGTTTTCTTCATCTGGAATGATTTCCATGCCATCTTTCCATAGATTCAATTTTCCCCTCCAAATATTACCTCTTCCAAGAAGCTTTCCTTGAGTTTTGCAGAGCATAACCATCTTTACACCAATTGAGGCTCCTTAAATTCTGCACCTTTCATCTCTGACAGCTCTTGTCAGGTGTCAATTGTACAGAAGTAATGCGAATATGAATTAATACTCATAATATCCCCGTGGACCATAAATTGCTTGGACACCACATCTCTGCTTTTTCCTCTCTATTTCTCTTGACCTGCTTTCAAATACAGATTTTGGCCCTGACCCCCAAAGCCAATGTATTCGGTATCAACCATGTTTTATTTCCTTCATTATAGGGAACATAAAATTTCAGCAAAGTCCCTAAATAGCTCATGTTAAATACAATTAACAACTGCTCCCCGAATCTACTTCCTTAAGCTAAGACATCCTGCCTTCTTCACTTAACCTACCCTGTTCCTTCCAGCTAAAATGTCCTCCTTCCCATCCCATCTGCTAAAAATCTTACATGTTCTTGAAGGCCAATTTCAAATGTCACTGCCAAAAGAAGCCTTCTCTGTTCTCCTTCCCCTAACTGAATGCTATCATGTATTTCACATAGCATCATACATTGCCTTATTGTACCCTTATCTATGTATTTCTTTTTTTTTTTTCTTTTTTCTTTCCCATTCATTAGGCAGATAGACAGCTGCATGAAAGCAGGAACTACTGACTTTCTCTCTTCCTCCTAGGACAGCTAATAAGTGTGGGATGAGTTGAATGGAATTGAACACTTCTCCCTAGTTCATCTGACTCAAACAACCCACACAAAACTTCTTGGTCTTAAATTTGAGCAGGAAACCTCAAAAAATCAAATGTCACCTCCTACTTCCTGTCTCTCTACTTTAGAACCAGAACAAGCCTGAAATGGCCCTGTCTGAAATGGTTTTCTTTGGCTGAAACCATGACAAGACCTAAGATGTGGGTGGGAATAAGAAAATAAAATTGACTTTCAAATCTGAAAAAAACAATAAGAAGCACAAGCGTGGGTTCTTCTGAGGTTTGTGATAAAGACAAGTTTGTCCTCATTTTAGTTACTCAGCAAACTGTTTCTTTTTTTATTTTGGTGGTACTGGAGTTTTGAACTCAGGTCCTTATCCTCACTAGGCAGGGAGACTTGTCCCCAGTCCTTTTTTGCTTATTTATAAGGTACTGTTTCATGCTTTTTGATCGAGCTTTTTAGTTCTCTCTACCAATGCAGGTATGAGTTGTGTACCACCATGCCTGGTCAAGCATCTTTTTAAAGGCAACCCAGCATGGAGATGCAGAACCTGGGAGCTGAACAAAACAGTGGTCCTGGCTACCTGCTAGCTGTACAATGGTTATCTTAACAGCTAGATTCAGCATTCAAGGTTCTTTGCAGTCTTAACCCAGCCCACAATTACAACCTTACCCCTCTTCTTTAACGCATGAAATTTGACTCAGTGAAGCCAGTCAGCATGTGCCCTGCATCAGGCACCTGGAAAGGCATTGGTGATGTCTCCAGAGAGGACATTTTGGAGTTCTTAAGAAGAAGTGATATTGTCCAATAGGAAAGGGAGAAGGCAGACCCAGGTAAGACTGGATCACATTGCACATTGCAGAAAATAGCGATGCCCCAAACAGAATTGGGCTTGATTATTATAGGTCCTATAAGTACCAACTAAAGCACATTAAAATGAAATTATATTTATTTTCTAGTGATTGTAGTCACATTTTTATAGTGGCAGCTTTGTTTTATAGCAACTTTAGTGAAATTATTAGTGTCCAGGATATAACTTGTTCATCTCTCAAATTCATGCTAGCATGCACAGGACTATCTCCAAATGTGGCTTTTACATCAACAATGGGTTAAAAAGTGCTTTGCAAATTACCAGATATGATTTTCTTTTAGTCAGCTTTCATATGTATTGCACAAAGCAATGTTAGATAGTCTGTAGGGGAAAAGGGTGGCACAAAACAACTAAGACCATTTCCATGTCCCATCCACAAATTGCTTAGTGACCTCACATAGATCACTTTATTTTTTCTATCCCTCATACCTGATTTAGAAGACAGGGAAGATTGTATCTGCCTTATGTCTCCCCCTTCCAAAGATAGAGAACATGATTTAGAGGCCAGGAGACAGTGAGTACCTGTGGGGAAAAAGAAAAGCAGACTTTTTTGGTTCTTTGTCATCTCTCTCTCTCTCTTTCTGCGAAAAGACAATTTTACGCATTATTTATTTTCAAACACTAGGAATATCTTCAGCATGGAAAATAGGAGTACTTAACTGCTAGAATGATCCGGCTTTTATTTCAAACTTGGAGAAGCAGAATAAATAGCCTGAGGACACAAGACACCACTGCCACCTTGCATTCTAAATGCAGCACTAAGCAGACGGCTGCTATGGAAGGAACTTTAAAATTGGGAACAAGACAGCTGGGTTGGGTTTCCTGCTTTGTTTATTGTTATTATTATTATTATTATTATTATTAGCTCTTTGACTTTAAGCAAATTAATTCTCCTCTCTGGTTTTTGATTTTCTAATATGTAAGATGATAATAGCAGCAACTACTTTACAGAATTCACTTTTACAATATGTGGACTGTATGCATACTCTGCATTTTGCTCTGATGTAGCTCATGGATTTGGAAAATGCCATGTGGAAGACTATTTAAGTTCTGTAAATATTTATTGATGCCTGATGGAAAGACATCTCTACCTTTTTTTATCTATCCCATGTTGATCATTCCCATGTTGATCTCACAGTGAGTCATGTCTTAAATTCCACAGGTTTGTTTATGATTCTCATGTACTATGTACCAGACATCTCTGAATGTCTAATAAGCATCCCAAATTTAGTATGTGCAACATTCAATTCCCAATCTCCTTCCACACTGCTACACCTACACTTACCCCGTCTCTGAATAGCAACTTCTTTCATTTGCTTAGGCTCCAAACTTTGGTGTCGCTCTTATCCACCTGCCCCCTGAAATGCACATTCAAGCTATCAGCAAATCATTTGGGCCATCCCTCCTTTTGTAACATATTCCAAAACCCCACAATCACAAACTATTTCTAATATTATCCTACACTCTTTGCTTTCACCTGGATTCTTGCAACAACTTCCCAACTAGTCACTACTTTTGTACTTGTTCATGTAGAAACTTCTCAACACAGAAACCCAAGTCAGTCTAGTCATGTCATTCAGCCATTCAAAACCTTCCTAGGATTCCCCAATTGAACAGAGTCATGTCCAAGTTTTCTTACTGTAGTCCCCAGGCTCACATAGACTCTTTGCCCACCTCAACTCCCTTCTCTCCAGCCTCACTAAGTCTCTTTGTTTTCCCAGGTCCCATCGCACTCTCCCTCTCAGGACTTTTATTCTAATGTTTTCTTTGCTTTCAATACTATACTCCTATTTAGACCCTGGTTTTACTCTGCCATCTTTGCTCAAATGTCACCTTCCCCGACCACCCCATTGAAAATTTTACCTCCAGTCTCTGCCCTCTCCATTCCCCTTCCCTGCTTTATTTTTACCCACAGCATTTTTTACTTTCCAACATTTTACTTTTGAGAATGTCATCTCTGTAAAGACAGGCCACTTTTATTATTTTACTTATTGATCTATCCATCTGTTACTGCCTGGCTCCTACTAAGCACTTAATAAATATTTGTTGAGTGGACAAGGCATCAACTCGTGTATTCTTCAGAATAACAATTGGTTATATTATTTTCATCTTAAAGACTAAAAATAGACACTCTGAGAGATTGAATAATTTGTTTCTATTATACAATGGCCATGCTTATTGTGAGACTGAAGTCAGGTCACACAATTTTCAAATATAGGCTCTTTTTATTATGCCACGAAACATACCACATTTGAAAGGAGCCTACAATTCATGCTTAAAAATATTTTTTAGATTACTAGCCTTACCTCTTTGTACAGTTGCTTTAGGCTCTTGGTCTCTAACAGGATGGGTAGGTAGGAGAGGATTCTGTACCCAGGACACATCCTAGAGAGACCTCCTGCATATGTGCTGAGCCTCAGGTCTCTTCCCAGACACAATCTCTCTAGCCCCTCTTGACTGGTGCACAAGAGTGTGAAAACCAGGCTTCAGAATTCTGGTGCCTCATGTGAATATCCCTGTGGTTGATGAGCCCCTTGACGTTGTATCCCAATGCCTTGAAGTTTTCTTCATGGTCAGACTCCTGTCTCCAGGCTGTTAAACAATTTTTTCATTCTTTCATACAGCTTTGTCTTCTTGCTCTTAACTTGACATTTTGTCTGGCCACACAGGCCATGTCGGCTATTTTTACTGACAACAGCCACCAGCACATATGGTTCCCATTACCACAAACTGTTACCTTCATGGAGACCAGTTTGTAAGTGAGTGGACTGAGATAATGCAGATGTCAAGTCCAAGTGGCCACTCCCAGGGCTCCCAGGATTTGCCTTGGCTGGTATATTATTCTTGATAAATGTCCTTCAAAACCAAATTGGATTGGACAAAATGCTGATTAATTACTCAATATTTTTCCCTTCTTTTCTTTGATGTTCAATTCAGGTTTTCAAGGGTGTCAAGTTGCAAAAACAGACTGAACTGTATAGATACAAGTTGAATTCTACTCCTTTCCAGTCTTGGAACTTGCTCCATGATGATACCTCTGTGGGGTGTGATTCACGTTAACTCCTTGGAAAGTAGCAATGACACGTGGCTGTGAGTGCAGAATACATGAGCGCAGTAGACCCTCGGTAACCGTGAGTATATCACCAAAGTGATTGCCACTGAGGAAAAACCACCAATGCTCAGGATGCATAGAGTTCAGTGCTGTACTGTGAATACTCTATTCATTTTTCCCATAATGTCACCAATGTCACACGCCGCCTTTCAACAAATCTAAAACTTTCCCTCTATCACTTTGATTAAGCACAGTCACTCACACCTTGCATTTTGGGAACCATTTGTGTTTTGGGGAGGCAGATTTTCACAAAATTAAGGACAGGGAAACACTCAAGAGATCACCCAATGATTTAAACACAACTGACAATGCAGGATTGACTGAGAACTTCTCTGCATCAACTGTACCATTTGCATGTCGGAAATTAAAATTTACTTGCTGTAAGACTGGGCTTTTCTTCTTCATTTTATAGGTGAGAAGCCAAAGCTTCTGGAGGGAAACTGACCTTCCCACAGCAACATGGGATTCAACCTCAGCTCTCTGGACTTCAGGACAGAGATCCCCAGCTTCCTCCGTGACTCCAAACAAAACCAGGCAGAGCTTGTTCAAGGACATAAGCTAGCAGCTCACAATGGGACCTGATGGGGCACGTCCATCGAAACTAGAAGTTGGCATTGAGATCAACTGTGTCACTGTAGAGTTGTTGCCACTCCAGCTGCATGACACTGACAGCTATGAAGAAAGAATGTCTTCCTGCAGTGGGTAATTGTCCCCCACCAAGGTCCAGGAGCTATAGGAATGACCAAGCAGAAATCTTCTAGAGCAATGAGTAGGTAAAAGCGAGAATGAGGTCGGAGACAAAAGCAAATCTTTGTGAGACCTCTCCTGGCCTAATCCTCTGTGATTCAGGCCCTCCTCCCCAAATCCTCTAAGTCTACTCAGGTCCCTTTTTCCCTCCCCTGGTCCCAGCTCCACTTGTATCCTTTCAGTTCTGCAGACACACACAACTCTTTCTTACTTCAGGGTCTTTGGCCAGGTTGTTCTCTTTTTTTCCTGGAACATTCCTCCCTTGTTCTTTGCAAGTCAGACTTCCACATAAATACCTTCATTTCCCTCCGTAGGGACTTGAACAATGACTTGTCAACAAGATATGTCAAAACATTAACCCCAGGGGTCTGTGAAGGTGATCTTATTTCAATAAAGGCTCTGAACTTAGGGTCTTCAAGAGGAACTCAGCCTTGATTTAGGCAGGCCCTAAATCCAATGACAGATGTCCTTATAAAAAGACAAAGAGGTAGGCAAAGATTGGAGCAAGCAACTCAAGGCAAGTGGTGTTGACAGGTAGAACCTAGAAGAGGTAGGGAAAGATTCTTCCCTACAACAATCAGAAGGAGCATAGCCCTAATGATTTGATTTTAGACTTCTGGCCTCCAGAACTGTAAAAGAGTAAATTTCTGTTGTTTTGAAGTCACCAATTTCGTGGTCATTTGTTAAAGCAGCCCCAGAAAACTAATACAGCCATCTAATTTAGCTAGTACCCTGTCCCTCCCCATATGGGCATTTATTCACTATTCATTCCATATTTGCCTCTTCTATGACAATGATCAATTGCTAAGTAAATCATCTTGTCGGATGTGTCTTGTTCGCATTTGCTCTTTTTGAGGGCAGGCACCTTACTTGTCTTCATCAGTTTTATGCAGCTTTTAGCACTTTCTGGGCACATGACAGGTGCTCAGAAATACTTATGGCATAACAGAATCCTTACTTTTCTGGCTTAAAATCATTCGCTATACACCTTCACTCTTCTCTCCCCCACTACCTCCTGAGCACTTCTTAGTTCTTCTTCTCCTCCTCTCCAACAAATACAAAGTTTTTCTGCTCAGAATAGTCTACCTGAACTACAAGTACCCTTCAAGACTGGATACAAAGTCCTCCACTCATGGTGACTTTTTCAGTGCAAGCAGGGCCTACTTGCTTCCACATAGCCAATTGTTCCTACATCCTCGGTAGCAAGTAGAAGAGGCAATGGAGTATCTGAGGGCCTGACCAACTCCCTGCTAAGCTGGGAGCAATTTAGGAGAACAAGGCCTTAACTCATTCGTATTTGTAACCCAGCACCCAACATAAGACCTGGTAATGAACATACGTACACCTTGCACAAGTGTCTGAAATAAATGAGTCTTTGCAGAAAATGGCTACTATAATATAGCCTTTTTAACATTGACTTTAGATTCAGTTTAGATTTGCAGAAGAATTAATAAAATAGTAGAGTTCTTATGTACATTTGCTGCAGTTATGAACCACTATTGATATATTAACTAAAGTTTACCATTTACTCAGATTTCCTTAATTTTTATACAGTGTTCTTTTTTCATTCCATTCAGGTCACTACATTATATTTAGTCATCACATCTCTTTGAGTTCCTCTTGGTCGTGTGAGTTTCAGGCTTTGCTTGCTTTTAATGATCTTGATAATTTTGGAGGACTGCTCAGGTATTTTGTAAAATGTTCCTCTACTGCAGACTGGAGTTATGAGTTTTAAAGAAGAAGATTCACAGATGTAAAAGTGCCAATCTTATTACATCATATCTAGGGCACATAGTATCAATAATATTTATCACTGTTGATGATGACCTTGATATCATCTGGCGTGGTGTTTGTCAGGTTTCTCTACTATATAGACATAATTTTCTTCTCTCTTTCTATACTCTTCTGTGAAGAGAGTGACAATGAGTAGCTGGTATTGATTTAAGCTATAATTATGCTTTGAGTTAATAAGTAGTGTCCTAAATAATGTCCACCACTGATTGCCTAACTCTAAATGGAAAACTGAAAGTCAGGGGTTAAGCTATATTTCCAAGGTCACACAACAAGTAAGTAGAGAATGGAGACAAATTCAATTATATCTGACTCCCAAATTTGACCTTTCCCTGGGGTCTTTTTATATTGCTTCCCTTGAGGACTAGTCAACTAAATCCTTAGCATGGCGTTCTAAATATTCTGGCATTTGTTCTACTAAGAGAGAAATGGAAATGGAAAACTGGGTAGGGAGAGGAATAATTTATTATTTTCACCATCTTTGGAAGCAATCTAACATATTCTATGTGCCAATATAAGTAGTTAACTAAAGTCCATATTTTATTTAAATTTCCTTAGTTTATCTCATATCCTCAATAGCATGAGCAAGAGTCATAACTCATGCCTGCTCAGCCTGGCACACTGGGGGACCTCAGATTTTAACTTTGGCAATCTTGCTCAGGTACATAACACGTTCAAAGCAGGGGTTTTAGGATTATTTTCAAAAGCTAAAGAAAAGAAATAAATATAGCATACTAGAATATCAGAGTTTACAAAACTTGAAGGCCAGGGGGAGTGGTAATGACTTTCCAGGGAGATATTGGCAAAGCTGTAACTAGAAAACACGTTTTTGATTTGGCTCTAGACTCTTTCTGTTTAAGATAAGTGGCCTCCAGGAGAAAGCATACTGATCACTGTTTGCATTTGGCAGGCTCCATTGGTAAGGGCAGGGTCTGAGAAATGGGCTTCCCATTATATCATTCTGTCACCATTTGTGGGGGGCTTGGGACATATAGGTAATTCCTTATGAGCTTCATCTGTTCACAAGGGGTAAATATTTAACCTTTAAGTTAAGCAGGGCTGAGGATGAAGGAACCAAGACACACTATACTTCATTAGTAAGTATAGTGCGTGAGTAGGACGTAAAAGAATGTCTACTTGAGAGAATCAGAAAAAGCCTAAAGAGGTAGAAAGCTAAGACCTCCCCCCACAGCACCATAGCTACTCTTAAAGGGGTCTTCCCCTCCATATTCTATAAGCTCCCGAGGACAGGAGCTGATCTAATTCATTTCCACTAACCCAGCACTGCCCTATAGGGAACTGAACACAATTTTAATCTCAAAATTACTGCTGAATGATTGACTGAATAATGATGAATGACACTTGGAGAGATAAATTGAAGCCATAGCTGGTCTACTTCCCAGGACTGTCCTTTCTAGGACATCAAAACAATCTTCAAGCAAAATTCCTTTCAACTGTAAACAACTATGCATAAAGTAACCATAGAAGTAAAGTGATCGGGGCACATGCCTGGTAACCCACTGGAGTAGGAACTTCTTTCCATAATAGGTCTTCCTAGAATGAGACTTTGACCAAGTGTCGAGGAATATGACTGAAAGAGTCCCTCTTTTAGAGAGGGAAATTGTAGGACAACAGAAATAGATAGCATACAAAAATGCAAGTAATTTTCTTATTGAGATGAAATTGATACAATGTAAAATTAATCATCTTAGCATGAACAATTCAGTGCTGTTTAGTACATTTACAGTATTATGCAACAAAAAAACTTTCATTATTCCAAAGGGAAACCTCATACCCATTAAGCAGTAGCTCCCTATTCCCTGGGAACCTAACAACCATCACTGATCCTGTTTGTGTAGATTCATCTAGGCTGAATAATTCATATAAATTGAGTCCTACAATACCTGACTTCTTGTGTCTGGCTTCTTTCAGTAGCATACAATTTTCAAGGCTTACCACATTGTAGTATTTATTATTACTTAATTCCTTTTCATGACTGGATAATATTAAGCTGTGTGTACAAACCACATCTTGTCTATTCATCGGTTGAAGGAGATTTGGATTGTTTTTGGGTATTATGAATAACACTGCTATGCTTATAGATGTGCATGTTGTACAGAAACTAATTTTTAAAAGTCTAAGTTCTAAGCAATAATCTAACTTCAAACTGGAAAAACAAAGAACATGGAGGATTGGACAAAGCGGTTGGGAAGAAGAGGCATTTTACTGTCCTTCAAGGAGTGTACGGTCCAGGCACTGGGCCAAGGAAGGCCACACTTGGGGAATGTCCCATACTTACTAAAGGGAAGACTTTGAATGAGGAAAGGGTGGTTTCCAGATGACAAGCAAATTCCATCAGTCAGTAAATAAAGGCCATTTGTTCACACTCCCTTTTTCATGACTTCTTTTTCCTTAAAAACAAATTGCATAGCTTCTCCTAATACATTATGTATGGTTACAGACATGACAATGGACTCAGCTGTCCCTCTCCACTTCAGTCCTTCCCTTCAGGGTCCAGGAGTCATAGACAGAGGCAGGTACAGGGGCGAGGGAAGAGCAGGTGGGCCCAGTTTCTTGGAGAATGCTGCTGGACAGGAGAAGCACTAGTCAGCTGAGGAAGACTATGTGCTGGACATCACATGACAGGCCATCTCATTCATCCATACCACAGCCTGTGATGTGGACATGCATGTCATTCCCACTTTGGTTGAAGAGACTGAGGCTCAGAGAATTTAAAACTTTGAACCTTGATCGTGGAACTCATTAGTGATGCAGTCATCTTTCCACTCCACGTTCTATATCCTTCCTTACTGTGTAGCTGCCACTCTCCAGCCGATCCCACCCCGCAAGCATGAGTACCAAGTTGGGGGATGGATTGTCACTTAGGACCACTGAAGGGTAATAGAAAGATTCACTGAAAATAATTAAGCTTCTTTTTGTAACTGACTATGTGGGATGATGTCTTGGACAGTTCCTTAAACCACATGAATGACAGATGATGCTAGAATGACTGACTGCAGTGCATTGAAGTGAAACTGCTGATAGGTGACATACTGGGCTGGGTTCTAAATGGGTTATGTGTGTAATCTCATCTAATGCTGGTAAACCTATGACCTGCCCTCTACTTCACTTTTACCTTACCAGCTTTCCGACTTGACATAGGACTGCTCAGGGTAGAGCCCTGTCTTGTTATCTCTTCATATTTAGTACAAAGAATGGGGTGTGGAATGGGACAGGTGCTCAGGAGTCAATAGATCCTGAGCAGAAGGGAATTGTTGGGCCAGTAGTTGGCTGGCCATTCTCTAAAGACTTTCCTGGCTCCTTTCATTTTTCTGTAACTATCTGGTTCTGCAACTACCAGAAGCATGAATCTGGCGGGTCATTTGTTTGTACCAGAGCTGACATGTTTTGTGAAGGGAGGCCTCAGTTTCTCTGTCAGTGGTAGCTCAAAGTTCATTCTTTTACACGAGGAGCCTTGCTGCTTGCTCTGAACAGGCTTTATTGAATGTGAACTGCTCAGAGAGTATAGGCTTAACTCTGGGAGGTGCATGATCTTCTTGACACACCAAATTCTTTGCCTCTTTATACCCAGGTAACATCGCACAGTGATACCCACCTCATATTGTGGTTATAGAAATATAATGATAGGAATCATGACAATAAAAATGATAGTAGCCAATGTGTACCGTGGGTTTGCTATGTGCTATGCATGGGGCTAAGGATTTTCTTTGGGTCATTATTTTTTAATCCTCTCAACAAACCTATGAATTCATGTGTTTTTATTCCTGTGTACATATACATATATGTGAAAATATATGAAACTATGTATTATCACACATTGAGGGATTTAGTGCTTTTACCAGATATCACAGTTCAACAATGCATGTGACTATGATGGTGATGATATATTTGTATGGTTGTGTTTGGAGAAAAAGATGAAAAATGCAGAAGAACAAGTAGCATAAATTCCTCAAGGTTGCAGGCTGCACATGGCAAGGGGAGTAATAGAAGGAAGAGAGAAAACAATGTTTTGTTTTTAAAATTTATACATCTTTGAACTGTTTGATTTGCTAGCTGAGTGTATAGCATTTTTTGTTAGGTCCAACATTCATTTGATCATTTTCCTGTGGGGCAATCAAAGAAAGATGTATCACTTTGAAAAATCATTAAAACCGGAGACATCTGAAAAAAACTGGAGACTAAACTTCCCAGCATCCTGCCTTGCACATAGTAAGTCCAAATAAATGTTTCTCTTCCCCTGTATCCCATACATAGGGCCCTAACACTACCTACCTCTTCCTGCGACTAATAGAAACATAGACATGGCTTTTCCTAAGGAGCCCTTGGTATAGACAGGGGCTGGCATGAAGCACCTATTACACAGACAGGTAAGGAGAGTTCTCTGGGCCAGTGGGTGTGGATTTAGATGTAGCCCAGGTATGTGGAAGGGCACAAGTCACAGTTCATCTCTAGGTTTCCTTCTTTCTGCATTAGTTATTGCTGTTTGAAGGGACTCCTACACGTGTGTTTAATAAGTGCACTAATAATTTTGTCTCCAGCATGAGTTGCTCTAGCACATAATTTATATATGCATACATATGATAATATATAGACTAATCAATACAATATATAAATTATATATATATGTATTAGTTATTTATAGGGGAACTTTATGTATAGTTATTTATAAGCATTCATGGGAACTTGGACTTCAGTGTATAATATTTATCTATGATCATAGTACAAGAAAGCAATTGGCAGTAAAAGTAAATAAGGTGACTAGCCAGGCAGGACTCACAGTTTTCCAGTGCTTCGTACACAGTAGGTGATTAAAAGGCATGTTAGGGAGTCACAAGCACTCACAGTGCTGCTGTATTTTTCTTTTTCTCTGTCCATTATATAGAATTCTGATTTTGCTTCTTCAGCTGTTTCTTCCCTTTTCCCAGTTGTTTCAGGTACAAAAATTCTCACCGAAAGGATCAGAGGTAGGAAAGTACAGTGGCTTAAATATTCAGAGGGTAGTTTTCTCGCATATATTAAGTCAGACTTCTGGAACTGATTCCACATTCCATCAATATCAGAACAGAGATCATGTCAATTTTTCTGTTCATGTTAATTCATGTGTGGCACCTCATAGACAAATATGGCTACCATAGTTTTTTATCACTTTCTTTTAAAAGGCAAGACTAAAGAAGGGATAACATAGGTGCACAGGTTGTGTATGCCACTTTTATCAGAAACACATTTCCCTGAAAGCCAAGAGAAAGGTAGAGATTGATCTATAATGTGATCCATAATAGAGTCACTTATAGAACTAATGAACTGGAAGCAATTTATATGCCCAATGCAAAGGACTGCTGAAGTGCACATTGCTACACATTAACAATAGAGAACCAAGTAGATAAATATTTTTAAAACCCATGCATGCATGTTCTGCAGTAAAAAAAAATTAGGACAGAAAGCTATATGATTCTAATTGAAATATATTAAAAAGTACATAGCTACATAGGAAAGAACACTGTAAGGAATTATAACAGTATTGTCGAGTTTTTTCCTTTATTTCCTTCCTTTGTTCTTTTAATCTTTCACATCTTCCTTAATGAGAAGGTTTTATAATCAGAAACTACTTATTAGGAAAAGACCTCACTCTTGACATACGTTCAATCACTTCCTCCACTCATTGACTGCCACTCCTTCTCCACACCAACACACACACTCCCAAGTCTAACTCTCAGTTCTTGGTCTGCACAGGGACCTTTGCACTATAAACTACCAGGACAAGGCAGGTCATTCACCCTCCAGACTCATTGTGCTGGGGTTACATATACCCCAATGTTGACCTGTAGTCTAGTGATGGTTAATAGTTCTCCCTTTCCCTTTCAGAAGTCTCTACTATAGGTAATAAGTTATATATTCACCCTAACTTTGGGGAAAGGATAAGGTTTCTGAATAAGGTCAGCAATGTAAATTACCCAACTTCACCTTGAAGCTTCTCAGCTCACCTAGATTACATTTCCAGAAGTCTCCACGGGAAACACACAAAAAAACAAATAGCCCTGTGGGAATAGATTTGCAAGTTCCAACCAAAGTTTCATCTCTGACAAGCTGCCTAACCATCCAGTCTTCAGGTATCGAGGACAATGTGCTCATCTCATTGAGCATGGCCAGGAGTAAACAAGGGAGTTGATCCATTTGATGGAAGGTCTGGTCCCATGTCTGGTAGGCAGAAGCCAATGGCCTACTCCTATGATAACTATTCTGATTAATACTCAAATTATGTTCATAGTTGAGTCAACAACCTAGTATTGATAACTCACCTGCCAAAATTAATTTTCAAATTAATCTAGCTTCCCCCAGGCTCCCTTTGGTATAAAATAACAAGTAGGTATCTGAGTATCAATATTAAGAGACTGAGAGACAGAGTCGTGATTTATATGCATGACCGTGCATGGAAGAATGTGGGGGATTAGTGAAGGAATTAAGTAGCTTTCAAAACATGAGTGAGTGTCACTTTTGTAACTCAGCAGTTTCCACGCACTGCTGACTGGCAGGGGCTTCTGATACGTACTTGACATCTATTTGAGATTGTCCTTTCAAGAAAAGTCCAAACAAAATCCATGTCATTGAGAAGTCCTTTGCCAAACTACAAGGCCTGCTACTATAGAGGGCCTGCGTTGACTGATCCTTACTCCAGACTGGACCGGAAACCCCAGACCCTGTAAGATCACAGTGCAGTTTGCTTGTGAGATGTGTTAGTTCACATTCCTCTTTCACATTTCCTTTGTACAGAACTTCATCCTCAAGTTAGCCTAAGACCTCTATTTCTCTGAGAAATATATTTTCAGGATTAATCAATAATTCAGTGTCCAGCTTTTGACATCTCCCCTTGGGTGAGAGCAAGTCAAGAGTGTTAGAAGCTAGATTTTGTTCAAACAGAACAAAGACAATTTTAAGATTCCCAGAGCTGTCACACTTATCAAGATCTACTTCCAGTGTTTTGCTCTGAGCAGCACACTGAGGCACCTCCTGGGAGCATTAAGAAGAAGAAATTCTTCCATGGAGGTTCACAAAGAAGAAGTAAGAATAAGCTCTCCAAATCAGTGTCCTTGGTGGCTACTCACTTTGAGGTAGGCCATATTTAGGGAAGGGACAGCACTGTATTTCAGTACACATGAGGGAATCAGGACCGCTGCTTCCCTGAGTATAGTAACAGCAGCCAAGACCACAACAACAGCAGTGCTGGAGGATCTCACACGTATTGCCACATGCCAGGTGACATTCTAAGTTCATCACACACAATTTTATCAAACCTTCACAATTGCATCAAGAACCAGGTACTAGTACCAATCTCATTTCAGAACTGAGGGAGTGGAAGCACAGAGAATGTAAAATAAACTTTCTAAGGTCATCAGCTAGAAAGTGAGCTGGATTAGAAGCACATGAAAAATAATCTAGAATCCGTGCTCCAAATCTCAAGGCCCACTGCTTCTTGGTGTATGGTATGAGGTTTTACCTGTTGAGGCTTTACATGTGCCAGGTCTTGTTTTAAATGCATTATAAATACTATCTTATTTGACTCTTGATAGCCCCATAATGTAGTACTGTACTATCCCCATTTCACATGTGAGAAAACAAAGAGAAGTTTTAAAACTTTTACTGCAATTTGAACACAGGAACTCTGGGTTTTGAGCTCCTGCTGATGTGACTTAGGAATCTACAGCACTAGAGAAAGTAATTTGGGGAAGCCATTGGGTTTTGATGATTGTAGGAGCATCAGCTCCAGAAGACAACCACCCTTGCAAAAACAGTTGTAGACAGATTTTATCTCCATCGCACTTCTCCATCCTCATCAAGACTTACCTGAACTTATAGAAAGATAGTACTCATTCTCCATCCCCCCCCCATTCACATCAAAGCTCACCTAGCACAGTGGAACAGGCTCCATGACTCCTTGTCAGTGATCTCTATCCCTGTAGCCAGACTTCACACTGCCCCCTGAAACAGAAGGCTGACTCTCATGCTTTCCCAGTTGTCTGGAATAGTGTGTCCAAGAGAACCCTCAGGGGGAACAGAAATGGTCTATGTATCTACCCAGCATGCAGGCAGCATAGCTGTGACACTGGACACTGGAAACGCTACTTCTAGTACTAAGGAATGTCATTTTAATTAATTCAAATGCTTCACATGGCCAGTAGCTGCCATATTTGACAGTGCAGATCTGGAGCGTGAAGTCCCTTTTACTCACTCCGATGATGAGACCCTTTCTACCTGGGCATTCCCATCTCACCTGGCCTAAAGTGCTCTAATCACACTTCTTTCACATGCTGCTGTTTGTGGCTTTTTGATCCAGCTGAGCTCCTTTGTACTGACTTGCTTTTGCACAGCCCCGAGACTAGCATAAAACAAGTGGCAGTGAAGATACATGGGGTGCTCACGCTCAGCATTCTGCTGTGCAGAGTCTAAAAAGCCCCAAGTCAAATGCATCCTCCACCAGGAAGCTTTCCCTAAAAACCCCAGCCAGAGCTGGATGTCTTTCTCACTATGTCACCTATAGCTTATATTGTCATCTACCTCTTTACATAGACCCCACTACCTGTTTCACCCTCAACTCTGTCATTCATCTCCGTACCCTCCGTATCACCAATGATGCTTGGTGGAGAAGATACTTATTTAGAAAATGCAAATTGAATTGTTGCATTGAATTCTCTGGGCAATGAAGGTCTCCTATTCACCTGGCCTGACTCGCAATGACAGTCCCTCAACATCTCAGTTGTGTTTTAATTTAGGGTTATATCTAGGACACATGATGCTGGCAAACAGAAGGGAGGAGAGAAGTTATTACTCATGACTTTATGAGTAAATTCTGTTCTAAGTCTAGCGTACTTCTTCCCTACAAGGCATCCAACCCCTTTGACGCCTTCATCCTCCTTCTCTCTATCTTCTCTACCCTCCTCAAACCTCTCTCCAACATGGCCTTGTTCCATTGGGCTCTAATAGACTTTGGACTCTGTCCTATCCCTTCCTACCTCCAGTAGATAATTGCATGCTGCTGGTCTTGGCAACAACCTTGAGGCTACACTTGTTCTACCAGCACTAATTAGATACTAAATAAACAGTAAGAGAGCCCCAGGATAGGCCCTCATGAAGGGCTCTCAGACTGGGTGGAAAATGTCAAGACATAATGAAACTTGTCTGAATCACGTCTGGAAAATGAAATGCTAGCGAGAGCCAAATTCTGAAACACATGAGAAAAATAGGATAATGGAGCACAGTTCTCCTTGGAGCTTCTGTATCCTTGTACCATTGTGGGGAGGAGGGCAATCCATGCAGATGGGTGCTGCTGGGAGGGTGCCTCGCTGAGCCTCCCCTCACTCTGGATTAAGCTCTGTAGGTACAATGTGAATGCAACATGGTGATTGAAGTTTCTTGTTTGTGGAAAGTTCAAAAAAGGTAGAAGGGCTGAAGATTGCTCTAAAATGTGAACACCTAACATAAGACAAGAAGCTACAGCTGTATGGGTTGCCTGGGATCAAGGCTCATCTCAAGTGAGCACTCGTGATCAGAGGAACTGCAGCCCAGAGAGGGAAGGTGGATTTGTTGACTACACAGAGCACTTTTGTAGCAAGAGGGTTCAGCTTCCTCCCAGGCTTCCTGACTTCCAGGCCAGGGCTCTCTCTGCTGTATCTCATCAGTGTGCTGCAAACACAAGCCAACAGTTGGTTTCTCTTCCTTGTCTTCCATTCCATCCTTCCAAATGCCTCCCACAGAGAGGAGGGAGGACCAAGGAACTAGCTATTGGCTCTGAGACTGCTGTCTTCTTGGCGGGGGTAGAATTGGGATGAAAGTAGAAGCTAAGGGTACTTAACCTTGGGTCAAGTCCTGATTCTGCCACTGTTTTTTTTTTCATGACTAAGAATATATCCCTTAACATTCTGGAGTTCAGTCTCTCACCAGGGAAGTAAGGTCTGTAAACTTGATCCTGTAACACATTTGTGGGAATTAAGTAAGATAATGGGTAGAAAGAAGCTAATTCAACAGCTCCATTTGTCAAATAGAGCAGCTACCTTCTGCCAGCCTTGCGGATACAGAGCTGTCTGCTGGAGACCCAGGAGGTTGTGGGTGTTCATTTTAGCTGGCTGGTAGAGACAAGTTGGGGGTGGGGATGCCAGTGAGGGTGGCCCCATTAGCTGCAGACATCCAAGCCCAAAGCATCATCCTCCCTCCTGTGCGCAGGCTGGGCTGCGCTCTGGCTGGCTCTGTACCCACTCCTCCCTACCTCCCAAGACATCTGGAGCATCTGAGTCAAGCGCCAATGAGATAATGTTTTTATTTGCTCCGCTTGTTTTTTGTTTATAAACCTGGGCTCCTCAGAGAAGCCAGATCCAAACTCAGGTCTGAGACATGGAGGTCAGCCCTGAGACTGACCACAGGAGCACAGGGCCTCTGCCCAGCTGGGGAAAATACCAGGCCACCACCCTGAAAGGGCCTTCTCCAGCTGCCCTGCCCTTCGTTGTTATAGCACTTCTGTTCCATGCCCAGCCCTGACTGGGCCTGGGGAGACAGAGTCACATCCATCAAGTACCCTGCCCTGAAGACCCCCAGGGACTCTAAAGAATGCAGGATGACCAAGCTATGACAACAAAAGTTCATAGGCGTGTTCAAGATTAAATTAGCTGTAGCAAGTCCTCAAGAGAAGTTTCTTATTCTTATAAAAATGGGCAGCGTAGTGCCTTTGAAACACCAAGGAAGCTCTGAGTCTAGGCTTGGGAGTTGAGTGAGGGTCTTGATTGAGACCAAGAACCTTCCTCTTATAGGTTTCTATGTGTCCTCATTATGTGGACCAGCACTTTCTTCTGCTTACTTTGTGCTGGAATCATGCTACACTATGCTTTGAGAAAATCATGAGGATGTGTAAGACTTATTCTCAGTCCTTGCCCCCAAAATCCCTCAGTTCTCACTAGAAAGAGGACACATGCATAATTACACAATTGTGCTACTTTCACAGGGATATTCAGCATCTAACTCCTGATACTTGTAGAGCCTCAATTTCCCCATCTGGACCTATATCACCAGTGTCTTGCAGGGCTTTGGTGAAATAGTCCACGTAAAGCTGTTATCAGAGCTTCTAGCCCTTTGTGAAAACTCAATAAATGTTACATAGTGTAGTGATAATGGTGATGATTGATGAGGTATTGTCATGATCGACTAAAATGGGAGGCAGCCAGTGTGTGATGAGGATGGAGGAAAGCACCACAGAGAAGGTGACATTTGGGATTGAACATCCCATCAGGCAGAGGGATTGGTGGGGAAAGGGAACTGGCAAGGATGTATGAGATGCCATGGCTTCTAGGAGAACAATGGAAACATGAGGTGGGTCACTGTGAAGGCCAAGTTCCTTGAGGAGCATCTGTAGATGACGGGACTGAATGGGCTTCAGGGAACTTAAATGCCCATGTAAGGGTTACAGATTTTGTCTTGCAGGCTAGAATTTTTAAACTTTCCTTCCCTTTACCTTCTTTCCCTTCCTTTCTTCTTTCCTTCCTTCTTCCCTCCCTCTCTCCTTCCTTTCTTTCCTTCCTTCATTCCTCTTTTCTTTCTTTCCTTCCTGAAATGGTTTGAATATAGTTTATACCCTCTGAACTCATGTTGAAATTCAATCACCATTTTGAGATATTAAGAGGTGAAACTAGGTAGGACTTTTAAGAGATGATTAGAAGTCTGGTCTCATAAGCATCTCATCCATTTATGTGATGAACACATTAATGTATAAATGTGTTATTGAATTATCTCAAGAGTGGGTCTCTGTAAAAGCCAGTTTGGCTAGGTTTCTTAGGTGTTCCTTGTCAGTATCATGTGATACTCTGTGCCAGTTTGGGACTCTGCCAGTAACAAGACTATCACCAAATGCAACCCTTTGATCTTGGATCAGAACCATGAGACAGAACTTATCTGGTCATTGATACTGTGTTATTAGCAGTAGAAAATAGATTAATAACCCCTCTTGTTCCTCATTTCCTCGTTCCTTCCTTCCTTCTTTCCTATCGTTCTCTATCTTTCCTTTTTTGACAACAGAACCTTTTGTTTGAAAACAACCTTAAGCAGAAGCCCAATATAAAGAACAGATAGAGGTGAAACTTCTCTGTTGGAAGGATAGCAAGGGAGCTATCATAGCTGGGAATCCCCCTAGGAAGCAGAGCCTGAGATAAGGGTAGTTGTTTTTTGGGTATGTCTCAGGGAACAGTAACAATGGGGCTGGGACACAGGAAAGGAAGAAAGCCATATGCAGATGACCATCACTGTGAACAATGGAGGCTGGATCCTACTGGGATCTTCTGAGGACCATATAGAAACGCCTTCAAAATGGTCTGCCAGGGGCAGAAAATGGGGTCAATGATAATCCACCTGTTTCCCTCCCCCATTGTTTAAGATTTGTCCTGAAGGATTTTAACTACTTTGCATTTTCAGGTTTGCTCTCATGGGGACTGCTCATTGTGTTAGACAAGTTGAGGGGAGCAGTAAGCAAAGCTAGGGGCGGTGCCTCTGATCCCTTTAGGCCTGAGGAAAGTAGTGAGGGAGGAAACCAAATTCTTGGGATGAGAAGATTGCAGAGTGGCTTGGTGAATGCTTACATGTGGGAGATGATGGAAGGAGCGATTAGAACGAGTGCTGTGTGTCCAGCTTTATCAGCTAGAGGAAGGGTGCTGCTACTCACCCAATAAGGGAATTTGGAAAGTGGAGGCGCTTTTTTTTTTTTTTGACATTGAGCAGGAGTTTTTCCTTTCTAGGTGGAGAAAAAAATGAATCTTTAGCTTTTCTATAAGTTTCTACTAAGTAATTCATTGTCTCCATAAAGCAGAAATAAATTCCCAAATTGTGCAAATAAGGCTGGGACAAGGTGGGTGGTATACACAGGGGTCTTACATGTTTTTCCCCTCCATGTTCTTTTGTGCCAACAAAGCTGTGACTTTCTTGCCTGTCTTGTAGCCCCATGCCATCAGGGTCTTGACACCGGAAAGACCATTCCCCACCCCTGGATGGAGTGACATGCTGTACCAGCATTCACACAGTGAGTTGGGATCTGAATCCTGACTATAGCTCAGACCTGATTTTTGCTCAGATCTCTACCCTACGTTTCCCCTGTAGCTACTCTGTGCTCACTACTAGTTTTCTCATCTTTGGTATAGGGATATTCTGAGGGTTTGGGTCATCTCCCCTACCTTAAGAAGCAAACAATCAAAACGCATTGTCTGTGTACAACCTTCAGACTATCTGATGCCATTTTCCACTTGTTACTCTTATGACCAATTATCTGTTCCATACAGAATGAAACCAGTCCACACAGCAGTAAACCAAATATGTCCAAGGTCTCATGACCAATAACAGAAAGAAAAGGCTAACATGTGTGCATACCTAGGATGCATGAGGCAATGTGTTCGATCCACACAGAGAAAACAAGAACCGGGCTGAAGGTAAGTTTCTTGAGTAAATCATTTCTCTTTTTTTTTTTTTTTTTTTTGTGAGGGGTTACTGGGGTTTGAACTCAGGGCTTCACACTTGCTAGGCAGGCACTGTACCATTTGAACCACATCTCCAGCCCTCGTTTTTCATTTCTAACATGGGATTAAAGTCAGGTTCTACCTTCCTCTGAAATAACATAGGTAAGCATATGGCAGGCAGATGTCCATTTATTGTAACCACCCCCCTTCCTATCTACTCTTTTCCCATCCAATCACATTGTTGCTTTCAAAGTTCCTCAAGATAGTGCTTTCTGAGAGCACCTGTATTACTCTGTCTTTGCATAGGACAGGAATATCACATACATTTCCTATAGCCTGGACTTCTAACTCTGAGCTTATTTCTCATGGCCTTCAGGACAAGGTCCAGCCCCTTAGCCTGGCTTTCAGCTACTCCATGTGCACCTCAATCCCTCTGATTCCACTTGCTCCCTGAAACCATTGACTGCACTGGGTAATTTTCCTTGTCCTGTCAGCCACAGCTCCACAGTGAGTGCATTTATTGCCCCGGAAGTTATTGTCTGTTTTGGCAATTGTGCTCATCCCTAGACTGAGCTTCCTGAGAGTTAGACATGTCTTACTATGTCAAGTCCCTCTGTAGATTAGCACAGAGCCTGGCACAGGGTGAGTACTCAGTCAATAGTTGTTGAATTAATTTCACAATCGATATATACTATTAGTCTTTGAATCAATGCCTGGGGACAATGGTACCTGCTTTTAGTGAACTTGATGAGCTGTTATGATGAGGATATAAGATGTATTAAAAACAGGACAAACTAAAAAATTCCAGACAGATATGGCCCACTATTCCCACAGGTGAGTCTGAATACAGCGTGGCACAGA
The DNA here is from genome assembly GCF_047511655.1 of Castor canadensis. Lineage (NCBI taxonomy): Eukaryota > Metazoa > Chordata > Mammalia > Rodentia > Castoridae > Castor > Castor canadensis. The sequence goes on along the minus strand of NC_133398.1, from coordinate 25,996,316 downwards.
AAAGCATTCAAATTATCTTCACTATCAACAAGTGGCAGATTCAAGACATGAGGCAGTCTGCCTTTATCACTCAATGGGTCACCTGGAAATACAAAAGGCCCAAGTTGATCCTTGACTTCTTCAACTGAGCCTTGATTTTCTCAACTAAAGAAAAATCATCACTGTGACCATCTCCCAGAGTGATTGTGAGGATTATGCAGGTTAGACAATGTGGCCCTGATGTCTGCCCCTAGTAAATGTTAAGTAACTAACAGTGGTGCTGGTGATGATAGTGATACTGACTAGGCTGGCATGAGATCCTTCCCAGATCCCAGCTCAGGACCTCAGTCGTAGGTCAGCCTAAGTGATGTTTATTGAAGAACAAATAAAGTCAGATCCTCTAGGAGAACTGAATCAGGCAAGAAGGATAAACATGTAGAGTGAGTTACTTGGGAAGGCAATTGAAACCAAGACTCTAAATTCACGAGATCGAATTTTTTTTTCCTAAGAGTTGGATGAAAAATATGGTGAAAAACCAGAAAAGTGGGGTTGTGATGAGTCAGGAGGAAAAGCAGTAATTGGAAGAAGCCAGATAATTTCTTCTGTTTCTTAGTATTAGATGCATCTTATAACAAATAGGGAATTGCTTTATATGATACTGTGGTCATTCAGCTAGGCTAGAATGCAAAGCTCTTGGGATGCTTGGATGGGTAGCTAACAAGGAGGTGATAAATCTAGTCCTTGATGGAAGAATGCAAGGAATTCATAAGCAATTTCCAGACTCTGGAGCCTTGGTACTCTGCGTACCATGGCTATCCTGCTCTGATGGAGCTGATTGAGTTAAGTGTTTCTGGCTAGCATCTCAGCGTAAAATGAACAGCAACCTACTATACGGTTTGGCTTGAGAATCTGCTCTAAAGGAATATACCATATTGTTTCATATGCTGATAAAAACCCAAAAGAACCCACTCTGTAGAGAAGAGACCAAGCCAGATGTCTTCATGCCTTCAATATACAGGGTTGATTTTGAGCCTTCTTGGATTAGGAAATACCCCATATATTGACAGAAGGGCATGGGATTGCAGGAGGACAGTCCTCTAGAAGAAAGCAATTTGAAAAGACAAGTCCTTAGGATCCCAGCCAAGAGGTGGTGTCACACTGCTCATGAGTCCAAGATAAAGATGGGACTTGGGTCAAAAGTAAGTGAGAAGCATGAGATATTAGTAAGCAACCCTGCCCTGGGTGAGGGTGTACTCTAAGTGGTCCAGGGACACAGGGCTGACTATGGATGTAGCTGGTCTTAACTGACACCACTCAGCAGCCACCTGTGTGGATCACTTCTTTCTGGTTGGGGTTAGAGCATGCTTCTCCTTTAAAAATACCACTGCTGTGGTGACTTGGGACTTGTGCATTTAAGGCCTTGTGAGTTGTGGGAGTGTTAGCCTGAGAAAGTAGGAAGAGACAAATGTACTTTTGATTAACCATTTTGTATAGACAGTGGTTAGACATATTCTCTGCTAGACCCTAAACATGGTCAAGACCATGTCCCAAGACGGAAGGGATGAGTCTATTCAAGGTTCATTGTAAACATGTATGGAAATGTCACAATGAAACCCCCTAAACAACTAATATATGCTAATAAAATGTTTTTAAAATTCTTTTTTAAAGGCCATGTCCCAGAATTTGGCCTTCTTAGTATTATCAGAGTCCAGCATAGGGGGCTCATGGGAGGTGTTTAGCCAGTCACCACACAATTCAGGAAAATGCATTCAGAGCTGGGGAACATGTATGTGTTGGTGTGTGGGCACAATCCTAAAATTCCAAATCTTACACTCTAACCTGAAGCCTTCTCAGGTAATTGTGGTTGGATTCATTAATACATGTTACACCTGAGCAGAAGTGGTGGTGACACAGATGAGACAACTCCTTATCTAGGGACCCCATTCAGATCCTGCTGTTAGTACTAGTGACCTGGGGGTGGTGAAAGGAGGTTACCTAACATCTCTGTTTCTTCTGTCATACGGGAGATAATACCTGTTTGTGGGGTAACTGAGGAATTGGTGAGATAACACGTGAGAAAATAGCAGCCCACAGCACAGCTCAGTAAATGTTTGTTGAATGGCAAATGCCATTCCAGTGATTCAAGTTCACCATGGCTCAGTTCTGCTTTTGTGTTGACTCATTCCTCTGCTTTCTGCCAAGAACCATTCTGTGCTCAGCCTGCCTTATTCTCAAACTAAGCGGGACATTCACAAAGTAAGAAGCCATCCTTGGTCATCTGCTGCCCATCCTTAAGAAACAATGATGGACAGGCAGAATCTGAAAGTGGAGCTGAGCTCTGGGCACTGAGTGTGTAAACTCATCAAAGTCATTTCAGGAGGAGAATATGGGCACTTGTCAGGAGCAAGTCAGGATTGCTAGACTTACACCTCCTTGGCAGCAAGGGATTCTTATTTTAGCAATGCCTCTGGGCTCATGATAGTACTTGAGCCCAGAGGCTCACTTGGTCTAAAAAGGCAGGTTTTGGTTTATCTAATGCACCATTAAACAACTCTGAATGTTAGGAGAAAGGCAGAGATGAAGGCTATGGATGGATAAAGCAATAGATTGAGAAAAGGCCAGAATGATTTTTGTATCTTCTTTGAGGTGAATTAGTATAAAGCAGCAGCTTTCCGCTATAGAGAGCACAGAAGCTCACATGGAACACTGTTTAGGTGCTGTACACTGGAATGTGATAATGAAGAGAGAAGGGAATGACCTGGATTTAATGACTGCATAGACGGGACCACACTCTTCCCAATCACACTGAAATCCTGCATGTAGAGGTTACTGCTATAACTGTTGGAACTAGTGCTCAGGTTTGTTAAGTAATTTACCTAGACTCAATACTTGTGAGTATCAGAGCTTAGATTTGTCTGTCCAAAGTGTATTATCTACTGAATCATATTACCCAGATTTATAAATTACCTTTTAATGTAAATTTCATCTACATATTCAGCAAAAGTTGGAGGAGCAGGACCTGGGGATGGAATTCCATTTGAGGGAAATGTTGAAAATAATCCAATTTCTGTAACTCACCACTCTTTTTTATGTACCCATAATGGACTACTTGCCCAATCTATGACTCTTGGGGGAGAAAAATGGTTTTTTTTTTATTCTCTCTGACTCCCTCCTCATTTCTTGGTTGTTTCCACCTGCCACTACCCATGGACTGATGCCCTCAGCCATTCTCCCTTTCAAAGGCTCTCCCAATTTCAGTACATCCTCCAACATGTGAGCCAAGACATCTTCTGCACTAGGGATCTCAGCTTTGCATTCAAATGTAGAAGAGCTATCACATTTAGCCCAATTCTATGGTCTGGCATTTAGTTTACATATATTCTTATCTGTTATTTATGTATCTGGTGTCATAGATAAGAAGGCTTTGCCTAATCCAAAGTCATGAATATTTACTCCTGTTTTTCTTCTAAGAATTACATAGCTATGGCTCTTATATTTAGGTGTATACAAATTTAGAAGTTTTTTAAATGATGATATTAAATTTACTTCTATACTACCTACAAATGAATTTATTCTTTTTTCTATTAATATTTCAATTACCTACTTTAAGTATGTGAATACATTATTAATTGTATATATACATATTTGTAATCAGTAGTCTTTTTAAATTCTAACAACTTTTTAATTCTTTTCTTCAGGGTTAAGAAACAGAAAATAGTGATTAATTTTTAAATCTCATTTTAGCAGATATATCTGTTTGTAATTTATTTCATTGAGTTAAACTTCCAAAAGCATGCTAAATCATAATAGGTAGTAGTGAACATTTGCACCTTGTTCTTGAATTTAATGACAATACCCTTGTGTTTGTTTGAGATTGACTTCTGATATTCCTTATTGTGCTAGAACTCTACTCCTATTTCTTTTGTACTATTTCCAGTTTAACTAGGACAATATGGTCAGTTTCATTGAAATGATAATTCCGGTTTTCTCCTTTAACCACTTAAGTAATGATGTAATGCAGAGATCAACATTTTTTGTATTGAACCATCCCTGCATTTCTGGAATGAATCCTGTGGAGTCAAAGTACATTATTCTTTTAAGATATTACTGGTTTGGAGCTGCTAACATTTTATTCATGGTACTCACACAAAAGATATTGCTTCACATCAAGATATGCTAAATTTTCATTATTGAGCTAAGCCAAACTACTTACTAAGAAAGGGGAGGTTAGCAAGGAAAAGCCCAGAGGAAATTTCAAGATCAAATTTCTATTCACTTTGGAGAACTTGGTCATCGCTCATATGATAATAGACTTGTATCACTCTAAGGTCCTGCCTGTTTTAAAAAAGCATAGGAAGGAAATACTGAAGCATCATAGGACAGTCCTAGTAACATAAAACTGCAATGGTGCAGTAGTTATACAACTATTTAGGTGTTTCCAAAATGACATTCTGTGCTTGACAAGTTACATATATCATTTATCCTCTTCCTCCTCTTCCTTGTTGTTGGCAGAAAACTTCATTGGAATATTAATTTGTGTTTCCCTTATGATAGGAGTTTGAAAAAATGTGTCTGGATTACATGTTTCCTCCCCTCCAGGGAAGCCCTGAAGAGAGAAAACAACAAGAAAACACCCACATACCAACTCCCACCCTTGAGCCTCTGTTTGAGGAACTTATTGAGGGAGGATGGTATTTAGGGTGGAGAAGGAAACAGAACTGGCCCTACAAGGCAAGTGAAGATTATTGTCCTGTCCAAGAGCCTGGGGTTGAGGAACATGCTGTTACAGGTCCCATGCAGCATCTTGAAAAGTGTCAGGACTTTTGATGGAATTGTACAGTATGCCACAAAATTGATCACTGATCATTAAAGCCTTGGGGCTTTGCAAAATCACCCAGTATTTTTGCTTAGTATGATGGCAAAGAGCTCTCTATTTGGGAATACATACATTTTCTTTTACATTTTGGTGAATATCTTTGGACTTCAGAATGTAGTACATTCTTCCACTTTTCAAATGCCATTGGGAGTCTTTGCATGAAGCCTGGAAAGGAGCTGAGACTTCCCCCAACTCCACTTTACAAAAGTAGTGTTTTGCTTCTTGTGCTTTTCTATTTCATATCTATAGAACTCTCATACTAACCTTAGAAAGCTTTTTATCATTATTCCCATTTTCATATATGGAGACTGATACCCAAAGAGGATAACTACCTGCTCCAAGGTTAGGATGTTATGTAGAGTGGGTTCATCTGAGTTCAGAAAACCATGACTGAACAATTATACTATGCTGCTTTGTATGTAAAAAATGCTATTTCTTACTGCACAGGAATAGATGCCATAAGTATGTGTGTACATATATGTATATATGCATGTATGTATAAAATACTATATACAGAAAGTATTTATGCATATATGTGTATACTTATTTACTTATAGAGGATCCAGTACCTTTAAGAAATTTCCAAGTAAGATCTTCTTATTATAATGACCCATCTTACAATAAAGCAGAAGAGAGTTATTCTGGTAGTTAATAGACTATGTGTCTAACTCTAGTCCTGCCACTAACTATATACTTTTAGTGTACTCATATATGACATGAGAATAACAAAATTTATCTTTCAATATTATCATGGGTACTGAGTGAGGTATTGGAAACAGCAAGTTCATGTTAACTATAAAAATATGTGCCTTCTATTGAGACTGTAATATGTATGGTCATCTTGACAGAGTCTCTCTCCAGCGGTTACCAGGATACTGAAACATACATTACAATGCAGAGGATACCAGGACACCAGAGGTTAGATGTTGGCCTTGGAAACTGATTGTTTACATTTGTTTGTAGTCTTCTTGAAGCAAAGATTAGATCATAGCTCTTCTGGCCCTGGCAATGTCAACTGGAAACTGCTAATGGCCATTCATGCCATCTGATTGCTTCTCTCTAATCCTTCTGTACATTCAGGGAATCCAAATAAGAGGCATTTCTATCACTGCTCCAAGGAATTTCCTTTTGGTGGCTCAGTCAGTCAGCAGAAATGCTGGTGATCCATTATTTGGTCCTTCTTGGAATCCAGAAAGTGCTCTCCTGATGAAGATCAAATCATTCCAAAAGAAGTCCAAAGAGACTTGCTGTGCAGGTGTCTGCAGTTGGGATGACATCAAGGCACCTGTGTGTGCTCCAAGGTCACTGCATGGTATTGGATGCAGACAGGTGGGCTTGCTCAAGACAAGCTGCTAGTGAGGGGACTTTTTCATGAAAAAGTTGCTTCAGTCAGCCTTATTGGGGCCCTCACTGTGTAGAACTTCTTAGTCAGGAAACTAAGTGAAACACAATGAAGTTTTCAGAGGGAAAAGTTAGTAGGAAACCACTAAGCTTTAAAGATAGATTTATTTTTCCGTCAATGTAGAGAAAGTGTTTCTGAGAAAGAAGGCAATTGTGAGAATGGAGAACTGTGAGAATACATACCCACCTTTTATTCTCTGCTTATCCTAAACTTCAAGGTTCTTGAAAATACCGTGTCCATACTTAGTACTCAATCTCAAAATATATTGGCTGCTAACTAAACGAATGGTTTTTTTTGCAGCAAGTGGGATGATCCCATTAATATTACTTTTGTACAAGATAAAGTTCCTTACTTGGAAAATAAATTTTGTGCTAATCTCCATTTTTCCCATCAAGAATTATAATACCAAATATGGGGGTAGAAACAGTCCTACGCTATTCTGGGATCCAGGGTTCTGGGTTCTGGATTCTCTATGGCCGTTCTGAATCATGAGCTTTGAGTTTCATCTCTTCCTCAAACTACTTGTGTGGTCATGGGGAAGAAACATAAGGCTCTTGAACTTTATTTTCCTTATTTGAGAATTTAAAGTAATAATTCATAC